>NW_024468262.1:0-613405 GCF_002104995.1 Linderina pennispora
GAGTACGCAGATGCGCCAGTTTATAAAGATCCCAATAGTCCCGACACAGGGCGACTCGCTGCTCCCTGTATGGGCACCAATGCTACGGTTGTGCCATTTTTGCAGTCATTGGGTGTTCCCCAAGACATTGTGGCACCGGCAAACTCGTCGACTCCGTATGCGGCAATTGGATACTCTGGAATACTAGGTCTGTCAAAAGACGACCTCAACGACCTCGCAGACAAGCTGAATGCCCATCGCAACAGCTCTGGATTACACCCGCTTGCTCTTCATCCTGCGCTGGTTGCTACATCTCAGGCGCACAGCTATTCGATGAACCGGGCCGGAAACATGACCAGCTACGATCCCAGTGGGTCGCTTGCGCAGCGCGTGGACCGACACGGGTTTGACTATGGCGCACTCGGCGAAATGGTGCTCGCTGGCACCCATGGTGTGACTGAGGCCATCTCGCAGCTGTGCGCACCAGGCAGCAGCACCCTCAGTGGGATTTTAAGCCCGGAGTACGCCTACATGGGGGCCGGGCGATCCGGGCAGTTTTGGACTGTGCAGCTTGCACGCGGCCGTGATGGTGGTCCACTGTGAGATAATACAGCTCTGCTGCAGGCACAGCAAAGGACATGCGTCTCGATTCTCACAGTGCAACTGCAGCGTATGTACGGGAATGAGATGTGTCAAGTTGTCCTGCTCCACAATTAAAAAAAAAAAAAAAAAAACTACAGCTCACAGCAGGCATATTTTGGGGGAGGTGTGGGATGGACGGTTGCAGGCTTATTGGTGCCAAAACGGCTGAGGCATCCCGCAGTGATGTAATAGAGCCCCGACTAGGACGCGGATCCTGGCTCTGCAACGCTTTGGCGATAATGCGATCGGCAACTCTTATTCCAAGAACGGCGAGTCGCACATGGCGGCTCGGCTCTATATTGCGCCTTTTCTCTGCAACCGCCATCTTCACGATATCCGTCCCCTCCAGCGCTCGGTGTGAGCCTTGCTTAAATAGCATAGTGCCCTAGTCGTACCCAGAAATAGCTCCATGCAGAATATTCAGCCTGCTATTTCTCTTTCCAATAATAGATACCAATAGAAAGAGCCTCGCCCAGACAATAAACCGGTATTGGTGCATCGCGATGCATGGTCCCGGTACGCGACAGTCACTTTGGCTCAAGTCCGAGAGGGGTTTGTGCGATGCCACACCGCAAAATGGCTCAATGATGTATTTATCAATGCGAACCTGGAGGCACAAGCTCCGGACCGCCAGACCGTTTAATATTCTGTCAGCCCGCTGTCAACAAACACGAGCATCGCTGCTTCTGTAGAATCGGACGAATGGCAGAACCACGGGCTGCTCCGGTCAGCCGCGGGGATCAGCCCTCTACCTAAGAAATTCCAGCTCTTACACCCACTTGTTTTCTATTCTGTGATGTAGATCCTTCAGCATCTTGCACATCCCTCGTTTTGCGCCCACTCGCGTTCACCCCCACCTTTTTTGCCCACATCCAGTCAGCGCCATATAGCGTTCCAGCTGCAACGCGGGCTGGTAGCAGCGCGCTCTTTGCCTGGCCACAGGCTCCCCCTTTTCAAAAAGGGAATCCAAAACGATTCCCAATCGCCAGAGCAACAGCATGGATGTCAAGCTATGAAAAACAACAACAAACGCTTTGCATCGGCCCAGCCCGCATCACCATGGGCATATATGTCCGCCCGTGGTCTCAGGCATCATGCAATGCCGGTTTGCTCTTTTAAACCCCCCCCTCCTGCTCCGTCTAATCCCCTTGACATCTCCTTTCCTCCCCTCACGTTCTTTCGCGTTTCATTTTTCATCCTTCCCCTTAACTATTTGCTGGTGCCAGGGCTGAGCCTTCACCGAATTTCTTTGCTATCCACACCCCTTCCCCACCTCTAACCTTTTTATAACCTCCCCCGCCTCCCCCGCTATCCAAATTCGAACAATGAAGCTTGCCACTGCTGTTGTCGCTGTTTCTGCTTTCGCTGCCCAGGTGTTGACCGCCTCCGTTGGTGAGGAGCTCTGCTGCGCTACCAACAGGGAGCGTGCCATTAAGAAGCTCCCGGCGCTCCTGTGGGTTCCTGACATGGACCGGATGGCTGCGGGCCAGTGCAAAGACATGGCTGCCAAGGGCGCCATTTCGCACAACGGTAACACGCCAGCGACCTACCAGCTGACCAGCCGTCTGGATCTTTTCGTGAAGGCATTCACGTACAAGGTCGCCGCGGAGAACGTCGCCAGCGGCTACGACAACGTCCAGGATGTGACCGATGCCTGGATGAAGTCGCCCGGACACCGCGCCAACATTCTCAACGAGGCCGTGACTCTGTGCGGCGGTGGTGTGCAAAACCCTGGAGGTTACTACACCGTCGACTACGCTGCCCCGATGGACCCTGCTGATGCCAAGCAGTTCAAGCTGCCGGCGTGTGATAACGGTGTTGCCACTCCTGTTACCCCCCCGGTTGCCCACAAGGCTAACCCGCCCGCTCAGCCGGCTCAGCCGGCTCAGCCTGCTCAGCCGTCGCCTGTTGCTACTAAGCCGTCGCCTGGTTGCCCACAAGGCTAGCCCCCCTGCTCAGCCTGCCCAGCCCGCCCGCCAGCCTGCCCAGCCTGCTCCTAAGCCGGTTGCCCCCTCGACCAAGGGTAACGGCAAGTGCAAGCGTGTTCCTAAGGGCTCGATTGCCGCTGGCAAGTGCAAGCCCTGCAAGAAGTGCACTGGTGCTGCTCCCTTTGCCCGCCGCCGCTAAGTGACAACCCCCTTCCTCGTCCCCGTCACGTCCAAATCGGGTGTTTCCTTGTGAGTTGTAAAAGGTGTCAGTCGGTTTTGCTGTTGGCTGGTGTCCTGAGGTAGCCAACTGGGAATATTTTGACGTTCAGCTGTAACATCCCTGGTTCTGTGTGTTTGTTCACCATATCTTGTATGTTTCCTAATATTAACTGTTTGCTGCCTCTGCTCGCCGCCTGCATTCCTACGACACTCCAGCAGCGCCACACGGCCCCGAACGAAACATTTTCTTCTTTTTCTACCTTCTCTTATGTTTTTTTTACTTTTTGGGCTATATCATCGTAATCATTAACGACTTCTGTTTGACCATCAATCCAACTTCAGCGAACAACTCTGGCGAGCCCATATCTGCGCGTCACGCGCAAACAGCCACGGGACCTATGACTTCGTACTGTCCCCTCCGTAGTGTCTGGGAAACCAGTTTCTCTTTCTCTTCCATCCACTTGTCATGTCAAGCAAGGTTCTATCGATCCAATCCCACGTCGTTGCTGGCTACGTAGGCAACCGTGCGGCCACTTTCCCGCTGCAGCTCCTGGGCCTCGAAGTCGACGTTATCAACACTGTGCAGTTCAGCAACCACACGGGCTACAACACGTTCCACGGCGACCGCTTCCCGGCCTCGCACATCCTTGACCTGTTTGCGGGCATCAAGGAGAACGGGCTCGACACGTACACGCACCTGCTGACTGGCTACATGGGCAACAGCGAGAACATCCGTGCGGTCGAGTCCATTGCAAACGAGCTGCTGGCAAAGAACCCCGACCTGTTCTTTGTGCTTGACCCAGTCATGGGCGACGAGGGCGCCCTGTATGTGCCCAAGGAGCTCATTGCGCTGTACCGCGACGTGCTGTGCCCAATGGCTAAGCTGGTGACGCCGAACCAGTTTGAAGCAGAGCTCTTGACGGGCGTCACGATTAGCACGCTGGAAGACGCCAAGAAGGCCTGTGACGTGCTGCACTCGTACGGAATCCCCAACGTCGTTATCACGTCGTCGGTGCTCGAGGACGCGGAGAAGCCGGTCGGCAAGCGGCTGCACCTGGTAGGGTCGGAGATTGACGAAAAGACAGGTGCTAAAAATACATTCCGCATCTCGTTCCCGCGCCTTGACGGGTATTTCACAGGCTCTGGCGATTTCTTCGCCGCACTGACCACGGCCCGTCTAGCCAAGCTGCGCAGCGACGGCGCCGAGACACCGCTGGAGCATGCCTGCGAGCTGGCTACGTCGACACAGGTCGGCATCATGGCCGCAACCAGGGATTTCCAAGGAATCGACGGGCGTACCAGTGGGCGAGAACCTGGCGCGTGGCACGCGTCCGTCGGACATGGTGCGTGGATTCGAGATGCGCATCATCCCATCGCAGCACCTGATTCTGAACCCGACCCTGCAATTCAAGGCCGACAAGATCTGAGAAGCTGGTTTATTACATAAAGCTATACATTTAAAGACATCTAGTCAGCCTGATACATACCTACAAAACAAGGTTTGGCGTTAGGAACAGTGCATCCGGGCGTCATAGAGTAGATGATGAATGTTTGACATATCATAGATCTTGGTAGTTTTACAGTCCACATGTAATTCAGGTAGAAAGTGCAGAAAACGTTTGTAATCATCTAGGCAAAAGTAATCGATTTTTGCCAGAAGGAAACGTACCATTTCAATTCGCCATTTCGCTAATTGGCCTCGCGACACATCGCCTGGATCGGAGAACTAAAAAGAAACTAGCTCGGTTAATAAAACAGTACCAATTTGTTTCCGGAATTCAGCGGTTGAATGGAGTGTGGATCAGCAAGAAAAGTGGCCTCATATGTTCGAATGGCCGTCACGGACCCCGGCGAGGGTCCAGCACAATCGCATGTCAGACGCAAATTACATAGTACCATCACGTACACCACCACAGGACAAATCGAGCAGCGGAAATATGCAAAAACGTACCTTTGGCAACAGAGAAAATTTTTCAGAATGGAAGCAGAGAAGAGCTAGAACCGATCCACAGTTTGAGCAGCGGAAGCTAATAACCAAAGGCGCCCACCCTTGTGATTACATTTTCTGATATGGTAATAAATCAAGCCACTGATTAAGAGCTCAGTGCGCTTCTGACTTGCAGCTACAAATGCTGTTTGCCACCTTGAAAGTGCGCAGCAGCTGGAGCCCCTCTGCTCTGTTGTCTGCATTTCCCATTGCACATATTTCCTGCATTGCACCCAAACTCTTCAATGACTAAACGTGTAGTGAAGTGCAAAACCGACGGCGCTAGCCAGCAGGATATTTCATGGATATTCCCAGCAAAAGGATGGCCAGATCAATCAAGGACCCACACAGCCAGTATGCACTGATATCTCTGAGCCTAGACCCAAACAAGGGAAATGCCCATCCCAGTTCTGGGACAGTGTCTAAATCTATGAATTTCACCTTGATATTCCGGACTTGGTTAATATCGCGAAACTGTGCAATGGGAAGACACTGGATATTGCCGCAGCAAGTAGTGATGATGCTACCGATGCGATCGAGGCTGCTATCACTGACAGCAATTCTAGAGGCAAAAATGCTCACGAGTAAGCCACGTAGAATCTTGATGACAAATGGCCAGAGCATAACATGGAGCCAATGTTTGGTGAGTATACTAAAATTGCTGCCAAGTCCAGAAACAACTAGCCTATTTCACTGATGATCAATGCGACTCTGCTGGCTTGAGGGCACACCTGGTAGTCACGAGCGACAGCCATGAATTTTCGCCAGATGAGGCGGATACAGGACTACACATTGATGGCGCATTAGGAATCGTTGACACCGACAGTGATATAGGCAGCCTCGGCATCCAGAACTTCGCTGAGATAGTCGCCGCCAGAGAATCCAAAGCCCACTCTTCACTAGCCTGGGATGCGCTGGTGCGTGATATCGACTACACCTGGGACATATTTGCATACCAGGAAGGCTGCTTGTTTGCATAGGGCTGGCTAGGTGTGGCAGCAGGGTCTGGGGTATTCACTTCTTACCTGACTTCGTTCTGGTGTCACCTGTGATTCACCTATCAATGTCAAATGGCCGGGCGTTCGTTTCTCGAACTGCTAGTATACTGGTTGCTATGGAAAAGAGACCAGGCAGGCTACGACACACCCATGCGCTGCATTGCCGAGTCAGGCTACTGAGAATTTGATTGCTACGATCGTACGAGCCAGGAAACCATGCGCCTATATTCGAATGCAGTTATTGTGAGTACTAGCAGCGTCCTTGGCAGACATATGCGCTGCTTCGTTGCATTCCCAACTATCGAGATGGCGACCACAGTACCAACTGATATTCATTACACCTGATGCACCTGTTATTAAGGACGTGTAGGAGCTATCAGCTACTGGCGACTGCAAGTCCAATGATCGAAATGAGGCGAAGCATCTGGAGCATACTCGCGACACATTCGGTGGCAAGAGCTTGGAATTCTCCTATGTATATTCTGCTGTGTGTGGTGATGGCATGATCCATATTGGCGAGAGGTCTACAATCGACAGCAGAGACAAGATCTTGAGCGCACCCACGGACGAATTGCGATCAGATGTATATTGATAAGAATGAGTCGATGCTTCCCTTGTTGTCTACACCGCTGATTGTGCCAGAAGCCTGTCGGTAAACTCCTGTGGAGTCCAAAAAGCGAAGTCAAGTTGATCTGCGTGCTATACGACGCAATAAAATGCCATACGGCGCTGGTAAATGGCTGCAAGCTGCTGCACCAGGATATCTCAACCAACAGCACACTTGCTGTCCGTCAGAATGGCAAGGTGTGCGGTCTTCTCCTTGACTTTGACAATGTGGTGAACCCCGAATATACAAATCGGTGATAGTTGCAGGGTACGTACTGGCAGGCTTCCCTTCATGAGCCTCAACAATCTCAGGGGTGTCAGCAACCGAATGCATGGGCTCTGGACAACTAGGAATCACTTTGTTATCTTGTCTGCTGGCTAGGGACCTTTGGTAGTCAATAGCGATGGCTGGATGTCTGAGGATGAGTTTCGGGACTTCCCTATCAATAGCTTGGCGCTATGGCAAAAGCATGGATGAAATTGGGACACGTCAAAAGTAGGCATATGGATACCTCAAAACGCTTTGCGGCTGGAAATACTTGTTAACTTCCCGTCCGGGTACAAATTCATAAATTGTCTTGCCGATGAGCTCCAGCATATTATTTTCTTCATGAAGGCTGTGGTGTTGTGTCAATAAATATGGCGTGCAGGGCCGTTGGTATTTTGTTATGTATAGTTTTAAATATGTAAATATAAAACAAAAAGGGGGAAAGAAAAAAGAGAGAGGAAACTACGAGCGCTGCGAACTATCCTTTATGAAAATTTCATTACTGTACAGTATCTGAGCATAGCAACGAAAAAGGGCAACAACCTGTGATCTTTATGATCACAGGCACCTTCATTTGTTGTATCTGTCGACATTCGGGTCCGGAGTCCCCTGCGCCACCATAGACAAAGCCGAAACGCATACGTACAAAGCCAGACAGACGATCAGCCTTCCTTCTTCCCTCAGTCATTTGAGAAGTTATTTTCCATATATTCTATAACCACTCATTAAGTTAACAGTATCCATTGGCTCAGCGTGAGAGTCGTTCTTGTTGTTAGCCGTTGTGACAATTGCATAGCGATGTCATGCTTGTCATCACCAGCCGTGCAACAGCAGATGCTATAGTAACAGGCAGTTGCTTCAATCTGTTTACTGACAAAAGTCTTTCGAAGGATATGGATCATTTGGCAGAGCGGGTGAAGTACGAGACGGGCATTTTAAAGAACCTGCAAGATTTTGATGATAATAAGTGACTGAAGGTATCTTTACAAACGAGCGTTGAATATATGCTACTCCGTAGCATGTGAAGCTATCATCAGCCAAGGATACGTGTTGTCATAAGTGGAATCAGTAAGCAAGTGTGCGGGCTGCTGCTTGGCAGCAAAAAAAGTTGGATTGTACATGTAAAAACGGCATACTGATATGAACACACGTCCAAAATAGATAATTCCTCTCAGGCCTGGTATTGGAAGCTCATTCCTGCTTTGCTTGGGCCAGCGTTACTGGCATAGGGTTTACTAACGATTCCTGACTGCCAGCATATATATGACCAGCAAATCAAATCAACAGATTCCGCACATGCCTGATCAGACCCGTTTCTTGAAGTTCCTGGATTTGTCGGGCACTTATATACATGCCGATCGGCAGGTCCGCGAGTATAGTGCTTAGGTGAGCGCGTCTTGCTAGTTTGGGTGTCTTTGACGCCCGCGTCTGACGCTTTCCAGTATTCGCGACAGCCAAACGTCGCTCTTCATCCACTTCTTTTTTTTTCTTCCGTCTTGTTGCTATACATTCTTTTCTTATTTAGGAGCATTGTTTTACGCCCTCTAATACGCATACCACCTATTCCAAAACAGGGAAGCGGTAAGGGTCATTGTTCTCAGTTCCGCGTATTTCGACCAGCTTCATAGCGTCAAAGTCCTACTACAAACATACCCTCTTTTTTCTCACTCACACGTCCTTTTTTTACTTTTCACAATATTATATACTACTAGATAATAATGTCGCCACCACACACAGCAGAGGAGGGGTCCAGAACCGAGTACGCGCATACGCACAGGACGGCAGAGCGACATTGGGCCGCAGCGGCCGGCCTCGGCAGAGCAGCACAGACGGCGGCGGCGGCAGAAGAGCGATGCGGGGCCGCGCAGTAGCAAGCCATTGCCGACACCAGGTGCCCCGGCCCGGACAGCCGTCAGCAGGTGCGGAGCAGCAGCGGGCGCAAATAATGGCAATGTTTGGACAATACACGGAATCCACCAGAGTCGCCGATGGACGGTGGGCAGACTGTCAGAAAGCACGGGGTCGTCGCAGCACCTGGAGTTCCCGTCGCCGACGCCGCCGACCTCGGATGGACTGCCGTCGAGTGGTGAGTCCTTGCCAAAGCTCGTTTATATGTCGCAGCCGAGCCTGCAGCGGGCGAGAGAAGAAATCGAGTCGCCAGGCAGGCGGCGAGAGAGTGTTAGTGCGGGCGGGTCAAGTAGAGCGGACTTGGCCAAGTGGCAGTGAGGTGCGCAGTATTCCGCGGGAGTCGTCGAAGCAGCAAGGTAAACCAACGGGCAAGGAGCTGTCGGAGCGCAAAAAGAAGAAGATCCTGAATGCGTACCACAACCAGTTCGCACAGCTGCTTGGCTACACACCGCGTACCGACATTGTAGGCGAGTCGCCAGCCATCAGCCTGATTTCGGGCGAGTCCGGTACATCGCCACGCACAATAACGCTCGAGGACATGCAGCTGGCGTCGCGGCTGGTTCCGCGTAACCCAGGTTCCGGCACAGGGCGAGCCAGTGGAGGACTCGCTGGTAGCGCAGCTCAGAGTCACGCGCTCTGAGGGGTCTGGGGCAAAAGGGTGGTCGCAGCCGTCGACGCCATCGCCGGGAAAGGACCGGGACTCGGGGCTATTTGGGCGGCCATTTAGTCTTACCAGCCCGCCAATGAACAGCACCGCGGGGACGCCGCAGCGGTTCGAGCCGATCCAGGAACTGGACGAAGAGGGCAGTTGGTCGCAGGCTGTAGCACGTCGCAGCGGTGTCACAAACCTGGCAATCAAGCCGGCCATACCGTTTGTGAACGACGAGTCCGATAGTGATACGCCAGACGAGACATTGCAGCCGGGCAATGCGAATGAGGAGGAGGAGCAGGGGCTGATCAGCGGCCGGCGCTCGCGGTCTGGCCGACCCAGCTATGACGTGCAGGTACCGCCGCCCGAGCGGATGGTGCGGACGCCGACACTGCTGGCGCGGTCGCCAACGCCAACACGGATGACGGAGGGCTCGCCGGTGTCCCCCACGCGGCGGCGCCGGGCAACAACCATGGCGTCGGATGCATCCCGGGCTGAGCGTGCAGGGGGCAGGGACCATACCCGGTCGCGGTCCTTCGGTGAGAGCCAGGGTGCGGCCGGGCACACCGTTTCCAGAGACGGTCATCCGGCGGCGCTCGCGCACCCAGTCCGCAAGCGAGGACAGACAGCCGCTGCTGGCCGGCAATGCGTCAGACGAGCTCGACGTACCGCTGATTCCACCACCACCGCCCTCCAGCAACATGCAGTTCACGGATCCGTTTATGGGCCGTGACGACGACACGCAGTACTTCTACGAGCCGCCACGGCCGGGCGACTCAGAAAGCGTGACCAGGACACGCATTCGGCGGCGGCGCGACCAGACAGCTGCAGGGTCGCCGTACAGCCCGCAATATACACTGGACATCTGGCTACTCACCATCGTATGCTGAGTCAAACGCCACGCACGAGCTGGCGTTCTTGGGCATCCACAAGCTGCAGAGCTCCATGTCCGATACGCGCACGGGCTCGCCGTACCAGCCTAGCATCCGGTCGCACATCAGCCACCAGAGCCGCCAGCGCGCGTCATCTGTGGCCAACGACTCGGCTGGCCAGGTGAATATCGCAGGTGATCACCGAGTCGTCGTCGTCGTCGTCGTCGTCGGATGGGAACTCGAAATGGCCGCAGAGGGCATCACCGGCGAAGTGACAGCACCGGGTCGCGTGTCAGTAGCATGCGCGATGAGATCGAGCAGCGCCAGCGGCCAAAGCCCGGTGACGATTTGCCAGCGCGCTCCGGCTCATCGCAGTCGGGACGGGTGCCGAAGACACCAGTTCTAGAGCGCTGGGAGTCGATATTGCGCGAGACCACCAGGTCGCCAGATAAACCGGTAGTGGCACCTGGGTCAGCCAAGGTATCGGAGATCCGTGAGATCATCGAGGAATGGCAGCGCTCCGAGTCGCCCAACCCCAAGGCGCGCCGGCAGACAGACGATCAGCAATCACCGGTACGACTGCATTGCCGCCCATGGCTGCGGGCAGCCAGGGCTCGCCGCAGCATTTCGTGGGCGAAATTGAATCGGTCGGCAAGGCTGGCAAAACCGCCAACTCGGAGTCCTCGTCGGATGGTGGGCGGCGGAAGCGGGAGACGGGCATTTTCGGCGATTACGCCGGGCTGTCGGCCGGCTCCACAGACAATAGCTCGCCATTGTCAGCCGCAGACTCACCACCACGTCTAGTGCCGTTGACGCCGGTGCCGCGACGTGTTGGTGCATCGTCCGATAGGCAGAAGCAACCGGCAGCCGCTCGATCGAATACGACGACATCGCGCGAGTCGCGGCAGTCGGTAGGCACTGCACTGTCAAGCAACGTTCCGCCATCGCTCTTTGGCAGCGACAAGAGCACTTTCGACACGCCACTGCTGTCGAGGCTCCCGGCAATCACTGTGCCTAGCGGCGTGCCAAGCCTGTATACGATTAATTCCACCGTCAGCGGTCCAGAAAAGCACGAGCGCGGAAAGTCTGTGGATATCCAGCAACATATTCTTGAGAGCGTACGCAGCGCCGTCGCATCACCGGTCAGCATTGGTGGCCACAAGAAACAGTCACTGGTGACAGATCCGCGTACCGCCAGCAATGAGCTGCTGGCAGGGCTGCAGCAGGTCAAGGTGGCATCGCCGGAGATCCGCAGCACACCTGGATCTAGGGCATCCAGCGACAAGTCTTCCTCACCCATCCCTGCCCACGTATCGACTGCCAAGGTGCTGGAGAGCCCTGCCGCCAACCTGCCAGCAGCAACGACTGCCGCAGACCGCCGCGATTGGGCGCGGCAGCGGCCAAACAGCCGCCCCCCACTCGCCACAGCATCGGATTCATCCAGCAGCCGGCCCTCAGCCGCTGCATGGGAGAAGAAGCTGAGGGAGCGTGCCGAGCTGGCAGCCAGCACAGTTCAATTAAGCAATCTGGAAGTCAGGCCAGTTGTTGTTGCGAGCCCTGCGGAATGCCATGCAGCCAAAGACCTCGGGCGGCTTGCCGTCAGAGACACCTGTGAAGCGCTACGACAAGGGGCGACGCGATTCGGCAATGTCGATGGGGACGCCACCGGTTGACCCGCAGGTACGCGAGGAGATGGTATCGCAGGCTCTGGCGTTCCTGGAGGGCGCACAGACCCCCTAGTGGAACTACTCAGGTGGCAAAGAAGCCTGGGCGCACGCCCAAGGTGCGGAGAAACCGTGATCCGCTGCAATCTGCCCGGCCAGTCGCCCAGTCAGTCTACCAGCAGCCAGGGCTCGCCTGCTCTCAGTAGTTCCCGAAGAACCCAGCGGCTCATTGAGCAGCAGGCGGCGGACCGAGCCGGTCCAGGCGTCGCCGATGCAAACGTCGATCCGGCCACGCCCTGCGTCGCAGAAAATGGGCCGGCATGGCTCGAGCCCGCTGAACCCCTATGCCGGCGACGAGGCACCTCCACTGCCTGACTACTACCAGCAGAGCCACCCGGGTCTGCTGCAGCGGATCGCCGGCTCCCTTCGCCGCAAGCGCAGCCAAAAGCAGCCCACTGCTGAGGCTGCAGTGCAGCCACCAAGAGCAGGTGGCTGGTGGCGCAACCTGCGCGAGTCGATCCTGGCGCCAGTCCCGCCACTGCACAACCAGCGGCCGGACTTGGTTGGCCTGCACTGGCCGAACCGGCTTGATGCCAAACATCCACTGACGGCCGAGCAGCAGCAGGAGCTGGCCGAGGCCGAGGCAGTAGTCCTGGCGCAGGTTGACCCGACCGTGGCCGACCAGCTGCCAGCCAAGCCCAGCCGCCGCCATTCGTTCAGCGCATCAACCAAACATGGAGGATGCCAAGATCACTGCAACCATGTCGCCGCGCGAGAATTTCCGTCGCAAGCTCACCATGGCCGACCGGTTTCGCAATGCATTTCGCGGCGCCCGTCGGCGCCCAGGAATAGCCGAGCCAGTGTCAGCTGCCTGTTGTGGCTGCGGCTGCAATTGATAGTGCAATGCCAGCATCACCGTCGGTACGTATCGGCAGTCCGATCGGTGATGTTTCAGTCAGCCTGTCGCCAGTGGTAGGGCTTCACCCGAGCAATCCGTTTGTGGGCCCACGGCGGCGCGCCTCAATCGGCGTTATGAGCATGCATGAGATGGAAGGGGTGGAGCAGAGCGGCCTGCTGAACCGCCTGGACGATATTGTCGGCAACGACAGCAACCACATGCACTCACCGGCTGCACAAAGCGCAAGTATTGACGATGTCAGCTTCGACGAGATCGACGCGCCGACCGAAACTGGCAGGCCCAGAATTCTGCGCAGTCGCCTGCCTACTAGCTTCTTCTTTGATCCGACAGAAGGCAAGCAGGACCAGACGCCGCCCAGTAAGTCTCTGCCTGGAAAGCCTCTGCCGACGCCGCCGCCGCCAAAGAAATCCCCACCGTCAAAGAAGACTCAGTCATTGGACCAGCATTCTGTGCCAAAGGTGTTCAAGTCGCCTGTTGTTGTCCAGCCAACCGGCAACCCATCGCCGGTGTTTACCAGTAGCAGCGGCAGCGGTGGTGGCGAGGTGCAGCAGCCAAATGTGACGGCGCCGCCTGTGCCGCCTATGCGGCAGGCCCAGCAGTCGAAGCCTGAGATGCAGCAGGTCTCACGACCTGAAATGCAGCAGGTCTCACGACCTGAAATGCAGCAGAGGCCGCAGGAGCCGGCGAGACAGCCTCTGGTGGGGCATTCCCCTGTGGTGCAGGAGCCAGTATCCAGAGAAACAGCCGATGCAGATTCCTATGGTGCCGTCGATCCAAGTCAACCCGGTGCAGATTGAGCCATCTCCGCAGTTCCTGGCTCAGCAGCCACTCCAGCAACCAATCCCGTCCCTAGCCCAGCAGCCAGTGCAGTCCTGAGATTCTGGATAGGGCCAAGCGCCCGTCATTCTTCAAGCGGCTGACTGCTGGCTGGCGCAAACCACCGCTTCCGGCGAACCCGTACGATCCCATCTATCCCAGTGCCCCCGGGCACACAGCGTCACACATCCCTTCTCAGGAACAGTACGAAATTGAGCTGCAGCAGTTCCAGCAAGGCCAGTACGGCCAACAAGGGCAGCAGCATCAGCAGCAACACGGTCGCCCCCAGCGACCCACGTCTATGAACCCAGTTTCT
Organism: Linderina pennispora; assembly: GCF_002104995.1. Taxonomy (NCBI): domain Eukaryota; kingdom Fungi; phylum Kickxellomycota; class Kickxellomycetes; order Kickxellales; family Kickxellaceae; genus Linderina; species Linderina pennispora. The sequence goes on from NW_024468262.1 coordinate 13,772, forward strand.
TCTGCTGCAGTCCAGGGCGTGGCAGCAGCAGCAGCAGGCGGGCTTGCAACCAAGCTGGCGCAGTCTGTGGCTGGATCCAAGGGCGACGGAAACGTGCCACCGGTCAACGTCGATGTAGTCCACGAGCAGCCGTCTGTTGCATTTGCTGCGGCTCAGAATGGCCATGGAAGCATCACCGAATCGAGCCAACTGATCGACACATTTGCGCCGGAGAGCGGCTTGCCGACCTCGCAGCAGCACTCGTGCAGCAACTGCCGCAGCAGCAGCAGCAGCAATCCATGGCACAGACGGTTGGCTACGGCTCGTATGACCCGTCGTTCGGCCAGCTGCCGCCCGAAGCGCAGTTTCCGCAAAACATGAACGAGCAGATGCCAAACGCCATGCCTTCTTTTCAGCAAGGCTCGCAGTACAGCGCCAGTCCATCCCATCCCTGTGCCGACTAGCACAATAGCACCCGGTGGTGAGGCTGGCGAGAACCCATCCAAATTCATGTCAGTGGTGAGCGCAATTCCGGGCGTCGGCAAGCTGTTTGGCGAGCAAAAAGAACAAGGACGAAGCAGGAGGAAACCCAGCAGCAGCCGCCCCCACGGCCCTGACCCGAGCACCAACTCGTACATGTCAGGCTCCGGATCATACATGTCTGGTGGTCCTGGCTCCCCGGTGGCCGACGTAAGCCCGCCGGGAGACACAGGGATCATGGAGAAAATAGTGGATATTATGGACAGCTTTGCGCTGCCTGCGCTTATCTTTGGCGCAAGGTCGCTGGTAAAGCGGGAAATCGCGCCGCTGGTGGGCCGGTATGCAGCCGATTATCCGCTGGTGGAAGCCGAGGAAGAGGCCGGCAGTGCACCCCGACCCATACGCCGCGGGGACCCAGAGGAGTTCAAGTTCGCGGCGCCAGGGCTGCGGTACAAGGATATTGACCAGCGGCTGGAGAACGTTGTGCTGCGGCCGTTCTCGAAGGTACGCAAGTTCCGCCGCGCGCCCGAGGTCTGGGACGACACTGAGGCATTGGCAATTGCCGATAAGGTCAAAGCTCACAATAATGCAGCCAGACATGCCGTCAATGTGGAGAGGACGCGGCGGACACGCAGCCTGGGCACTGCCCAGAATGCCAATAATGAGTCGCTGCCGAATCCTAGGCGATCTAGGAGGCAGCACGCAGTATTGACGGGCATGAGGGCAGCGGTATCCGTGCAATTGGCAGCAATGCACGCGGCCTCAGTGGGTTCTTGGGCCGGTTTGGGCGTGGCGGCCAGGCCGACGATGGCACGCCGCGCGGGCGGTCGCGGAATAACAGCCTGGTGTATGACGGCAGCAAGAGTCCGACTGCGCAGGGATTCACTCGCAGCGGCGATGGCGATGATGAGGAAGAGGAGGATCGGTCAACATCCCAGCCTGGCCGTGCCCCCAGTGACGCTGCTGTCCACCACGAGGGTCCGCCGGTAGATAAGCAGCAGGCGCCGGGTCTGTTTAAGCGTATGTTGGGTGGCATCGGGCAGTCTAGCAAGCAGACTACTGGCGACCCGAATGCTGGCAAGCTGCCGCCTATGTTCCCGCCATTCAGCCATTTGCCAGCGCGCATGGCGGACCAAATCATGCACCGGATCGGCGAGCCACGGGTGTTTATCGGCTCGCTGGCGTCGCAGCTGGTGCCGCCGGGCAAGTCCTCAGTGTTCGGGGACACTTCGCCGTTCAAATCTGGCTCAGAATGGACGTTTACGGAGTCGCTGAAATTCAGCTCGCCGTACCCATTGCGGGCATCGCAGGTAGTCAAGCACAAGAGAAAGTGGGAGGAGCACGGGAAGCGGCTCGGGGCGCCACCAACACGCAGCACGATTGCGCGGTGGCCGGACGCATTTCGAGATTATCCGAGATTTCCTGCAGCTGATCGGGCTGATAGTTGGCGCGGCGGGGTACACCAAGGCGCCGGTAGAGTCGAGTATCGGTGCGCGGTGGCCGTGGATGATCGTATCGGGGATCCCGAAGGCGCTGGGTCTGGAAGTGGGCAGACTTGAGCACAACCACAGGCACGAGCATTGGGTTTTTTGTGGTCTTCTGCGCGATCGGACTGATGTGCCTGGGCATGTGGGTGTTTGGATCGGTCGTGGAGCGCACGGCTGCGGGCAAGGGGGAGAAGGAGGATGGCGAGGATATCGGCTTTGAAAATGAGACAACGACCGGCGCCAGCATTTTGAATCCGTTTGGCAGTATGCCCAAGTGGAAGCGCATGCACATCCTGTATCTGGTACTGTCGACGCTCTATATTCCGGTGCTGAAGCTGAGCCTGGAGGCGATTGTGTGGGACCAGGGCTTCTGGGCGGTCGCCAATCCGTTCCGGACCACCGACAAGCCGTCGTTCCCGGCGCCTACGGCCGGGCACCGCGACCCGTCAAAGTTTTGCTACACAACTACCATGCGCAATGGGGCGTTCAGCGCAGCATACATTTTGCTGCCCGTAGGCATTGTGGTGTTTATCGGCTACGGACTGTACTTGCCGTGGCAGATCAAGAAGCTGGCGCATAAGCACATGCCAAACGTCATTGGCTGGGATAACGGCAAATCCAATGTTGCGTTCGAGGACGTCGCCGGTCCGCAGCCGGCAGGAAGTCCAGATGGTGGGGCGACTGCGCGTCGCGTGCATTGGGACACTGAGGATATGTCGCGCTCAGTCGCCAGCGACGTGCAGGCGCGCGATAACACCAACCCATTGATGCAGCATGTGGGCGATATGTTCGACATCGACCCGATGCAGATCCAGCAGCTGGGCGCAGGCATACCAGATGTTCAACGGGCAAATGTTTGAAGGCAGTGAGGGAGAAAACTTTTTGCCGGCAGTGCTTCAACTGGGTGCAGAACCAGTGGAATGGCCATGGCCAGGAGGAGGACTACTCGGGCATGTCGCAGGACGAAGCGTATAAGGCGCGGCTAGGGAAGCTCAGCAGCAAAAACCGCAAGCGGCACCTGGCGACAGTGCAGTACCGGCGGCGGCTGGATACGGATACGTCGGATTACCGGTTTATCTACGAAGCGCACTATCCGTACCACGCGCACCAGCATGCGCGCGAAATGCACTGGAAGCTGACGGCGGTGCTGGTTGCGGTTATCCTGAGCAAGGATAACTGCTGGTTCCGCGGGCACTCGCGCCATTCTTTGGATGCTGGGCGGTCGGCGATGCTGCTGTTGGTCGCACTGATGATGCTGCGGTCGCACCACTCGCACAGGCCATTCTTTGATCCGACGGCGAATCTGTCGGCGCTGTTCATGCGCATAGGCATTGTGGTTGTGGCGATCTTTGGGTTCCCGCTGTTCCTGATGCGCGATCCACTGTCGACCAGCCACATGGGCGTGGCGGTGACGCTGTCGCTGATCAAACCTGTGTGTGCTGGCGCTGCTGCTGTGGCTGGGATCAAGCTCCCTGCCAAAGGTCAAGGCGACGATCCGTGGCCCCTCGGCGCCGCTGACCTTGTCGCCGGGCATTCTGACAGCGACGACAGCATATGACCCGCGGCTGCGCAAGCTGCTGATTGAGCGGGTGTGGCAGGACACGTGGTCGGCGATACTGCTGGCATCGCGCGACTTCCGGCTCTTGCCTTACCACCGCGTGGCATTCACGACGGCCAGCGCGCATCCGCCATATATGGTCAATTACATGGGGTTTGCGGCCGAGCGACACCTGGAGAATCTGCGCATGTACGAGTATATTGGGCGGACAGCGTACTGCAAGGCGGTGGCGGCCGAGCGGCATAACAGCGAGCGGTTCAAGAAGACATTGCAGATTCTGGCGCATTTCATCGGCGATGACATGTACTTTAATCCGTTTGAGGCGAACGAGAACCAGGCGTCGGTGGCGCTAAAGTTTGGCATCGACCAGGGGGACGTCAAGTCGTGGTTTGGGCGGGTGTTTGTTGTGCATTTCCCGTTCATGGTCTGCATGCTGTACGATGACCTGCCGGGCCGTATTGTGCCGATAGCCGACGAGCGCGATCTGGATCTGTATATCACCCAGAACTACAACGAGGAGATCAACCGGCGGCGGCTGGCGCGGCAGCAGCTGCGGTCGCTGTCGGGCCACTACGTCACGTTGACGTTTATTGAGCATGGCGGCGAGCACGGTGGGCATTCGCGCTACTACCTGCAGGGTACCGAAGAGGAGCACCAGCAGTACCTGCAAAAGTACCGCGGCAAGCGGCGGATCCTGTACCGCGGCATGCTCGAGATCCAGCAGGAGCGCGAGTGGAGCAACGTGGTGAACGTCAACACGGGCTTCATTTGCACATTGAAGCTGACCGACCAGATCACCGTCGACGACGAGAACCTGGTCAATGACTTTTCCATCCATAACAGCCCATTCCGCATGTCGTTCTGGAAGACTGGCCGCGCAGGCACCATGCATCGGTCGAGTCCGTCGATGAGCAGCTCCGACGCAGCCAGCCTTTTGGGCATCGACCCGTGGTACAGCTCGCCACAGCTTCAGGCACTGATTGCCGAGAACCGGCATGTCATCAATGACCATATCGACAGAGTGATGGGGCGCGCACACATGCTGCAGTCGCGGCACCGCGCCGAGATCAAGCGCAAGCGCACGGGCATGACGCCGTCGTTTTTGATTGACGTGTTTTCGCCTGGCCCCGAGTCCCTGCACGTGGTGCATCCGTCGCCCGACGAGACGCCGGTCAATCCAGCCACGCCGCAAATGGCCGCGTCTGACGATTGGGGCAAGAGCTCGCACGGCCGGCTGTCGTATATCCCGACGCTAGCGCAGCTGCAGCGCAAGCTCTCGGCTGACGAGGAGAACAAGTACGTCAGGGACATTATGGATGAGCACCGCAATGACATCCAGCTTTTGTATGAGCGGCTGCGCAATCTGGTGCCGTCCGAAGTCCAACGACCCGCTAAAGTCGGCGTGGTACTTGTTCTGGGACGACATCTACCGCAGATATGCACTAGAGGTTGCGCAGTTCAAGGAGTTTGAGCAGGACTTTAACCCGCTGTACCCGCACGCGCTGCCGTATAACCCGCTGCCCAGACACAAGCTCGAGGTGTTCTTGTATGAGCGCGGGCTGTGGAAGCCGGTAAGGTCCGTCAAGGGTCTGTTTGCAGGCAGGAAGGCCACAGTGTTCCCTGCGGATCCGATGCCGGTCGAGGGCTATGGCCATGAAGGAGCGCATATCTGGCGGGCTGGCGATGACGAGGTTGTGGCGATGCCGTTTGAGACAGGCACGGCCGCGACCGGGTTCATGCACTCGGGCCTGCTGAACCGGCTGTACAACTGGCTTGACCAGCTGGCATATGGCCAGGGCATGCACTTTTGAGAATGACACTTCAGCTTCATAATAAAAACTAGGCTTTAATTAGTTACTCCTCCTTGGACATGCTCCGCGTTCTCGCACTTTTCAACAACCTGGTCGATGCAGCGGAACTGCCAGTCCCACCGGGCATTGTACAGGAACTGGCGCATGTCAAAGCGGTTGTCGTCGGGCGAGTAGGTCTCGGCATGGTAGGCTGGCGTGATGGTCGTCATCTTGTGGCGGTTGATCGAGTAGTAGAAGAAGAAGCGCTTGACCTTGTCGGCCACCTGGCGGGGCGTCAGGCCATCCCAGATATGCAGAAGCTGCGTGAACATCGAGTACGGCCCACACTTGGCGATTTTGCGCAGCCGGCCGTACACGCTGAGGTCGTCGTAGCTCATGCCCATCTCGACCTCGTCGCTCTGCACGTACGACTCGGAGAACGGCACCAGCTCGGCAGGTCGGCGTGGCCTCCAGGAACTCGTCAAGCACAGGCAGCTGCAAGTGTTCGCGTGCATAGGCAATGTACTTTCGCAGATCGCGCTTGCTAATCGACCCGATCGGGTTCAGGTCGGCCGACGAGCAGTCGTATTTGGTAAAGTATCCGCGCAGAGGACTCGTCGACATTGGCTGAGCCCAGAACCAGCAGGGACTTCTGGCGGCCGCGCGCCCATGGCAACAGCGCGGCGAACAGGTACGCCAAGAGCATGCGCAGGCGCGCCTGGATATTCTGCAAAGCCAGGTTCTCAGCATTGGAGCCGCCGTGGACCGCGTACTTGGGCGTCAGACCGGTCACCAGGGTGAACAGCATCACGATGGCCGAGACCACAGGAGTCCATGTTCAGGTCCACGTGGTAGCTGCCTACGGCTGATGCCAGCTGTTTGGCGCGTGTGCGGGTCTCGCTGGATGAGTTGCCTGTGCCCATGTAGCACGTGTAGAAGAGATGGCTGGCCAGCTCCTGCGCGTCCTTGGGCAGGTACTCTGGGCCCATACCCACGCATTTGCGCACATCCTCGATTACCTGCTGGTCGCCGGCCTGGCACGCGTCAACCACCTGGCGGCACATCGAATGCACAATGACCGCAGGTCGAGCAGCTATCGATGCCGCCGCTCAGGGGCAAAAAGAACCCGCCCTGGCTGGACCGCCTTAGATAGTCCCACAGCCAGCACGCCGGGCCCAGGTTGATCTCCTCCTCAGGCAAATGGTACCTGACTGAAATCGGTTTTGTGGGCTTGACGCGGCCATCGAACATGTCCTTTTCTGGCGACAGCGCGATGTCGGCATGGACGCGTGGGTACACAATGGACCGGGCGGCCTGCAATGAGCGGCTCGAAATGGCGCCGCGGAAGGACCGCACGGCGCCCAGATCCGCCGTGGCCACCGTGACCTCGACGTCGGAGATGGCGAACTGGCGGCCCATGGCCAGGACCTCGCCATTGGCAAGCACCATAGCCGAGCCGTCGTAATACAGCCGGTCGCCATCGCACCCCTTCTGGTTCGCATACAGGTATATCCCGCCGCACTTCATCGTCGCCTCCCGGATCAGCTCGACACGCCGATGCAGCTTGCGCAGCTCGTGGTGGCTGCCCGAGCTATTGATGATGATCTCAGCGCCATCCAAGCTCATCGCAATATGCGGGCTCTCCGGCGTAAACAGCTCCTCACACAGCTCAATGCCAATGCACGAATCATCCGTGCTCACTAGGGCATCGCCTATAGGCACCGTCTTCTGCCCCGTAATCGACGAGATGAACCGCGGCAGCACATAGTCTTCAATTGATGCCCGACCAGCCCACGCTGTGAACCACCGCAGTTCGCGGTAGTTGCCGTCGTTGGCCAGGTAGAGCTTGGGCCGGATCAAAACAATCTTGCCGTTCAGGATCACCACCCGGCAGTTGTATCGCTGGTTGCGGTGCATTACCGGCATGCCCGTGTCGATTAGAATGTCGTCGAGGGTGCGGTCCGAGAGGAGCTTCCCCAGCACCTCCCATGAGTGCAGGATCGTGTCGCCTTCCAGGAAGTGGTCGTAGCAGCCGTACCCAGGGATTTCGAGCTCCGGCCCGATCCGCAGCTTGGCGTCCGACCCTTTCGCTTGCAGAATGCTCTGGCGGATGCGCTCGTAGTTGCCCTGGAAGTCTAGCGCCCACTGGTTCAGCGCGCAGGTGGCGATTGTAACGTAATGCACCATTGCTAGTTGGAAGAAAAAGACAATAAATGTGTAGGAGCTCTAGGGACAACAGGTGACAAGCTCAGTGATCGGGCAAGGGACTTGTTGGGATGTGTGGACCGATAGTGAAAGTCGGATAAGGCGTGGGGTTTTTTTTCTATCAGCCCGAACTGCCACTTGCCGACGACCCCGTTTTGTGTCCCTTTGCTCGCTCCACTCGCTATTTTATCCAAATTCAATCCTTCGCCTGGCGCAAATGAACTCGAAGAAGAATGGCGGGCGTGTTCGCCCTGCCCCGCTGGTCCTCATGTATGCACCTGCCGACCCCAGCGATAGCCCGGCGGCCGAGAACCGATCGCTCAGTCTGCTTACGGTGGACACGCATAACGAGTACCTCGACCCGGACCTGCACCGGCAGCGCGTGCGATGCGTTTTGGACGGGATCGAATCCCGCGGCCTCATCTACCGCGCCCGCCGCATGCAGGCCCGTCTGGACCACCACCTGGCGACCAGCCGCGAGCGCTACATCCGCGTGTACCGGGCGCGCATGAACCGTCTTCTGGAGACGGGGCTGTTCCACCCAAGCGACATGCAGTCGATCCGCGCTTACCTCTATACATTGGAGACCGGCGAAGACGACACGCCGATATCGCATGCGCCCGTGGCCATGCGCCGGTCGGTGTTCGAAAACGGACAGCTAAGGCAAAAGGTATCTTTGAAGCGATGTGGAGGATGCGCTGATTCATTTCAAGACCAAGTTTGCCATGCCTACGGAGATGGTCGAGAGCAGCGAGTTCCGGGCATTCTGCCGGGCCATGTTCCAGGCGCAGCGCGATGGCAGCCTGACCACGCCATTCTACACTACCCCCGATGCATACATGAGTAGGGTTGGTTTGGTGGCGGACAAAGGGCCGGAAGACGCTCTACCAGAGGCTGGCGAACGCTGAGCGCTACTCCGTATTGCTGGGCGCGAGCTCCTCGGGCCGGTATATTGGCATATCTGTGTCGGTCCAGCAGCAAAGGCATTTTCTAGGCTGGGCTGAGAACAGCGACATCACCAGTGTTGCTGCGCAGCGAGTTCATTGCCATGCTGGCTGAGCTCGAGCACGGCATCCATGGAGTTGGTGCGGAGACCAAGCCGGTTTTATTCTCAATCATCAGCGCTGGCCCGCCGTGGCTGTCGGAGATCAGACAGGCGGCAGCCCGTGCATTCCTGTGTGCATGCCATATCCCCAGCGCCTCGCATTTCATCGACTCCCTGGCATCAATGCTTTTGGATCCCGCCGGGCAGTTCGCCATGCACGTCACGTCGCTGATTGAGGTGGCAAAGGCGGTGATCCACAGCCATGACGCGCACAAGCGCTGGATCTCCCGCAAGCACCAGCCGATCACCCTGCCCGACCCGTCCATCGCCACGTCGCACCTGCATATGTTCCAGCAGATGGTGTCTGTGGACTACGAGTTCCTGTTGCAGCTAAAGACCATTGTCAGTCCCGAGTCCGCTGCGTACTTTGACAACCTTTTGGACCGCAATATGGCGCCGATGTTTTTGGCACTGGTACAGATTTTCGCCGTATTGGATCGTGCAGGCTCCATTGCCAGTGAACGGAACCTGTCCATGTCGGATCTGGCAGTGCTGTTTGCGAGAATGGAAAAGTCCTTGGAGGTCTTGGCGAAGGGCACGCACCCGAGCAGCACCGATGACATGCAGATGCTGGCCAAACATGTCCTGGCAGAGTTCCGGACCCAGCTCGAGTCCGAGTACTCGGATGTCATGCTTTCCATGGTCCTGGCGCACTCGTTGTCGTTTTACCCTTCGGATTTCGTACGCTCGCCCTTTGAGCCACCGCTGACTCTGCAGAGCATCCTGGAGCACAGGCCGAACGCTCTGGCCAAAGGCGACTCGGTCGGAGCACGAATTCAGCATGCCCGAGCTGTATGTCCGGCATGCAGGCATTCTGCAACAGCCTGGGATGTTGCCCGCACAAGGCATGCGGACGACCTGCCGTCCTACTTTGCCATGTCGAAAATGTTGTCGCTGGCTGGCATGGCGCCCAACCGGGACATGGAGCCGTTTGCCACTCTGTCGGCTGCACTGTGCGAATGCCCCGTTTCGGCCACCACCATTGATGTTGTCAACGAGGATGCGGTGCTGGTTCGACCAATGCTCCAAGGCCTGAGATGGAGATTGCGGTTGCTGGGGATATGGATTCCCAGAACGAACTGAATGCCTCAGGCCCGATCTCCATTCGCCCAGCATTGCCACTCGATGCTGGTGTCTGCCATTGACTACAATGATGCAGCGGCTCCTGTCGACCAGGCTGAACCCGCGGTCAGCTTTGGCAGCTCAGCCGACGTCATTGCGACATGGCAGGAGCCTGCTGACACTACGGTGTCTGCGCACTCGGTTCTGCTGTGCTATTTCGATGCTGCCCAGCTCGCCCCACTGGTCCAATTCTGAGATCCGCGTTGATCGATCAGCTGCTCAGCAAATCAGCAGCCCTCGCTCAGCCCAGCCTGTAATTTTTTCACAAAAACTTTTTTCGCTCGCTTCAGTACTCGCCCACTTGTCCGCTTGCACTTGCCTTCTCGTTTTCACGCCTCCTCATTACGCAATTTTTCGTTACTTGTTCTGAATTTATATTTACAAAATAGCTTAAAGAATGGCTGACTACTCGATCAAACCCGAGCCCAAGGCGGCGCCCATCGACACGTCCGAGTGGCCGTACCTGCTGAAGAACTACGAGAAGCTGCACGTGCGCACCGGCCACTACACACCGATCCCGGTCAGCACCTCGCCGCTGAAGCGCGATCTCGAGACCTACATCAAGTACGGTGTGATCAACCTGGACAAGCCGTCGAACCCGTCGTCGCACGAGGTGGTGGCGTGGATCCGCCGGATCCTGCGCGTGGAGAAGACCGGTCACTCGGGCACGCTGGACCCGAAGGTCACTGGCTGCCTGATTGTGTGCATTGACCGCGCGACCCGTCTGGTGAAGAGCCAGCAGGGAGCCGGAAAAGGAGTACGTGTGCGTGGTGCGTCTTCACGATGCCCTGGAGAACGAGTCGGCAATGGCGCGGTCGGTCGAGACACTGACCGGTCGCGCTGTTCCAGCGCCCGCCTCTGATCTCTGCGGTCAAGCGGCAGCTGCGCGTGCGCACCATCTATGACTCGAAGCTGCTCGAGTTCGACAACGACCGCCACCTGGCGGTAGTGTGGGCGAGCTGCGAGGCCGGTACGTACATGCGTACCTTGTGTGTGCACCTGGGACTTTTGCTGGGCGTGGGCGGGCACATGCAGGAGCTGCGTCCGTGTGCGCTCGGGCGCGCTGACGGAGAACGACAACATGGTGACCATGCACGATGTGATGGACGCGCAGTGGGTGTACGATAACACCAAGGACGAGAGCTACCTGCGCCGCGTGGTGCGTCCGCTCGAGTGGCTTCTGACCGGCTACAAGCGCATTGTGGTCAAGGACTCGGCAGTCAACGCGATCTGCTACGGCGCCAAGATGATGATCCCCGGACTGCTGCGTTTCGAGGACGGTATCGAGGTCAACGACGAGGTCGTTCTGATGACCACCAAGGGCGAGGCCATCGCCATTGGCATTGCCCAGATGACCACTGCAGGTCCTGGCTACCTGCGACCACGGCGTTGTGGCCAAGATCAAGCGCGTTATTATGGAGCGCGACACGTACCCGCGCAAGTGGGGATTGGGACCCGTTGCCCAGAAGAAGAAGCAGCTGATTAAGGACGGCAAGCTCGATAAGCACGGCAACCGCAACGAGAACACCCCGGCGTCGTGGACCAAGAGCTACACGGACTACAATGCCCCTGCCGACGAGGCCGCTGAGTCCAAGCCCGATGCCAAGCCTGTGGTGGCCGAGGCCCCTGCTCACAAGCGCAAGGCTGAGGAGTCGGAGGACGAGGTGTCGGACAACGAGGACGTGTCGGCCGACGAGAAGGCCAAGAAGAAGGCCGAGAAGGAGGCCAAGAAGGCCGAGAAGAAGGCTAAGAAGGAGGCCAAGAAGGAGAAGAAGGAGAAGAAGGAGAAGAAGAACAAAGGATTAAGCTTATCTCGCTCAAAAAATTTCATATTTTCTCTTTCCTAAAACTAAAAAACATTGGAGTCATTTTCCACATGTCTTGCAATCGATGTTATTGAGGATTTGGTCACTTTCTGGTTGGCGCCACTGTCTAAAAGCCAAGGTATGGATATACTAGAATTACTCTGCTCGCGATGTGAGCTCAGCTTCTAGCTAGCACGGTTTGACACATGGGATAAAGGAAGGCCATTCACCGGGCCTGACGAGCCCGATCCAGTTTTGGAACGTGTTGTTGGTCAACATTGTTATAGTGCAATTGGCATTTATTATAAATATGCGCATTGCTACCACCAGCACCACTATAATGGCTTACCCAGCCCCTGCCTGTCTAGTATATATCCCGCTTCCACTAAATGTAGGCTAATGCTGGGTATAAAATCGATAAGCCAACGGTGTGTGGTGCTAGGTATGTTATGATAGCGGGCTCTTTTTAAATACAGGATAGCCCAGGCAATACGATGGGCTCTTATCTGTAACCATGTGTTTATAGTATGTCCAAAAGTAGGCATGTTGGATACTAGAATCTAGAGCCGGCATGAGGTCATTCCCATGCCGTATAAAAATCATCTACTGCTCTTGAATACATTGCCGACGAAAATATCACAATCGGATTCCCACAGGCAGGTCAATCAAACATGAAAGTGTGCCGCTGCGGTCCTGGAATCAATCTTGCCTCTGCTTTCTACTTTTTGTTTAGCATCATGACAAAAGACTACGAGGGCGACCCATTGGTGGTTGTTGAATACGACCCAAAGTGGGCAGGAGCAGTTTGCTGACGAAGCCCACCGCATTCGCGATGCAATCGGCCCCTACATCCTCGACGTCGAACACGTTGGCTCCACCAGCATCCCGGGCCTTGCTGCCAAACCCATCATTGATATCCAAGTTGTCGTCGCTGACTTCTCCCAGCTCGCCCAGTGCATTCCAGCTATGCAGCAGCTTGGGTATAGATACAAAGGTCTGTACGGTATCGTGGGCCGCGAGTACTTTAAACGTCCTCTGTACCACGTGCACATGGTGCAGAAGGGCAATGGTGAATATACGAGAAAGAAGCTGTTCCTCCAGTATCTGAGGGACCATCCGGATGTGCTGGACGAATACGCCAAGCTCAAGAAGCAGGTCGCAGCCAAGTACGGCGATAACAGAGAATTCCATCCTGGCATACAATGCCGACAAGACAGACTTTATCATGGGCGTGCTGAGGAAGGCTGGATGGGATGTCGACGGCAGAAAATCCGACTATCTCGAGCATTGACAGAACGTAGCGCTTTTCTCTTTCTCAAGCCGTGGCGAGCTGGCCGTGACTCGAGTCACGACTCGGGGACAATGCCAGTGTCGTCATTTTTAAACTTTGACCTGCGGCATCCCGCGGTTGTACTCGGTGAAATATGCAAAGCTCTCCACTCTCACCCCCTCAGGGCAGTTTTTCCAGCATTCCAAATTTGAACCACCATATCCTTATTATATTGTACAGCCCGTTGGCAGTCTACTTACTGAAGCAACAGCAGCAGAAGCAACAGAAACCCGGTCAGAGAAGAAGAAAAAGAGGAACAATGAGCGCTGCAATTCAGGCTATTGGTGAGTATTCCTGGTCTCTGGGGAGTTCGGGTCCTGGCACGGTAGAGAAGAGCCTTTGGGGTCGTTGTATGCTAATCATGTCTATGAAAAACGATATAGGCGAGACTCTCGCTAGGCTTGATGACGGCGACTTTGCCGCGTCTCTCGAGGTGGTCGACAGCTATCTGACCACCTCGAACGATGAGGATATTGCCGTGAGCCATAGCCGGGGTGTGGCCATCGAGCAGGCTGCCCGCCAGCAGTCTGGATACGACACCGGCGATATCAGCAGCTCGGGCGAATTTGCCAGCTTCCGGGACGCTAGCAGCTCCCCGGCATGGTTCAGCATCCGTCTGCCCAAGACATCCCCGAGCCGCCATAGTGTGAGTTCAGCAACCGAGGCATTTTCCGATACCAGTGTGATGCAGAGCCTGCGCCGAATGGTGCAGCGCGAGGAGGCGTGGCAGCAAACCAAGGCCACGTACGAAAATCACTTGTCGCAGATGGCACTGCACCTTCAACAGCAGTCGCTAGCGTTCAAGTCAGCTCAGGCCAAACTCAAATCGCTGGGGGCTGCACCTGACCCCGTTATCGATCAGTATGCATCAAACGGGACGTTCCCCGTGTCCACTGGCGCCGAGCTGCAGCCAGACGAGTCCATTGGCGGGTCGACCACCGAGAGCAACTACAACAGCTGGTGGGCAACGTTCCTGCCGGCTGCCACCGGCATGCCAGCACGTACCTCTGGTAGTCTGCCCAACAGCCCGATGGTCAGCGCCTCGCTGAATGGGTATGCGACGGTGGCAGGCACCGGCGAGCTTGTGTGTCTCGAGTGCATCCAGGCGTGCGAGCGCGTTGCCGATGCTGTGCTGCACGGCGACTTCAATGCCCGGGTCAGGTGCACGCGCTGCCACAACATTGACGGTGCTGGCGAGAAGGAGTGGCCACTGACCAAGCCCACAGGCGCTGCTGGTCACGTATCGGCATCCTCCAGCCAGCTGACAGGAACTCCGATGATTAGCCACCCAGTTACGCATACCCAGAAGCTGGCGAACCGTGTCAACCGCATGGCTTCGCTGCTGTCCTTTGTCACCCATGAAATCGTCGGCGTGGCACGCAACGACGGCATTCGTGGCATTCTCGGCACCCAGGGCAGCATTGATGGACTGAACGGGACTTGGCTTGAGCTTATGAACGAGGTCAACACGATGACACGGATCCACACGGAGCAGGTGCGCAACATTGCGCACGTCTGCAACTCTGTGGCCAACGGCGACTTGTCCGAGAAGGTCTCGATTGACGTCAACGGTGAAATGGCTGAGCTCAAGGACACGATCAACAGCATGGTGGACCAGCTCAGTGCCTTCTCGTTTGAGGTCACCCGCGTCTCGCATGCCGTCGGCACCGAAGGCACGCTGGGCGTCACTGCCGAGGTCCCCGACGTCAACGGTGTCTGGAAGCTGCTTACGGATAATGTCAACAGCATGGCCAGCAATCTGACCAACCAGGTGCGCGATATCTCGAATGTCTGCAAGGCCGTGGCAGCCGGTGACCTGACGCGCACGGTGCAGGTCGAGGCACGCGGCGAAATGCTTGAGCTCAAGGATACAATCAACACGATGGTTACCAGACTTGACCATATGGCGGTGGAGCTGACCCGCGTGGCTGTCCAGGTTGGCATTGACGGCATGCTGGGGGGACAGGCAAACTGGTTTGAACTCGACGGCACCTGGAAGGATCTAACGGACAACGTTAACCGTATGGCGGATAACCTGACACAGCAGGTACGCGATATTACGAGAGTCACCCAGGCCGTGGCCCGCGGTGACCTGACACGCAAGGTCGAGGTGCCGCTTAACGGTGAAATGGCAGAGCTGAAGACGACTATTAACGAAATGGTGGACAGGCTCAACACTTTTGCATTTGAGGTCTCGCGTGTGGCCAAGGAGGTCGGTACTGATGGGCAGCTCGGTGGCCAGGCAAATGTCCCCGATGTCGATGGTACCTGGAAGGTTCTGACTGACAACGTGAACACAATGGCGGACAACCTGACCAACCAAGTTCGTGACATTGCGAATGTGACCAAGGCCATTTCAGCTGGCGATCTGACGCGCAAGGTGCAGGTGCCGCTGAACGGCGAGATGGATGAGCTCAAGATCACTATCAACACCATGGTGGACCAGCTCAACACTTTTGCGTTTGAGGTCTCGCGCGTGGCCAAGGAGGTCGGTACCGACGGTAAGCTTGGCGGGCAGGCCAATGTTGAGGGTGTTGGCGGCACTTGGAAGGACCTGACTGACAATGTCAACAAGATGGCGGACAATCTGACCAACCAGGTCCGAGACATTGCTGACGTTACCAAGGCTGTTGCCGCCGGCGAGCTATCGCGCAAGGTCATGGTTCCACTGAATGGCGAGATGGGCGAGCTCAAGGACACAATCAACCAGATGGTGGACCAGCTCAGCCACTTTGCCGACGAGGTCACCACGGTCGCCATCGAGGTTGGTCTGGAGGGCCGTTTGGGTGCACAGGCGCGTGTCGTCGGCGTGCAAGGCGTGTGGATGGACCTGACGCACAACGTCAACAAGATGGCGTATAATATCACAAGACAAGTGCGTAACATTGCTGAGGTCACCCGGGCCGTTGCCAAGGGCGATCTGGGCAAGCAGGTCGACATCCCGTGCAAGGGTGAGATGGAGTTTTTGAAAACTACTATCAACGACATGGTTGCCCGACTAAAGACGTTCTCCAGCGAGGTGTCGCGTGTCGCCAAGGAGGTTGGAACTGACGGCAAGCTGGGCGCCCAGGCATCAGTGCCTGATGTGGAGGGCACGTGGAAGTACTTGACAGAAAACGTCAACAAGATGGCCGACAACTTGACTAACCAGGTTCGGGACATTGCGACGGTGACCAAGGCTATTTCAGCTGGCGATCTGACGCGCAAGGTGCAGGTGCCGCTGAACGGCGAGATGGATGAGCTCAAGATCACTATCAACACCATGGTGGATCAGCTCAATACCTTTGCCAAGGAGGTCTCGCGTGTCGCCAAGGAGGTCGGCACTGATGGACAGCTCGGCGGCCAAGCAAACGTCGAGGGTGTTGACGGCACCTGGAAGGTTTTGACGGACAACGTCAACAACATGGCCACCAACTTGACCAACCAGGTTCGAGACATTGCCACAGTTACGAAGGCGATCTCAGCCGGAGATTTGACGCGCAAGGTTGAAATTCCGCTGAACGGCGAGATGGGCGAATTGAAGGACACCATCAACACTATGGTTGGGCAGCTGAAGACGTTCGCGTCAGAGGTATCTCGTGTTGCCAAGGAGGTCGGCACGGATGGCAAACTCGGCGGCCAGGCATATGTGCCCAATGTCGACGGCACTTGGAAGGACCTGACCGACAATGTGAACAAGATGGCTGACAACCTGACGATTCAGGTGCGCAACATCGCTGAGGTCACCAAGGCAGTTGCAGCAGGCGAAATGTCCAAGCGCATCACAGTGACTTTGAATGGTGAGATGGGCGAGCTCAAGACCACTATCAACGCCATGGTCAACCAGGTCAGCCAGTTTGCCGCGGAGCTTGCCAAGGTCGCGCACGAGGTCGGTACCGAGGGCCAATTGGGAGCACACGCCGACATGAGCGGGGTTGATGGTGTCTGGAAAACGCTCACAGACAATGTCAACAACATGGCCGACAATATTACCAATCAGGTGCGCAACATCGCCGAGGTCACCAAGGCCGTCGCTGAGGGCGATCTGTCCAAGGAGGTCACTGTCCCGCTAAAGGGTGAGATGGGCGACCTGAAGACCACTATCAACGACATGGTTGCTCGGCTGAAAACGTTCTCCAGCGAGGTGTCGCGTGTCGCCAAAGAGGTCGGGACTGACGGCAAGCTGGGCGCACAGGCGACAGTGCCTGATGTCGAGGGTACATGGAAGGACTTGACCGACAATGTCAACAACATGGCGACTAATCTGACGAACCAGGTACGCGACATTGCGACGGTGACAAAAGCGATCTCGGCCGGCGATTTGACGCGCAAGGTTGAGGTGCCGCTGAACGGTGAGATGGGTGAGCTCAAGATCACTATCAACACCATGGTTGATCAGCTCAACACGTTCGCGGACGAAGTATCGCGTGTCGCCAAGGAGGTCGGAACCGATGGCAAGCTTGGCGGGCAGGCCAATGTCGAAGGTGTTGATGGTACGTGGAAGGTTTTGACTGACAACGTCAACAACATGGCCACCAACCTGACCAACCAAGTCCGTGATATCGCCAATGTCACCAAGGCAATCTCAGCTGGTAACCTCAATCTCAAGGTCGAGGTGCCGCTGAACGGCGAGATGGGTGACTTGAAGGGCACCATCAACACGATGGTGGACCAGCTCAACACGTTCGCCGCCGAAGTGTCGCGTGTGGCCAAAGAGGTCGGAACTGATGGTCAGCTGGGCGGACAAGCCAATGTCCCAAATGTCGACGGTACCTGGAAGGACCTTACTGACAACGTGAATACCATGGCTGACAACCTGACCAACCAGGTGCGGACAATCAGCAACGTCACTAAGGCTGTTGCGCTTGGCGATCTGACACAGAAGATCAAGGTCGATGCGCTCGGAGAGATGGGCGACCTGAAGACCACAATCAACGACATGGTGGACCGGTTGAACACGTTTGCTGATGAGGTGTCGCGTGTGGCCAAGGAGGTCGGCACAGACGGCAAGCTTGGCGGTCAAGCCAATGTTGAGGGTGTTGATGGAACTTGGAAGTCGCTGACTAACAACGTCAACCGGATGGGTGACAACTTGACGAACCAGGTCCGAGACATCGCCAATGTCACCAAAGCTATCTCTGCTGGTGACCTGACGCGCAAGGTCCAGGTGCCGCTAAATGGCGAGATGGGTGAGCTCAAGTCGACCATCAACACCATGGTTGACCAGCTGAGCACTTTCGCGGCTGAGGTGTCGCGTGTCGCCAAGGAGGTTGGAACTGATGGGCAGCTCGGCGGACAGGCCAACGTTGAGGGCGTTGATGGGACCTGGAAGTCGCTCACAGACAACGTCAACAAGATGGCAGACAACCTGACCAACCAAGTCCGTGATATCGCCAATGTCACCAAGGCTATTTCAGCAGGCGACCTGACGCGCAAGGTCGAGGTGCCGCTGAATGGTGAGATGGGTGAGCTCAAGCAGACCATCAACACGATGGTGGACCAGCTCAACACATTCGCCTTCGAGGTATCCCGAGTTGCTAAGGAGGTCGGTACCGATGGTCAGCTAGGCGGACAAGCCAATGTCCCAAATGTCGACGGTACCTGGAAGGACCTTACTGACAACGTGAATACCATGGCCGACAACCTGACCAACCAAGTCCGTGACATTGCAATGGTCACTACAGCCATTTCAGCAGGCAACTTGAATCTCAAGGTCGAGGTGCCGCTAAATGGCGAGATGGGTGAGCTCAAGTCGACCATCAACACCATGGTGGACCAGCTGAGCACGTTCGCGGCTGAGGTGTCGCGTGTGGCCAAGGAGGTTGGTACCGATGGGCAGCTCGGCGGACAGGCCAACGTTGAGGGCGTTGATGGGACCTGGAAGTCGCTCACTGACAACGTCAACAAGATGGCAGACAACCTGACCAACCAAGTCCGTGATATCGCCAATGTCACCAAGGCTATTTCAGCAGGCGACCTGACGCGTAAGGTCGAGGTGCCGCTCAATGGCGAGATGGGTGAGCTCAAGCAGACCATCAACACCATGGTGGACCAGCTCAACACATTCGCCTTCGAGGTATCCCGAGTTGCCAAGGAGGTCGGTACCGATGGTCAGCTAGGCGGACAAGCCAACGTCCCAAGTGTCGACGGTACCTGGAAGGACCTTACTGACAACGTGAATACCATGGCTGACAACCTGACCAACCAAGTACGCTCGATTAGCAAGGTTACCACCGCGATTGCTGAAGGTGACTTGAGCAAAAAGATCGACATTGTTGTCAACGGCGAAATGGGCGAGCTCACAAATACTATCAACGAGATGGTCGACAAGCTCCGCGGGATTGTATCAGAGCTGTCGAGTGTTGCACTCCAGGTCGGCACCGACGGCCAACTTGGTGGTCAGGCTCACTTGAAGAACATTAGCGGCAACTGGAAGGACTTGACCGATAACGTCAACAAGATGGCATACAACCTGACCAACCAAGTCCGTGACATCGCAACGGTCACTAAGGCTATCTCTGCTGGTGACCTGACGCGCAAGGTCCAGGTGCCGCTGAACGGCGAGATGGGTGAGCTCAAGTTGACCATCAACACGATGGTGGACCAGCTGAGCACTTTCGCGGCTGAGGTGTCGCGTGTCGCCAAGGAGGTTGGAACTGATGGGCAGCTCGGCGGACAGGCCAACGTTGAGGGCGTTGATGGGACCTGGAAGTCGCTCACTGACAACGTCAACAAGATGGCAGACAACCTGACCAACCAGGTGCGCGACATTGCCAACGTCACCAAGGCGATTTCAGCGGGTAACCTGAACATGAAGGTCGAGGTGCCACTCAATGGCGAGATGGGCGAGCTCAAGGATACCATCAACACGATGGTGGACCAGCTCAACACGTTTGCGGATGAGGTTACACGAGTTGCTAAGGAAGTGGGTACTGAAGGCAAGCTTGGCGGCCAGGCCAATGTTGATGGTGTTGATGGCACATGGAAGGATCTGACCAACAACGTGAACACCATGGCCAGCAACCTGACGACCCAGGTCCGATCCATCAGCGAAGTCACCAAGGCTGTCGCACACGGCGATTTGACGCAGAAAATTGAAGTTGACGTCGAGGGTGAAATGCTGGACCTTAAGACCACTATAAACGAAATGGTTGACCAGCTCAATATCTTTGCCGATGAGGTCTCACGAGTCGCACTAGAGGTCGGCATCAATGGCAAGCTTGGTGGCCAGGCATTTGTTCCTAACGTCGACGGCGTGTGGAAGAAGGTCACGGACAACGTCAATACCATGGCCAATAACCTCACGTTCCAGGTTCGGTCTATCGGAAATGTGACCACCGCTGTTGCGCGCGGCGATCTAACCAAGGTCATTGCTGTGGATGCGCGTGGCGAGATGGGCACATTGAAGACGACAATGAACGGGATGGTGTCCCAGCTGCGTATCTTTGCTGGGGAGGTGTCGCGTGTGGCCAAGGAAGTCGGTACCGACGGTCAGCTGGGCGGCCAAGCCAACGTCCCGAATGTCGACGGTACCTGGAAGGAGCTCACCGATAATGTCAACACCATGGCCGACAACCTGACCAGCCAGGTGCGGACAATCAGCAACGTCACTAAGGCTGTTGCGCTTGGCGATCTGACACAGAAGATCAAGGTCGATGCGCTCGGAGAGATGGGCGACCTGAAGACCACAATCAACGACATGGTGGACCGGTTGAACACGTTTGCTGATGAGGTGTCGCGTGTGGCCAAGGAGGTCGGCACAGACGGCAAGCTTGGCGGTCAAGCCAACGTACCAAACGTGGGTGGCACATGGAAGGGACTGACAGACAATGTCAACACCATGGCTAACAATTTGACAAACCAGGTGCGCGACATCGCCAATGTCACCAAAGCTATCTCTGCTGGTGATCTGACGCGCAAGGTTGAGATTCCGCTGAACGGCGAGATGGCAGAGCTGAAAGACACGATCAATACCATGGTGGACCAGCTCAGTACGTTTGCTGACGAGGTATCGCGTGTCGCCAAGGAGGTCGGTACCGATGGCAAGCTCGGCGGGCAGGCCAATGTCCCGAACGTCGACGGCACCTGGAAGGGACTGACAGATAATGTCAATAAGATGGCGGACAACTTGACGAACCAGGTCCGTGACATTGCCAATGTCACCAAGGCAATCTCAGCCGGCAACCTCAATCTCAAGGTCGAGGTGCCGCTGAACGGCGAGATGGGTGACTTGAAGGGCACCATCAACACGATGGTGGACCAGCTCAACACGTTTGCCGCCGAAGTGTCGCGTGTGGCCAAGGAGGTTGGAACTGACGGCAAACTCGGCGGACAGGCCAACGTCGAGGGTGTTGATGGCACCTGGAAGTCGCTTACTGACAACGTCAACAAGATGGCAGACAACCTGACCAACCAGGTGCGCTCTATCAGCGAGGTCACAAAGGCTGTTGCGCTCGGCGATTTGACGCAGAAGATCAATGTCGATGCGCTCGGAGAGATGGGCGATCTGAAGACAACTATCAACGAGATGGTGGACCAGCTGAATGTATTTGCTGATGAGGTGTCGCGTGTCGCTAAGGAGGTCGGAACTGATGGGCAGCTTGGTGGCCAGGCGATCGTTCCCAATGTTGATGGTACCTGGAAGGATCTGACATTTAATGTCAACAAGATGGCAGACAAATTGACCAACCAAGTCCGAGACATCGCCAATGTCACCAAGGCTATTTCAGCAGGCGACCTGACGCGTAAGGTCGAGGTGCCGCTCAATGGCGAGATGGGCGAACTCAAAAACACGATCAACACCATGGTGGACCAACTCAACACATTTGCAGCCGAAGTATCCCGAGTTGCCAAGGAGGTCGGAACCGATGGTCAACTTGGCGGACAGGCCAACGTCCCGAATGTCGATGGCACTTGGAAGGACCTGACTGACAACGTCAACAACATGGCCACCAATCTGACCAACCAAGTCCGTGATATCGCCAATGTCACCAAGGCAATCTCAGCTGGTAACCTCAATCTCAAGGTCGAGGTGCCGCTGAACGGCGAGATGGGTGACTTGAAGGGCACCATCAACACGATGGTGGACCAGCTCAACACGTTTGCCGCCGAAGTGTCGCGTGTGGCCAAGGAGGTCGGAACTGATGGTCAGCTGGGCGGACAAGCCAACGTCCCAAATGTCGACGGTACCTGGAAGGATCTGACAGACAATGTCAACAAGATGGCCACCAATCTGACCAACCAGGTGCGCGACATTGCAGATGTCACCAAGGCGATTTCTGCGGGTGACTTGACACGCAAGGTTCAGGTTCCGCTGAATGGTGAGATGGGCGAGCTCAAGCAGACCATCAACACCATGGTGGACCAGCTCAGTACGTTTGCTGATGAGGTGTCGCGTGTGGCCAAGGAGGTTGGTACTGATGGCAAGCTTGGCGGGCAGGCCAATGTCCCGAATGTCGATGGCACCTGGAAGGGACTGACAGATAATGTCAACAAGATGGCGGACAATCTGACGAACCAGGTGCGTGACATTGCCAATGTCACCAAGGCCATTTCAGCAGGCGATCTGCGCCAGAAGGTGTCGTCGGATCTTAACGGTGAGATGGCAGAGTTGAAGACAACCATCAATACCATGGTGGACCAGCTCAGTACGTTTGCTGATGAGGTGTCGCGTGTGGCCAAGGAGGTCGGTACCGATGGCAAGCTCGGCGGACAGGCCAACGTCCCGAATGTTGATGGCACTTGGAAGGACTTGACGGACAACGTCAACAAGATGGCGGACAACTTGACGAATCAGGTCCGAGACATCGCCAATGTCACCAAGGCAATTTCAGCTGGCAACCTTAATCTCAAGGTCGAGATGCCGCTGAACGGCGAGATGGGTGACTTGAAGGGCACCATCAACACGATGGTGGACCAGCTCAACACGTTCGCCGCCGAAGTGTCGCGTGTGGCCAAGGAGGTCGGAACTGATGGGCAGCTAGGCGGACAAGCCAATGTCCCAAATGTCGACGGTACCTGGAAGGATCTGACAGACAATGTCAACAAGATGGCCACCAATCTGACCAACCAGGTGCGGGACATCGCCAATGTCACCAAGGCAATCTCAGCCGGCAACCTTAATCTCAAGGTCGAGGTGCCGCTGAACGGCGAGATGGCAGAGTTGAAAGACACTATCAACACCATGGTTGACCAGCTGAGCACGTTCGCGGCTGAGGTGTCGCGTGTCGCCAAGGAGGTCGGTACTGATGGACAGCTGGGCGGACAAGCCAACGTCGAGGGTGTTGATGGCACCTGGAAGTCGCTCACTGACAACGTCAACAAGATGGCAGACAACCTGACCAACCAGGTTCGCTCTATTAGCGAGGTCACAAAGGCTGTTGCGCTCGGCGATTTGACGCAGAAGATCAATGTCGATGCTTTGGGTGAGATGGCAGAGCTGAAGACGACCATCAACACGATGGTGGACCAGCTGAGCACGTTCGCTGCTGAGGTGTCGCGTGTCGCTAAGGAGGTTGGTACTGATGGGCAGCTTGGTGGCCAGGCAAATGTTCCCAACGTCGATGGTACCTGGAAGTCGCTCACTGACAATGTCAACAAGATGGCAGACAACTTGACCAACCAGGTGCGCGATATTGCCAATGTCACCAAGGCTATTTCAGCAGGCGACCTGACGCGCAAGGTCGAGGTACCGCTGAACGGCGAGATGGGTGAGCTCAAGCAGACCATTAATACCATGGTGGACCAGCTCAGTACGTTTGCTGATGAGGTGTCGCGTGTGGCCAAGGAGGTTGGTACCGATGGCAAGCTCGGCGGGCAAGCCAATGTCCCGAATGTCGATGGCACTTGGAAGGGGCTAACCGACAACGTGAACACCATGGCTGACAACCTGACCAACCAAGTCCGTGATATCGCCAATGTCACCAAGGCCATTTCAGCAGGCGATCTGACACGTAAGGTCGAAATTCCGTTGAATGGAGAAATGGCCGAGCTCAAGCAGACCATCAACACCATGGTGGACCAGCTGAGCACTTTCGCTGCTGAGGTGTCGCGTGTGGCCAAGGAGGTTGGCACCGATGGTCAGCTGGGCGGACAGGCCAATGTCGACGGCGTCGATGGCACTTGGAAGGATCTGACTGACAATGTCAACAAGATGGCCACCAATCTGACCAACCAGGTGCGTGATATCGCCACAGTAACCAAGGCCATTTCAGCAGGCAACTTGAACCTTAAAGTCGAGGTGCCACTCAATGGCGAGATGGGCGAGCTCAAGTCGACCATCAACACCATGGTGGACCAGCTGAGCACGTTCGCCGCCGAAGTGTCGCGTGTGGCCAAGGAGGTCGGAACTGATGGGCAGCTCGGTGGACAGGCCAATGTCCCGAATGTCGACGGTACCTGGAAGGATCTGACAGATAATGTCAACAAGATGGCGGACAATCTGACGAACCAGGTGCGTGACATCGCCAATGTCACCAAGGCGGTTGCTGCTGGTGATTTGCGCCAGAAGGTGTCGTCGGATCTTAACGGTGAGATGGCAGAGCTGAAGACGACCATCAACACGATGGTGGACCAGCTGAGCACGTTCGCTGCTGAGGTGTCGCGTGTAGCCAAGGAGGTAGGAACTGATGGCCAGCTGGGCGGTCAGGCCAACGTTGAAGGCGTTGACGGCACCTGGAAGTCGCTCACTGACAATGTCAACAAGATGGCAGACAACTTGACCAACCAGGTGCGCGATATTGCCAATGTCACCAAGGCGATTTCGGCAGGTGATCTGACGCGCAAAGTTGAGATTCCACTGAACGGCGAGATGGCAGAGCTGAAGACGACCATCAACACCATGGTAGACCAGCTCAGCATCTTCGCCAAGGAAGTGTCCCGTGTCGCCAAGGAGGTCGGCACCGATGGTCAGCTCGGTGGCCAGGCAAATGTTCCCAACGTCGATGGTACCTGGAAGGATCTGACCGAAAACGTCAACAAGATGGCAGACAACCTGACAAACCAGGTGCGCTCTATTAGCGAGGTCACAAAGGCCGTTGCGCTCGGCGATTTGACGCAGAAGATCAATGTCGATGCTTTGGGTGAGATGGCAGAGCTGAAGACGACCATCAACACCATGGTAGACCAGCTCAGCATCTTCGCCAAGGAAGTGTCCCGTGTCGCAAAGGAGGTCGGCACCGATGGTCAGCTCGGTGGCCAGGCAAATGTTCCCAACGTCGATGGGACCTGGAAGTCGCTCACCAACAACGTTAACCGGATGGCTGATAACCTGACAAACCAGGTGCGCGACATTGCAATGGTGACCAAGGCGATTTCGGCCGGTGATCTGACCAAGTTTGTCACTGTTCCTCTTAGCGGCGAAATGGGCGAGCTGAAAGACACAATTAACAGCATGGTCAAGCGCCTGGCTGTCTTCGCCGCTGAGGTCAATAAGGTCGCCCGCGAGGTCGGCACTGAGGGCAAGCTCGGCGTGCAGGCCCTTGTCCACGACGTCGAGGGTGCATGGCTGGAGGTCACATCCAAGGTCAACACCATGGCTCTCAACCTCACCAACCAGGTACGTGCGTTTGCGCAGATCACAGCGGCCGCCACTGGCGGTGACTTTAACTCGATGATCACCGTTGACGCATCTGGCGAGATGGACGCGCTCAAGTCACAGATCAACCGCATGGTGACATCGCTGCGTGTGAGTATCGTGCGTAACATGCAGGCCCGCCAGGCAGCCGAGGTAGCCAACCGTGCCAAGAGCGAGTTCCTGGCTAACATGTCGCATGAGGTGCGCACGCCTATGAACGGTATCATTGGAATGACTTCGATGACCTTGGAGACCAACCTGACGCACACACAGCGTGATTCGCTGATGATTGTGTCGAGTCTGTCGAACTCGCTGCTGTCAATCCTCAATGACCTGCTTGACTTGTCCAAGATTGAGGCTGGTCGCATGAGCATGGAGCAGATTCCATTTGCGCTGCGCAACGCCATGCTGAGTGTGCTGAAGACTCTGTCGATCAAGTCGGTGCAGAAGGGCCTCAACGTCTTCTTTATGTGCGATCCTGATATCCCCGACAACGTTGTCGGCGACCCGCATCGACTGCGCCAGGTGCTGACTAATCTGGTTGGCAACGCGGTCAAATTTACCAATGAGGGCGAAATCTCGATTAATTGCCGTTGCCTGCAGCGCCAGGGCAACGAGCTCACGCTCGAGATCTCAGTCAAGGACACGGGCATTGGCATCCCCAAGGACAAGATTGATGTCGTGTTTGAGACATTCACGCAGGCTGACGGTTCAACCACTCGTAGATACGGCGGAACGGGTCTGGGTCTCAGCATCTCGCGTAGCCTCTGCCGTCTCCTTGGAGGTGACATCCGCGTCGAGAGCGAATATGGGCTCGGATCCAACTTTATCTTCACCTGCAAGCTTGAGGCACCTGTGCCTAACTTTGAGTTCTTCGAGCGTCGCATTCTGCCCTACCGTAACCGCCATGTGCTGGTTATCTACGACTGCCGCAACAACCCGGAGGCCAAGGAAATGGTGGTTAAGCTGCGTGAGATGCTCCACTCGTTCCATCTGAGCACAGCGACTGTCGACACAGCAGAGCAGGCCGAGCGCCTGATTTGGCGCGGAGCACAGCACCGTCCCATGTTTGACACATTCATTGTCGATACAATGCAGACCGCCGATGAGTTGCGGTCCACTGGGCTGACCAACCTGAACTTCATGCCCATTGTCTACTTTGCCGACCCGCGCAACAGCTGCATCAACGTCAACCGCATCATTGAGCTCGGCATCAACTCGTACATTGACATTCCGTTTGACTACAGCAAGCTTGCCAGCGCGATGCTGCCAGCCCTCGAGACACACTCGCTTATTCCTGATCTGTCCAAGTACCGCAAGCGCCCCCTGCGCATTCTTCTGGCTGAGGACAATGTGGTCAACCAGAAGCTTGCGCTACGCATCCTGCAAAAGTGCAACCACAAAGTCGAGGTCGTGTCCAATGGGCAATTGGCAGTAGAGGCTGTCATGGATACGTGGAAGCGCAATATGGACATATACGGCAAGAATATCAGGAAGGACGCATCCAACCCTGGGTCGGAGAACGACAGGAGCGGGCCATCGCATAGTCGTGCCAAGTCCAAGTCGCCGTTTGCCATGGATCCTGACGAGCCGACGCCAACGGATGAGCGCATCGATTTCATCGGCGATGCCGAGCCAGGGCTCAGTCGCATCACTGAAGTTGACGAGTCCGGAGATGGCGGTGACGCCAACGAGGGTGCCTCTGTCCAGTCCCAGAGCGCTGAAGCAGGTGGGCAGCCGCAGGAAGGCAGCGAGTCCGACAAGCCCAAGGCCGTTGAAGGCACGGTATTTGCTGACAGCATGTACCCGCCAGCTGTCAAGGCTCCTGATGACCTGCCACTCGTGCTCGACTCTATCGATATTCCGAACGCGGAGGACAAGGAGGCCGACGAGGACAATCCGTACAACAACACGACCGAGGAAAGCCCCGAGGAGACCAAGCCAGCCGGTGTGCGCGATCCCAAGTCCAAGTTTGCCTGTGTGCCGATGCCGTTCGACATCATCCTGATGGACATCCAGATGCCAGTAGTCCACGGATTTGAGGCCACCAAGCGGATCCGCAAGTGGGAGGAGAGTGAGGGCGTTGATTTCCGCACGCCGATTATTGCGCTGACAGCACATGCTATGCTGGGAGATCGCGACCGCTGCCTGTCGTCTGGGATGGACGAGTACATCACCAAGCCCCTGCGGTTTGAGACGCTGCTGACGACTATCACACGCTTCCAACCGCGGATGTATGACGAGTACGGCGATATTGTGCCCATCGTTGACACGATAAACGACTCGACTGATTCCCAGTCCAACTCTGATGACGATGACAGCGACAGCGACGATGAGATGGAGCCGATGCATCCCCGCGACTACTTTGGTCGGGACGATGTGCCATATGGTATCTACGACGATGATGGGTACAATGACGACGACGACGACGATGACGACGACGGCGATGACTGTGACGATGATACGGAGAGGTACCGGCGATCGTTCCTGGGCACTGCCTTTGGAAAGCGTGCCAAGAAGAGCCCAGGGGCAAGTAGTCGGCTACCGCGATGCACCGCCTACCATGATTTCGCAAGGGCGATCGTGAGCAAAAGACGTCGCAGCAGCGCAAGGCAGGCCCGTGCTCTGCGCAAGCAAGTCATGAAGTACAAGCGCGAGTATGGCGAGCACATTACGCGCAAGGGTGATGCGATGTCTGGGGTGGAGCAGCAGTTGTCCGACGGCAAACGCTCAGGCGATATCACTGACTCTGCAGAGAACAGCGACAACGAGGGGGATGGCAGCAATGACGACGGCGGCTCTGAAACAGCCTTGGCATCGCTGAGGCAGCCGAAGAAGTCTGCTTTCAAGCCTTCCGAGATGGTGCTGACCTGATCGTGACTTTGAAAAGCACAACACTAGCAACTTTCTCGATGAAGCAGCTGAACAACCGGTCGATCTACAACTCGTACTCGATCATGTCGCAGTCAGCCAAGAGCCGCCGCGACCGCAAGCTGGCGCAGTCTGGCAAACAAAAGCAGACCCGCAGCTCGAGCTCACCACAAGCCCGTGTGGTCGCTGCCTACGAGAAATCGCACCGTGAGTCGCAAAAGAACAAGATGGGCGGCAGCGGTGGTTTGCGTGCCGGGATGCTCCCGATGGACTTTATGGATGGTCAGTCGACATACCGTGATGGCATCTACTCGATGGACTACAACATGGGCGGCCAAGGTTTTGAAGCTCAGGCCACGTACCTTGATCTGCCCCGGCACAGTATCATTGACCCGACGATGCTCAGCTTCGATCCGCCGGGCGCGCCAGCGCACAGCAGCTTCAGCTACGGTACTACCCAAGGAGGAACTCCCACCATCGACAACTCCAAGTCGCGGTCCGATGGCGGCTGGTCGGTAGCAACACCTGTGCGGCCAAGCATCCTGACGGCTCAGACAGCTACTGGCTCATTCAGCAGCGGCTCAGCACCGCCAGCATCGGTCAACCGTGCCCGTTCGCCGTTCAGTCCCGCGAACACCAGCACAAAGCGCGTCGGGCGAGGCAGTGTCGGCTGCTGCTGCTACCAATTACTCACAGCTTAAGACGACTGCCGATATCGCGGCTGCCATGGCGGCCGCTGCAGCAGGCGATGCCAATGCACTGCGTGCGATCCAGTCCACTACCATGTTCAACGACACAGGCGAGGTGTCAACGGAGCCAGCAGACCCTAATGTGGAGTTTTATAGCCACCGCCTCGCTAGCCAGAGAGCTGAGACGATGCCTGTCAGTAGCTCGGCTACAGCAGCATCCTCATCTGACCCGATGCTGATGGTAAAGGCATCGCCTGTCTCCTCACCGTCACTGGCCAAGGCGCAGCAGGTTGGAGGCGGTGCTTCCATGCCAGCAAAGAGCTCCTCTGGTGGTGGAGACAGCGCCACTGCACACGGACACCAATCGTCATCATCAAAGGCGTCATTGAAGCTCTCTCGCAATGTGCGTGAGCGCCTGATGCGAGCTCGTCAGAAGCAGATCAACAAGCACAAGGATGACGACGAGGTCAAAGGTGCGACTGAGTGATTTTTCAATCCTTTTATTTTTTTACCTAAATTTCAGTTTCTATTCCATTTCACCACTTGAGGTAGTGGATGCTGTGGTACCAACCACATGAATTTCCACCAGCAGGCACACATTCCCTCTTTGGCAAGTTTGCTCCAGTCCTCTGCTGACTGCTATGCCATGTGCATCGACTGCCCCATGTCCTGTATGAACAACACATCTCCCGCCCACAGCACTTTGCTTTCCAGCAGCCCACAGATATTCCGTTTCCTCCTCCCAATTTCCTTGACAGTCCCTTCATTCCACATTCCTCAGCTATCACTATATATTGTTTGCTCCCCACACATAGCGTACGTCACCAAAGTGCAGTCAATATTCAATAGTCTACATTTTCACTGCCATGTCTGAGCACAAGATCCTCAACAAATATATTCCTGCCAGACTTTGATCCGTCGAAGATCCCGCGGCAGCAGCAGGACAAAAAGAAGCAGATGAAGAATATAGTGAAGCGCGGTATAATACAAGACAGAGCCACAATGACCAGGTCGCTGACTGGTCTGGACGTCACATGTGTCAAGCCAAAGGCAGATACTAAAGAGGCCACCATTAGTGTTTTCGGATATGCTAAGGACATATGGCAGCGATTCGGACGATGCGGATGAGGATAAGGATCATATAGCAAAGATGTTTAATGCGAATAAAAATATAAAAATGGCAGTCTTAAAAGCGTTACCTTTTGGAGACCGGTCGTACTTTGTCCGAGCAGCCAGGTCCATATACACCCGTGACTCTTGGTCAGGTGCAAACGGCGGGGCTTCCTTGAATTAGGACAAATGTGTGATTTCCAAGCACACTCTTGCCAATAGCGATTAGATTTCTGTTCACACTCCTTAACCTTAAGACGATATTTATCCAGCACATCCTTGGGCAGCACTGCATGCACATAGTCTGGGTGCAGAACAAGCAGCTCTGCACCAACCTGGCCTAAACACAAACGATGTCACAAGCGCAGCATCGATTCCTCCTGGTTTTCCAATATAGTTTTGTGAACGCTTACATTCGGTTTTATCAGAACCTTTATAGTTTATCACTAGGAGAACATGCTACCTAGTACCTTCCTCCCAGACAGCTTGACCAAGATCTTTTTAGGCACGCACAGCTTCCTTTTGCTTGTTTTTTTTGTGGGCTACGATGAGCGCTGATAGAAGAAAGGCATCTGGCATCATAAAATAATGAATGAAGAAGGCTGGTAAGCTCTACTTTGCTGGTAATGGCAAATGGCTCATCAGTGAAGGTGAGAATCCAGCCTGGTTGCGCTTGGACAAAAGCTCAGTACCAATAGGTACCTCGACAGAAAAGTTGGAGTGCTTGAGTAGCACAGGCTGTAGATAATTAGATTCCTCAGAAGTCAAAGAGATGCTATTTGAAATTGTTGCAAACTGTTATGGAGATATGACTTGTGCTGAAAGGAAGAGAAGCATCTCCAACCTAAATGCAGATTATATACAAGTCCTTTGGGAAATGCCATCGCTTGGCTGCTTTTTGACTAGGGTGTTTTGACCAAGCTCAGCTGCGACCTGTGTGCCTCAGATGTACTGTGTATTTTCTGCTAGATTGTGTTGAAGTAGTGGCATATATTGGGCAAGCTGTTTTGTACCAAGTGTCTGCGGCAAGCCAAACAGCGTTTCTATGCTACAAACTCTTGTCAGTAGACTAACCATCAGGTAGAATTAGGCGCCATGGTCCCCAACACTGAGGACTTTTCGCATATACACACGCCTCCTAGATAGCTTGTAACTTTCAAATGACTATTGTTGGTTGAAGGTTATATGGATACATTTATGCTACCACTAGATTGGATAACACCTTTCAGCCATGAAGCGACACGTATGTCAGGCAGAAGGAAGGCTGGTCGTCTGTCTGGGCCTTTGTACGTATGCGTTTCGGTCTTGTCTATGGTGGCGCAGGGGACTCCGGACCCGAATGTCAACAGTATTAAACTCAAGCCCTTCCTCCATAAAGCCACCCACTCCACTAGTTTCAGCATCAAGTATTCAAGTGACAATCCACTCACAGCCACTGCCAGCCCAGTATTGTATACCTTGGGAACCAGCCATTCCCAACCCGCAAGCACTGCTACTACAATGATAGTTTTTGGTATGATAGGTATAGTGGATATATTGGGCAGATAAACCGACCCTCGCTTACTGTTGTGTCTAATCTTGTGCGCTGACAAGCTTTTCGATACCTGGGGGTTTCATAGTCTACATCTATCACTGTATTATCGCGAATAGCTAGAATGGTGGCATCCCAAAGAAAAAACAGGGGAAAAGTGCGCAAGTAGTCCACTCCAACTCTGTTCAAAGTTACCATGGAGAGCTCTCGAAAGGTCCATTCAATTGCCCTCGCACTTATTGCAGGGGCATTGGCAAGACAATAACCGCTGTTGGTATCAGTCAGCCGTGTAGTGGTAGGAGGCCAAGGGATAATGCTCAAGAACAATAGGACAATATATCCATCACAATAAGCGCAAAAAACCTTCACAAGCCATAGCAATTCGGCAAGATGCAGTCTTGCTTGACAGAGCTTCCAGGAAGTGGAGTGTTGTAACACCAGGTGGTGTGGCCATTTCTGTATCATGTCTACGTCGTGCCTGTGAGCCAAGTAGAGTAGATGACTGCGTCAGCAAGGGGTTGGTAGAAGATATGGCGAAAAATAATAACCAACGACGGCGAATGAGCTTGTGGTTGCCTGATATCTGCGCTGTATTGTGCTTGCGGATAGCAAACCAGGGGAAATCGGATAAGAAACTGGACTGGCTGGAGTCGGCATGTGGTAATATAGGTACATATGTCTTCGCTATTTAATCTAGCGCTCCTGTGTCGATGCTTTGTAGAAAATACACTAGCACCACTTGGCAATATCTACATGAGCCACCATTTTATATGCATGACTGCTCTATTATGTTTCTGCATTCAAGATGGATACTGTCATATACACGGTTCCCAAAAGCACAGTATGATTTATTTACGTGAGCTTAGCATACGATGGTGGAGCATATATGCGACTGATGAGCTTAATGATATACAATGGTACTGACGACACAGCAGTAATCACCAGCGTCTTCCAGATAAATGCACCAGACAAAATGAATGAAGCGTCAAAATATGCAGGCAGCACCCAGATTGACGCAATGTAGATGACAAGCGAGCCTAGAATAGACCAGATCATCAGCCGGTGCCATGTGCGAATCTCAAGGGCGACCATGAGCAGCTCGTTCAGGATCCAGTCCGGTGAAGGCAATTGACACGACATGCACAAATTCTGTGTCAAACAAGCCACACGGCTATCATCATAAGCGCGCCGCCCTGGTAGATGCTGATCAGCAGCCATGTAAAGAAAGTCTTGTACGACAGCGAGCGCCCTTTAGGTCAGGTCGGCGTAGAGCTCTGGGTATAGCATGGCAATGTCCTCGCTCACATCGCGATCGAGCACCAGCGAAAACACGGGTCGCCATCGTATACACCGTGGTGTACCCTACAAGCAGCATTCCCTGGAACAAGCGCGATCGGCGCAAAGTAGAACAGCGCAGAAAATACAGCCTGCATGATGGAGATGATCAGGCCGCGATGGATAACGAACTGGGCCAGTTTGGCTGATCGCTTGTAGCTGTTGCGGCCATGCCACAGCAGCAGCCGACCTAGGTAATAGAATTGCATAACCTGAAAAGTCAGCAGCCAGCGATGCCTGCTTGCCCTCCTTGCCAACCAGGCCCACGCCGACATCTGCGGCCTGGATCATGCTGACATCATTGCCTCCGTCACCGACGGCCAGTACCCGCTTCTTTGTGAAGCGACGGATAAGCCGGACGATGTCGGCCTTTTGTGTGGGCGAGCAGCGACAGCAGACGACAGCGGACAGCTTGACAGCAATCTCGATGAACTCATCACGGAAGAAATCCAGCGCCACATGCAGCGAGTCTCCGTCAATAATCAGGCAGCAGTCGCCTACTGTGCGCAACGGTCTCGAGCGCGTCGTTTACCTGGTGCGCCGATTTTAGCCCAGAGATAACGTGGATGAGCTGGTCGCGCTTAACTAGCTTGGCTGAAATTGCAACGCAGGTGGCCGTTTCGACCTTGTCGCCTGTCAGCATCCACACCTTGATGCCTGCATTACCCAGCAGCTCCAGAGTGGTTGGCACATTGTCCTGCAGCCGATCCTCAACGCCAGTGAGACCCAGGAGCTCCAGGTCGCTCTCGAGATAGTCAGCAACAACCTGCTGCATGGCCTCAGCACGGCCCAGAACAGTCACCTTTGCCTGCTGGTATGCGCGCTCAAACCGGTTGTACGCCTCCTTTGACAGGCGCTTACGGCCAACAACCAGCGTGCGCAGGCCATCGCGGGCCATGTTTCCACACTCCTCATCGAGCCAGTCATTATACTGCACGATCCGGGACATTGACAGTGTCGGCGCCTTTCTGGATGAAGTAGATTTCGCCAGAGTGCTGGCTCTGGACAACAATCCCCATGCGCTTCGATTCGCTGGTGAACGGGAACACTTGCAGGATATCGTATGCCAGCGTAGGCGCTATGCCGTAGCCGCTCTGTGAGGCTGGAATCAGGGCGTCCTAGCCGCAATGTGATGCTGGTCAATGTGCGCTCGGCCAGAACCACGCCCACGTGCTCGGTCCACTTGACAATGGCCACTTCGTCTGGAGACAGACGCCTGGTACGACATGGGCTTACTGACAGCAACCGATGCATCGTCATGGGCATAGTCGGCGGTCGGCGTGACGTTGTGGCAGAGCGCTAGACTCTCAACCATGTCAAAAACGCGCTGTGGCATATCTCGGCGTGCCTTTCCGTGGCCGACTGCCAATGCCGCGGGCTTGGTTTCTGCCACATCCGCTGCTTGGCCTGCCGAGTCCCGACTCCAAGACTTTGTCCTTCAGGTTGTTGCGAACATGGCGGGTCACCTCATCAGATGTCTCGAGTGTGTATGCCATGATACCCATGTGGATCCGCTTCAGCTCCATCTCGTTGCGAGTCAAGGTACCGGTCTTGTCGGTCAGACAGTACTCAATCCGCCCAAGCTCCTCGGGGATCATACTGTTACGGACAACAGTGTCGGGGATCTCCTTGTCGCGCTCAATGCCCATCGAGTAGAATGTCTTGCCCATGTCGAGGTTGACACGCAAGCTGATCGGGATGATGGACGAGAACAGAATCAGGAATCGGAACAGTGTCACGTACCAAACCGCTTTGAATCCGTCCAGGGCGACCATAGCCAGAGACAGGATTAGCGTGACTAAGAACAGGATCTTTCGACAGCCGGTTGACCTCTGTATCAAGAATTCCAACCTTGGTCTTGGCCTGGCCCGTGTTCATCGCTGCGCGCGTGTCCTTGCCCGTATAGATTACGTAGCCGATCGCAGTGCCCGAGGCCAGAGTAGTGTTGGCCCATAGCGTAGTTTTCAGCGCCCAGCGGCGTTGTGACCGGTCCGGACGAGCCTGGAAGACCGCGCTCGATAGTCAGGTTCCCCACGAAATCGTAAATGTCCTTGTGCGGTGCACCCGCATACACAGCTCCGTGCAGGCTAAAAATGTCCATGTCGTCGGCTAGCTTCTGCGTCGGAGCAGCGGCAATCCTTAGCTTCCAGTCGGTCTCACCGTCCAGTTGATCGGTTCTAATAAAGCAAGCACCGGACGCCTCGGTGGTCCGCAGCAGCACCATGTCTGCAGGCACGCGCTGGTCCTTTGTCAATGATGATCAGGTCGCCGACCCGGATCTTCGCACTGGGAATCACCTCGCGGCCGTCGGAAGACAGGCGCGCATACTTTTGTGAATTGGCCTCCTTGTCGCGCTTCTTGCGCGCATGGTCGTCGTGCCACTCCTTGGCCATAGTAACCGCCAAGACAAACACCAGCGGGCCTACGTACGTGACAAGGTAGCCGATCCGCAGCTGCGGCACAAACTGCGACAGGGCGACCAGCAGAAAGTACAGGTTGAAAAAGAATTTGAACTGCTCGAACAACACCAGCGGCAGGAACGTCACAAAGTTGTACTTGTTGTTGCTGACGACATTGGCGGCGAATTTTGTCTTGTACGAGTTGTCGAGCGGGTTCAGGGGCTCTGTTCGCGACATTGTCCTTTGTGTTTCGGTTGCTCGATACTGGCGGTTGCCCAAGGTTAAGTGCTACCATGTCATTGTGCATATCGTCCTGCGTCGCCATGAGCGGCGTGCCGATTGAGTCTGACAGCGAGTCGCGTCCAGACGCCGAGCTTAGTCGCCGCAGCGGGATTTCGTCTGGCTCCTCTGCATGTCTCCCGGATGCCGGCTGTGCATATCCTCCAAAACGACCAGACCGCATGTTCATTTTCCAGGTGGCAGAGCAGAAGGTGCTGGAATTAAATAACGAATTGAATGCGGAAATGAAGTAGGTCCGCAAGCGCTCTTGGCACCATGCTCATCACTCCTAGCAACATTCAGTCACGTGCAAGTCTATTGCAATGTCAGTCTACAAAAGTGGTATTTTTTCTAGTCCCACCGAGGAACGTTGCGGTTCTGCGACGGCGGGGGAGGGCCTGGCTGTGGCTGCTGTGTGTGCTGGAACTGCTGCTGTGTATGCTGGAACTGCTGCTGAGGCGGGGGCCGCATCATTGGCCCAGGCCGGACTTGCGGGCGAGGCGGGCGCTGGTTGAAGCTGTTGGGCGGCGGGCTGTGGTTGTTTTGGGGCGGGCCGTAGTTGGGACGGATCTGTGGTCTTGGGCGCATCCATGGGCCGTGCACCAGGAGGGCCGTGAGGCCCAGGCTGCATCATGTTTGGTCTCGGACCAGGCGGGCCTGGGCGCGTGTTGGGACCGCCAGGAGGACCAGGCCACATCATGTTCGGTCTTGGGCCAGGCTGGCCGTAGCGAGGAGGAGCCATGTTGGCGTAAGGCATAGGCGGCTGCTGCTGCTGGAGCATACCGATATGACCCTTCTCGTTGGTGCTGGAATCACCGCCACCGTAGAGATCAATCGGATCGAAGGTGTCGCGATTCATATCGTGCGGCTTATCCAGGTCATCGAGGTTACCGAACGACAGACTCGATCCATTGGCCGACGGTGGCGATGGCGACCGGGACAGCGAAATCGGCTGTGCGTTGCCAAGCAGGTTGGCGCGGCTGTCGGACGGGCTCAAGGCAGCATTGTGCCCTTGGTTGCCCATGCTCAGCAGCTCCACCATCTCGCCTATTCGTCGTATTGCTGTCCATCGAATACCGACGGGATCCCGGTCCACTCGAATACATTCCCATCGCCGTCGACGCGCCGTCAAAGTCGCGGCGGTCGCGCGCGTCCATCATGCTCTGTGCCTCGAGTGTATTGCCGCCCGAGATGAACGACGGGTTGCTGGTGAGCGTGCCGCCGCTGAACTTGGTCTCGATGCTGTCCTGCGTGGGTGGAGGGCCGTTGGGGTCGACAAAGAGCGATGTGCGGCCGCGGTATACCTTGGACAGCAGATGGCGCACGCGGCGGTCGACAACGGGTGTGGTCAGCTGCTGCGAGAACATCGGGTGGAGGAAGCGGTCTCCCTAGCGACTCCTTGGCATCCTCGGCCATACTCCGCTGCATGTTGAAGCCTCTCGGTCTCGGGGGTGTGCTGCATGTACTGGACCTGCGGGTTGGTTTTCTTCATCATCATGTAGCCAGTGATGCATGTCAGCACGGGCAGCGGAATAAGTGCATATACGATGTACTGTGCGCGAGCCATTTCGATAGGACGGTCGGTGAACTCGCTGATGCCGGACCTTGATACAGCCTATCAGATAGACCTGGAAGATGAACCAGCGACACAACCATGCGGTTGACGACTGACTGCCACATGTCGCCTCCCGTCTCAAACTTTGTCTGATACACGTACATCACAGCATACTTGTACACCCAATAGGCCAGCACAAAGACCAGGAATGCGAACGGGAACGTGATCGGGGCGTACACCGAGTAGAACATGCTGATAGGTGTAGATCCACAGATACAGTGAGTAGATAGGCGCGTAGTCGAGATCGGGTGGCTGCGTCAGGTCGCGCAGCTCGCGCGGCGTCAGGTCACGGGTGTAGCGCTTGATGAAAATCATGATCAGCGAGATGGGCTGCGCAAACTCGATCATTGCGTTCATTCCCCTCTGCGACACGTAGGCAGTCCAGAACTGGTTCTTGTTGTTGAGTCGCCGATATAAACTGTGCCGGCAGCGTGGTGATGCTGTCCTTGAAGTTCTGCTTGGCGAACACCACGCGCACCACAAACCCGACCAGCGTGAGCACGATGAGGTTGGAGAGGATGTAGAACACGTACATCTTTTTGACCACTGCGCGCTCGACCGCGGTCTTGGTTGGGATGCCCTGGTAGCGGCTGATGGCACGGAACACGTGCGGCACGGCAATATAGTACAGCGTCAGGATGAGCGGCGAGAATGTCGTCTGCCAGATGGTTGAGATGAAATCATTCCGGCGAAAGAACTCGGCAGTGCTAGGCCACAGCGCCTGGATATTGGTGACATCGCCGATAAACGTCAGTGCTGCTACCGGCCAGAAGGCGACAAAGCAAAACAGCACCGAGATGGCACGAGCGCTCCACACACGCGCGATGCGGACAGACTTTGGCATCTGGGCGTTGGTCCAGATGACGTCCTTTGGGTGCGGCGCCAGATTTACAACTGCCGGAGACACATTCTTCAGCCCGCGCATTGCATCGTGGGCAGCAAGCGGGCTGACATACGACACAAACCCAACCGTGGTGGGCTTGAACGTGTGGTTCTCGCGGCGCACCTGGTTGACTGTGTTTTCAATCTCCTCAATGGCCACCGTGTAGTGCTCGATTCGCATCTACCATTGCGCCATCGACCTTGACCTGCGGCCGCTGCGCCTGGCCGATGTTGCCCGTTGCCAGGTATTTGTACAGCACCTTCTCCAGCTTCCGCACCAGCTGCTCGTGCTCATTAATCAGTGTCGGGAGCTGGCCCAGCTTGCGCGCAATGGATGCCTGGGTGGGCAGCACGGACGTGCAGCGGTTGGCTATGAATGAGTTCAGGGCCTCGTCGCTCTGCTGGTCGTCGGGAACACGCGTAACCATCAGATGTGCGCGACTGCAGTCAGGCGCTGGTACGTGTCCGACGCAAAGTGCCTCTGGCGCAAAACGATAAAGGCACGCAGCTCGCGCCAAATAAAGTAAAGCACAATCACTGGTGAACACGTACGCGGCTGCAAGATGCAGCCAGAATATCTTCAAGTCGGTGATGTGGTAGAACGTGATCCAGGTAAGCAGGAACTTTCCCAGATCGCCTGTCACAAACTCGTTGTTGCCGTTGACAAAGTTGAGCGGCAGGATGACGCAGGTGCCGATAATCCATGAATATGCCCATCAGAATGATCCCGAGCTTGAAGAACCGCAAGAACATCACCGAGTCCAGCCCAATGTTGTCGAAAATATACTGCTCGTCAGCCCGCCACAGCACAGGCGCCCACGCAAAGTACCCCTTTCCGATTTTAGGCGGGCGTCGGCTACTCGGAAAGCGGAAGGGGAAAAAAGCAAGTATTTTTAGTAACCCGGATGGGTGGACATTTCGGACTTTATTTTCGTTTTCGTTCACAGTAGATGCAGGCTCTTTGCTCGCTCTGTGCTCGCCCTGCTCACACTGTGCTCATCTGTCCCCACGATCCCCATCCATTCCATATTTTCACAGTTCATCCCGCTGCACCACCCAGGATGCCCCGTGAGCCTGGAAAGAAAAGCACCCAGCCCTCCCCACAGGCACTCTCGGCGACTTACCTGCCCTTCATGTGCTTGTAGCGGCGCGCGTATACCCGGGCATTAGTCGGTCGGAGCACCACAAATACTAGAAAGGCGCCAGCGCCAATAGCAATGTTAATGCCTACCTGGTACAGCAGACCGATAATCGACAGATACTGGTATTTGGCATCTGTGAGGCTGCCCGAGAAAATGCCCTTGATGATAGCGTCAACGGTGCTTGATGACCCCGTCGACATTATTATGGCTGTGGATTATGTGTGTATATGCGTCCAGGCGTGTCTGCTGCCAGAGTTGGAAAACAAAGAGAACGATAGCGTGAACAAAAAAGATGCGAAAATAAAAAGGTACGGAAGGAAAAGGGAAAATAAAAGCAAGCTCGCCGTGTTTCGTAAACGAAAGTAAAAAGGACCGTTAAGTAGATGAAAAGAGGGGAGGTTCTGAGCTGCGAATACAATAAGAGGAATAAAAAAGCTAGACAAAGAGAAAGAGAGAAGGGGACAAGCCCATTGATTGCTGGTGGCGCTCGCTCCCTCGCAGTCTGGGTGGGCTCAATGGGCCGCCACTGGTGGGCCAATAGGATGGCTCGCGCTAGGCCAAGAAAAAAGTAAAAATAGGATTTTTGCACACTAATGACGATTGCTACCCGCGGGTTAGCTTGAAGATCCGACCACATGCGACCATGTGAACTCCACGGCAAAGAGATGGCGGAAAGCCCTGATACAGCATGCCCATCATCGCGTGCGCTTATCAGCGCTTCTCGTTCAGTTCCATGCTCTCGACCAGGCTCTTGAACAGCGAGTCTCGGGCTAGCAGGCTGGCCGGAGTGTCGAATTCAGCGACTCTGCCCTGATCCATGACCAGGATCCGGTCGCTGTCCATGACAGTTCTGAGTCGGTGTGCAATGGTCAGGATCGTGCAGTCCCTGAACTCCTCGCGGATAACACGCTGCATGATCTGGTCGGTCCTTTGTGTCAACATTCGCTGTTGCTTCATCGAGAACCAGAATTTTGCGCTTCCACAACAGTGCGCGACACAGACTAACAAGCTGGCGCTGTCCGATGCTGAAGTTCTTGCCGCCATCCTCCACCCATTTGTCCAGACCTGTGCCCTCAACCCATGGGCCGCTGTTTTGGTCGTCAGTGCGGTACAGCTCGGTCGGTGTGTTGACTATAGTCCTCTATTTTGCCACGGCGGATGGCAGCCCAAATCTCGCCTATCTGTGAACTCGTGGAGTGGGTCCATATTTTCGCGGATAGTGCCGTTGAACAGAGCTGGGTCCTGTGGGATGATGCTGATTGATGAGCGCAAGGCGCTAAGATTAATACTCGAAATATCGACACCATCAATATATACAGAGCCGCTCGCTGGCGTGACCATGCGCATCAGAGCATGGGTCAACGACGATTTGCCAGCACCAGTGCGCCCGACAATACCAATCTTTTCCTGCCGTCTCACCGCAAATGTAACTTGGTTAAGCACCAAGTCTAGGTCCTTGCGGTAGCGCATGCTGTAGTCCTGGAACTCAATTGTCCCCTCCGATGGCCAAATCTCTGGCAACGAGGCACCCGTGCTTCTGCCAAGCTCTTCGCGCGGTAGCTCCTGGTATGTGTAATAGCGGGCTAGGCTCGGCAAGTGATTGTCTAGGTTGGTTGCTATGCCAAGCATCTGGCGCAGGCGGTGTAGGAACTGCTCTGAAAGCCGCATCATCATTTCAACTTCGCCCGGTGTTAGTGTGCTATTTGGATCAAGCCTCCGCCAGATATTGAACAGCAGCACAACAGAGTTCATGCCGGCAATACTCAGATCTCGCACCACAGCCTCAAATGTATCAGGAAGCCGCCATTTGATATCCAGTAGCCATCCATCGACGAACAGTGAGGTGCATCTGTTGAGATACGGCTCTAGCACACCATTCAGTCGCATCATGTCGCTGCCAATGCAAACCTCTGCTGTCAGACCATAGGGGTTATAGCGCGTGCTTGACTTGAGCATCTTCCATAGATTGTCGCGCGCCGCCGTACACAGACGCCTGACTAAGTATGTAATCCAGATTGTCGGTAGTGCGAAAAGGAAAATCACTGGCAGTCGGCGAATGACAGACGCTATCACATAGCCAGCATTGAAAACTGTCTCAGCCTTAGCGCATAGGAGTTGTGGCAACAGCAATCCAAGAACATTTCGGTCCATGCGAAACAAACTGTGGGTAAGATGTCGAGGGAGGCTCTCAAACAGTGACAGTGGCATATGGAGCAGAACGCCAAGTATTGCCACACGAGTAGTTTCATTGACGCGCTGTGACCAGATCCGTCTTCTAATCCAGATTTCAAGTTGGTGGATCTGCAGACGGAACACGTCAACAAGGGCGTCGG
The DNA here is from genome assembly GCF_002104995.1 of Linderina pennispora. NCBI lineage: Eukaryota > Fungi > Kickxellomycota > Kickxellomycetes > Kickxellales > Kickxellaceae > Linderina > Linderina pennispora. The sequence goes on from NW_024468262.1 coordinate 55,372, forward strand.
CAACCAGGTACTGCTGCAGTGATCGCATCATAGTATCGTGGTTCTTGTCCGACAGCAGATCCATGCGCAAGTTCTCGACATAGAATATCGCATAGGTACTGAGAACCTGAATCAGGAGAGAGATGCCAACACCGCTGTACCCACTCATCGCCAGGTACCTCCAGATATATGGCCACTCAAAGGCCTGCATGTTCTCTTCTGGGTTGGCGGTAAACATCCCCTGCCCGCCCTCGCTACTATTGTTGCTGCTGCCGCCATTAGGTTGGATGGGTGACTGGGGTGAACTGGCAGAGACTGTAATAGGGACCTGGCTTGCGACTTCCACACATCCATCAGTCATTGTGATAAACTTGCTGGCTAGTGGAGCAATATGCTCAGAGTGGGTTACCAGGATCCGTGTCTTGCTGCTAATTATCCCGTGTCCAGTCAGCACGTTGTCAACAATGTGTCGCTCTACATATGCATCAACAGCAGCGAGAATGTCGTCCATAATATACACATCTGCACGCGAGTAGATTGCACGGGCCAGCGCCAGCCGTGTCTTTTGTCCGCCCGACAGGTTGATGCCTTTGTGGCCAATCTCAGACATGTCCCCTGCTGGGAACCCTTTGACATCCTCGATCAGCGCACATGCCACAAGCACCTCCTGATAGAATGCCTCGTCGTACTCGCGCCCAAAAACCACATTCTCGCGAAACGTGGCATTCATGATCCAGGGCTTCTGGCCGACATACCCGATACGGCCATAAATACAGCCATCACCACCTGTCAGCTGCATAGAGCCACATAGTGCCGACACCAGCGATGACTTGCCTGAGCCAACACTGCCCATGATGACTATCAACTCGCCAGCAGCAATATTTAGGGTGATTGGCTTCAGCGAGAATTTGCCTTCGCCCCACTGGAACTCGCAGTTGCTCATTTCAATGGCCTTGGTAGCGCTCAGAGGTCCATGATCCAGAAATGTTTGCACAGGCTCAACGATCAGTCTCGCAATATCTTCCTCGTTCTTGCGCATTCGCTGAAGCACCTCTGGTGTTCCAGCAACAGACAAAACGAGTTCTGACAACGCAGCTGTGGACGAAATGACAAGCAGGATATCTGGGTACGAGAGCGTGTTTGATGACTGCAAGTACGAAATCACTGTCAGCGCCGCTGCCACCTGTGAAATCGACCCGCCAATTAGTCCGATGGTAAAGCCCAGTAGGCGCAGCGCAGTTGGTACTGCAATATTGCCGTTATAATCATCTGCGCGGACGTTGTAGAACGCACGCTCCCAGCCATAAAACTTGATTGTCCTCATGTTGGCTGCCATGGTGCCAAAGTTCGTGTAAAACCGTGGCTGCCGCTTGATCTTATTCTGTTTGTTGAACTCGTTCGTTTTAGCCGTTATCCAATGCGATGAGATGGAATATGACGCCGTCACAGCAATCGGAATAACAGCGCGCCATCCAATTTTGGTGGACAGGACCCAAATGTTGATCGAGTTTGCCAGGGTCTTACTGAGGATATAGAGAAGCATCGGGATGCCGGTAGTGGTCGCGTGCATTTTGTACCAGAAGGCCCTATCGAATACCTCTTGCATCCTTGGACAGTCGTGGCGAGCTGTAAAAATGCGCAGCAACTTGGTACGCATGGCTGCTGTTATCATGTCCTTGTGGTAACTCTCCAAACGGGATAGATAGCTCTTGCCAATGGAATACAGAGATAGAAGTGACCATAGAGCCCAGAGTCTCAGTATCTCCGAATGATTTGTTACTTCCTTGTGGTCAATAGCCTCTAGGATCTTGGCCAGGACAATGCTTTGGTAGTGCGGCGCCATGCCAACAAGTGTGTCTAGCCCGGTCATGACAACTGTATGTCTCCATGTCGCAGAGAGCAGGCCGCGGATAACAAAATACCTTTTGCTGGGGTCGAACTGAATCTCTGCAATAGAATCAGCCAGTTTCTGGCTAACTGTGGGATCATCGATATCATCAAAGGTGGGAACACGCTTACTGCACATCTGGGCAAAGGAATATGTGTCTAGACAGAGCACACCTCGGACATGTCGAGCAACTAGACGCTGGTCCGATGGAGCAAGTAGCATCCAAGCAAGCAGGGCATATGCAGACATTGCGATGTACAGGCCTGGAACCACATGTGACACAGGAGAAAACGCCAAGCGGAATAAGCGTGCAAGGTGCAGGAGTGCAAGGTAGGAGGATGCAGTGCCATATCTCATCGTCTGTCCACACAGTGTGACAGCAGCCAGGAGGGACAGTGTTGAGCCTATATGGCCTATGTTGACTGAAAGCCACTATTGCCAGCGCGCTGAGAAGAGAAATTACACCGCTGGTGATTTGGAAGCGGATGCTTGGCTGAACTAGGCCCTTGCGGGGAACCCAGAGTACCACTGCAGCAAGCAATCCAGCATCAAGTAGGATGCCAACGTGGGTAGCTGAAATAGCAAGAGTGGAAAATAAATGGGTGTATTCATCCTTCGGTTGCTCAATAACGTAGAAAGGTAAAAAGCACGCTAGGACGAAGAGAGCTAGAAAGAGGCGAAAGAGCGGGCTGTATGTCTATTTGATACCTCCAGGGACTCTCTCCATGCCGCAGTGGTCGCAGAACAGGAACTCCGTATGACCAAGCATCTGGATTCTGCAGCCGCTCAAGGGGCGAGCGACCCAGTGAATGCTGCCATGCAGCGCCCTGGTCATGGGGAGGGGAAAACGGAAACCTCGATTCTTGACAGCCGGCAGTCGAGTCCCAAAATGGCACGGGTCCACCTTCAAAGTACTTGATTGTATTCCAAAATAAACGCAAGATTAGCTGAGTCTGGTCAACTAGTATATCCCCGCTTCCCGCATCACACCCATGAACCAAGTACAGCATTACCAAGAGTTGATCCAGCAGGCTGCGCGCCTGGCTCTGGAACGCAGCGTGGCTGAGTCAGATGAGCCGAGTGTAGACGCTATTGAGCCTGCAGCCAAGGCTATCCGCGAAGCCCTGAGTCCGAAAGGCGAAACAGTCAAGCGCGATTTCGAGTACGCATTTCACACTCTGGCATCTGACATCACTGAGCAGCTGGCGAAAACACCCGGAAGCACAGGCGGCTCTGAGTGAAATTAAGGCACTGCTCGACACTGCCATCCTTCTCTGCAGCGACAGTACACTCGAGCCAGCATTTGTCTTTTCGCTCACAGATCGAGACCATGGACTCGGTGTCCATCGAAGTTGCCCAGGAGCTGTTTGGGTTCCTGGAAACGCGGACAGCGCTGGTGCGCAAGGTGATGGCGGAGACCACCGGAAAGGGCGTGGCGATGCTCAAAATCTGCAATAGCTTGCTGCGACGCATTCCGCACGCAACAATGGGCGAGTTTGCTGGCAGCGTGCAGATTTTCATTGCCAACAGCTTCCCGCTGTCCGAGCGCTCGGGTGTCAATGTGCGCGGTGATTTCGACACCTCAAATATCCCAGCAATCGACACAGCAGGGCTCGACGAAGGGGGCCGGGAAGAGAAGCTGTATCGGTCGTTCTGGTCATTGCAAGAGTGCTTTGCGAATCCGCAGTCAGTGTTTAAGAACCGGCCCGAGTCATTTGACAGCTTTGTCAAAGCAGCCAAGTTAGCGCTTGAGGAGTTCCGCAAGGTCGAGCACAAGAATCAGCCACAGGCGACAGCCACGGCAGCCATGCACGACACGGCTCCGCTAAAGTATCTGACTTCGCCGCGGCTCCTCTGGCTACAGTTCAGGTGACCCGCAATTCAAGTGCCAGATTCTGGTGCAGCTGCTAATCTTCACAAAGTACGCGCTATCGAATGGCAGGCGAGAACTTTGAGAGGCTGAAGGAAGCCGCAGTGAATAAGCTCGTAGTGGTGAATATGGAGATTACCGATGCCGAAGAGCAGACGTTGCGGGATTTGAGCGAGCGCGCCGGAAACCAGCTATTGACGATGCCCCGCGACCGCGGCACGTTCCGCAGAGCCGCAGTGTTTATGCTGATGCACGAGGCCGACTGGGCCAGGTGGAAGGCCGGGTCGTGTAAGCCATTCGAGGGGGTGCCGATGCCGGAGCTGGTCGACGAGATGCAGTCGGCAGCGCAGTCGTTCTTTGAGGTGCGTGACGTACAGTATCGGGGCTTCGGGTGTACCTATGGGCTCGGCCGGGCTGGAGGAGGTGTGGGCAACTGATGTCGAGTCGCTGGAGGGCATCGGTAACGAGGCGCAGAGCGTGACGCTGAAGGACACGCTGGGCAAGCTGACGAGGTTCTGCAGAAGCGACCAAGACTATGAGTTTCCTGACGCTCAAGGAGCGGGGGGTGGTGGATCTGCTGCAGTGGCGAGCACTTCGCATGTCGATTCCCTCTGGCGACATCCGCGATGTCGACCCTACGTCAAAGACGCTGGGGCTGAATTGCGAGAATGGGCAAGACCCCAAGGAGGACCAAGTATCAACCACAGATGTGGATGACGAGCCATTTGTGACAGAGGTCAAGTAAGATATGCAATACAGCTAATTTTTTTATACTTTGAAAGCTATTGGGAATGTGGTGTATATATATGCTGACTAGCAGCCGAGCTCGCATCGCGAGCAGAGTATTTCTAGTATGCTGGCTTAGAGAGACTTTAGGTTTTCCTTGTGCAGGCGGATGTGCGAGGGCAGACTGACCGACCTTGCCTTTTGCAAGAACTTTGAGCCGTAGAGGATAAAGCCAATACCGACAAAGAAAGCCGAGAAAAAGACCAGTCCATGCATCCAGCCGTCGAGCTCCTTGAACAGCAGCAGACCTGACAGCGTGGCAACAACGTTGAACGTGGCAAAGAACACAGGCTGGAACTCCATGACCGGGATACTTGCCCAGAGCCTGCTGGCGGAACGACTCCTGGCCGATAATCGATGCCACCATGACAATGGCAGCAAGTACCTGGGGCCCAGTCAGGAACAGCAGCGCCGGGCGCACCTTGGCAGCCTCCACTGCCCCGTAAAACACAATGTCGGCGGGGTTCGGGATCGACGAGTACGATAAGCGCAGGCGCATAAACATGGTCAGGATCTTGGACACCATGACGTTCATAGAGCCAAACAGCGAGGCCACCAGCACATACAGGAACAGCGACTGCCGGCCCGAGCGAATCAGTGTAATCAGCGCTGCCTGCACAATGTAGAAGAGACCAAACAGCCCAAGAATCCCCGATGTCGATACCACCTCAATAAACTGCACAGCGTCGTCGGCTGCAGCCTTCCTTGGCGCAACCAAGCAAAATGCATCCAACTCCGGCCATGATGACCATGAATCCGTACCGCTGGTTAGGCGTGATGCGCTCGCCTAGGAACCGCTCAGCAAGCACCATATTGACAATAACTGCGATGATTCCCAGTGGCGCAACCACCGACGCCGACAGATACGACAGCGCAACGGAATTGCCAAACAGCTCGCCCGCATAGTTCATCAGCAGGCCCACTATCCACAGCTTCTCAGTGTAGCGCGGGCGTGGCCCATTTTCGGAAGGGCTGCGCAGCGGTTACAGCACGCTGGCTGAAGGAGGGGCCGGTTAGCGAGTTACTGCGCGAGCGAATATCGAGGCTGCTCGAATATCCGGCTTCGTAACCAATCCGATGTGCCGACGCTGTGCTCTACACGCCGCGTCTCCCACTCGCGCTGCAATTTGTTCAAGGCGTATTTCTGCAGGCATTGGCCGGTTCCAATGACGACGTTGCCCAGGAGTGCTGCTGTCAGGCCGACGAAGAAACTCATCTTTGTGTGGAATTAGTCTAAATGCGAAGGATAGCGAAGCAGCGAGGGGACTCGGTCCGGACAAACAAGGCGCAGAGGTGGTAACGCCGTGCGAAATCGGCGCAGCGTGACCAGCCCCCGCTCAGCCGAAATGAGGGGCAGCTCTTGATCGCCAACCGTATCAAGCGCTGATTCTGATGCTGATCTATCAAATCACATCTGCGGATGGACCCAAAAAAAAAAAAGTCGCAAGGAAAAATTTTAGACAAATAGATGGACTGCCGCATTATTTAGTGCTGGCCAAGCGGCAGCATCTGCTCTCTTCTTCTCTCTTGCCCCTGCCTTTGCTTCGCTTTATCCCCGGTCGGTTCAACACAAAGCCCCTTATATATTATTTCGATTATTAGCCATGGCCTCAATCTACAACTTCAAGCGGATAGCGCCGGTGCCTGAGGCCAGCGACTTCCTGGACATTGTGCTGTCAAAGACGCAGCGCAAGACGCCGACGGTGATCCACCCGGGCTACAAGATCAGCCGTATCCGTAACTTTTACATGCGCAAGGTCAAGTTCACACAGGAGTCGTTTGACGAGAAGCTGCGGCAGATTCTGGAGGAGTTCCCGGTCCTCGACAACGTGCACCCGTTCTATGCCGATCTGATGAACGTACTGTACGACAAGGATCACTACAAGCTTGCGCTGGGCCAGATAAACACGGCCAAGCATCTCATTGACGCAGTGGGCAAGGACTACGTGCGCCTGCTCAAGTTTGGCGACTCGCTGTACCGCTGCAAGCAGCTGAAGCGCGCCGCCATGGGCCGCATGGCGACGATCATGAAGCGCCAGAAGGACTCGCTGAGCTATCTGGAGCAGGTGCGCCAGCATCTGGCCCGTCTGCCGACGATCGACCCGAACACGCGCACACTGATCGTGTGCGGCTACCCGAACGTGGGCAAGTCGTCGTTCATGAACAAGGTGACGCGGGCCGACGTGGACGTGCAGCCGTATGCATTCACCACCAAGTCGCTGTTTGTGGGCCATATGGACTACAAGTACCTGCGCTGGCAGGTCATTGACACGCCGGGAATTCCTCGACCACCCGCTTGAGGAGCGCAACACGATTGAGATGCAGTCGATTACTGCTTTGGCGCATCTGCGCGCCAGCGTGATGTTCTTCATTGACCTGTCGGAGCAGTGCGGCTACTCGGTCGCCGAGCAGATGAGCCTGTTCCACTCGATCAAGCCGCTGTTCGCCAACAAACCCACGCTGCTGGTTGTCTCCAAGATCGACACCTGCACGCTTGACGACATCAAGCCCGAGGAGCGCCAGCTCGTCGAGGCGGTCCGGGAGGAGGGCATCGAGATCACACAGCTCAGCTCGTACCTCGACCAGGGTGTCATCGAGACCCGCGACCTGGCGTGCGACAAGCTGCTGCAGCAGCGCGTCGACATGAAGCTCAAGGGCCACAAGGTCTCGAGCGTGCTCAACAAGCTGAATGTCGCCCAGCCTGGCCGCCGCGACACAGTTGAGCGCCCGGCCTTCATCCCCGATGCCGTGCAGAAGCGCCGCAAGTACAACCCCGAGGACCCCGACCGGCCGCGTCTCGAGCGCGACCTGGAGGCCGAGGGTGGAGGTGCTGGCGTCTTCAATGTCGACCTTAAGAAGCACTACAAGCTCAGCAACGACGAGTGGATGTACGACGTCATCCCCGAGATCATGGACGGCAAGAACGTTGCCGATTTCGTCGACCCCGGATATCGAGGAGAAGCTGGCCGAGCTCGAGCGCGAGGAGGAGAAGCTGGCTGCCGAGGGCCTGTACGACTCGCTGTCGGAGGAGGAGGACGAGGAGGAGGCCCGCATCAAGGACATTGCCCGCCGCATCCGCGAGCGGAAGAAGGTCATTGCGGTCGAGAACCGCATGAACAAGGCCAACAAGGCCCAGCTCACCACCAAGCAGAAGGCCACGATTGCCGGCACCGACGACTTTGTCGAGCACCTGCAGGCCCTCGGTCTTGACCCGAGCGTCGCCGAGGAGCGTGCCCAGGCCGTTGGCCGGAAACGCGGCCGGTCCGAGTCTCGCGACCCGGCCGTCCAGTTGGCTCGCTCGTCGAGCCTTGCTGCCCGTGCCGTGTCCACCCAGCGCGACCGCTCGACCATGGGTCTCAGGGATGTGCGCCAGAAGGCCGTTGCCGATAAGATGAAGGCCAAGTCTACTCGCAAGATGAACGTCATGGCCCGTGCTGGTGAGGCCGACCGCGCGATTGCCTCCAAGATGCCCAAGCATCTGTTCACAGGCAAGCGTGGCGTTGGCTCCAACGACCGTCGCTAAACCTCCCAAAGCAGTTTCTTTTCTATAGTCCATATCCGAACTTCACAATATCACTTTACAAATCTCTATTAACATGCTTTTAGGACACTGTCCAGGATTCTATATCTGCATTTGGGGTCGCGCTAGTCGATGTCCATAGCGGCGCCGTCATCCTGTAGCCGAGGTGCAGACGGAGGGGTCCGTGGTCTGACAGCCGGCGGCTTGTACAGAACCAGTGCTTGCGATTCGCTTCCTTTTGTCCTGTCGGTCTCCGGCTGGTCACTGTCATTACCCAGAAACGCTTTTGCCCTCACGCTCAGCGGGATCTTGATCACAGTGTACTTTGGCAAACTCGAATCATCCACTTGTTCCGCTTCTCCCCCAGCGTCAATACTCTGGCCCGCTCTTGGCCGCTTCGCTGGCGCTGCGTCCTCCATCGCGCAGTCATCATCGTCCTCGCTGTCGAGCCGCTTGGTGCCTCCGTGGTAGCGTTCCATGAGATCAAGTGTCCGCAGCCGATCACTGATCGTGTCCAGCCCAACTGCCTTTGCGTTTGCAGCGCGGCACCCTGCTGTTCGTCTGCATGCATTTTGCGTTTGAAGCTAAAAGGAAAAGCAAAGTGTTGCTGTCCAACCTCCATTGCTGTGTGGAAAAAGGGGTATACTAATAGTGTTTTCTGAACCGGAGAAGAAAAGGTATGGAGGCAAGAGCAGTGAGCGTGACCTGCGCCGCCCTTTTAGCCGCATGGCGGGCTAGCCAATGACGTAGCTGGTCCCTGAGGAGTGTAGTACTTTCCAGAAACACGCCTTGCAACAGTCTCGAAGACACTGCGTGGTGGCTGGCATACAGCTATGGCTAGACTCGCCCGATGCCATGCTGTTCATTGACAAGTCAACCGATACATATGCCGTAGCCTACTTGATAAATGGCATATACGCAAATGCTGGCGTCGGTGGCCACTATTGGAAATGGATATCAGTATACATAGTCAGACTGCCTGAGCACATATATAGCCTCTTATTCCCCCATACCTTATTCTTGGCCCACCAGTCACTACCAACTACACCCATTTCAAGTTTCATTAGCGCCAATAAACACCTTGCTGGAAATGAAGCTTTCTGCTGCCACTACCTCTTTCTTGGTTCTCGCCGCCTCTGTGCTCGCACTTGACGACAAGGTCAAGTCTGCTCTCACCCAGTTCGGAGGAATTTACCATCCGGACACGCACGAAACCAGCACCATGATCTCCGAGTTGTCGCAATACAGCGCGACTGCAGGCCTGACAGACATCAAGGCGAAGATGGACAAGAAGCAGTATGCCGCAGCCGGTGCTGCCCTCCAGCAGCATGTGGCGTCGATTAAGAGCGACCCACTGGTGCAGACCGGCAAGCTACGTGATAGCTACACCATGCTGAACCAGTGCGTGACACAGTTCAAGTCCAGATTCTAGACATCTCGCTATCGACATATTTGCTTATCTTAATGTAGAAGTGCAATACAAAGAAAATCAACATTTACTGATGTGACTGGTTTTGCATGTGGGTGTGCATTATCTTCCAGCGCTCGCACATTTCCAGGCGAATCAGACCGCTTCTCCGCTGAATATGCACATGAAGCTTGGTTTGGTCGCTGGGTCAAAAATGCGTTTTTCCTGCCCAGCATGTGTATTCTCCTATGGCACTGCCCCGGAATTCTCCGTCGCACGCACCGGTCCGTACGGGCAGGCTGCAGACTGCGGCGATAAGTAAACCACATGTGAGTCGTCAGGTGGCCCTTTTTCCCCGAGCTAGGAAATTTCCAACGCCCGGAAATACAGAGCCAGACGAGCAGTATATTCAGCCTCTTGCGTAGGGTGAAAATAGGTGGGAGTATTATCCGAGAACATCCGATACGAGAGAAGTTTGTGTATAAATATCGACTTCAACCTCTTGCCTCGGTCCAGTTGCAAAAGGTCATCATTCAGCAGCAGCACCCTCTCGCCCATCGCTATTGTACAGAAATGCACCTTGCTACATTCAGCCGCAGCACCCGTCGCTTTACGCCAGTGCACATCTCGCACCGATCATTTGGAATAAAGACCACACTACGTGCCCAGGAGGCCTATTGCCAATATCATCAAGCGCGACCAGCAGGCCAACCAGCCAGCTCCTCCTCCTTCACCGTCAGACGACCTCGTCAGCAATATGCCGCGCGAGCTGCGCATTCCCATGCAGCCGCAGCCCATCCGCGCCGAGACCATGAGCCAGCAGTGGTCGACCAGCGATCTGGAGCACCTGGATGTCGGCATCATGAAGCACCGCAAACCGGAAAACCTGGCCGACCGAGCTGCGCACTGGGTAGTCAAGAGCGCACGCAAGCCCACCGACATCTTCTTCCGCAACAAGTACCTGCACCGCTCGGTCATGCTCGAGGTCGTCGCTGCTGTGCCTGGCATGGTTGGTGCCTTGATTCGCCACATCAAGTCGCTGCAGGGCATGCGGCACGACGGTGGGTGGATTGGCCATCCTGCTGCATGAAGCCGAGAACGAGCGCATGCACCTGATGACATGGATGGAGGTCGGCAAGCCTGTGCTCTGGGAGCGCGCCTTGATTGCCACGGTCCAGACCGGCTTCTTTGCGGCCTTCTCTCTGCTCTACATGGTCAGCCCCGCACTGCGCACCGCGTCGTGGGATATCTGGAGGAGGAGGCCGTCACCTCGTACACGCACTTTATCAACGAAATTGATGCGGGCCGGATCGAGAACGTGCAGGCACCCGAGATCGCCATTGCGTACTGGAACCTGAGGCCCGATGCCAGGCTGCGCGATGTGGTCCTGGCTGTGCGCGCTGATGAGGCCCTGCACAGAGACACGAACCACCACTTCAGCGACCGCATCCTTGCCAAGCGCGAGAGCCTGTTTGACGACCTGGAAAAGAACGGCGATCAGCCGCCTATTCGCTACTAGATCCTGTGTGTCGGAAATGTCGTATTCTTCAATAGTTTTTATACACGAATGGAAAGCCACATGTGCCCTAGATCTCCTCGATCGTGTCATCCTCCATGGCGTTTGACTGCTGGTTGTCGTCCATAGTCTCCTTGCTCTCATCGCGCATCAGCAGCTGAACAGCCCTGTCGTTGAGATCGATGCAAGCATCGTCCGTCTCGACCTTGTGCATCTCACGAAGGACAATGTATGCGTTCTTGTCGCGCAGCGTCTGGCGGCCAAAGTGGGTGGTGCAGAGCAGATTGATGGCCTCAAGCAGTGTTGCACGCAGCTTGGAGTCGGGCTCGCGCTTCTTGTCATCATCAAGCAGCTGCAGCTCATCGGGGAACTTTTCCATGTCGTCCATATCAATCTCCTCGGGGCCACACAGCGGCAGCAGAATGTACGGTAACATGTTGGTCTCGTTGGGATCCAGGATCTCCTTGTGCTTGTCCTTCTCAAAGCACACGTTCTTCATGGTCGAGTCAACGCCACCACGGCGAATAACGTCGGGATACTCGTTGAACACCATGATCTTGGTGATTGGCAGCTTGCCGTCGTACGACGTGCGCTCCAAAAAGTACTTGCGGCCGAACGGGTACGTGGTCATGTCGGAGAACACGCTGGCCAGGAACCCAAAGTTTGCGTCCTTGTTGAACTTGTGGTCCATGCCCTTGACAAACACGTCCGTCAGCTGGTCCATAGCCATTGGCGAGCTGCAGAGTCCGGGGGTCTCGCCAACCATCAGGGTGCTGAGGCGGCGGCAGATCCGGTCCACCTTTGTCAGGTTAGACAGCAGCATGCAGCACAGGTCAGCGATCACCATCGATGGGTTCGTGATCAAACGGACAATCATCGACAGCGAGTCCTCATCGTCAAAGTAGCCGCACACCGAGGGCTTCGTCGTCATGTTCACCAGAGACCGGATCGCGTCGTGCGCGACAACCGGGTTGTCGTGGCACATCACTAGCAGCGGCCGCACGAGCTTGTCCGCACGAGCCACTACCAGATCAAAGTAGTCCGAGGTCGGGTGTGTGAATCCGACAATGTAGGTCGATGCCACCTGGCGCACATCGGGCCGCGGGTTCGTCAGGAACTGAATGAGCTACAGAATAAAAAAGGGCCTGTATTAGTCAGCATTCAGGGGTATCTGCCTGCGATCGGTCTGTGGTGTGTCTCTTGCAACGCACCTCGTCAAGCTGGGACTCCATGATGAAACAAAGAAGCGTAAGGGTATAGTCGAGCGGGAATAGAGAGGAGAAAGAGGAGCCCAGTGCGCCGGCGCGGTCTCAAATGCTGGCCGTGAAAAAAATTAATTCAGATGGACATCGAAGTATCGATTTGCAGATCAAATCCGCAATTAGCTTCATCATCAGCGCTTTAAACTCTCAAGCGTCCTTTCAGCATACCAGCCTTGCTTTCAACAGCCCCTTCTCGGCTGCTACTTACTCTTCATTTGTGTTTCATTGCACACAGATTATTTTGTAGACGCATGACCGCCAAAAGGAGGAAGACTTCGCACACGGCAGAGTCTGAGGGCTGGAATGCCCGGCGATTTCCCAACCACCTCTGTGCGCAAGGACGGCCGGAGTGGCAGTGAACACCCTGGCGAACTGCAGATGCCGTCTGCCTTCTCACTAGTGAGGGCACCACTAATGTTTGTGCAAAACTGGCTGAGTCCGCTGTTCGAGCGGCCCCAGGCATATACCAAGTCACCGGCACAGTCCTCGCAGTGGCCGTTCCACACAGCTAGCCGCACCAACAATGGGGGACCGCGACACCGGCTACTGGAGTTGCAAACGACACCACGGGCATTAGGAAACGCAGGCCGCTGGTGGGAAGCAAGATGATGCCACGGACGATGCGCGTGAAAAACAGGGCGCTGATAAAGGAGTACACGGGCACGCCTGGGTTTGATAGCGGCGGCTGGATTACGCCTTCGTCGCAGGGATCGTTCAGCTTGCAGTGGTCGCCAGTGGAGCTGCCCATGGTCAGCAGAGAAGTCTGATTCGCAATCGCGGAAGAGCTCCAGTGTCACAGGTGCCATCGATAATCAGCCTACCAAGCAGCGGGTCAGAGAAGAGCGCGCAGGCGAGAGGCAAGCGCAAGTAGGGAGAGGCAGCGAACTGCACCATACCCGAGCGAGATATCGTGGCTTACCAAAGCTGACGCTGGATATCAAAAGAGGCCTGGGCCTGGAGCAGCCAAAAGAGGAGGCGAAGACACCGGCCTACGATGAATCACTGGCAGAGGCCACTGAGCTGGACAGGAAACTGGAGGAGAGGCGGCTGGAGGGGATCTTTACGCTACCCAAGGATGCTTCCCAATGTAATCAAAGAGGCGCGGGGCCCGTATTTTAGTATCGAGATGGACCAGCAGCCCATGACGGCCCACGACATAAGCACGCTGGACAGCGGAGAATGGCTGAACGACGAAGGTCATCAATTTCTACATGCTGCTGATTAACAAGCGGTCTGGAAGTAATCCAAAGCTACCCAAGGTACATGCGTTCAGCTCATTTTTCTTCAATATGCTGGACGGCAGTGGATATGCCCGCGTGAGGCGGTGGACACGGCGCATTAATCTGTTTGAAAAGGACATGGTGGTTGTGCCGGTAAATATCGACAACCGCCACTGGGTGTGCATGGTGATTGACTTCCGCAGCAAGTGCATTACCTACTACGACTCGATGCTGAGCGGCGATTACAGGCGTCGGGATGTGCTGCTGAATTACTTGCGTCAGGAATCTGAGGATAAGCTCAAAAAACCGATTTGACGAGACCGGGTGGGCTACGGTGTGTGCCACTGATATCCCGACGCAGGGCAACGGATACGACTGCGGCGTGTTTACGTCGGCATTCGCCGAGTATGTGTCGCGGGATGCGCATTTAGTTTTTTCCCAGAAGCGCTGCGGATTTTTGCGCGAAAAAATGGTCTATGAAATTGCGACCATGAAGCTTATATCTTGATTGTTAATTTAAAGTATTTTACATCGTGGGGGATAGATGACAACATATACAAGTGTAAATGCATGTGTGAAGCGGTGTGTAGGGCGGGCAAAGTGAAAAGGAAAGGGCGTCAAAGCCCAGAATTGTCGAGATGGTAAAATGAGAGGCTGAGGATGAACATAGCTGTCTTTAATGCTACATTTGGGTCGTATAAATGACGCTGTGTGGGTGGGAGGGTGAACACTGGTCCAAGTATACGGAATGCCTACTCCAGACACAACCTTTCGCTGTTCAAAGAAATGGCGAGGGGTTGTTACAGATATATTTCGTCACCATGTTCAACTCAGAATGGAGATCGAGGACTGTAGGAGCGACTCGATGTTTGTGGCCCACTTGTTGAGCGACTCAGTACTGCGACGAATCGGCTGACTGCTGCTCCAGAATCAATATTGCGTTCTCCTGGTCAATCTTTGCCATCAGGCGCTTGTCGAGAATCAGAGCAATCAGCAGCTTCCTCGACCACCTGGCATGTCGATGTTCAGGCGCCTAGCCAGGCGGTCAATGCGCACGCGGGTATAGGGCGCAACGGCGGTCTGCAGGGCCTGCATGCGCACGGTGCGGCGCAGGTCGCCAATGTAGTTTTTGATGAAGGTGTCGTTTTCAATATCGCGTGGGTTCTGGCGCAAGATGCGCTCAAAGGTTTCCAGATCCTGCTGCTCATAGGCGGTGACCAGGTTGGTCATGGCCGAGATGGACGGGTCGTCGCGGTACGACTTGGTCTCAGGCGACGCAAACGGGTTGATCTCGCTCTCGGACAGCATAGATGCCAGCACCAGATACTTGAGCACTTGGATGCGCTGCGGGCTGCCTGCCTCGTCGTAGTTCTTGAAGGACTCGAAAAAGTCCGACCTTGCACCTTCCCAGTTCTGCTCGCTCATGAACATCTTGCCGCCGCACTCGCGAATCAGGCCTAGCACGCGCGGATGGGAGATGGCAGATTTGATGCCCACACATTCGGTGTAGATGTCCTTCAGCTTCTTTGGTTCGTCCAGATCCGCGTACATGCTCAGGTACATTGCGTTGATTTCCAGCAGCTGGGTGCCGCGCTCCAGGATTATTGCGCCGGCCGCATCCACGCACTCGCTACGCAGCGCCCCCAGCTGTTCGCGCAGCGCCTTGTAGTTCTTCTGGTCCAGCAGGAGCTTTGCCAGGCGCAGGCTGGTGCGCAGCCACAGCCGGTCGTTCTTGGCCTCCTTCAGCACGCCCAGCGTCCTCTGGTAAAACTGCATCGTGAACTCCGGGGTCCGTGCCCGTCGACACGCGCTCGAGCATATTGTTGATGCTCTTCTCGGCGTAGTTGCGCGTCACAATCGACTTGCGCACAAAGTCCAGCATGCGGCTGTAGTACTCAAGGACATTTGCGTAGTCCTTGCGCGCCAGATAGAGCTTGATTATTTGCTTGGTTGCGCGGAACCCCCAGTCGCCGGCCGGGTCTTCCTCGGAAATCACAGCCTGGAACTCTTGCAGGGCAACCTCGAATTCGTCGCGCATGGCTTTGGCGTTGTAGTACTTGTTCTCGACGCCGACGTCCTGGTCATCGCCCTCGTCTTCGTCGTACTCAAACTCATAGTTGTCGTCTTCGTCGTACATGAAGTCGTCGTCTGACATGGTCACGGTACTCAGGAACAGAAAATTACAACAGGGGTGTCGAAATGGAGTGAAAAGCAGCACTTGCGAATAGGGGTTGAGTTGGAAACGTCAGCAGGGAGTGGAAATGGCGGCTGCGGCTATTGGTGAGTGTTTCATACTTTGCTGCTTGGAAGAGCCTGATGCGGCCGTTTATTCTTCTGTGGAGTGGGGGACGCCAGAAAAATTTTTGAAGGGCAGCGCCTGTGCTATATGCGCCCGAGTACCCTCTTTTTCTTTTTCCTCTGTCTCCACTATTCGCTAGCGTATACTCTCCCGCACACATACATTACACATTACACATTACACACACTTTATATTTCATTCTACAAACAGCTACAATGAACGGCGTTGCAGTGGGCGCAGGGAGCAGGGCTCAAACGGCAGATGTCGAAGAGGGAATTGCCACAATGGAAATCACCCACAACGGCGATCTGGCAACAACAACGGCAACAGGGGCGCGGGTTGAAATCACGACTCGGGTGGACCCGGCACACGGAGTCAACCAGGCGGTGATGGAGTCGCGCAAGGACTTTCACACGCACCCGCGCTCGTTGGCGCTGGGCAACATGCAACTGGGCAACTGGCGGCCGCAGGAGCGGTTGCGGACAGTCAGCGCGCTGCTGGTGACGTGTCTGAATCTTGGCACGGACCCGCCAGACCTGGTGAAGCCGGCAAAGAGCTCGGTGCTGGAGGCGTGGGTGGACCCGAACGCACCAGTGCAGGCGCCAACGAGCGAAGAGATGGCGCTGCAGATAGCAAGCGGGACCGCAGGGCAGCGGAATCCAGCACGCGAGCGGACACCAATGAAGCAGATCATGGAAAACCTGCAGCGGCAGTTTGAAACGATCCAGCGGCACGCGCGGTACAAGGCGCTGCCGGACTGTGCCATCGAGGACCTGAAAAAGTACTGTGTGCAGTTCCGGCGCGGGTCCAAGGACGGGCGAATCATGTTTTACTACAACGGACACGGGGTGCCGCGACCGACGGGCAGCGGCGACATCTGGGTGTTCAACCGGCAGTTCACGCAGTACATTCCGGTGTCAGCGGCGGATCTGATGGCATGGGTGGGGACGCCAGGGGCGTATATCTGGGACTGCTCGCATGCGATGAGCGTGGTGGCAGCGTTCCAGAAGGGTGCTAGGGTGCGCGAGGGCGAGATTAAGCGGATCCGGCGCATGGCGCAGGATGTCGGGTTCGTGCTGCCCGAGGGGCGGATGTCAGCGGAAGAGCTGGCAGCACAGACAACAGCGGTTGCAGCGGCGATTGCGTCGCAGCTGGGACCGGGTGGGCGACAGGCGGGGCAGCACCCGCAGCAACAGGCGGCACCAGTCAACCCGGCGCTGATCAGTTTGGCCTTGCTGCCGCAGATATACCGCGACGACATCCACTTTGCAGCGACACGGAGCAGTGAGCTGCTGCCGACGAACCCAGTGCTACCAGCAGACCTGTTCACATCGTGCCTGACGACGCCGGTGCGTGTGGCGATGCGGTTCTGGGTCACATGCAACCCGCAAGCGAAAAACATCACGGTGGAGATGTGCGAGCAGCTGCCGGGGTCAGTGCAGGACCGGCGGACGCCGCTGGGGGAGCTGAACTGGATTCTGACATCGATCACAGACACGATCGCATGGACGACGGTGCCGCGGGAGCTTTTCAGCCGGCTGTTCCGGCAGGACATGATGCTATCAACCCTGTTCCGCAACTACATTCTAGCGGACCATATTATGCGGTACTACGGGGTGCATCCGTATTGCAGTCCGGAGCTGCCGCCGACGCACAAGCACCCGCTGTGGGCGAGCCTTGACCTGGAGATTGACATGTGTCTGCAGCAGCTGCCGCGGCTGATCAAGGAGGAGAAGCGGCGGAAGCGGCGTGAAGAGAAGCTGCAGCAGAAGGCTAAGGAGCGTGAAGCGCGCAATGCACGGGCGGCGGCAGCAGCAGCAGCCAGCAGACGCGGCGTGCAGGGCCAGCACCATGGGAGGGCCGGACCGCGGGTGGCGGCAGCGGCAGCGATGCCGACGCTGCAGCAGCCCAAGCTTGATATTGCCGGGGGGTTCCGGTCGATGACATGGCGGCATGGCAGCCGAATTGGCACTGGTGGCACGATCGACAGTGGCGACGAGGGGTCGAGCAGCGAGAGCTCGAGTGACAACGATGACGATGACGACGAGGAGGGCCATCTGTATGATGGCAGCGAGGGCACAGGATACATCTCGTCGTCGTATTTCAGCAACCAGCTGCATGCGTTTGAGGTGTGGTTGCAGCACGCGGCGACGGTGGTGTCGCAGTTCCTGGGGGACCAGGATCCAGACAGCATTCCCAAGTCGCTGACGATGCAGCCGCCGCCGGGGCTGGAGGCGCCGGACGAGCTGCCGGCGGTGCTGCAGGTGCTGCTAAGCCAGCAGTACCGGCTGCGGTCGCTGATCCTGCTGTACCGGTTTATGAACCTGGGACCGTGGGCGGTGAACCTGTCGATGGCGGTAGGGATTTTCCCGTACATCTCAAAGCTGCTGGCGTCGACAACGACAGAGATCCGCGAGATTCTGATTCTGGTGTGGGCGCGGCTGTCGGCGGTGGACCACGCACTGCACCCGGAGCTGCTCAAGAACAACTCGTTCACGTACTTTGTGTCGTATCTGGCCAACAACATCCAGATGCAGTGTGCGCCGGTCAGCGACAAGGTGCGGCTGTGCGATACAGTGTCGGCAGCGAGCGCTTTTACGCTGACGATCCTGTGCCGCGATCACGAGGAGTCGCAAAAGGCGTGCTTCCACGAAGCGGCTGCTGGACTTTTATCTCGTTTATCTGCAGCAGCCGGACAACGGCACCGAGGAGCGGGCGCAGCTGCGGGCGTGGATTTTGCTGAGCCTGGCGGAGCTGTGGAAAAGTCATTCAGATGCCAAGTGGATGGCGATGACGTACCGGCTGTGCGTGATTGCAGCAACGCGGCAGCAGCAGGCGCAGGCACAGGAGCAGCGGACGGGCAGCAATGGGCAACGGGGTGGAGGGCAGCGACTCGGCTCATGGCAGCGTACCATCGTTTGAGGAGCTGCTGGCAGCCAGCGTGGAGGACGAGAACGTGGACTCGAAGGACGCACAGGACCTGCTGATCCAGATGGCATGCCACCGGTCGCCGCTGGTGCGGGCGTCGGCGCTGTATGCGATGAACACGCTGCTGAGCGATCTGGCGCATCTGGGCGATGATCCAGGGGTGCTGACGATCATCCGCAAGGTGGAGCGGCAGACGTACGCAGGCGCTGCTGCATGCGGCGGGGGACGGCAGCCCGATGGTGCGGCGGGAGGTGGTCAACGTGGTGGGCAGCGCGGTGTTTGCGTCGTACATGCCACAGGCGGTAGCGGCGGTGGGGCGTGTAATGGGCGAGGAGGTGCGGGTGCTGGACCGGCGGGCGGCGGGGGGCAGCGCAGGCGACGGCGAGGCGATCTCGATGGATCTGCTGGTCAAGCTGTACAAGGCGCTGCTGGGGTTGAGCGCCGATGCCCACCCGGACGTGGCGCTGGCGGCCCAGCAGGTGTGCGATACACTGATGCAGTGCTATGTGCACTCGCAGCAGTTCCTGGAGAACGAGGACAGTGATCGACCGGGCGCTGCACCAGGCGGAGCTGGCGCGTGTGGCAGGTGGGCAGGCGCCGGGGTTGGGGTTCCTCACGGGCAACAGCAGCGTGGGGATGCTTTGCTGGGCAAGCCGCCCCGACGCGAGCCGCAGACACAGCAGATGCACCAGATGCAGCAGCGGAGGCGGCGGCAGTCGGCAGCCCACGGCAGTCAGCGCGTGGGCGGGGCGGGCAATGCCGGCACCGGTACACAATGCATGGGGCGCTGGGCAGCCCACCGGGCGAGGCAGCAGGAGTAGTGCGTGACCGGTTCGCAGGACTGACGGATGGTGAGCGCGTGGAGGCGGCTCGACGCATGGTAGGAATCGAGCGGGCGTGGCTCGAGTGGGGGCGGCAGGAGCTGCGTCAGCAGCATATGCGAGTCGACGCTGGTGGACTGGGCGGGCGCACATTTCACCGAGTTTGACATCTCGCTGTTTGCGACCGTTGCGGGGCGGGTGCAGGGCAGCCAGGCGCTGGTGGAGTCGGTGGAGAAGTCGCGGAGGATCTCGCGCATGGAGGCTGACGCGCGACTGATGGCCAACAATGCCGCGTACGCCAAGTGGACGGACGTAGCGGCGGTGGGCGGCGGTTCGTGCGGCTCCGCGTCGGCAGCGCTGATGCACCCAGTCGAGCCGCATGTGGTGGTGGCGAGCCGCAACGGGGACGTGTCGGTGTACGACTGGGAGCAGAGTGCGCTGGTGGGCCGGTACGCTGTGGGAGGCGACATGCGCAGCCTGCACCTGATCAACCCGCTGGCGCAGGCGCGGCTGGTGGTGGGCACCGACGATGGAACGGTGCGTGTGTTCTCGTCGCATGCGCCGGACTTTGTCCCACCGGCGAGCGGCGGACCGGCGCCCGAGTTCCCGCGGCCGCGGCTGCTGACGGCTTTCCGTGCGGTGCCATGGGCGTCAATTGAGCTGCCGCTGGAGGCCGGGCAGGGGAAGCGGCCGGGCAGCGGACTGGTCACTGCGTGGAGCCAGCGCGCAGCGGTGCTGCTGGCTGGCGGAGCGACGCGCGAGGTGCGGGTGTGGGACGTGGCCACGGAGCTGTGCATCGAGGAGGTGCAGATTTCGCCGGTGGGCGGCGTCACGTGTCCTCAGTCACGACCACGGGCTGGGCAACCTGTTCGCAGTGGGCAATGCCGACGGTGTCGTGCGTGTGATGGACCGGCGAGCACCGGCGCGGCAAGGCAGCGTAGCCAACTGGCGCGAGCACGCGCCGCATGCAGTGCGATCAGTGACTCTGCGTGCCGATCAGATGCATGTGGTGTCGGCGGGCGAGAACGGCGACGTGTCGTACTGGGACCTGCGACACCGCGAGTCGGTGTTTACGCTGCGCGCGACGCACCCGAACCGCCAGCTCGCATCACATGCTGGTGCACGATGCGGCGCCAGTCACGCTGACTGCGTCCGATGCCACGGTCAAGCTGTGGAACCAGCGCGGCTCCAACATTGGCGTTGTCACGACGCAGGGCGCATTTGCGTCGTCCGATGTGTATATGAAGAGCCTGGCTGGGTTCCGCGATCACGTACGTCGTCGATGCTGTCGCCATGCATCCGTATCTGCCCATGGCCGCCATGGTGTGCGATGACGGCCGTGTCAGCGTCATCCGGCCCAGGCGCGCGGTGCCGTCGTTGGCGGGCGCCAAGGCTCACACAAGTAGGGTAGAAGAGGCCTCTCGGGACTCTCGTGTGAGCCACAGCACAGCCCAATTTCTGCCAGCCGAAATAAAAAGTCAACAGAAGATATAATCCTACCTGTCTGACGCATGTCTTCCTGAGGACAATCTGAATGTTGAAATATGGCGTAGAGCACATGTCAATGGCCAGGCCTGCGAAATAGTTGCACAGGCGGATGATCTGTGACTTTTCTTTTCCCTGTGCTATTCGTTTCCTTGCTCACTCTGTCAGAAAAAAGCGAACCTCACGGACGCTCGGAGGAAGGCCCAAGCGCAACTTTACTCGGCTGGGAAGCTGGCATCTTAGACCACCTCTGGAGGAGATAAGGCGCAGTGCTGAGACGGGACTGCTTGCGGAGATGGCGACCATTATCGGAGCATAGCGCGCAGAGAATCCCCGGCTGGCCCAGTACAGTGCTCCGGAGACACGCTAATTCTCCGCACTGAGCAGATTTGGGCCATGCACGGTCTTGTGAATAATTCGGCAGTGGATGGGCGGCCGCTACACGTGACTGCTCCTAATGCGGCACCATCGGCACATGAATGCTCCGGGTCTGCACGGGCTTGAAGCGCCGCTGCCTCGTGCTCAAGCAAGAGGGTCGGTGTTGAAAGCGAGGCTGCCAATTTTATTCTTTTCTCCCCTGGGCAGTATAAAAGCAAGCGGGCCAGCCTCCCTGCTCGCCGCTTTCTTCTTCAACTGCCTCCTCCCACGCTAAACACTAACTTTTTCCCCTATTCTTTTTTGTAACTTTATCACACAAACATGCCTGAGCTTCGTTTTGATAACCGCGTTGTCGTCGTCACCGGTGCCGGCGGCGGCCTCGGCAAGGCCTACTCGCTGTTCTTTGCAGCGCGCGGCGCCAAGGTCGTGGTCAACGACCTGGGAGCCGGACTCAAGGGCGAGGGCAACTCGGCGTCGGCAGCAGACCTTGTGGTGGAGGAGATCAAGCAGGCAGGTGGCACAGCAGTGGCTGACTACAACAACGTCCTTGACGGCCACAAGATCGTCGAGACGGCTATGTCGGCATTCGGCCGCATCGACGTGATCATCTGCAACGCGGGCATTCTGCGCGACAGGTCCTTCAAGGCCATGACGGACAAGGACTGGGACGACGTCTTCAACGTCCACCTGCACGGCTCGTATGCGATCACCAAGGCTGCGTGGCCGATTCTGCGCAAGCAAAAGTTTGGCCGTCTGATCATGACCTCGTCGGCGGCCGGCATCTACGGCAACTTTGGCCAGGCCAACTACTCGGCGGCCAAGCAGGCACTTGTTGGGTTCAGCAATTCGCTGGCATACGAGGGCCACAAGTACAATATCACCAGCAATACCATTGCCCCGCTGGCGGCCTCGCGCATGACTGCGACGGTGATGCCGCAGGAGATCTTGGAGGCGCTGAAGCCCGAGTTTATTGCGCCTTTGGTCGGCTTCCTGACCCACGAGACTACCAAGCAGTCAGGCGGTCTGTATGAGATTGGCGCCGGTAAGATCACCGCGCACCGCTGGCAGGCCACCGAGGGCGTGGTGTTCAAGGCTGACCAGTCGTTCACCCCGGCGGCCGTCAAGCAGCGGTTCCAGGAGATCGACGATTTCGACAACTCGCCGGTCTACTACCCGAGCTCCATGAAGGACAACGACTGGCTGGGCAAGCTGGAGATCGCCAAGGGCCTGGCTGCCAACGCCAAGGGCGATGAGCTGCGCTACGACGGCCAGGTCGCCGTGGTCACCGGCGCTGGCAATGGTCTGGGCCGCGCGTACGCCAAAATGTTCGCCCATTTTGGCGCCAAGGTCGTGGTCAACGATCTGGGCTTCGTCGAGCAGAACGGCAACAAGGTCCGTGCGGCCGATCTGGTCGTGGCCGACATCAAGAGCGCTGGCGGCGAGGCTGTCGCCAACTACGACTCGGTGGAGGATGGCGACAAGGTGGTGGCCACGGCCATTGAGGCGTTTCGGGCGGATCGACATTCTGGTCAACAACGCCGGCATTCTGCGCGACAAGGCGTTCGTCAACGCAACCCCGCAGGACTGGGACCTGGTGTACCGCGTGCATCTGCGCGGCACCTACAAGGTCACCAAGGCCGCATGGCCATACATGGTCAAGCAAAAGTCCGGCTCCATCATCAACACCAACTCATCGGTGGGCATCTTCGGCAACTTCGGCCAGACCAACTACTCTGCGGCCAAGGCTGGCATCCAGGGCTTCACCAACACTCTGGCCATTGAGGGCGCCAAGTACGGCATCCGCGCCAACGCCGTCGCTCCCAACGCCGGCACTGCTATGACCGCCACCATCATGCCCGCCGAGGTCGTCGAGATGCTTCAAGCCCGAATACGTCGCTCCCCTGGTCGGCTTCCTGGCGCACAAGGACACCGAGGCTACCGGCAAATTGTTCCAGGTTGGCTCGTGCTGGATTTCTGAGATCCGCCGCCAGCGCTCCGGTGGTGTCGGCTTCCCGCTGACCAAGCCGATCACCCCTGAGGCTATTGCCAGGCAAGTGGAAGAAGATTGTCAACTTTGACGACGGCAAGGCCCACCATGTGGCCAACACCCGCCAGAGCTCCGCCGAACTACTGGAGAATGCCTCCAACACCGAGGAGGAGGGCTCAGTTGATCTCGAGGCTGCCTATTCCGCTATTGGCAAGCCCGAGAACTTTGACTACACCAAGCGCGACGTGATTCTGTACGCCCTGGGCATCGGCGCCAAGCGCACCGACCTGCCGCTGGTGTACGAGCATGCCGACAACTTCCAGACCTTCCCGACCTACGCTGTGATCCCGGCCTTCTTCACCCGCCTGGACATCACCGAGTTTTTGCCTGAGTTCAACCCGATGATGCTTCTGCACGGCGAGCAGTACATTGAGGTTTTCAACCCCCTGCCCACCGAGGGCCGTCTTGTGTGCACGTCGCAGCTGGTCGATATCCAGGACAAGGGCAAGGGCCTGACCTGCACCGCACGCCTGACCATGAAGGACAAGCGCAACAACGTCCTGGCCATCTCCGAGTCCACCTCGTTCATCCGCGGCATCGGCGGCTTCTCCAAGAAGCCCGGCTTCGAGCCCGTCAAGGGTCCTGAGCGGCCCCAGGCCGCCTTGGCCGCCAACACCAAGCCAGGCACGCGCCCCCGACGCCCAGCTGTCGCAGAAGACCTCCGAGGAGCAGGCTGCCATTTACCGTCTGTCGGGCGACTACAACCCCTTGCATATTGACGCCGAGATGTCCAAGCTCGGCGGCTTCAAGACCCCGATTCTCCACGGCCTGTGCACCTTTGGCCATGCCGCGCGCCATGTCGTCGAATTGGCTGGCGTCGACGCGTCAAAGCTGAAGAACGTCAAGGCCAGGTTCTCCGCTCCGGTTATTCCTGGCGAGACCCTCGAGACTAGCGTCTGGGCGGATAAGGACCCGAAGAAGGTGCTGTTCCAGGTCCGTGTGGTCGAGCGCGATGTTGTCGCCATCAGCAATGCTGCCGCTGAGTTCTCGGTGCCGGTTACTATTGCTAAGCAGTCCAAGCTGTAAAAGAAGAAGCCTTTTTTAGTTTAATCCATTTCTATTTCATGTTTCCCCAAGGACGTGATTTGCTCTAAGCACGATTCAAAGTGCCATCCATGCAGCATGCTTGGTATTTACTGTGATGTACTCTTTCACAGTACCTGATATTCAGAATTAGCTAGTTTTACTCATTATTCTCTATTTTTCCTCCATATTAGCCACACCATCCGGCCCTGGATAGGACTCTTGCTTCTCTTGCTTCTCTTTCTACTATTTTTCTGCTTAGTACTTTTGCACACTCTTTCATACCTTCTAAATATATCTCTCTTCAAGCGTTTCAGTCCCCTCTTCACTAAACTACAAAGCACATAATCCTCTAACATTTTGCTGCTCAGGGATACATATAGAGATGATGAACATCATTTAGATTTACCAAAAAGGATGCGGTGTATATTGCGAAAGTCATGCTTTCTACCTGAGCATTGTGATTTGCATACCATGCTGTTTGAAGTCATCATTCCCAGTGTTCAGGATGGGCTTATGTCTATATACATATATTGATAGATTAACACAAGCGGCACTGGTCTCAGATATTCAGGAGCAGCTGCGCGAGAGTCATAGATGGCGCCATAAACCAGCGGCGAATACTTGAAAAGATCATAGAAATCGGTATATACTCCGCACAACTGGAAAGCCTGGAGCTAGCTCAGCTGTGGAGACACCAGACCAGGATTTTTGTCATGCACAGACAGGCCTCCGGTAAAACCATCTAGAGACCATTAATTTCAGCTTCTGGAAACTGTCAGATCTAGCAACACAGCTAGTGGGACCCTGTGAGGTAAACTCGATCCACAAGCCGCTCGCTATGATATCGCGTACATGATGAGATTGGAGCTGGGTCGCAGAGAACTCAGGGAGCGAATTGACAGCACCAACAGCCCCTGCAGGCATGGCCAAGCTGGTAATTGTTCAATGCGGGAGACTAGAAGGTGGGTAGCTGCATCTACTGTAGAAGAGCCGCCAACCAGTGGTGGGTGGTCTTCATGATCAGACAGGCCAGACACCTGCCAATATACTGG
Source organism: Linderina pennispora (assembly GCF_002104995.1). NCBI lineage: Eukaryota > Fungi > Kickxellomycota > Kickxellomycetes > Kickxellales > Kickxellaceae > Linderina > Linderina pennispora. The sequence continues at coordinate 80,857 of NW_024468262.1, forward strand.
ACAAATTCCAAAGGAAAATCAGTGCCCGCTGCCCAACCCAAGATACTATCTATCGATTCAACAAACCTACGCTCACAGACTCCAGTCCATACATCCTGCTTCAGCCAGATCCCATTCATAGCTGTAAGTAGGGGTGTCAACGGAGCCAGGCCACTGTTCTCGACAACTATACGCTTTGTACTCTGCATCGCGCCGTTGCAACCAATAGTATTTTTGTGGGATATCAACCTGCCGGAGCCATGGCCGACAACATCGAAATCACCACCTGGGTGAAATTCCAGCAGGAGCACGTCGTAGAGTGCGGGTCGGACCCACGAGTACCATTTCTTGCATACAGTGACCGGGGCTGCTAGCTCCCAGCACTCCCCATCCCATGACACCCTTCTGTCACTAAGGTGGGGTAGATGATGCGGATGATGCGCCTCATTATATGGCCATCGGCAAGATTGGGTAGATCCATGGACAGCCAATGTAAATGTACTAATATGGATTTGTGTGTGAAGTTGAGAAGATATGTGGTTTGTAAACGGCTTAGCATTCGTTTTATGTCACTTGCTAGTGAGGGAGTCTTGTCACATTCTGGAAGTTCTCAGAGACCCGTGCATACTCTACAAGTTTCTGATCCATCACCTCTGTCTTCCTCAAAAGCTCCGCGTTCTCAGCGCGCTCTTTCTCTATGGCTGCCTCCAACTCACGTACTCTGCGTATGGACTCATCGAGGGTAGTCTCCAACTTGCCGATATTCTCAGTCATACCCTGCGTCCTGTCTTCCCATGCCTGCTGCTTCCCGTCAAACATGCGCTGCATCTCCTGTTGCGCCTCGGTCATTTGCAAAATCTGCTGGCGGGTCTCAATGCCGACCCGCTCGCTGCTATCGAGAGTCTCGCGAGTCTTGATACACTCCTGCTTCCACTCGTTGCAGTCCGCCTGTGATTTGGCAAAGGAGCTTTGCATTTCAGCCAGCCTGCGCTGCAGCGCCTGCTGGTCGTTGACCAGCTCGTCGATGCTTTGCTGTTTGGCGTTGAGCTCATGGAAAAGTCGCTGGTTCTCCTGGTGCTTTAAATCCAGGTCGTAGCGCAGCTCGGTAACTTCTTCTTCGGCATCCTGCAGATCCTCGCTCACCTGGTGTAGCTGCTGCTCGAATGCCAGTTTGGTACTGGCTATTTGCGTTGCGTGGCCTTGCTGCATCTGGTTCAGCATAGAAATGCTTTGCGACAGAACACTCGCTCCACCTTGAGTGGGCATCACTTGGCTCTGCAGATGCCGGATCGTGCGGTGCAATGGTAACAGCTGGGCATGCGCGAGCTGTGCGCTTTGAAGAGTACTCAGCGCCAGCTCACACTCGGTTGCCCGCGCCCACTGTCGCAGCAAAACCATGCGCAAAAGCGAATCGCTGTCTCCATTGTCCTCTGGCTCGCACACTTCCATATCCTCAGCCTCCTGAGGACCGTTAGCGGCGCGCATCTCAGTAATGTCGATTGCAGCATCGGCACGGATGGGTGCAGTGCCGCTGGGTGTGGGTGACTTTGACGGATGTGGTGATGTGGAAGGAGTGGCTACATGTGCAGGTATCGAGTCGGTAGTGGTCGACCGTGCACGCATAAATATCTCCTGGATATCCCGAAACATCGCCGAGCTTGACCCTTGAGCACTCCGCGCCCACAGCTGGACACCCGATGCAGCCAGCCAGCTCATCCAGGCATCGGCAAACACCAGGTTTCCCTTGGCTACCTGGTCAACCATGTCAATGACAGGCTGAATGGCCCAATAATAAACCAGAATCGAGTACTGGTACCTGACGCTGGCCTTGTCAACCCGGGATGGCGTATCGGCGAACTCTGCCAACAATTTCTCTGAACCGTTGGTACTAGGCGAGCGTTGAATGGCGAATGGGTCGAGTGGCTCGCCTGAAGCAGCCAGCGGCAGCAACATACCAACTGCCTGGCTTGCGACCTGTACCAGATCCTTGGACCACAGCTCAAACTCCTTCAGCTGGTGGTTGCTTAGCACAGCAACGATAAACCCAGCCACCAAAGAGCGTGACTCTTGGTCACAGTTGACAAACCACCCACAACCGCGTTCGTCACCAGCTACACGCGGCCATGGAACGCCCTCCAACGCTGCCATGCTAGACGATTGCGGCACCGTGTATGCAGCGTCCTCAATGCCCGACAGAATGATGTCAAATATATCGGCGACCACAGCGACTGTGGTGGTACTCTTTGGCTCGTCATCGCTAGGTGGCTGCGGCATCGTCAGACCGTTGACTAGTGGCGAGCCAGCGCCAGCAGGAGCAGCGAGAATCGGGTTTACTATGTGTAGCAGCGGGAACATGTAGCGGCGGTCGAGTCTAGCCAGCAGTGCCACGTGCTCGAGCGCCCCAGCCAGTCTAGCCGACTGGAAGAACCGCTCAGCGGCATTGCTCACAACAACCACCCTCACCAAGCCTGCAATAGCACCAAGAACCCGCAGATCCTCATCGACAGTAAGCGAGTTCTCAGCACCCTTGCAGTTTAGGCACAGGTCTGCCACCAGAACCAGCGTGCGGTCAATGTGCGAGTCGTCAAACAGCTTGGGACCAAGGCTCTCTGCGATAATCGTCAGTGGCGAGGGTGTTGTGCCATACGAATGCAGCAGTATCTGTGTCAGGATATGAAGCGCAGGTGCAGTGACCGAGGGCGACGGGGCACTCAGCAGTTTGATGATATGGCGGTTGAAGCGGCGCAGAGCGGGATTCGCGGTCATTGCGGCCAGAGAATCGTCAGGGTATTTTCCAAGCAGCTCAGCCAGCAGGCAGAGCAGCGGCACAGTTCTCTCGTGAGTAGCCTCGGTGGACTCGAGCGTCCGAGCAACAATGGCATCGACCAGATCACTAATCCCCTTTGGCTGGGCTGAGCTGGTGGCCAGCAGCAGGCGAGTGCACTATACAAAAGTGACCATGAACTGAGTGAGTACAGACACCCTAAACTACCTAGGCCGGCTTCGCGGTTTTTGATACTTACGCTGTCTATGGCCGCGGGATTGCCGTGCACTAGACTTTTCAGCTTCTGCACGACAGCATTGCTGAGGGCGGATATTTCCGTATCAGGTAGCCACCTGGCCAGCACAATTTCCCTCAGGACATCTGCATGCAAAGGTTCTATGGCCATTGTCTCTGCGAGAGCTGTGGGAAGCGCATGCTGGAAAATGAGCCGGCCGGAGGCACTCCTGGGGTCCCGAGTCAAACTGGTTTGCGAAATAAATGACGCTGCTGTCAGGTATGCGGGCGGCAGGAGACGCAGGTAGCCGCGCGCGTCGGGGCTGCTAGCGTACAGCGAGCAGAGGGCGTCCAAGGACGACGGCTGCAAGACATGTATCAGCTCTGAAAGTGAGTCGGCCGGCGCTGCTGTTTGCTGGACCATCCTGACCGAGGCTGGGCTGATGCAGATGGTGTTTCGGGCAGAGTCCTCGTCGGAGCGGTGTATGGTACAGTAAAGAACTGAAGAGTGCAGAGGAGAGAACGGCAGCGACCAGCAAGTCGCTGCGCCAAGTCGGTTTCTACACTGTTTACTGAATGATCAAGAAACGGGCAGCGCTCGGATCAAGTTGGGTCACGTGCGATTCTCGGAAAAAGAGCAGGTGAGCCCTGATCCCCCTGCCTCACGCTTGGGCAGCAGGCAGTTTAAAATAATTCCACCACTTCCTTTCTCTAAATTTTCCAGCACGTCCTCTCTGCAACTCCTACTTTCCTTTCTTTCGACTCTATCGATTCAGACATTAAAGCTACTGTTCATAATGCTTCCGGCGAAGGCGCAGAAAATCGATTTCAGCGTAAGTAGACAGACAATTGACATTGGACAAGTGATGGGTAAAGCGGGTGCTGACGTTGTACTAATGTATTCTGGGCTCTGTTAGAAGCTGACGGACGAGGAGAAGGCCCAGCTCCGCAAGTATGGACGGCTGCCGACGAACAAGAACGTGCTCACGCAGCGTGTAAAGGTAAGGCCGGGAAGATAGACCTAAAGCAGATGTGTGGTGGAGGCTATATGGCGTACTGCTCAAAAGAAAAAGAGGGGGTTTAATGTAGGAGCGCAAATACTTTGACAGCGGAGACTACGCGCTGTCCAAGGCTGGCAAGACAGAGCAGACGGTGGGCGAGAAGCACCCATCGCCCGAGTCGATCCCGCACCACCCGACGATGACGGGTCCGCCGCCCATGGGGATGTCGCCGTCCGCCACAGTGACGATCCCGGCCATCAACACGTCGCAGCCCAACCCGCTGCTGAGCCCTTCCGGACTGTCGCCGCCGGCCGAGCACCACCACCCGCTGGGCCTCGGCGAGCACCCGCCTGGCCGTCCGTCGTTTGAGCGCCGCGTGTCGCAGCCATCGGGGCTCCAATACCGCACAAAGGAGTAAACCATTTCGCACTTTATCTCCCAGTATTTGTAACCTCAGCCTTTTTTCTACCCTCTCTCTAGCCGACGTTTCGAAAAAAAAATACCATCTCTTGGTCTCACAACGCGTCAAAGTTGATCGAGTGCAGAGCGCGCTGCTTTTCGCGCTGGTCGGCACGGCGCTCCATGGTGTTGAGGGCAAAGACGGCGATGCCCAGCAGAGCCATCGACGACAGGAGCGTGGCCAGAATATACGGGGTTGACTCGGAGCGGTTCATGTACAGCTCCAGGCGCCAGTCGCTGGTGGTGTTGTAGGGAAACACCACAACCTGCGAGTTCGGGATCAGGCCCTCGAACGACCTAGCCCTGGTGCCCAGCTGCGCGGTCGAGCCGACAGAAAAGTCCTCGATGTAGTTGTTGGTGCGGCCCAGACCAATCATCGAGTACGGCGTCGACAGCGCCCGGTACGCCGTCTGCGGCACCTGCGGCGACTGCGCGACGTGCTTTTTGCCTGAATCGCTCACCAGCAAATACTTGAATGACGCCCCCGGCAGAATGCCTGCATGCGAGCGCGTGTGCTGGTCAGCCGGACACACCACAGCCTTGATGAAGAAGGCGTCGGTGAAGAAGTTGTTGTATATGGCGGTAATGCGCTTGCTGCCGCTCGCATCCACCAGAGCCACCAGCATGTCCACGGTGCCGCTCTCGTCAATGTCGAAAAACGCAATGTCCTGTGGCCTCCCCAGCCCCTCCAGCACCTGCACGCCAGCCGTGACTACCACAAACGAGCGCTCGTCGCGCGGCGCTGTGCAGTCGGTGCATTTGATCGACTTGAGCATACGCACGTGCGTTGATTTCTTGCTGCTCGACGTCACCACCGCCATGTCCGGGAACCCGTCCAGGTTGAAGTCGGCGATCTTCACCGCCGGCGGCGCCTGGCCATCAAATTTCTCCATGTCTTTCAGCAGCACTTCACCGGGCCAAAGCTTGTCGATATCGATGACCTTGGCGTCGCTGAGCGAAAACGAGAACTGCGGGTCGGCCTCGCAGATGCCGTGGTACTTGCGGCACTCGCCACTCTTGCGCTCACCCACGCACAGCGGGCGCTGCGTATTGAACAGCACGTAGATCTGGCTTTTGCCCGGAATTGGGATCACCAAGTCGAGGCTGCCGTCGGCGTTGATATCGGCAAAGCTCACGGGCCCGGCGTTGGTTGGCAGCTTGCCGGTCTGCGAGTACACGAAGCCTGCGGCCGAGTTGGTCCAGATCTGGTACTCCTCGTTGCCAGCACATACAATAAACAGATCCGCCAAGCAGTCGCCGTCCAGGTCCACGAACGCGCTCGAGTGCGGGCTTGCTGGCTGGCACATCTCCTGCGTGCCATCGCCAGGCACAAAGGCCGTCAAATCATACATTTCCGTGCCGGGCTTCTGCGTGTTCTGCCACACCCATGTTTGCGGGCCCGTTGCATTTGTGCGCTGGTCCCACGACCGTCCCAGGAAGTCCACGCGGCCGTCACCGTTATAGTCGAATGCAAATGGCAGTGCCTCGGTCGCGCTTGGCAGATCCACGGCGTCGTTGAACTTGGCGCCATCGCCCAAATACACACTCATAAAGGTCTCGCCGTTTGACGTCTGCTGCCCCTGCACCAGCAGGTCCAGGCGGCCGTCCATGTCAAAGTCGCCCGGCACCACATTGGTGATGGTGTGTGCTGTGGTGATGTCGGCCGCTGCCAGATGGCTGAACTCCTTGTTGCTGTTGTCCCACACCCATGTCTCGACTGTCTTCTGGTCGCTGCTAATCACAAACAGGTCGGTGTGCCCGTCATTGTTGAAATCGCCAAACGCTGCTGGTGTCCCGCGCACGCTGTCAAGCCCAACTCTGACCTCATACAGCTGGTCAAGCTTGAACCGGAACTTGCGTGCAGCCAGACCGTGTGTGCTGTGGAGTAATGCCAGCAGAGCGCTGAATTGGGCCCATCGCCGGAGCAAAACCATGGTATTAAATTATAGAAAAATGAAACAAGTACAGGAAAGTTGCAGTCTTTTTTGTCAAGGCTTGGCATATGCTTTCCATGCTTTTTCGTGCTTTTTTTCCGCATCTGTCCCCGCATCCTGGACCATATGGCCATCTGAGCCTATTTTTTGCAGGCTCAATGCTGCATTATTCCACCTGGATTCTAGAGCCTGTTTCTTCACTGGTCGCCATGGTCCCGCTCTGAAACATACGAGCCTCGAAAGAAAGGAACAGCGCGCCTGCTACTCGCCCTGCCCTCGCCCCCTTCATCCCTTGTCCAACTCCTCTACTCTATTCCTAACAATAAATGGTACCGGATTTTTCTCTGCTTCCGTACCGTGTCGTGGACCGCATTTGCGAGTACCTGTACTGGCAGGGCGTGCGCGACAACGACTTGCACACCTACGCCGGCATCCCCATCGGCCAACTTGACCTTCTGCCGGTCATGCACACCTGCCGCAGCTGGCGCTTTCGCGGCTTGCCGATATTCTACGAGGCTGCCGTAGTAGTGGTCGGCGACGGCTCATCATCACCCAGCCCCTCAAAGCTCTCCAAGTCATCGGGCCGCTCGATCATGATCAAAAGCAACATTGAGCTGACATTATTCAGCGGCCGTGCGCCGCAGACAAAGTACCTGGTTCTGTTTTCCAACCGGCACACACACCCCGAGGACTTTCTGATCGAGCTCGAGATCACAGAGTTTGCGCAGTACGAGTGGCCCAGTATCACGACTCTGTTTTTCCACCACCCGCTCAGCGACAGAAGGCTGCTGACGGAGAAGGAGGTCGATGTGCAGGACGAAACTATCACTGTAATCAATAGCTGTTTGATCAATAGTCTGCCGGCGCTGGAGCGGATCCGCGCCTTGATCAACAACAAGGATAGCTACGGGTTGTATCCGATCGATGACCTGGTTACGGCGAAAAAAGACACCCTCCGCGACGTGATTTTGCTGTCTCGCCTGCCCATCGCGCTGGGCATCCAGATGTTCGCCCAAAACCTGACCCATCTGACGCTGTACAGCGCAAACAGCAAGTCAGCATTACGCATGCCGAGGGCCATTGCCAGCTCACTGATCTCGCTGGAGATCGGGCCAGTTGCGCCTACCGATATCTGGGGGCCATTCGCGGGCTCCGGCAACGACTCCGAGCCCGTCGACTTTTGTTCGCTGCGTATCCTGAAGCTCAAATTCACCAATGCCCACCTGCGGATGCTGAGCGGCGCGAGCACAAAGGAGGCAAAGAAGGCGACGAAGCGGTTTGCCAGCCCCGGGCCTGACAACGAGGTAGCCAAGGGCATCTACCCGCTGTTCCCCAAGCTTGAATTTCTGGCTATCATCGCGTATCCGTACGACATTGCGCAGTTTCTGGAGAACTTCCCGCGCTCGCAAATCAAGCACCTCAGGCTCCTGCGCTGCCCGAACCGGATCTTCAGCATCAACTGGGCCAACTTCCAGCCTCTGATCACTTGCAGTATCGATGTGCCGCCGCTGCTCAACGACAACTACCATGACAAGCTCGAAGCCTGGCTGGCCAAGGACATGCTGAAGCACCACAGGTCTCTGAAGGAGCTGCGGATTGTAGTTGAGTCTGCAATGCACATATCGCTGCCCCACCACGGCTCGCTGCCGCAGCTGCAAAGCCTGACCCTCGACCTGCGCTTCAAGTTCTCCGACATGCCAAGCGTGCTCATGGCCATGCCGAAACTGCGCTTCCTCACCCTGATGGTCTACACTGCCAGCAACAAGGCGAAGGACCTGGTTGCCAGCCGCTCCACCAAGCACGCAATCGTCAAGCACGACGTCATCAGCAAGTCGCTCGAGCAGCTCACCATCTACATCTACGACCTATCGCCAGGTCGTGCTGAGCGCACATTGACCAAGACTTCGTGGCTGGTGGCGCGCACACCTGGGATTATCAGGCTCCGCACCCAACGCGACTATGTGCATGTGATGCAGAAATGCATCCAGGAGACCATCGAGGACAAGCACGATGCGCCGCCCAGCGTCCGGCACTTGCAGCACCTGGAGTACCGCGTTGTCAACGAATAAATGTTTGCTCATGCTTTCTTGCACGTGCGTAGTTGCTGGCATCCAGCCGATTCCTCTGCAAAGCAACCTTAGTGCATTGTGCTTCTATGTCCTATCACGTGCAAACTCTCGATCGGCTCTTGCGATCACGGACTTGTGTCTTATCCGCCTCCGACTGAGAAGCTGCGATCTGTTGCCAGAGATTGGCTGTGAGTTTATAGAGGAAAAGTGGCAGAGAGACGTGGGTGCTGAATACCGATGCTGCATCAAGAACCATGCACGGGCCGGAGATGACTCGATCGCTTTACATCCGACATCGCGGAGGTTAGAGCGCCCCCACGAGGCCCATATAAAACCCATCGCGACCGAGACCCAGCTCCGCCAGCAAAAGAAAAACACAGCCTCCGATATTTTTTCTAACTTGCACTACTCAGCTCCCCGTTTTTGTACTATGAGCCTCAAAGACACCGTTGTTTTCATCACTGGCGGCTCGCGCGGAATCGGCGAGGCTATTGCTATCCGTCTCGCCAAGGAGGGCGCCAGCATCGCCATTGCTGCCAAAACTGCCGACCCGCACTCGACGCTTCCGGGCACCATCTACACCGCTGCCAAGGCTATCGAGGCCGCCGGCGGCAAGGCACTGCCGGTGCAGTGCGATATCCGCGACGAGCAGCAGGTCAAGGCGGCGCTAGCGAAGACGGTTGAGACCTTTGGCCACCTGGACGTGGTGATCAACAATGCCTCAGCGATCTATCTGAAGAGCACGCTGGAGACCGAGGCGAAGCGCTACGACCTGATGCACAACATCAACGGGCGCGGCACCTGGCTGGTGACCAAGCTGGCGCTACCGTATCTGATCAAGTCGAAGAACCCGCGTGTGCTGACGATGAGCCCGCCACTGGACCTGAGCCAGAAGTGGTTCGAGAAGAACCCGGCATACACGGTCGCCAAGTACAACATGTCCCTGTATGTGCTGGGCCACTCGGCCGAGTTCGCCAAATACGGCATCGCGGTCAATGGCCTGTGGCCATACACAACCATTGGGACTGCGGCGTTGAACATGATCGACGAAGCCAAGGGCCAGCCCGACCTGCGCACGCCCGAGATCATGGCAGACGCCGCACTGGAGATCCTGAAGAAGCCAGTGTCGTTCACCGGCAACCTGTGCATTGACGAGATTGTCCTGCGCGAGGCCGGTGTCACTGACATGGGCAAGTACGCGACCACACCCGGAACCAAGGACGAGGATCTCCGGCCAGACATCTTCATTGGAGAGCCAGACCACGCTCGCTTGCGTCTGCTTCGCATCCAGCACAAGGCAAGGCTGTAATGAATGTTCTTTTAAATTGCATATCCAAATATGCGAATGCTCGCAATACCGTGGTTTTTGTACTTTTGTTTGAAAGCAACGCGGAAAATGTGCGCTTTTAGTATGCTGCACCTCTCTCCTTCACCGTATTCAATGTCTCTCTGCACATCATACATGTAGACTATCTGTTAGAAATCCGCCAGTCGTGTTTCAGAGTATATTTGTAGCCAACCCCCACCCCTTTTTGTTCTGGCATCCGATTACCCAGTGGAATCACGGCACAATGCTCGTCGCAGGTCTTTATGAGCTGCCCATGCAGATGTGTCCATCCTTGCCCGGATATGGCTTGCCACCCTTTATGCCTATAGTCGGCAATTGCACGCACCTCCTGATATCAATCCAGGATTAATCCCCAACCTTCCCTCGCTCTCCAAACTTGCGCTGCACTTTGCCACATGCTCCTTTGGTCTACAAATAGTGCAAACCGGAAACTGTGCAAAGGGCGCGTTCGCGTGCTTTCAGGAGTGTGAAGCTCCAAAGTTGCCCGACAAGGTCCCTTGGAAAATTCTCAGTACTGTGGCATTTCTGATAGATCCAGTTTAGACCAACCTTACTACAGTCCTACGTGTCGAGGATTTTTATATTAGCCGCGATATCCAAGCTCCAAACCGGGATTCGGCACAGCACGCATGCTTTCTCGGTTTTTGGGGACATGGCGATTTGTACTGAGCTCGGTAGCCAATACGACGTTATTTATCGCCCTGTACGTCCCACGTCTGCAATTCGCACACTATGTGCACCCTTAGTTTCCCTTTTTCACACCTGGAGCAGGAGAGAGGTAGCCTAGGGAAAGACCAAACACAATTTTTCGTCTCACCCATCAGCTCTTGCTTTCGCACAGGCGCAAGGATATTTAGTTGTTAATACTATCGATGGTGATACTAAGGAAAGTGGTACATCCCGGTGCAACTGCATTGCGCTTCAGATGCCAACCCAGGTGCGATGCACATGGGATCTTGTGAATCGGTATATGTACAACACATGTGCCGGTGCAAACTTTCTTCAGAGTGGGCTATTCTTATAGGTGCCTAATGCTGCCTGTTCTCTATATGAAATCGCTGGGCTGGGCTGGACCCTCAGCAAATGCCTGCGTTCTATTTTGGCCCATGAAGGCGCGGAAAAACAAATACGCACCACGGGAAATCCCTCGCTTTTCGTGCTGTAGGGATCGCTACGATGGCCCACTGTGAGAGCTGACTCCACGACAGCGCTGTGCATTGGCCAAAAGGATCTTTGCTTCGTCAGTTGCCTTCCTAAGAGCTGTGCTTTGAAATCCTCGAGAACAGAATTTTTTTGCATGGGAACGAGCACTTCTCAACTGTCACAATAACTGCCCAATGCACTTGGTAGCCTAAGATGAGATATTTGTGCGCTGTATTGTTGCTTTTAAGGGAGTTAACTCTGCCCATGGCGCAAGTCCCACCACAAGGATCTCAGACAGGCCATGAGTAGGTTTATTGAGTCCAGGCAGCTGCATCTACTCAGGCCCCCCTCTCTGCCGAATTCATTTCGTTCTGCCTATTTGTTGGGTTGGTTAGCACCCCTCCTTGCCTTTTGCAGGTGCACAATACGCGGACTTGGGACCCAGGATCCACATTTCACTTGCACGAGAGACTTGTATCCTACAGGACTGTGTGTCAAGCGCCCTTCTCTCGTGGGCAATCACTGTTTGCTCGGCTGGTAGTCTCATTTTGTTTATTGGCTATCAGAGCCCCATTTCACTCCCCTCCCTCCTTCCTCTTGGACATATGGACACAAGTAGCTGCTATACCAGTGCAGCATGGGCTCATTCCTTGACTGTGCTCCAGTGGTAGCCAGCAGCAGAAATGGCGAGTGATTCCTGTGAAGGACCTCCTCGTCCCACAAATCAATGTTGTCAGCTCAACTTACCCGTCAATCCTTCATAAGTCGCCGGTAGATTATCTTGGCGCAAAAAACCCGCCGAGAAAATCAGCTACTCACCAAGAACAAAGTGCTTGCTTTCCGATTACAATCCACATGCAATGTGCTGTCCCGGGGTGTTCGCACTCATCTTTCTACCTGCCCTTTCGCCGCTCCCATGAGGCATATCATTGATCTTTTCTCGCTGTGATGAATGCCAGGTTGGAACGCAAAACAGACAAAGCTTTGTTCGCAACTCTCTGCATAAAGAATGAGTGCAAAGAGGCGGCATGTAAAAAGCTCGACGTGCTTTATAATAGTGAGAGTCTGCAGAGAAAGAGACGACGGATTTGCTCGGTATTTGGGAACAGCGCTACCTCGCACCAGTGCTTACAATACCATCGGCATGGTGTGGGTTGCCTTCCGGCTGACAACCTGCTCGCCCGCCCATGAATTTCCTCCAGGATTCGGTATTTTTGTTTTGATAGCCCTGCCTCCTATATCAGGTGCTTAACCTAAGCGGTCGCATCGGTATCCATTGGTCAGTATATGCACTCACAAACGACTAGTCCTGCTGACTGCATACGTGCTGGTCGCAGTTCTATTTTTGTCCATTGCCACCTGTGCTAGGCTAAACCCCTACCTCCTGTGCATGCATTCTGGCGGGCGTTAAATTGCACATCATCTTTTTCTCCTGCATTATCTGGCCTGAAAGGGAGGCGCATTGCCGAAGGGGAGGGTGCATCACCCTGTGGGCCTGCCCGCCGATCTGCAATTTTCGCCACTATCACAGCAAAAGAAATTTCTCTTACATCAACCACGCCCAACCTTTTTTTGCTCGCAGCGACCGCTGGCGACCAGCCCACGTAGGTCCCTTTTTGCGGCACGACCCGGTTTCCAGCGGGCTCCTTATAAGCTGGCGTCTACAGCCTTGGGGTCTCCTCCGCTTTATCCTCACTTGGTATCAGCCCTGCAATTCGCACTTTCTCTCTTTCACTAAGCTTTTTATAGCCTTTTTTACGCAGCCAGTCATTTTTGTGATCATTTACTCGCGCATTCAGTACTTCCCAATACCCCTTTGAGATATTTTCCCTCACATCGAGGAAGGCCCATTTGCTTATTTGTAACCCTATCATCGTCATCGCCATGATGCACAGCACTACGTCCGCAGTGACCACAAAAAAGTCCCACAGACCCTATAGGCAATACCCACTTCCACGGCCCGAGAATTTCATTTCCATTCTCTACAAGTAAGTCTGCCTTTATCCTGCTATCTCTCTCTCTGCACTGGCCTGTCCGTGCTTAGTCCATGTGCCACTGGGCTCTTCCTCACTTATCCTCGCCACCATGCACCTCAAATGATCTCACTGTGTCTCTCACCATTGCTGCCTCCCCATTTTTGCCTTCACACGCAATTCGGATATCGCAGCAAGCACCAGGAATTGCCGCATGCAGGAGGAATGTGCCTGCGTGCTCCTGACTTGTCCATTGCTTACTGGTCCCCCCGATGGTCGCCCACCGCTATCAGTGTGCGTAGTTCTGGGGGCGCCATTTGCGGAGTTTCCATACATGTCACCATCGCACAATGTGTGCCAAGCGGCAAAAATAGAATTAGGAACGCCCTGGCAAACCTTGTGTTCATATTGTCCCCTCTCTTTCGTTTCTCTTTGCTGAGCGTCAAAAGAGCTACATTTCGATGCTGTTCACACTTCTATTCCTTTCTCATAATACGGATACAATTACGGAAATTACAGAAAGGACCTGGGAGCGGGCTGCCCCTTTGGCCTGAGGAAGGCAGCAGCATTTTGCTCTTCCTTGTACATAAATTTTTGCCATGGTGATGCATGCAGGTTGCATGTCGTTCAGTTTCTCTTAGAAACCTGTACAAAGACAGCTGCTGCACACAATACAAAGGTGGTCATCCTACACCCGTTTGCCGTCACCTGCATTGTCTGCCATCGGCACATGTCCTAAACCCACCCTGTGCAATTTTTTGTAGCATCCTCGAGCACCACAACTACTGGTGTCTTCACTGGAATGAAGATGGGACTCAAATTATCGTCGAGCATCCAGAGTCGGTCGCACGCGAAGTCCTGCCGCACCACTTTGGGACCCGAAAGTACCAGTCCTTCACACGTCAATTCCACCTCTACCGCTTCCGCCGCATTGCCGACAGCCGGCGCGACAAGAAATATAAAGGCTACTGTCGCTTCTTCCATCCGGACTTTCTGCGCGACCATCCTCATCTGATCAGCGGCATCACCCGTGTCAAGGTCTCGAAGGCCTCGGCTGCCGCCCGCAAGGAGAAGCGTGAGAAGGCCGCAAAGGCCAAGGCCGAAGCGAAAGCTCCTGTTAGGGCTACTAAAGAGGCCGAAATCAAGATTTGGCGGCTGAACCCAGCATCCCCCAATACTTCGCCGTCCAACGATGGGACAATATCACCGTCAGCACTGACGATGTCAAGCGATGACATGAGCACACCTGATATTGAGCGGACAGCACCAGAGTTCAACACACCCGAGGCCAAGGATGCTATTGGGTCGCTCCAAATCCTTGAGGATGTTGTCGACGAATTGAGTCTTAGAGGTACGTCATCACGAAACCACAGCCTTCATTCTGCGCCCTTATTCAATGCTCATAGCCAGCCCCTTGCCCCCTCCAAAATTCCTTCTTTCATCTGCAAGATAAATTTGTTGGTCAGAGCCCGGCTTTTTTCATAAGGAGCTGCATCGCATCCCAGTCAAAAAAAACGGCCATGCTATCTGCAAAGAAAGTTTGCATCCAGCCTGTCGGATGATGTCTCATAATCACCGCCAGCAGTCATTTCAATTGCAGCATGCCGTTGGCTGCTGCTCTGGCGGCCAATTTGCTTATTGTCATTATTGCGTTATTATGCTATTGATGGCTGAACATATATAGCGACATGCTCCAATGAAGCTGGCTATTGCATCTTATTGAATGCCGCTTTTCTTTTGTCCACTGTGCCCACACTCCTCAGCTATGCAATCCACCATGCCAACTAACGCCTTTCCAAACCCTCCATTCTCTCAAGCTTAGTTCTCTACTTTGTGCGGGAGCAAATCGACCATGTTTGCGAGACGATCAACATGAAAATCGCCAGCGCAGCTCCTGAGGGCCCATCAGCCATCCCTTACTGCAGCGAACTTTCCACTGGCCCAGCGACTCTCACTTTACCCATAGAATTAGCGCACGTGTCGAGCCACAGCGCACAGTGCTCGACCAAGTCGCCAAATACCCCACTGCTGGTCTCTGGTGTCTCCGCATCGTCGTTGCTCACTTCTGATGCACTGTCTACAGCAATCCAGGCCCATGTACAACAGCGCTCCAAGCAAATGAGCTCATCAGCTACTTCGCCGCCTATCGTTCCCAGCCAGTCATCGCTTGCGCACGTAACCGATAGCCTGCTGACCCTTGGTCTCAGCAACAACTTGGCCCCTATGCAGCTCAATTACGGACCCTTCTTTTCGCCCACGGCATCGCAACTGGGCAGCGGTACATACGATACAGTGCCAATGGCTTCACTTGGATTTGGTGCTGGTCCAATGTCGAATTCTGCTATTGCGAGCGGATTCGCAGACAGTGCCAACCCTAATGCAGTTCAGGGACTAGGAGTTACCTTCCCTTCTAGCGCCCCTTCGGCCATTTCCATGCGAACCATGTCCAACCCTACATACCTGTCCTCCACCCCACCTATTATGAACAGCCAGACAGGAATGATTACGCCTCTGTGGAATCCGGCCGCTGACCAGCCAGACCCTGCTGATGACTCAGTGTTATCGGCAGAAAGTATGTAGATTGCCAACAAACACGCTTTCCTCCATCATTCCCTGTTATATATGTTTCCTTTCTTTCAACCGCTCCATCACACTACATTCCATATTGCTTTTTCTTGCCTCTTGTGTTTTCAATACACCCCATTTGTTGTATGACACCATGTACGTATTGTCCATATATCTTGTTGATGAGGTTCAGGTCGAGAAGCTTAGCCGTACACCCATTCCACACGCAGTTTGTGGAGGAGCGACCGTTAAAGCGGCCCACAGCAGAGGCAAGCGCATTGGTGTTTCTGCTGTCAGAGAGCAAATCACCAATTTCGAGCAGATTGGGTCTCAAAGGGGTAGCAGCCGCAACGGTATGCACTAAAAGCAGTGCTGCACCAACGAGGGTGGCAAGTTCGAAATTCATGGTTTTGTTCAGAGAAAGGCTTTGTGGAAAGGCAGGCTGGGAATGCCACTGGATGTGTGCGTGGTGAGACACAAAGCATGAGCTTGAATGGTGCGGCTGGACGACTGACGTAAAGTGAAGTTGATGAGAGAGCGGTAGGGCTGGTGTATGGTGTGCAGGCTGAGAAAGGAACCTGATGGTGACAGTTTCTACACTGGACCGATGCAGGACAAATTGGTCCGCTTTTTATATACTGCATTTCCGGAAACAAGTGCGCTCAGATATCGGACCCAAATGGCCTCTACGCCATCGAACGAAGGGGGTTTAACCTCCCTAGGCACAGATTTTCTACTGCGACCAAAACGTAGCAACACACCAACGTTTATAGATCTTCTGGTCCTTTGGGGACCGGTAGCATGTATTGGCAGCACCCTCACTAGTGCAAAGCATGTGCAAGGAAGATACCCTCCTCACCTTTCAATTATTACAGGCGCTTGAAATGACCTGAGTTGCTTGTTGGAATGAGTCTGGAGGGAGAGCAGAAAGGCTGTCTGAGTGGAAGGATCTTCCTGTTTGCCACATACCATGGGCCTGACGTAGCCACACAGATAGCTGTGAAGCTCGACAGCACTGCCTAGTGGACAAACAAGTATGAGGAATATACAAAGGGTGCTTTGAAAGAGGATTCGCTTTGCCACACCGTGGCGGAGAAAGCACGGCTGGAGTGTATTTTACAGTGGTGAGTCGGGGAAGCCGATCTTCATGGTGAACCATGGCACTCAATATTGAAAGTCTGAGCTGCGAGTTTTGAAAGAGACCGTGTAGCTCATGGTTGACCACCTGTCCCTGCGCAGCCCGCTTGGCATGTCCTGACATTGCTTCCTGTTTGCATGTCAACCGTGTAGCTGAGAATCCAAGCTTTCATAGCAGAAGGCTGGCATGGCCGTGCAGCATGCGATGCTTAAATACCACTGACCGAGTAGACGGAAGAACCGGCAATTCTCCTCACTGTATATTTCTCACCACTAATGGCAACGTCCCCTTTATTTTTATATTATAGCACACCAGCGAGTGTAATCCCACCTGTATAATACCGCATATCCTGAATCATGTTCTCTTCATTTTCCTCGTCAAGCGACATGCAAAGCATCGGCGATAGCTTTGCCAGCATGATGGGCCAGCTTGCCCAGCAGGACCACACTTTCGAAGACAAGTGGGGATTCGTCGTTTCAGAGAGCTGGGTTGTACTCTTGCAATCGCTTGCCATCGTATCCTTGCTTTCATCTATAGTCGTGTTGATATTCATGGGCTACTTTATCGTTTCCTACCGCAAGTACCTGAAGCGGTTCTCGTTGCAGGTATCTGGATATGTGGCGCTAGCAGATATGATAAACTCGATTCTGCAAATAGTTATGCTGCAGAACAGCATAATGACGAAGCTATCCGCACACGGACTACGGTTCATCCTCTGGCTGACCATGTTCAGCACTCTGCTGTTTGTGTTCCTCACATTTGCTATTTCCTTGCAGCTGCATCTGAGTACACTGACCCAGGTGCGTGTTCGTGTGTACATGCGCCTCGAGAAATTCTATGTTCCGATATGCGTGGCTTTAGCAACCGTGCTACCGGCTATTGTCGTGGGCCAGACCAAGGGGATGTATTGGGAGTCCAGCATGCACTCGTTTGCGTGGCCGGCGCCGACATGGAAGCGGAGGCTACTCCTGTGGGCGTGCAACTACGCATGGCTTGTCGTTACCATTGTGTACTGCACAGGCATTACGCTGTGTCTTGGTCTGCGTGTCCTGTCCATGTGGCGCAACTCTGTCGAAGTGACACTGGCTCCGCGCCCGCCCGAAAAGTGGGACTGGGGCACGATAACCCAAGCCGGACGGGAAGACATGGAAACCATCGCTGAGACTAGCACCCTGCGTACCACCCGGTCAATGGGCACGCTAAACATCGGCGAAAGCACCTCTGACCTGGCCTCACTCAATTTGCCTGCTGAGCCGCCCCACTCCGCAGCCAGTAACATGACGTTCATTGAGACCAAGGGCCGCAGGGTGCAGCGGTCGGAAAACGTCGGCTACCTTTTGCCTGTATGCAGCAGCCCGCAGGCCGGCAAGCAGCGTGTGCAGGCCGTGCGCTCGTTTGTTGACAAGAAGCGGTTCCTGAAATCTATCCAGCGCCTGGCATGCTATCCATTGGTGCCGATTATCACGCAACTGGGCGTCGTGGCCATGAACATCGCGCCCGAGCCGTCGAAAGGGCTGTACATTTACGGTACGCTGATGGCGACGACCAGCGGGTTCCTGAACTTTTTGGTGTTCACGCTCAATCCCGCGCTGTCTGACATTTGGAAAGAATCGGCAGCCAAGGATAAGGCAGCACAGACGTAGTGTATTGCGAATATATTGTTCGTCTAACAAAGCCACTATTTGGCGTCAATGGTCCTGCTGAAATTACGCTTGTGCCAGATTGTCTGACCTGCTTTACAAGATCTACGGGCAGCAACTCGCTCTTACCAGCCGCCGCAAATCATCCAATTGCATGGCCAAATCCGATGCAATTTGGGCATTACCTTTGTCATTGAGGTGGTGTGAGGGGGGTGAGTGCGGCCGTGAACACAGCTGGCCACATCAAATTGCCCGGCCCTTGTGGATGCTTCATTTGCAACATCCCCCACGTAGTGCATTACAAAGCGATCGCAACGGCAGCTTTAAGACCTGACTCCAAACGCCCTTTTTCGTTCTCAACGGCGAATTCCTGTTGAGCCTGCGGAGTTCCAAATTGAACAGCAACAGAAAGAGCGCCTCTTCGGGACCGTCTTTAGGACCGTGCCAGGGTGAGCAGCAAAAGATTTGCAAGGTGTAATTTAAACGCTCGCTTTTGTGTTCCACCCGTCTGCTTCAAGCAGGTGGCGCTCAACAGTGGAGAGGGGCCGCAAAACAAACAATGGCACTGCTCACTGACGCACTCGCGACTAACTTTCTCCTCTTCGCCTCTACACCCAGCTCGCCTTATTTTATACCCTTTTGTTAAACCGTTACACCACAGTTTTCTCAGTTTTCTTACTGCGCTTATTTTGCTTTCTCCGCACACACGCAGCTCAGTAATTGGACTTGTTCGTGTGCACTTTTGCCACTGATTTTTTCAGTGCCTTGAGAAAAAAAAAAAAAAAGGTCTTTTTTTACCATTTTAGGCTCATGGCAGAACTAGTGGAATTCGACGGCAAACCGCTCAAGCCCAAGGCAGCCCGACTGCTTGGACTGCTGGACCCTGAAGATGGCACTGGTTCTGGATCCTGGACATGGTCCAACAGCGAGGACACAGTGGCAACGCCATTACCAGACAAACGGGAAGACAGCATGCCAGCAGCCTCGTTTGAGGGCACGCTGACACCGGCCTCCCCAGTATCCTTCACCGCCGACACCATCGACCTGGACCACCAGCGAGAATCCACTGGGACCACGCTGGGCTCATCGGGCTGGAAACCAGATTGGCCTGAGCCCGACGACGAATACGTGGATGCAATGCTCAGACAGCGGCCACACCAGCCTAACGAGGGATTTGCAATGCGGCATGGCCAAAGAGGCCGATCCACGTTAGCTGACTCGGTCATGGAAGACGACCCATTGGCGGTCTGGGAGCAAATGGCAGCACTGCCTCGGTCGTCGGCAGTGCCCAGGGGCGCGACCAACGTATGGGCAAGGCGGCATGGATTCATGCTGCCATGGGACATGCTGTTTGTGGTGCAGTGGGTAGCGTCGCTGGCACTGACATTCGGGTTCTTCAGGCTGGTTTACCCGCTGATCCGGGCCAGCGACACCGCGGGACCGCTTCGGCTGGCGGCGTGGGGGATAAGCCTGCTAACGATTATCGCAATTCCGACAGCATTGGTGCTGAGCGTCATTGCGTCGCTGGTAGACACTGAGGCGGCCGAGGTGCGGGCCAGCGGGATGCCGCGCGACATGTACTATGTGCAGACATGGGGGGTGCCGGCGATCGACCCGATGTCCAGCGTGTGCCGCGTGTGCCAGGTATCGGCGTCTGTGACGACGCGGCACTGCAAGCGCTGCAACAAGTGCGTGGCTGGCACGACCACCACTGCCAGTGGCTGAACACCTGTGTGGGAGCAGCGAATTACCGGTGGTTCTTCGCCACACTGGTATCAGCCGTTGTGGCCCTGGCCGGAGTGCTAGTGCATGCGGCGTGCCTGGTGCATATGGCTGGCTGGAACAATGCAGCATTCCTAACCACTGTCCACAGGGCATTTGGCAGCGAAACCGAAGCGATGGTGGTACTGGCGCAATGCTTGCTGGCATTCTATCTTGTAGCCGCTGCCGCGGCGCTTGCTGCTGTATCGATGCTGCTGGGGCTGCATGTCCGGCTGTGCATGCTGGGCGTGACCACCACTGACTACAATGCGTATGTGCAGAAGCATAGGATTCCATGGTATGTGTGCTGGCGCAGGCGCGAGCACGAGCAGATGATTCCGATGGTGGAGGTGTCGCACCAGGCATTCCGGCACTCGTCGGCGTCGTCAGCACCACCGGCAGCCCGTGTGGACCGGCCATTCCCAGCTCGCGCGCTGGCGGCAGTCCAGCGGGGCGCTGGCAAGATCTGGATGACTTTAAGCAGCATGCGGCACCAGCGCACGCATTCGCAGATTCCCACATCCCCTGTATAATAGCCAGTATATTTTGTTAATCCCCAAAAACCTCCGTCTTACTTGGCCAAATGGCAGTTCAGCGCCTTGCACTCGTCCTCCAGCTCAGAAATAACAATGACCTGGACGCCGTGGTTGCGCAGCTCCTCGATGCCAGTGCAGTGGACAAAGTTTGGCGGCTCGGCCACGCCCACAAAAACCCTCGCGATCTTTGCGTTCAAAACACGCTTGACGCACGGCACGTTGCCTGACAGGCGCGTTGAGCACGGCTCCATGGTCGTGTACATGGTGGTATTCGCAGTGCTGATGTTTTTGTCGGCCAGGGCCATCAGCGCACATTGCTCGGCGTGCGTGTTGCCCGGGAACTGGCGAGAGTAGCCGGTGCTCAGGACCTGGGTTCCGTCGGTGATCACCGCGCCGACATTGTATGCGGACTCGACGCTGGTGCAGTTGCGGGCCTCGGCGATAGCCATGCGCATGAAGGCAATGTCCTGCTGTGTGTATTCCGGCATGGTATTTGAGAAAACGAAAACAGAATGAGAAGAAAAGAAGCGGGGTGCCAGGTATGGCGTGTAAAAGTTCAAGAATAGCTGATTGCAGTATCAAATATTATGCGTTTACTTTGCGTGAATCCGGCCAAGCTCAGCCACGGCCTTGTCGAATTTCTTGCTCTCAATCCTGTCCTCTATCCGCTGCTCGTTGAACGGATTGCAGATGACGGCAATATATGCAGCATGTATTTGCTGGAATATGTCGCGGATCTCAGCACCCCTTACCAGCGACTCTGGCACCGACATGACCAGGATGATCTTGTTTCCCGTGTTCATGGCGTATCCGTACACGACCATGTCGCCGACGGTCTGCAGGAGTCCCAGGTAGAGGTCGGAGGCCTTGGTGGTCAGGCGCTCCTCGATCACGTCGCAGGAGGTGTGGGCGAGATAGTGGTATTTGACGTCCTCCTGGTAGTTGTCAAAGTTGCGCAGGTAGATTGGGTTGCCATGGCGGTTGATGATCGCAATGCAGTGTATCTTCATGGTCAAAAAGGCAAAAAAAAAAAAGGGGCGTTTGGGGATAATTACCGGCAATACTCACGGCTACGTAGCGTTTGTGTATGAATATGCCAGACACAGAAATATGTTTATGGTCATATGAAAATTTGCTGATATTTTTTGTTAGTTGAGGGTAGGCATGTGGACGGCCGAGCGACGGTCATCGGCATCCTCCTTGCGCCAGAGGCTGGTGACGGTCTTGTACTGGGTGTAGAAGTTGACGCCCGACTTTCCGTAAAAGTTGGAGTCGCCCAGGAACGACGCCTTGTTGCCAGTGAACGAGAACATGGGCAGGGGCACAGGGATGGGCACGTTGATGCCGATCTGGCCGGCCTCGACCTCCGACTGGAACTTGCGCTGCGCTGGCGCCCGACCGCGTGAAGATGGACGCGCCGTTGCCGTACCGGTTCTTGTTGACAATCTCCAGCGCCTCGTCCATCGTGTCCACGCGGATGCACGACAGCACCGGGCCAAAGATCTCCTCCTGATACGACGCCATCGACGTCTTGGTGTTGTCGATGATGGTCGGGCCCAAAAAGTTGCCCTTCGGGTAGCCAGCGACCTTGACGCCGCGGCCATCCAGCACCACCGACGCTCCATCGTCGACTGCCGACTGGATCAGACCCTCGGCGCGCTGCTGGGCGGCCGGGGTGATCATCGGGCCGATATCGGCGCCCTTCTCGAACCCGCCGTTGACACTGAGCTGGCGCGCGCGCTCGGCAATCTCAGGAATCCACTCGGCAGTCTCGCCGACGAACACAGCGACGCTGAGCGCCATGCACCGCTGGCCGGCGGCTCCAAAGGCTGCGCCCGAGATGGCATTCAGCGCATGCTCCTTGTTGGCGTCCGGCATGATAATCGCGTGGTTCTTGGCGCCCAGGTTCGCCTGGCACCGCTTGCCGTGCTGCGAGCACCGCTCGTAGATGTACCGGCCGGCCTTGTCGCCGCCCACAAACGACACTGCCTTGATGCGCTCGTCCGGACGTCAAAAAGTTCACTGTGTCGTGGGCGCCATGCACGATGTTCAGCACGCCCTTGGGGATGCCCACCTCCTCGCACAGCTTGGCCAGGATCATGGCCGCCCCGGGGTCGCGCTCCGAGGGCTTCAGCAGAACCGTGTTGCCGGTCGCCTATGGCCACCGGGAACATCCACAGCGGAATCATTGCCGGAAAGTTGAATGGGCAGATGCCAGCCACCACACCCAACGGCTCGCGCACCGTATACGTATCCATGTCCTTGGCCACCTCCAGCTTGGTGCCCAGCAGGTGGTCGGTGATGCCTGTCATGTTCTCCACCACCTGCAGCCCGCGCAGAACATCGCCCTGCGCATCGCTGAACACCTTGCCTTGCTCGGTCACTATGCTGGCCTGCCAGCTTGTCCATGTTGTGCCGGACCGCATGCTGCAGATCCAGCATCTTGCGCTGCCGCGTCAGGACGCTGGTGCGCCTCCACTCCTTGAACGCCGACTGCGCGCTGGCCGCCGCCTCGTTCAGCTCCGCAGCCGTCGCCTTGGGCACCCGCGTCACCACCTCCTGCGTCGCCGGGTTGTGCACATCTATCCACTTCGTTGGTCTGCGACTCAACGAACTCGCCGTTGATGAACAGCTTCGTGGTCGCCACGTTGCTGCTCATCGACCGCCTGAGCAGAGTGCCCGCCGCACGGGCCTTGTTGATGTTGGTGAGACGAAGCATGACTTTCAATATTTATTGCGAGAGAAAAATGAATGGAGGAAAGCAGCGCAAGGACGGGGCGGCGGGCGCTGCTACTTATACTCGGCGCTGATGGACCAGGGGCGGCTGGCCAGGTATTTCCCACACAATCGTGCCCCTTTACAGTGCTGGCAAATAGCGTCCAAGCCATGCATGATGGCTGCTGAGCCGTGGGACTAAGTGGATTTCGCTTCCCACCCTGCTTGTATCTTCCCATTAACCAGAGAAGCTCCACTGCCTGCTAACCCCGGGCTGTGTGTGGATCCTTTCCCGGGTCAGAAACAAACAAGACTGCTATCTCGGAGAAATTAATTGCCCCCCGCGTCTCTTGCAGCTGGTACCGCACCAAATAGCCTATGCATGTGCGCTACCTGCCCTAAACGGTCCCGGGGCAGGGGACCACTAGCCCAGCCCTTTCTATCTTGAGTCAGTGTCCCAATAGTTTATTGATTCGGTGACGTGAAGACAGGGAGAATCGGGCGATAGCCCAGACCCGTGGAAGGATCGCCAACAAGCCCTCACTCCTCCTCCTCAGGCGTCTCATAGTTTTCGTCGTATTCCTCAGGCACATCGCTCTCGCTCTCGGCGACAAAGTCCTCATCCACACTCGACTCATCGTCATCGCCGCCATCCCCGGCACCAGCAGCGCCCTGGAACGCCGCGCCGTCGTTATCCGAGTCATCATCCATGCCCTTGTACGACACCGACGTGGTCTCGTTCAGCTCGCTCAGCATCTTGATGCCGTGCTCAGCCATGTACTCCTCAAGGCTGGCGTGCTCCTCGCGGTTGATGCTGGCAAACTGGTGGTCCTGCGCCCCGTGCATGTTGAATTTTCAGGTCGAACGTGCGCATTTTGTTGGAGCTCGAGGCCTCGACGCGCGAAAACACAATGCTGGCAATGTCCGAGTGCGGGATGTACAGCGGCGGCTTGGGCGCGAACAAGAAGCCCTTGTCGAGCGGATACAAGGTGCCCTCGTTGGCCTTGAGCGACGCCTTGACGCCCTGCGAGCCGTGGTAGGCGCGGAAACTGCCGCCCTCGATCAGCCGCTTGTCCGCCAGGCCCTTGAACACATTGGCCACGATGCGGTACAGCGGCTCGTCGTAGTGTGTGCGCAATCTGCCCTCGTATTTTGCCGCCAGCCCCTCGGCCTCCAGATTCAGCTCGACCGTCATTTCCTCGTCGCGCACAAACTGCAGCACCAGGTACGGGTACCGCGTCTGGCCCTGGCGGATCGGCGGATTCAGCCCCACAATGAACATCATGTGCAGCTCATCGGGCTTCGAGACAAGGAACAGCCGCTGCACGTTCTCGTACGGGATCTTGTAGTCGTAGGTCTTGCCGCGGAGACGCAGGAAGTGCGGGAACATGTCCACGCTGTACCGCCCGCGCGGTGTCAAGGCACAGGATCTCGGGGAACTGCACAATGCTGTCGCCGCTGACCTGTCCCAGATCCGCACGCTCCTTGATCGTATCATGCAGCACCGACGCCGCGCTAACCTCCTCGTCCTCCTTCTCGCCGTCCTTGTCTCCATCCTTGTCTCCGTCGACCGACTCGTCATCCGAGGCCTTGTTTGCCCCGCTGGCCGTCTGTCGTCCCCGGCACATAGAACCGGATCTCGACCAACTCGTCGGGCGCCCCCTTGCGCTTGACGCCCTTGGCCCTGGGCGGCTGCATCTCGACGCTGACCTCGTTCTTGTTGGCCAGGTTGGTGTTCGACACATACCCCATCGGCAGATCGAACATTGGCCGGTTGTCGACACGGAACGTCATATTGGTGCCCTCGAAATCCGCCTTGCCCCAGTTCCACCCCTTTATGCTGATCTCACGCACCTCAAACGGCACCCCGTGGAACATCTTCCGCACCACGTCGCGCAGCGACTCTTGGTCGTCCTCGCGGAACCCATCGAGCTTGTGCACTGTGCCGCTTTTCGTGTGGATCCGCAGCCCGTACCCGCGCGCCACCCGCTGCCACTGGATGCGACGCAGGTCGTCCCGCTGCAGCGCCAGCATGCCCACCGGCAGTGTCAGCCCCGGAATCGAAAGGCCCTTGAGGTTCTCCGCCTCGCCCTCTGCTGCCTTCCACCCTATTCCCGACGCATTTACTCGCATTTGCCCCACCGCCTTCACGTACGGCTCTGTCGCCAAGTAAATATCGTTGAACCTCAAAAACCGATCGTTGCTCATTTTATTTGGATTTGATGTGGTCAGAAATAAGTGTGAGAAAAATAAAAAGAGCGAGTTCAACCAGCAAGAGGTTGGAATTTGCGTGCTGCTGTTTCCCTCCGAGCAGGAGACACGCCTGGGTTGTCATGAAGACAGAACGCGTCAAGAAAAGCGAGTTGATTTGATCTGGATAATTGATTAGCCCATGTGGGACACCACTGGCTCCAAAAGCCAATGTGAAGTAGATGGTCAACAAGCGCGTGCGAGCCAGCATCAGCGCTCACAATTTATTGTAGTAGACCCACTGGATAAGCAAGACAATGCTGCAGACGCCGTTCACGACATTATATACCTCCACACAACTGGATTCTACCACCTGGGGAACTGCGTAGAGGCAAAGCGATCCGATGACTGTAAACTCGATCGCTCGAAGGAGATGGTACGCAATCAGCACGTACGTAGTCGACTTGCGTTTGAACACCAAAATAATAGATGGAATGAAGTAGGCGGCATAGACCCAGAACACCATGCGGTAGCAGAAGTGGCCCATGGCCCGAAAGAAGTGCGCTAATCTGACTTCCATCAGCCTTCAGCAGATCCTGAATCTCAACGCCGCCGGAGATATACGCTTGGTAGGCATACTCCACGACAAGAGATGCCGCAATAGCCATAAGCAATAGCTTAAAAGTCTGTGAGCATATCTCGGAATAGGCGCTCTCCAGGTCGTCGTCCTCGCTCCCCTGCTTATTTTGCAGCGGGTTATCGCCCTTTTCCTTGTCACTGGGGTTAGTCGCTCGAGAGCCACTGAAAAACCGTATGACACCCGCCACCCATCGCTGAGGCATAATTACAACGAGTAACTTGATGAACCTCCAGACCGCGCAAACCGTAATGAGTACCCAGTACAATCCTGCATGCGGAACCGCTAGCCCAATGCCACTAACCAGGGGCACGTGGAAAAACTCTTGGAATAAATACATCCCAAAAATCGAGCTGGCTTTTCCGCCATTTGAACAGGCTGACGCCAAATAAAGCCTGGCAATGTAGAGCTGCTGGATGAGCCACAGAGAGAGCAGTGCTGGGTAGAGCGCAAGGTAAATCGCGGTTGATACTGTCGAACGGGCCGTCGATGACCCAAGGTTTAGGCCTAGTGCCAAACCCTTACCCTCATTCAATTTCAACAACTTGTGAACCCTGTCGTCCACTCTGCGTTCGATGCGTTTAGAAGCCTGCTCAATGCTAGTGCGTACGCCACGGATCCTCATGTCGATATCGACAGTTGCACTGAGGGCTTCAGGCTCCTCGCTTGTGCTGTTGCCATCAGCAAGTGGGAACCTCTTCCATTCCATCTTGGCGTCATTGGTCCAGATAGAGCAGAGGGAGGTACACATCCTTGGCGCTAGTGCTATCAGTCATGCTATCAGTCGTGCTATCGGATTTGACTGCTTGTCCGTGGGCGATGGTGCACTTGTTGCAATGAATATTGGGCAGGGAGTCGGACCTATACACGTTGTCCTCGAGATGGATCTTCCACTTGGCCTGGGTATCCACTTGGAATGTTGATTTCGAAACGCAGTGAGCCTTGATACCTTTTCCCTTCTGGTCATCACTGTAGCACGTGGTCTCCCCGATCGTAGACGTGAGCCAACGCTCGCCAACAAGCAGGTGGGGGTCGCTGATATTCGGATGAGGTGTGAACTGGCCAGCCTTCTGAATGAAAACACACATGGATTTATGACCCGTATCTGTCAGATTCAGGCTCAGACGCTTCTCGAAGACTGGGTACCGATTCGCCAGGCTCTGCGGCTCGATGTGCCAGACTTCGGTGGCATTCTGGAAGAACGTCTCGAGTGAGTCAGAGTCGCACGACTTGTTGTTGACATATACCTTGGCCTCGTATTCAAATGGTTCCTTCCATGCGAGCGAGATAGGCTCGGCAGTCTCGTTGGCAGGCGGCACAGGATGAAGATAGGGAACATTCGTGGTTGGAAAGTAGAAAACCATGAACGTTTGCACGCTCAGGAACAGCGACTGCAGAAGCAGCCATCCGGCAAACGCAAGCACAGCTAGCTGCACAAGCTTAGCAGCAGACAGAAAAATATTCATGTCGTGGAAATATAGGGAGAAATATTTGAAAAGTGGATGAGAAGAGAGGAGAAAGCCCTTGCTTGTCCCTGGTATTGGATACCTTGAGGATTGTCGTCAGCTGCGGTTGTCAGTTCCGCTCAAATGATCTACTGGCAGGAATGGCATGTTTTCGATGATTTCTTCCACTGGAGAGCGCTCGTTAATCAAACCTGGTTGCTCGCTGATTTTATGTGTTTGGCTGTGTCCGATGCTGAGATGTGCTGTGTAGTGTTTAAATGTGGCTTTTGACGCTATTTGAAGGCGTTTCTTATACCTGTATGGTAATTTTAGTGCGTAGGTATCCTGATAAGCTTCTAATAGCGATAGACATATATGGATTAGGTCACAGGTAGCTGCCAGCTGATATTGCCACTAGGGAGCAAGAGTCCTGACTATTGATATTTTTGGTCTGATTGTCAGCAGTTTTAAGATCTTTATCCTTAACAACTGCATCACTGACTGGGTCCATACTGACTGGTAGTGCTATCTCTAATCTCAATATTGAATGGCATAGCATACTTAAAAGACGAAGCTTGCGCACTTTTGCAGTCAAAATTCTAGCTGTCTCCAGTCTTACGCATTCCTTGCCACTTCGTTGGCCCACCTTATACTATTAACAATCTGGCCAATGAGACATGTTTTGAAAATATTGCCTTATTCTTAAGAGGATATGGTCCTTGTTGACATTCGGGCAACCCCATGCCCTTCGCCACCATGTGCAGATCCAAATCCCCACCTGTATAAACATTGTGGGCCGGAACGGCCCTATCCTCCCTTTTTCTCCTCAGCAAATTTCCAGTCATATCCATTCCATAAAGCTCATAACTACTGGACTCTCTGAAGGTTAACACCTGTACAAATAATGAACGAGCTATCCAGTGAGTTAGAATAAACTGGCGGATACTCTCAATAAATAGCCCAACTTTTCTGCATGGTTGCCTTAGATAATAACACCGCTTATGTAGAAATTCAGCACAAACCCTGTCACATTCAGGAAAATTTCCGTGGAATGAGGGTCAGCTTTCATTAGAATGATGGAGGTACTGTCAACAATATAGTCGGGCAATAGGAAGAAGTGTGCTGGATGGACAAGCTGGCTGTGTCCAGCAACGACTGCCATAGAACTATCTGGGTAACCCGTTTCAGGATAATACCTTGATTCATCCGACGCAGGCACGATAAGCAATTTAAGGGGTTGATATAAGTATGTTAACGCAGCAGTTTTCCATGAGCGGCAGACTAGTGCAATTGAAAAAGCGGTTTAGCGCTGTAGGCCTTCCTTTTGTGACCTATCTTTTCCCTCTTACTTTTTTAACCTTTCACCATAGTTGATGCGGCCAAAGATAAAATTGAGAATGTCAGGCAAGGCGTTTTGCGCAGAGGATTGAACGGCGCAGATCAATATCTACGCTGATGCATCATATCACTGTTACATCATGGTATATAAAAAGAACATAATGAAAATACACTGTAAACCACTTGGGAAGGCACGTTTATCACTAGGCTCCCTGTCTCGAAATAGACAAGCAGCCCCCAGACGAGCCAATGTAGAGATCGGTCTACTTGTACAATGAAGGCAGGAAAGTACATAGTATGTCGCAGCCGAATCATTTAACGGTGTAGATCAATCTCCGTAGAACAAGGAGCAATGGGGCTGCCATCGTCCAGCGCTAGGCGCCATCTAATTAGGTGCTATGACGCTTCTCCAGGTGAGCAACTCCTAGAACAGATCTTTTCCTGTTCTGGTGGTTCCACCATGGAGCTTTACCCCATGGATCCTGCACATCCAAGTCCATCCACAACCCGTAGGATATCACCAAGGCATAGTCTACCGACCGTATTGGAAAGCTCGTCCATTTTCTCTCCGAGATCTCACCCGAATATGCCAAGATCTGAGCTAGCAGCAAGAATATGTCCAGCCGCCACATTAGGTCCAATGCTGCCATGAAGGGCGGCACACCACTCTCCAGCATCATCATTCAGGGGAACTGGTCCTCTTCTGAAATCTTTGACGAGCATTATCGCTTGAGCCGTCAGCTGTTAGTCAATCTGGTGCAGCTCATTTTCAAGGAAGCAGCCCCTAGACGAACCAATGTAGAGACTGACCTACGCCGTTCAATGATTCGGTTTGGACATAACATGTATGCTCCTACCCTCATTGTACAAGTAGACCAATCATCTTACATTTCCCGCCCGCCGCACCTGCTTGTTTATTTCGAGATAGCAAGTCCAGCGATGAGCACGGCCTCTCGAGCGGTTTTATAGGTAGTTTTTCAATGTTTTTTTGTCTTCACCATGATATAACAATGATATTATACAATCAGCGTAGAGATTGATCTGCGCTGTTCAATGGCCCTGGTGCTTGGATGCTCAATTAGTATATCAAATGCTGTGCCTGCCAATGTCCTCTCGCTGGGCGCCAGCTATGTGGCCCTACACTATTGCCTTCACCCGGTGTCAGCTGCCAGTCTAATTTCCGATCTGCCAGCCCAAATTAGGCAGGTTTATTTAAGGCACAAGGTGGACCCGACTGCGGTTGCTCAAGCAAAACTTTGACCAAGAGGGCTGAGCCAAAGCCTAGACGGGAGTGGGGGCAACGCAGCCACTTTTCAAGCTCAGCCGATACCGTGCCTCTTTTTCGCTCTCTTCACAGGCATTTTTATCATTTTCTTATCCTGGCAGAGTAGAAATGCAGTGCGACACACCGGTATATGAGAGCTTTGTCGACAACTTTCTCACGACGCAGGCCCGCGACGGACAGCAGCGGCCGGCAGTGACGATTGCTCGGAAATTCACAGACAGCTGGCCGCTTCCACCCAAGGGAGCGGACGCAAATGCGCAAAAGACGCAGGTCAGAATAGGGGTGCTGGACAGCTCGTTCAATCCCCCGCACTACTGCCACGGGGCATACCTGGAGTGCATGGGAACGCAGCGGCTGACGCGGTGCGATACACACGAGTCGCAGATACTGGGGCTTGACTCGTACCTTCTGCTTCTGGGCACCTGCGAACGCCGACAAGGAGCTGACGGGCCCATCGCTGGCGCAGCGTCTGCGCATGGTAGACATGCTGGCGACGACAGTAGCGTGCGACAAGTCGGCAGACACATGGCATGTGTGGATGTCGCAGACGCAATTCGACCGATCGAATTTGGACAACATTGCCATAGGCATGGTCAACTGCGCGCGGTTCGTCGACAAGTGCCAGGCAGTGCGCGAGCTGGTTGCGCGGCAGTGGCAGCAGGCGACTGGTGTGGAGGTCGAGGTGCTCAGCTACTTCACCATGGGGTGGGATACCCTGATCCGGTTCTTTGACCCCAAGTACTACAGCGACTTCCCCGCCGACATCGACCGATTCTTTGCGCTGGGCGGCCACATTGCGTTCTCGCGCCGCATTGGGTTCCCAGACAGCGATGTCGAGGAATTCTTTGCGCAACCCTGTATGGAAAAGTACGCGCCGCATATTGTCGAGCTGAAGCTGCCAAAGCGGGTCGAACATGTCAGTTCAACCGATGCCCGCCTAGCGATTCGGGACAGCACCGAGGGCGTCCAGGACCTGCCGCCGCGCATCCTCGAGTTTATCAACTACGAGCGCATGTACCGTGGGGTGGATCGGCGGAGAGCTCAGAAGTAGAACCGGGTTTAGTTTAAGCAATTGAGACACGATAAGAAAAATAGTGTTTGCTCTGGCTGTAGAGCAAGCTGTGAGTGAAAAACCTAAGCAGTCTTGGCATCGGTGCTGGTGCTGGCTGGGTCAGTAGGTGCTGCTACGCCAGCAGAGGCTGGGGGAGCCGAAGCAATGAATGGAGGTGGGCTCGGGAACTGGCCGAACTGGCCAGGGAAGGCGTTCGGGAACTGTGGTAGGGGTGGGGACTGCGGGTGGAAGTGGCCGTGAGGACCAGCCGGGCCAGCCTGTGGCGGCGGTGGCGGCGGTGGCGGAGCTGAAACGCCTGCAGTACCGGCATTGTCAAAAGGCGAGGGAGTCGCAGCCAGTGGGAGCAGCCGGTGTCTGGCCCAGCACCTGGTACGGGGTCTGCGGGTTCTCCCAGTGGAAGCTCCTCGACCCTAGCCAGCTTCCTGGTGAACCAGTCAAATGTGCGCTCGCCAACGCCCTAGATACCACCTCATGAAGCCGCCAGGCCGGTGGCAGCCGTTCTGGTATGCGTCAGGATTGTGGAAGCGGTCCATGTTGCGCTCGAACCACAGACTGTTCCTAGTCCACTCGTTGATGAGCTTTTCCTTCTCCATGGACAGCCATTGCTTCCACTGCTGGCGGGTCTGCTCGTCAGCCACCATAGTGCCGTAGTGCTGTTCGAGCTGCTGGAACCGGGCCTCGGCGAATTGGCGCGACGCGGCAAGGCGCTCGTCCATCATGCGCCGCCACTGCTTGCGCCGCTCGTCGGGCTCGGCAGACGACTGGGTGAGGCTGTGCGCGTTGTGTGTCCAGCCTGACGCCCGGCGCACGCCTGCAATGACGGTGCTTGTGAGCCAGAGCGTGACGCCAAAGAAGATGATCTTGCCCTTGAGTGAGCCGCGGCAGTGATGGCGGTACATGTGAGGTCCGAAACCGGGGTGGAAAGCGCCTATGGTAGATAACCTTGCTGATATTTTAAAAGCGTGCTTGGTGAAGGCAGAGAATAAGCCGTAGAGATGTCTTGAATAGTTGATGATGATGCTGGAACGACATTTGGGCATTTGCAAACCCTGGCTTTTATATTGGCAGATTTCTTGGCATTGCTGGAGCATTTTAGCTACCCACCAGCCTAGACATGCCACACTAATTTTCTGGTCAAAGCACAGATTATCGTAAAAAATACCACTGCTCTCTGAGCTGGTCTTGGCATAAATTTCCTGGCTTGATCGCACCTCTCCTCGCGTTTTTGAGCATTATCCCATACAAATGCTCATGCTTTTCTTTTCCACTCTATACTGCGGGCCGGAGTCGGCGAGTACAGGCAAGTAGCCCGTATGGTGCGAGTTCGGGTGCGTCGTAGTGTGTATGCTGATCACAGTAAGCATTTTGTGTGCAGTTTGGCACAGGCTAAATATTGCCAAGAAATATATAAATGAGCACTTTGGCTTGTTGGCGAAGTAAACCATCGCAGGTACAAAGACGGACGCAGCCTGCGCTTTAGACTCCAGCTGACTCGCTATTTATATGTATTAACTCATCCCTCCTAGAATCCTCTTTTGAATGCTAGGTTCTACTATAGCTGTATTCAAGTGAGCAATACTACGAACACCCATTCATTGGCATTAGTAAGGAATACGCATATCAGCAATGACTAGAAAGACGATTGAGACATGCTAGCAAGGAGTGTAGGGGGACAAGAACTAGAATGTGGTTGAGATCATTGGAAAGAGTCCATACGCAGAGTACGTGAGTTGGAGGCAGCCATAGAGAAAGAGCGCGCTGAGAACGCGGAGCTTTTGAGGAAGACAGAGGCGATGGAGCAGAAGCTTGCAGAGTGCGCACAGGTTCTCTGAGAACATCCAGAATCTGTCAAGAGCTCCCTCACTAGCAAGTGACATAAAACGAATGCTACGCCGTTTACAAACCACATATCTTCTCAACTTCGCACACAAATCCATATTAGTACATTTACATTGGCTGTCCATGGATCCTACCCAATCTTGCCGATAGGCCATATAATGAGGCGCATCATCCGCATCATCTATCCCACCTTAGTGACAGAAGGGTGTCGATGGCATGGGGAGTGCTGGGAGCTAGCAGCCCCGGTCACTGTATGCAAGAAATGGCACTCGTGGGTCCGACCCGCACTCTACGACGTGCTCCTGCTGGAATTTCAACCAGGTGGTGATTTCGATGTTGTCGGCCATGGCTCCAGCAGGTTGATATCCCACAAAAATACATTGGTTGCAACAGTGCTGATGCAGAGTACAAGGCATATAGTTGTCGAGAACAGTGGCCCTGGCTTCGTTGACACCCCTACTTACAGCTATGAATGAGATCTGGCTGAAGCAGGATGTATGGACTGGAGTCTGTGAGCGTAGGTTTGTTGAATCGATAGATAGCATCTTGGGTTGGGCAGCGGGCACTGACTTTTCCTTTGGAATTCGCCCAGTATATTGGCAGGTGTCTGGCCTGTTCTGATCATGATAGACCACCCACCGCTGATTGGCGGACTCTTCTACAGTAGATGCAGCTACCCACTTTCTAGTCTCCCGCATTGAACAATTACCAGCTTGGCCATGCCTGCAGTTGCTGCTGGTGCTGTCAATTTGTTCCCTGAGTTCTCTGCGGCCCAGCTCCAATCTCATCATGTACGCGATATCATAGCGAACGGCTTGTGGATCGAGTTTACCCCCACAGGGTCTCACTATCTATGTTGCTAGATCTGACAGTTTCCAGAAGCTGAAATGAATGTTTTTAGGTGGTTTTACCGGAGGCCCTGTTTGTGCATGGACAAAAATGCCTGGCCTGGTGTCTCCACAGCTGAGCTAGCTCCAGGCTTTCCTAATTGTGCGGAGTATATAGCGATTCCTATGATCATTTTCAAGTATTCGCCGCTGGTTTATGGCGCCATCTATGACTCCGCGCAGCTACTCCTGAATATCCGAGACCAGTGCCGCTTGGGTTAATCTATCAATATATGTATATAGACATAAGCCCATCCTGAACAATGGGAATGATGACTTCAAATAGCATAGTATACACATCACAATGCTCAGGTAGAATTCATGACTTTCGCAACATGCACAGCATCCTTTTTGGTAAGATTAATTGATATTCATCATCTATATATATCCTAGAGCAGTAAGATAGATCTGCATAGCAAAGCGAATACGATACTATGTGTCTTGAAATTCACAATAATCCAGGTGCCCTTCTCTTGAGGTCTATAATGTGTGTAGATGTTTTAACGTATATTCTGACAGTGGTACAAACTGTTAGTAGAATAAAGTGGAAAAGAAAGTGGATAACAGATATAAGCAGAAAACGTAGAAAAGGGACATGGGGTGTCCAGCTGGAAGCGCCCAGAGGTATGCTGGATGTTAACAGAACTATACCCTGGCAGATGAGGTATGAGGGATTGAAGCTACGGAAATATAAACTCGATATCTTGGCTCTTGCCAGTCTTAAGATGAGGCTGGATGTATTTACGCTCTGCTTTTACAACCATGAGCTGCGGCGCTCGTAGTATCAGCTGTCGAATAAACTCAGAGGCACTAGGATCGAAACCTCCAAATACTCGTTGATATGTGAACTTTTCAAGAGTTTGACTAATAGCGTGCAGTGATGTAGGTGTGTAGCTTTCTATCCCATTGCTGAGACGCTCCGCATAATATTCGCTTTTGTCATCCGAATCTTTGATAACGGTTAGAATTTTCAAATGTAGAAGATCCGGTAGAAATATTTCGAAAGAACTCCAATCGATTTGGGAGATGACAAGCTCAAGACGCAGGAGATTTGGCCAGTTTAGTTTTGTAGTAGGGAGCAGTGGGATCGAAATATCTGCAAACCGGACTTTGGAATACGTCTCGAATAGCTGAATATATGTGCTACCCCATGTGTCATGGTATCCGGAACTAAAGAGATGAGAAAATCCGAGGCTGAGCCTATCTACATGCTTCAGCGGCATCGAGTTTATAGACGGCAAATTCTCTAGCAGTTCAGTAATTAGCAGCGACCTGACTGCGATATTAGGAAACAAGTCATTAAAGTCGACGTGTGCATTGAATATATGAACAGCATCTATCGTATCTAGCTTAGGGAAGAGTAGCGTTTGCGGTCCATAAAAGGCTGGGAGGCGTGGGTGAGGATGGCAAAGGCTGCCCAGAGGTTTATTCTGAGATGGATTTTCAGAGCTTGTCAGCTCTTTGAACACTGTTGTATCGGTGGCGCTGCCAAGGAACTGCTGCCAAGTAAATAGCGACTCCAAGCAGATACGAAGTGTGAGGTTTCTGAGTGTTGGTGCAAAGAATGTTAGTAGGTGATAGCTGCGCATACCATATGTGTCGTCTAAATCCAGTGTTATAAGGTGTGGAAAATGTGTGGAGGTCAAGTGACGGTGTGTTTCTGTGTTCAGATATAGCCGTTTGTTGGAAAGCCTATTGTCAACCGCGTTTAAAACCGGGTTAGATATTCCATAGATGGTGGCAAGAGATGGTGCTAACCTCGATAGGTAGGAATGTATCATATTGGCGTGCTCTTTCTCTCCCAGCTCTGTGTGAAAGGTGTGGTTTCCATGAAAGATGACTTCTTTGAGTGATGGCCATGATGTTTCGCCAAACCCATTTCCATCTAAAAGAGTGTTGAGAGTAGGAAGGAGCTCGTCGTCGCCGTTGTATATGTATAGCTGCTTCACATGTCGAGCTCCACCCATGCCAACAACGGTCCTTTATGTTAGACATCCAACGTCTACGAGACTTTTGCAAACGAAACACTCTGTGTACGAGATTAAATTTGCCTGCAGGCGGTTCATCAGAAAGACGAGTAACGATGTAGATTGTGCGTAGAATGTAAGGCACCAAGTATTCCATCCATTGGCGAGAGACAAGAGCGTATCGAATAGCCGTCTGGTGATCTTCGTACAGCATATAGAAATCAGAATATGGCGAGGGTCTGTCGGAATAAAGCCTGAGGTCGCCTACAAGGTAGCCAAGAATCCGGTCAAGTATCGTGCCACCAGTCAGGTGATCAAGAGTAAGCGTGTTCTTGGTCATAGTTAAAATAAACAGTGCGTTATAAGGAAAATAGTGGAACCAAGGAGCATATAGGCAAAGCCCTCCTGTTGCTCCAACCATGATGGATTTTTCGCGGATGTTTTGATTCTCATTTTTGCACATTGTGCCAAAAATAGCCATGCAACTATGGTAGAACACTCTTGATCAGCACTCTGCACCACTACGATTTTGTGCTTAGGATGTCAATAAATGTACAAATATCAAATCTGCCATTATCCTGGACTTATCCGCATTCGGACAATGCACATCTTGTCTACGAAACAGAAACACATGTGTCGTGGGAAGCAGCTTCGACATCCACTGTACATATGCTACCCGAAAAGGTCGTACTGGTAGCAAGCGGGTCGCAGCACAGCCACCAGGTGGGTCTATAAATAAGGCCAAGTAGCCCACTCGTTTCCAGTCCCTGGCTTACAACCTCGGGACGTTTTCCACTCAATATATTCTCGTATACCACTATATTTTCGCACATCATTTATTATATGATACTGAGCATATAATGAGCATATAGCAAAATGCAATACGCCAATGTGGGGTTTGAACTGCGCTGTCCAATGTAGGAAACAAAACATATAATTTGTACCTAGTGCGGCATCTGTTACCAATAAACAAACAACCTGCTAAATTTCTATAGTTTTGTAAACTCTAAGATCTGGATAAGACATTCTACTCCTTGCGGTGGGCAACAGTCGGCGAGTACTGTCCGGTAGCAAGCAGAACGACATCCGACACGACGCAACGCTGATGCCTCGACGCCGCAAACACAACGGCCTCGGCCACATCATCCCCGGTCATCGGCTCAATGCCGCGGTAGACATTGTCAGCCTTCTCTTTATCGCCATAGTTCCTGATAATCGAGAACTCGGTCTCCACCATGCCCGGATTAATCTCAGTGACCTTGATCGGCACATCCAGGGTCTCGGCACGCAAGGACTGTGCAATCGCATGCACAGCATACTTGGATGCACAGTAAATGCTGCCGGTCGGGTAGGCAGTCAGGCCGGCAATCGACCCCATCATAATGACATGGCCGGAGCCGCGCGCCCGCATCCCGCGCACCACCGCCCGCGTCACATACAATAGACCCTTGACGTTTGTGTCCAGGACAGTATCGATCGACTCGTCGGTCACCGAGACCACCGGGTCCGTACCCAGCGCCAATCCTGCGTTGTTCACCAGCACATCGATTGCAGAGAATTCCGCAGGGAGCTCAGACACAACCCGGTCGACGTCCGCACGGTTGCGCACGTCTAGTTCGGCAGTGTGCACTTGCACTTGCGGGTACTTGGAGCGGATCTCTGCGGCCAAAGCAGCCAGACGGTCGGTGCGACGCGCAGTCAGAATCAGGTTCGAACCGACTTCGGCGAATAGGCGCGCGCAGCTGGCGCCAATGCCCGAGCTGGCGCCAGTGACCATGACAGTCTTACCCTTCAGACGATCAAACATAATTGTACTGGTATTACAGTATTGAAGAGGAAAAATAGAATAAAATGAAGAAACCAGGAGAAAAGAGAAAGTCGATGACAAATCTTTTTTATGAGGGCCTGAGTTTCCCACAGTTTCAGATTTCCCGGTCCCGGACTAGGGGGAGATCACTCGTCGCGGTTCAATGACACGACGGTAACGGAAATGTCGTCGCGGAAGCGACGCGAGTGCGGCGGGGGAATGGCCAGCAGGCGGCGAATCACATGGTCGCCGCGACGGCCCAGACGGTCGGTCGACAGAGCCGTGCGTATCAAATGCGTAGCAGCGTTGTCGTCTGGAGCGCTCTTCCCCTCATACCACTGGGCCACGGTCTCGACGACCTCAGCGTCCGACAGCTGGTCATACAGCCCATCCGAAGCAATGACGATGAAACGGTCCGTCTCCGCCAGCTTATGACGCACAATAACCGGCCGCGCAGTCACATACGGGGGTGTGGTCAGGCCCGGCGGTGTGGTCGCATAGCGGTGGCCGCGGGCATGCAGAACCGGGAACAAATCCTGCTGCGTCTCCAATGCCCATTTGTACCGCGAGTCGCCAAACGCGCGTGTCGGCATCAGACCGCCCAGCACGCGGCTCTTCTGCAAAACCACTTCCCCGGGGTGCTCGCGCGACAGCCGCGCCCGCTCCTGCGCATTGTCGGCGGTCTGGTCCTCGCTCAGCCGCACCGCCCGCCACCGCCCGTCGGCCAGACGCACGCCCAGCAGTGCGCGGCTGTCGCCAGTATTGGCCACCACCACCTCATTGGAGTCCACCACGGCCACCAGCCCACAGCTGCCCGACACTGCCGGGCCTAGAAGCGCGTCGATGCGCGCCAAATCCTGCGACCGGCGGAACTCGGCCAGCGCATCCTGCACCAGCTCCCGGTCCATATTAATGAAGGTCGCCGTCAGCGCCAGCGCCGTGTGGTCCCAGCCGCGCCCAGCCTCCTTCTGCAGCTGCCGCACGGTGCTGGCCAGTGCCGAGACATCCTGATCGTCCGACTCCGCCGCTGCCAGTGCCATCGACCGGTTCAGCATTGGCGCCAGGCGCTGCGCAAGCTGCTCAGCGCACATGTACCCAGCGTGGCCATCGAAGACGCCAAACATCAGGCGGTCGGGGCCCAGCTCCGACCACGCCAAGTAGTCCTCAATCGGACTATTCGATGCTACCTGGTTCGTATCCACACGCACGCGCTGGCCCTTCCCGCCAGCGCACCACGATTTCTCTTGCGCATGCAGGATTGCATCTACCTCCTCCTCTGTCAGTAGCCCCAGCTTGCGCGCCGCCTCGCGCCGCTCTGCCCGCGTCAGCTTGTCCAGCTCCTGACGAGCTGCCTCCCGCTTCCGCTCCACCGACTGCAAGGTTTCTGTGGCTTGCGGTGGCAGAGTCACGGAGGGGGCTGACACAGCTGTGCTAGGCTCCGATTGCCGCAGACTGAACGTGTAGCTAGCCACGCCCAGAAGCGTCAGCACACCGCCGATGGCAAATGTCAGCGAGCGCTTGTTGGATGTCGGCGGCACGTCGTCTTTATCGGCCGCCTTGGTCTCCTTGGGCTTCTGCGAGCTGAACCCGCGCCGGTGCGTCAAGTTGCGAGTAGCCAAATTCATCCTGTGTGCTGCCTGGAGTCGGGTGGTGTATGTGTGCAGACCAAAGCCTCTGTGTCCGAGACCGCGTACTAGCAAATGTGCTTGCATTCGTGTCAAATAAGAAAAGAGTATGGAAAAAATTTTATCAAGCAGAAAGCAGGCTTGTCACTGTAAATGACGAAACTCGCCACTGCTTTGAAATGACCCAAGGCGGATAGTAATTTTTTTTTCCAGATCAAGAACTTTTTTTCTTCTTCCTCCCCCACCCTTCAATACCTTTGTCTCAATTCACAACAACCCGCAATGCCGCCGACAAGGATAGCAGCAACGCCCAAAAAGAA
The DNA here is from genome assembly GCF_002104995.1 of Linderina pennispora. Lineage (NCBI taxonomy): Eukaryota > Fungi > Kickxellomycota > Kickxellomycetes > Kickxellales > Kickxellaceae > Linderina > Linderina pennispora. Next base: position 120,528 of record NW_024468262.1, read on the forward strand.
GAAGGCACCTGAGGTCGTCGTCTTCGACGCCAGTGGCCTGGCTCCCAAGCCAGCAGCCAGCAAGCTTGAGTACAAAAGCTTCATGTCGTCGAAGATCGCCAAGCTCACCGCCTCCGCCAGCGCAGCGGCAAACCCCAAATCCACCAAGGAGCTGAAGCAAGAGGCCGAGGACCGCGCCAACGACCGCGAGCTGAAGGCCCTGTTGGAGGGCAAAGTAATGATCGAGCAGCTGCACGAATCGCAGCTGTCCGGCAAGGACCGGCTTAAATACAACGCGCAAAAGCTGGAGCGCCTGGGCATGAAGAAAAAGACCAAAGAGAAGATGCCGGCCAACCGCTGGTTCATGGTCGACGAGAACCGCAAAATGCGCGCCAAAAAGTCCATCGAGGATGCGAAGAACCGCGGCATCCTGAATCACTCAATGAAGCGCGAATTGGAGGTCCTGCATACGGGCAGGGCCTCGGAGGGGAAGCAGAGGAAGCGCGAGCGTGGTCCGAGGCTCGATGGCGGGAGGGTCAGGGACGGCGTCTTGCATGTTGCGCAGAGCCAGATCGACAGAATCAATGGCGGTGCGGCCACCCGCATTGCGAAGCGAAAGAGCTCCCATGGCCGCAAAAAGCGGTGAGGATTATTTGGCTTCTATTGCATCCAAACGGGCACATCGATTTTATTTTCTACACTTTTCGCCTATTGTGAATGCAATTATGAATGCAAAAGCCCTTGGCCAATCTTGGCTATTGTAATGTGCCTGAATAGTGGGACATAATGGTCGGTTTGCTTATATGCAAAATAAGATCACGCGCGGAATGGCCCTTCTCTCACCCGAGAAATCTGCAGACTGCCAACCTGTCGCATTGCCCAATTGCCTATTGTGTGAAGCCCATCCCAGGACCATGCTCCCTCGGCGTATTTAATACAAAAAGCCAGTGCAGCGCCCACCAGAGCTCTTTTTTCATTAAATGCTCTTATCTTCGTCTCCTCACCTCTCCTCTACAGTTCCATTTATTACACAATGTCGGAACCAATCCCCAATACTTCGACCACCACGACTGCAGCAGAACCCAGCTATGTCCGGGCAGCAAAATCCGTCGAACTCAAGGACTCGCAGTCAACAATAACTGATAATATCCAAGTGAACACCAAGGGTCTCAAAGCAACCATCACCGAGGCAGTCGAAGACGACTCGCACAAGCCAACCCTGGCCCGCCTTGTGGCCATCATGGTGTCACTCTCGCTGGCCTCGTTCCTGGCTGGCCTGGACACCAGCATCCTGGGCTCGGCGCTGCCGGCCATCAGCAACAGCTTCGACGGGCTCTCGCAGGTAGCGTGGATCTCGGCCGCCTACATTTTGACATTCACCTCGCTGCAGCCAATCGTGTCCAAGGTGTCAGAGATCTTTGGCCGGCTGCCGGTGTTGGTGGCAGCGCTGCTAGTGTTCTGTGCGGGCTCGGCAGTGTGCGGCGCCGCCTCGTCAGTCACGATGCTGATAGCCGGGCGGGCGCTGGCCGGAATGGGTGGCTGCGGATTGGTGACGATGGTGCAGGTGGTCATTATCGACGTTCTGCCGCTGCGCGAGCGCGGCATCTACATGAGCTTCACTAATCTGGCCAGCACCGCAGCGGTGGCAGCCGGTCCTTTGATGGGCGGGGCAATCACCGACCACTGGCTGTGGCGCTGGTGCTTCTATCTGAACATTCCAATCTGCGCCCTAATTCTGGTGGTCTCAATTCTGTCGGTGCGCACGGCGCCAGCCCAGGGCACTGTGCGCGACAAGCTTAAGCGCGTGGACCTGCCAGGAGCTCTGTTGCTGCTGGCTGGCCTGGTACTGCTGATCCTGGGGCTGAACTGGGGCGGGAAGGACTATTCGTGGAAATCGCCCGCAGTCATCACCACACTGGTGCTCGGCCCGCTGCTCCTAGTGGGTTTTGTATGTGTTGAGCGCTGGGTGGCCAAGGAGCCGATCATCCACCTACGTTTGTTCACCAGCCACAGCACGCTGCCGATTCTGGTGGCCCAGTTCTTCCTGGGTATCGGCATCATCTTCACCACCTTCTACATGCCCATTTATTTCACAGTGGTACGCGGCACCAGCAGCACAATCGCCGGTGTCTACATCTTGCCCTACCTGGTAGGCATGCTGGCCACCGGCCTGGTCATGGGCCAGATCATTGCACGGTTCAACACCTACCGCCCATTCATCTGGACCGGTTTGGCTGGCATGACCATAGTCTCGGGGCTGTTTAGCCTGATAACTTCGTCGACGTCAATCGCTGTAGTGCTGGTATTAATGGGCGCATTCGGCGTGTTCTCCGGCATGGGTCTGATGCCATTGATGATTGCCATTCAGGCTACCTGCCTGCCCAAGGACGCCGGCATGGCGGCAACCCTGGCACTGTTCTTGCGGAACATCGGCCAGATCGTCGGTATTGCGATTAATGGCGCCGTGTTGAACAACCAGCTGGTCAAGCATCTGGGCAAAATTGCCCTGGAGTTTCCCATGCATGCAGACACCGTGCGCTCAGCGCTGGATAATGGATCGTTGGCGTGGAACAGTGGGCTGCCGGAAGACGTGAAAGTGGCGATTCGCGAGGCGTACGCAAAGTCCCTGAAGGCCACCTATGCGGCCAATGCGCCGTTTGTCGGCATTGCCTTTTTGCTGTGTCTGCTGATTAAGCACAAGTCGTTGGGCAACCGCGCAAAGTCCTTTAGGAAGAAAAACAAGGTGTCGCCTGCGTAGACCAACAAAAGATGATATGTCATGTACAAAAAATTAGTTATTTTTTGATGTTAATACAGCTTTGTGAATGAAAGAGACTAGGACATATGTTAGCTCATTTAAAATACAGCAAACTACTGTTTCTGCATAGACACGATACTGCTGGTTCCTGACACTTTGTGATAGGCACATATTAAGCTAATCGTGGTGATTTCCCAAAATGATAATATATGAACAAGCATTTTTACTGTCCTCTATCTCTGTCCTTCGGGATGCAGAATCTTCTCCAGCCGCTGTTTTAGCGTAAACTGTGCGTACTGCGGCGGCGCGCCTCCCAAAACCTTAACACACCCCAGTTCCAGCTGAAATACCCCAAGTGGCATAAGCTTTCCGCCCGAAACCATCACCTTGGTCCCAATTGGCAACTCCACATGTAGCTGCTCTATCTTGGCCATTTCCACAGCCGAAAACCTCGTCCTGCCATCTGTCAGCATAAGCTTCAGCATTCCGCGCGGGAGCTTAGGCTCCTGATCCACTGGTTCCACGGGCTCCGCCGCTTCGCCCGTATTGGCTTCTTCGTCCTCGTCCAAGGGCGGCAGATAGCTCGGCCGCATCCCACGCACCTCATAGTCCTCTTTGGCGCGCACAGCCTCGAGCATGGCGAACTTGCTCACGCCAATGTCCATGATTTCTTGAATCTGCAAAAATGCGCCTGGCGGGTTTAGGAACTGCCTGGCTTGCAAATCAGCGGAAAGTGTGGCCTGGCAGGACTCACCGATCTCGGAGTTCAGCAGTTGTTCAACAACTAGTCGGATCTGTGCCTCGATATGCAGATTGCTAGTGCCCGCCATGTCATTGTTGATATGGTGCAAACAGTGGGTCAGCCAGCTTGGGTTCAGCTGCACACCGTATCGCCGCTTAATTGCGTCAGTCACTGATGCTCTGTCGATCATATTAGCTTAATGTGGTAGGAGAATAAAGCAACAGTATATGGAAATACTCTATTTTTATGACTCAGACTATGTACTCAATTGTTACGGGTAATCGTTTGTGGGTACGCTCTTCAACAAACCACAGTTTCAATGAAGTTCATTAATAGATACTAGAAATATCTGCTCGCGATGCGAGCTCGGCTGCTAGTCAGCATGGGTTGACACGTCGATAAGGGCATCACGGCGAACCGGTCATTTGAACGTGTCGGATGGCTGTTGGTGCAATGTCGATTATGGACATCTCCCATCTTGATTGCCTGCTCAGCGCAGACGTTTCAGGGCTGGTTCGCTGCTGCTGGCAGCAGAATCACCTGCAGCTGGTCCACGCCTCTTGTGCGGGTTCTTTGTTGCAGGGGTGGTGCCAGAAGCATCGGCAGCAATGGCCGTAGGGCGACAGAAGCGTTCAGGAATATCGCCTGAATCACAGAGTGACTGGAAAATGAGTCTGAAGTTTAGAACTGCTGCGAGATCGCGGTTCAAGAGCCGAGACGAATAGGCCCGCCTGTATTGTGCCATGGCCCGCTTACATGACTCGCTTGTACAGCGGAGAAGGCCATGGCACTTCACAGTTGGGTTCTTCGATCTCTGGTAGGGCCGTGGGTTGGGAACATGCCGGAATATCTGCAGTGACTTTTCGCAGCAGAACGGGCACATCGACGATGTCCGGAATTCGTCGATCAGATAGACTTCAAAGCCATGGTGCTTGAACTTGTCGCGCCATCCCTTGCCACGAATCGGCGCATGGTGTCGGGCCATTGGCGCACTCCAATTGCCCATGATCAGCACTGGATCTGGACCGAACTTGCTCCGGAGTTTTGCGGCAAGCCTGTGGTCTGCACGGGCCTGGTTCATGAATGAATCAAGGCGCAGCTTGCGGTGAAGCGGGTACACCCTGGGACTGGTACTGACACCTGGATGGGCCTTCCAGCGCCTTTGGTGCTGCTTGTTTGACTTAGTGAGTTGCTGCTCTGGTAACCTTCGCGCTGTCATCGTGCTGGCATAAAACGGTGCTAGGACACACCGCACAGATGCACGGGCAGCAATGTAGGCACGGAATTTTGCTGGGTTAAGGGTCCGGCAGCAGTGCTTGGAAAGCTCTGCCTCTGCTCTGCGGACAGCATCTTCTGGGACTTGATCCTTTGTAGCCCGACGAATCCTGTCATAGTGGCGCAGCTTGAGCTCCTTATTGCGCTGCTGCCGTGTGTAGCGGTAGAGCATTCTCTCACCCTCTTTCCCATTGCTGCTATTTTCGTGCATCATGTATAGCAAATCGCCCCGACCTGGATCGATGAATACACAGCGACCTTTCAGATTCTGCAGCTCTGGCTGTGGGATCTGGTGGATATAGCGACAGTCAGCTATAGTATTGCCTCCCACAGCATCACCTCCTGCAACATCGCCTGTAGCATCGCCTGTAGCATCGCCTCCCACAGCATCGCCTGTAGCATCGCCTCCCACAGCATCGCCTGTAGCATCGCCTCCCGCAGCATCGCCTCCTGCACCATCAGCATCTACTGCACCATCAGCCTTGGATATCTTGTCTTGCAACAAAATGCATATCGTTACACCATCTGTTGTCGCCATTCCGTGGAATTTTCTATCACCATGCGCCTTAAATGGCTTTGATGTTAGATCTGCGACCCGGCCCCACACATCCCACATAGGTTGTGTGATCCCTTGGACCGGGTCGTGTGCACAGACTGGGGGTGCTGGTGCATATGCACTGTTAAGTGCTGCAACAGTGTCTGCTGCTGCCGCCGATGCAGCAGCAAGTGAATCAGCTGCTACTGCTGCAGTTGCTGCAGTAGCCTCTGTTGCATCCGATGGCATCTTCGCTGCTTCGCGTGCAGCCTTCTTGGCCAACTTTTCGCCCCTTTCTGCTGCTTTCCTTGCCTCTGTTGCTGCCCTCTTTGCTGCGTTGATCTTGGTAACCTCCTCAAGTGTTTTCGAAATAAACACCTGCTTGATTATTTGCTTGTCCAAACGCACATGGCCTGGGATCCATGATGTCCGCAGAGGCAAGCATTGGGGAGGAGACTTGCCAAGCTGCTCATTCTCAATAAGCTGGCATAGGCGAATGTATGCACGCAGATGCTTAAGTGGATTTACCTTGGCATCATAGTATCGGCTGTCTTTAGCGAATCTGTACTTGGCATCATAGGCATTAAGGACTGGTGCCAGCTTGTTGTAGATTGCAAGCATCGGTGGGGTGAGCACATTGAGATCAGGGTGCCTAGAGGCAACTGCCTGGCGGAGCTTCTGTGCAGGCGTATAAATATACACTTGACATGCATTATTGAACTCAGCCTTAGACACATTGCCCATTGTACTGTGCAGTGTGTTTTTGCGGCTGCGAATATCAATCAATTTGGCCAGAATCCGCTGTAGGCAAGTGCCATAGTGCAACATAATGTTGTTCTTGTATGCTGTCATCAGCTCGGTATCCACGTATGTTGCTACTTGATTCATTTCACGCACGCCATGTAGCTCAATATCGCCATTATGCAATAGATAATCATAAATATGGTATCTAACTACATCACCGAAATCTGCGCTCGACAGTTCTGACTTGTCCTTCCGGTTGACGAAATCCTTGGCAGATATGACAGTCTTCGCCTTCAGGTTGCGATAAATGAATAAATAAATAAAACGAAAAAAACCCTTTTTCACAAATGTTGCTGGGTCAAAAGCATCCCTGTCAGCTAGCTGATGGAGTAGTATCCATCGTGCAAGCATGTATGTATGCTCTTTGATGGTATTAACGCTGTGTACAAATTGCTCTAGGCGGGGCAACATAGAATCACGGAAGCCAATACCACCAAGTGATGTCTTTATGACAGTAGTGCTGCGGGTAATATTCATTTGAGAAATTTGGTAGGCAAAGTAAGAAGAGAAATGATGCTGTTCAGTTTTGCTGTATTGCGTATGCATAGCATTAAGAACTTTTTATTAATAATGATCTGGCTTGCATGGTTCTTGGGGCCCTTAGCATTGATACAGTCTCTTGAATCAGTCTATACAGACTGGGTCCATTGTGGCCCAAATACTACTGCTTACGCATGTTCATAAGACAAATTAATTTGTAAAATAAACCCACAAATATTGCATGACTGCTAGAAGAGCTATATGGCCTTATTCAATAGATGCTCATAAATAAACATCCTAAGAGTGTTGCGCAGCCGGTGATGACCACCATGATGACATCATGGAAGTTATCGGGCCGACCGACAATGAGAGCAGCTCTTGCGCTGAACCAATGGAGATATCTAGTGGAGACCTATGACCACTACAATAACAACTCGTCACCCTGGTTTCACCGATGAGGTCAGATGCCGCACAAGATCAAGGAGTTTACAGAGCAACCCACCCAAACTCGTGTTGAAGCTTAAGAGTTTTTTTAACCAATTAAATAATTTCTAGCGGACGGTCGGACACTTTTTGGACTATAAAATCTTATATAAAGGTAGGTAAAGATAAAGATAAAGATATTAGTAAAGCGAATATAGATTAGCGCTGGAATATTTTTCTGAATGCGGAGCATCAGCATGTCACTCAGGATGATGGTCATATCACTAAATAGCGATAGGTGTGGCAAAGAAAGTTTTGCCACGATGCCCCCAATAAACTAGCAGCGAGTGTCATGCGCTTATTTCGAGTGATACTACATATCAAACACATATTTAAAAGAGCTGCAACGTCTCCACATCATGATAGGCATGTACATAGGTCCAGCCGGAGCACTCCAGTTGAACATGGGCTACACCTGAAGAGTAACTTAGACAGCAAAGCTCCAGCAAGATCCTGGGGGGTCAAGAGCCGCTCCAGCATGTTGGCACAAGCTACCATATGCTATTCATCAAGTGAAACCAGTGTCTCTTGACACTGACTCTAGCCCTAGTCATAGAATGGAACGGTTTTGCCTCTGCCGATATGCAGAAGCAATTTTTGAACTCTGAGAACTCGCGGGCACTTTAGCTCTTGATATACTAATTGGGTACTGTCCATATTCATGCAGCTCATTAAAATGGGTGCACGTACAGTCTAGACCTGGTATCATGACATTTCATAAACCATGGTCTAATGCCGGAATACGAAGTGTGGTCGTACACAGGGCCGACACCGAAATCGCTCATATGACAGGAAATATAAAGACAATAGCTCTTGATGTAGCTTGCGCATGGTTCCCAAGGGCTGCTACCAAAGGGTGCAGTCCGTGCTGAAGCGGATTTATCTCGGCAAAGGATATTATTTGTTAAGCCACACCTAGAGTTCTACAAACTCCAAACCCAGCGATTGATCTAGGAAGCGGATCAGCCCTTATGGCTCAGCGGCAGAGCGTCTGTCTCGTAAACAGAAGGTCCTGAGTTCAATTCTCAGTGAGGGCACTCTTTTTATTCCAGTTTTGGCCATGCGGTTTGTAAATCACTTTTTGTTTTCAACACTTTTATTCTGTGTTGCGTTCTGAGTTTTTGGCAAGAATTGGAATGTGGAGTTTGTTTAAAGAAGGAAAGTAACCGACAGCGTTGCCGCCCTTGGATTGATATAGGTGTACTGAGTAGCAGGTGTGAGAAATTTATTTGTAGACGTTAAGACGAAGCGTACAGATATGTAGCTGAACATTTTGGGCTTTCATATTTTGGCTGTTGCCAGGGACTCGGGTCGTTTTCGTATATGGTATGAGACGGTTGGCTATCTACAGGTTGCATGTGAATTTCTCGTATTGTTTCTGCATTTAGAGACACCATATTCCGTATTGGCACCACTAGAACAGTATTTGGACAAATAAGCGAATTTTTAATGTGAAATACACACAAAACAGAGTCAGTCTAAAAATTGTACAATGTCTAATCTAATTTTTGATATGCGGCTGGTCAAAGTCGTCAAACAGGCTCTCGCGCTTGGCAAGGATGCGGTCGCTGAAGTGGTGGTTTGTGTCTCTGTGCAGGGCCTCATCAGCGCGCACAGCCAGGACCACATCGCGCAGCCTGGCATCGGGCCTCAGGTTCCAGTACGCAATGGCGACCTCGGGCGCTTGCACGTTCTCGATCCGGCCCGCATCAATTTCGTTGATAAAGTGTGTGTACGAGGTGACAGCCTCCTCCTCCAAATATCCCACGACGCGGTGCGCAGTGCGGGGGCTGACCATGTAGAGCAGAGAGAAGACCGCAAAGAAGCCGGTCTGGACCGTGGCAATCAAGGCGCGCTCCCAGAGCACAGGCTTGCCGACCTCCATCCATGTCATCAGGTGCATGCGCTCGTTCTCGGCTTCATGCAGCAGATGGCCAATCCACCCGCCGTCGTGCCGCATGCCCTGCAGCGACTTGATGTGGCGAATCAAGGCGCCAACCATGCCAGGCACAGCAGCGACGACCTCGAGCATGACCGAGCGGTGCAGGTACTTGTTGCGGAAGAAGATGTCGGTGGGCTTGCGTGCGTTTTTGACAAACCACAGCGCTATTTTATCGCTGATCAGATCTGGAATGCGGTGCTTGGTAGTGCCGACATCGAGGGACTCAAGCTCGTTCGAGTTCCACTTGTGGTCCATGATTTCGGGCCGCATGGGCTTCGGGTCGACTGGGACGCGCAGCTCGTCAGGCATCGCAGAGAAGACCATGGCGGTGCGCGGCTCAGGCTTCTTCTCCATGGCCTTCTTTGCAAGTTTCACCGGAGCAGTGTCCTTGGCGGTGTTCTCGACGGCACCAGCAGTAGCTGAGGTGGAGGAGGCACGGGTTTTGTTCTGGTGCTCAGACTTCAGCGCTTTGGAGATGTACTCTTGTACACGCAGAGTGGTCTTGATGCCAAAGGCGCGACGCTGGATGCCATAGGCGAGCGAGGCAGTTGCGGGCGAGTGTTTAATAGTGCTGAGGGTATAGAGCATGGTTTAAAAGGAATATTTGTTGGTGGGTTGTGGTGTATGGACAAGAAACCCCAATGGTCCTGCTGCGGTTGCTAATATACCCTGCATTCGACTAGTGTCGTCACCGGGAATGCATGCACGGATGTTATTTTTGGGGAATGGGGGGCGGTATCGAGATAATAGCACGCGGGGCGAGACGTGCTGGCCATCTAGGCCACAAAGTGTCTCCGTTATCGTCCGCGCCCATCTATTTGACCACCAATCCCGGCTGTGCATTGATTTGTAGCGAGGTCTCACCGACACGGGGCCGGCCAGGAAACAGCCACAAAAAGTCAGTCATTGGATGCATGGCGTACCGGGAGTGCATAAAGGGAACGCTTTTGCAGAAAACGACAACGGTGCAGCCGCAAGCAGATATCCATCGCCAGGAACGGCTTCTGGAACCGTGCTGAACCCGGCTCTCTGCCAGAACCCAGTCTGAAAATACCCGCGTATTTAATAAGCAACAGTAAATATATAAGATTTTATAGTCCAAAAGTGAATTTGTAAGACATTGCTTACGCTAAAGTAAATAACGCACATGCTTGGGGGAGGGGCGTTGTGTTCCGAGAACTGCCGACTGGGGGACAACTCGTGTGCGTCTTCAGTCCAGCTTGATCTCAAATGACGAGCCGCAGCCACACCCTCCACTCGACTGCGGGTTGGCCACCACAATAAAAGCCTGGCCGATAAGCCGGTCCTGCCAGTCGATGGTCGCTCCCTGGACCAGCGGCAGCGACACGTCGTCCACGACCATCTTTGCGCCCTTGCGATCAAACATTATGTCGTTCTCTTCGGGGGTCTCGGTCATATCCAGCATGTACGAGAACCCATAGCAGCCGCCCGAGTCGACCCGTAGCCGCAGGTACTGCGTCTTGTTGCGCTTTTCTGACAAGTACAGCAGCCGCTTGATGGCGCTGTCTGTTAGTGTAATCTCGCTGCCCATGCCTGTTGGCTTGGGCTCGGCGGCCTCTGTCGGTGGTTGTCCGTACGATGCAATTTTGTCTGCGAGCGCGGCTGTCTCTTTGGCGTTGAGTTTGGGCAGACTGTATTTGGTTGCCGTCGAGTTGTATCGCAGAGCTGGTACTGTGACTGCTGGTTGCTGTGGCCGCGCCCGGACTGCCAAGCAGCCTATGCGTCTGAGCTGTGTCCGTGTCCGTAGAAGAGCGTTCATTTATGCAGCTGCTGAGGGGGGTGTGCCGAGTTCGAGTAGCAGAAATGAGCGAGAGGGAAGCAGAGGAAGCAAAAGTGGTCCTGAGCTCGGCGTGACAAATCATCAAAGCTTTAAAAGATAAAAATCGAGATTGCCCAATCACCGGGGCAAAAGATACCGCAGGCCATCTGTCGCCAGCGGCTCTGGACCCACACAAATTCAAATTTGGCGCATTTTTCGCTTTTTTACTTTTTCACTTTCAATTCAGCTTCCGTTCTTCTTTTGAGCATTTTATCTGTTCAATTCACCCGTCACGAATCAACACCACACACAGCTAAAATGGCCCCTATTCTGTCGATGTTTGTCGGTGCCACTGTCGGTCTCGGAACCGGCATGTACGCTATGGGCCTGCAGGGCCGTGCCGTGCTGAAGCCGCGCATCAGCTACGCTGTGTATGTGTCCGCCGGCGCGCTTATCGGCTACAAATACTACTCGTTCAAGCAGTACGAGAAGCAGCTGATCGAGAAGCGTCGGACACACCTGCTGGAGAAGCGCGCGCAGCGTTTGGCCGAGGCCACTGCCGAGAACTAATCAGTCCCTAGCTATTTCAGTGGTGTTTCCTATATACAATGCTCTACATGCCAAAAGCGATCACCAATGTTACTTTTATGTTGTCACTATCTGGGCATGTTTCGGCTGGTAAAAGTGCCCGCTTGGCCCAGCAAGGATCAGCTATGATCACGGGCACACGCTTTGCCAGATCAATGGCCCGGGCCGCGCACGTCGCGTGATTTAATTGGTCGCTCCAGGAGCTGGTCGCTTTCATTTTCGCCGAATAGCCCTCGGCTAGCCGTTACGCGCTCCGCTCCGCATCTCTTCTCATTCCCATCTCTATTGAATTTTATACTTTTTTCTTTTAACAATGCAGAAGCAGGAGACGCAGACTCCGACGGCCAACGTCATCCAGGAGGCGCCCAAGCAGTTCGTCAAGGAGGCATCGTGGCTGCTCCGCCGCTGCAGCAAGCCCGACCAGAAGGAGTACGCAAAGATCGTGCGCGCCGTGCTCATGGGCTTCCTTGTCATGGGCTTCATCGGCTACTTTGCCAAGCTCATCCACATTCCCATCAACAACATCATTGTCGGTGGTGCTTAATACCAGTGCTTCTTGCGGATTATTCTAGAACATCACCAAAAAACCAATATAATATGCGTAGCACACATGTACAAGCCTCCTCGCACTGTGTTATACATGTCTGCATGACAGCCTGCAACAGCAAAAGCAGCAGGTGTCGCTGCTTCTAGCGGGCCCAGACATGGGCTGTGCCCCGCGATCCGCAGGCTAGCCATATTGAAACGGTCTCTGGCCCGAGCTGCACCTAGTGGCTTATCACGTGACCTGATCTGATCGGCTCGTCATTCATGCTCCCCGCGGCTCGCCTCGACATCGTGGCCGCAGAGACGAAAATTTTTGCGAATTGCAGAATGTAGGCAGATTTCTCTTCTCTACTTTTCATTCTTGAAAAATACACATTTTTGCAAGCAAATAGCAAAAAGCCGGCATGCCGAAAAATAAGGGCAAGGTACGGAGGCGGCAGCGCAGAGGAGCCTGGGAGCTGGGCCAGATGAGCTGTAAATTGGGCAGCCCCAATTCAGAGATTCTAACAAAGCAGAGTGTGTAGGGAGGAAAGAACCGTCGTCGCGGAAAGAACGACACAGAGCACGAGAAGCGCGAGCTGGTGTTCCGGGAGGAGGGCCAGGAGTACGCGCAGGTCGTCAAGATGCTTGGAAGCGGGCGTGTTGAGGCTCTGGGATTCGATGGCACCAAGCGTCTTGCACACATCCGCGGAAAGATGCGCAAGAAGGTGTGGATCAACCAGGGCGACATTGTGCTGATCTCGCTGCGCGACTTCCAGGACGACAAGGCCGATGTTATCATGAAGTACTCGGCCGATGAGGCTCGTGCTCTGAAGCAGTACGGCGAGCTGCCAGAGAACGCCAAGATCAACGAAACCGAGGCATTCGAGGCCGAGGACGATGATGTCGACTTTGACTTTGAGATCGACGAGATCTAAATACATTATTTGTGTGTTGGCTGCGATTATACAGACGCAAATGGCTCATTTCCCGAATACATCTCATCATGTCTTGCAAATATGGATTCTCGATAGATGACCAGTGTGACGATGGGCTGGCTGGGCGGCCTCAGAATGCAAGCGAGGGGAGGGGCGATCACTGTCTGCTCGCTCCACCGGGCTAGCCCGCCGGAATGTGATGACATAGCTAGACGCATTTATGCTGGCTGGGAACAGTGGCAGGTGCGTTGTGACTCACTGACCAAGTGGATCAACAGCGACGGAAATGGACCTTTAAAAGGTTCGATACTGGACCGAGATTAGGATTCCCTCTATCTCTGTCCCAGACACATCTTCACCCAACTTCCCGAATCGTCGGCGCTTCCGTTATCAGCAAGACAAGCGAGCCTAGAACGCCCAGTGAATCAGAAACACGCGCTTATATAAAGCCCACTCCACTGATATCTCTTTCCCCATTGCAAAGACCTCTTCACTCCAGATGTTTACCAAACTTTCCGCCTTCAAGCCGTTATTCACACCCATGCCCCGCCTTGCCTCGTCTGTAATTCCTATGGCCACCAACGGGTCGTCGGTGCGCGCACTCCACACACCTGCACTCTCGACGCTGCCGCGCGACATGATCTCGTTAGCAGACTACACGCCGGAGCAGATCGCGGCCCTGGTCGAGTCAGCTGCCGACTTCAAGGACAAGACCAAGAACCACGGACAGGCCTTCCACCCCGACGAGCCCCTGAAGGGCAAGACCATCGGGCTGCTGTTCTCGAAGCGGTCAACGCGCACGCGCGTAGCTAGTGAGACCTCGATCGCGTACCTCGGCGGTCACGCAATGTTCCTCGGCAAGGACGACATCCAGCTGGGCGTCAACGAGTCGCTGAGGGACTCGGCAATCGTCATCTCGAGCATGGTCGACGGGCTGTTTGCCCGCGTGGGCGCACACTCGGAGATCACAGGCCTGGCAAAGTACTCGTCGGCACCCATTGTCAATGCTCTGTGTGATGAGAACCATCCGACGCAGATCCTGGCCGACCTCCTGACCATCTGGGAGGTGTTTGGCAAGCGCAAGCCCGAGGCCAAGACGGTCTTCGACGTGGTTCGCGGTCTCAACGTCGCCTGGGTCGGTGACGCCAACAACATCGTATACGAGATGCTGTCGGCGTTCCCCAAATGCGGCATCAACATGAACGTGTGCACGCCGTCCAAGTACCCGATCCCCGAGTCGGTGCAGCAGATGGCCAAGTCAGATGCCGACAAGGCGCAGTCGAATGTGTCGTACTTTACTGATCCGGTACAGGCAGTCCAGAACGCCGATATCATTGTCACCGACACGTGGGTCAGCATGGGCCAGGAGACAGAGAAGGCACAGAGACTGCAGGATTTCGCCGGATATCAGGTTACACAGCAGCTGGTCGATGCGGGCAAGCCCAACAAGGACTGGATCTTCATGCACTGCCTGCCGCGCAAGCCCGAGGAGGTGTCTGATGAGATCTTCTACTCGGACCGGTCGGTTGTGTTCCAGGAGGCCGAGAACCGCAAGTGGACCATCCTCGCCGCGTTCAGTGCGCTGTTCTCCAAGCGAGCCTAAAGACAGTTTGTTTTATTAGGTTGTAGTCATAAAAAAGCTCTACTTGTAACAGTCAGCGCCATCATCGACATTGTCGACATCGGCATTTGTAAACAGGACCGTCGACAGTGGCCGCCTCGCATGACGGTCCGGCTTGACTCTAGTGACGCCCGAGCCATCGACCACCGCCGCGGCGCGCTGGGCAGCAATCTGCATGACCACGTCGCCCGCGGGCAAATACTCGGCCGCCCTTCTGCCCAGCGTATGCAGCGACGGCGACGGCTTCGGCACCAGCGCGCCCTGACGGCCCGAGCACCGCACACACAGCCTGCGCTTGTCCTCAACCGTCGAGCAGCGGTAGCAAATGACCAGTCCGCATGCGCGGCAGTGGTGGCGCCGGACCATCATCGAAAACGCAGTCTTGCGGCAGACCATGCAGACCGACGTCTCGTGGTCTGGCACCCACAAAACACCGCCCTGCGCCTGGCGCTTGCGGAGCCGCGAGCCCAGAGCCGTCACGCTTTCGGCATTGGCCACCGAGCCCGCAATCGAGCTACGCCCACGTGCCAGCAGTGGAACCGGTGGCCGCTCCACATAGTCCTCCTCGTCGAGCCGCAGGTCTTGCAGGAGTATCTCCAGGCGCGTGCGTGCCTGCAGCGCCTGCTCCACCCACAGGCGCCCCCCAGAGGGAAATCTCAGCACCATCGACTGCTCGTCGTCAGACACATGCACCAGCGTCTCGTCATTGTCGTCCACACGCACCACCAGCTCGTCACTGAAATCCACAGCCCTCAGCTCCTGCGGCGTCTCGTCCTCGGGACCGGCCGCACAAACCACAATTGATTCAGAGCACAGCAATACATCGACGGCTCGGCCGTCCAATTCGCACCTGGCCTCGCCCAGTACCCTTCTCAAATCGCTCAGCAGCGGGAAGGGGTTGGCCGAAGTGTGCTCGGCCTTGGCCAGCCGGTGCAGAGAATCAAACGGCTGGCGCAGCCCAAGACACCGGCGCGCATACCACCGCCTGCGCATCCCTTCCTCCCACTCTTCCTCGCCCAGCGCGGCAATATACTCGCTGGCCGTCGACCCCACCGACTCCACACGCCGCCTGAACGCGGTCTTGGGCGGCTCTCCCTCGCTCTCGGAACTGCTTGGATCGTCCAAGACAATCCTGCCCCCTCGAATCTCCACGCTCTTCATCGTCAGCGCATCCGACAGCTCGTCCTGCCGCCCGCGCGACACATGCGACCGCGTGCGCTGCGGCGCCCGCCGTGCCCCGTTAATCACCGGCATCGACGCCCGCGGCCGCACCTTCTCCGGCTCCTGCGCCAGCTTGTGTGCGCTCAGGATCATCTGGTGCGCCAGCATCGACGAGCCCGAGGATCGCGGCACATTGAATGTCGGCTCGGCCACCAGCCCGTCCTGCACAGAGGGCTGGGCGGTTGCTGCGAATAGCGCGCGCGAGTCGCCGCGTCGTTTGGTGTCCGGCCCACGCGACTTGCCCGTCACCGAGCTGGCTGCGCTGGTCGGTGCGCTTGCTTCCGTCGAGTTTAGGCGCCGCCGCCGCCCGTACTGCCGGCTGATCGACCGCAGCGTCTCCTCCATCGTCTGCCGTCGGATCGACGATGATGAGGTGCGCTTGAGCCGCGGCGTGGGCTCTGTGGCCGGCTCCATGCTACTGAGCGACGCGTTGCGTTGGGGGGCGTCTGTGGGCGGAAACAGACCGAGCGCAGTGCGCGTGCGTGTGCGACGCGGGGGACTGGCTAGCACGGCTGGATCCTCAGTGTTCATAATATTAGGTGGTAGTATGGAAATGCAATGAAGGTGGAAAAATATATATGGGAAATGAGAAAGAAGAAAATAAAAACGAGTATTTGGAAGATTGAAAAAGTGGGGAAGAGAAGGGGAGAAAGTCCGACAGACCGCCAAAACAGCAGGCGTAAAGACCACCAAGAAAAACTTTTTGTTTATTTTCAAAATTCGCTTTCCGGCTAGTATTTTGATTTTCAACAGCATGTTAGTCAACATAGTAGCCGTGGGTTTTATGCCACTCCTCCAGCGAGTATGGCGGTACTCGTCGTACCTCTCGCCGTCTTCAGGCACGGCCCACTTGGCTGCGCTGCCCATCATGATGTGGGTGACGCGCTCGGGCTTTGGCAGCTCCGTATCGATGCACGACGCATACGGGTAGAACCACTCTGGCCACTGCTCGTCATATGCATACAAATAGGAGGCACATGTGGGGCAAAAGAACCGGTCCTGGCACAGCACCTGCTGGTCCTTTGGAGCCGTCTTGTCTTTGACAGCCCGGTAGCTTTTCATTAGGTCCTTGCCCTTGGTGACTTTGAGCGTTGCGTACTGCCCAAGCATGTTGACTGTGTAGCCGCCGCCGCCAGACGTCTTGCGGCAAATGGAGCAGTAGCAGCGCATAAAGGGCGCTGGCGCATGGGTCGAAAAGGTGAACGCGATGGCACCGCAGTGGCAGGATCCGCTGAGCTGCTTCATCTTGAAAGGAGAGGTGCTGGAATAAGGGTGCGGGAAAGCTGAAGGAGAGATGGGCTGTTTCTCCGCCACGCGCGCTGGCTATTTATAACCCCGCTGGCATCATCACATAGCACGCTCAAAGGCCACATGGCACGCAATTCCCCTGATCTACATTGGCTCCATTACCGCTGCCACTCAAGCCGGGCATGTCACCAACACGGCTGTCAAGAAGGGTATTTGAGAGTTTGCAAATGCCATTGGTTTATTAGCACCTTTGTGAAGCAGAGAGAAGAATTGAGAAAGAGAAAAGGGAGGGGGAACAAAAGCAAAGCGACGCAGATTGGGTTCTGCGACCTCCTCCTCCCCTCCAGCAGCGACCGAGCAAGGGGAGAAGGGGGTTGGGTTATGCAACAGGGAAAAAAAAAGAAGCGAAAACGGGGGAAGCATCATTACGATGCCGATGCCGACGACGAATGGCCAATGAGCCATTTCAGGGTGATGTCGATGTTGACCTGGTTCTTGGCTGAAATCGAGTAGCACGCGACCTCCCGCGTATTGATTGCCTGGAGGTTCATTGCCTCAATCAGCTGCTCCACGCTCAGCGCCTCCTCCAAATCGTTCTTGTTGCCCAGCACCAGCACCGGGATATTTGCCAGCTGCGGCTTCTCCAGCAGACTCCACAGCTCCGCCCGCGCCTGGTCCAGCTTGGCATGATCTGCCGCATCGATAACAAACACTATCGCGTTCACCCCGCGGCAGTATCGCTCCCACATGCTCCGGAACCGCGGCTGGCCGCCGATATCCCACAGCTTCATCGTCACGTTGCCCTTGGTCACCTTGCGCATGTTGAAGCCCACCGTCGGAATCATGTCCTCTGTAAACTGCCCCGATGCGATTACATTTACTAGTGTTGTTTTGCCAGAGTTCTGCAGCCCGACCAGCGTTAGCTCCATCTCCTCCTTCCAAAATAGGCTCCGGAGCCAGTCCAGTATCGCCTTGATCACCGATGCCATGTGTGTCTCCGCCTGTTGCGGTTGTGTGTATAGTACAGAAATATAGGTTTGCTGGTGCGGGTGCTACTCCAGAGATATAAAAGCCCAATCCCCCGGTGTTTTGGCCCGTGGCTCTGCAATTAGAAAAACAAAGTGGGGGCTCCCTTCTACAGAGTTGAAATGCAGCTGATTAGAATGCGCCAAAGTCTGTGCAATCCTGTGTCTTCCAATAGCGGCTGTGTGCGCTGTTGTCATACCTGTTCAGGAGAAAATAGTAAGAGTAGCAGGTAGAAAAAAACTGTGTAAAAGCTGCAAAACGAAGAGGTAAAATGGGGCCAAAGGGCAAAAGCACAGTATCGCACAAAAAAATAGAAGCGTCAACAAGAAAAAGTGCTCGGCCCAGCAGCACCAATCATCTGATTTTCACGTGGCCCCTCGAGGTCGCATTGCTACTGGGCAGCATGTAGATCCTCTGGCCATTTCCTACCGCAGCCGGTTGTTTGCATTGGGAAAGGGCAGCCCCTGGCTCTAGGGAAGTCAACGGGGATTCATGCCAAGGGATTCGTTGTTACACTCTGTGGACCGCTGGCAAGGAATCGGTCCAAGCGGCGCTTCTCATTTGCCCAAAGGGGCGCTTGGACTACAGGGAACATAGCACCAACTTTTTTCCGACCACTGATCGGTATTTTTCTCCTTTTGTGCGCCACGGCGACAGTCTGACACCAAGCGCGCTTCAGCACCTTCAAATAGTGGCGGACAAGGGACTGCTAGGCCGGTCTCCTCCCTCTTCTTTTTTTTCTTTTTCGCCCCTGGCACTTTCGCTTTATTCTTTTCGTCATTTTTGCTTGTTGCCAATGGTGTTCATACCCGACGAGCCACCGCGGCATTCGCTAGATGCAGCAAGAAATTCCACGCCAACAACTGGAACAGCAGCAGTGCAGCATGCAATAAGCGAGCACGGCACCAACAGCACGACGCCGCGTGCGGGCACCATCGGACAGCAGCACAGAAGGACAGCAAACCGGATGTCGTATGCGCACCAGCGGAGCCAGAGCGGCTGGGACAAGCTGTTCCGCAACATGTCGCAGCGGTCCGAGTCGCACCCGGCCGAACACACGCACAGCCCAGCACCAGACGGCGACACCGAGTCGCGGGTGCCGGGCATCGGCGAAGACACGCTTCTGCACGAAGACGTTCAGTATGTTGACGAGTAAGCCTATCCATCTTTCGCCCCCTCCCACCATTCATGCGCATCCCACGTGTCCATATGCGCAGGTTCGCGAACGCATACTAACACTTTAATATTAGGTCTGATGATGCTGGCGATGCCTTGGCTCTAGGCGGATTCCCACGTGGCGGGGTCGATAACCGCGGGCGGTCAGACACCGGCGCGTCGTCAACCGGCTCGGCTATTCAGTACGCCAACAGCCACATTGGCTCGACCACGCAGCTGAACACCCACTACGACATTCCGCCCGATCCACAGGAGCTCTCGCAGCCGCCAGAAAAGGTCATGAAGCCGCCGCCCGATGACGATGAGGAGCACCCGACGTTTCTGCGGTACTTTCACAATCACCACGGCGAAGGCAATTCACAGGAACAAGAGCGCAGCGGCGTCGATGGGCAAATTCACACGATTCCTGCACCAGGACAGCGAGGGTCTGCACCGCTCATCGTCGGCACCGTCGTCGGCATCGTCCTCATCTAGCGCGACGGGGGGCGAGGAGGACGAAGAGAAGACAAACAAAAATAAGCGCATGGAGGAGCTCCGGCACAAGTTCAAGCGGGCTGTTCTCAAGGCCTCGGTGATGACGCGCAAACCCCAGCAGAAGATGAAGAGCTCGTTCCCGAATGGCATGTTCCCGTTCCTGCAGGACGCGCTGTTCGTGCCCATGTTTTACTTTATGCGCGATGAGCACGGCCACCGCGCCCCGCCAGTCATCTTCGATGCGATTTCGCTTGCAGTCACGGTCTCTGGCACCACCTTCGACTCTGAAGACCAGCACCACTTTGTTGTCCGCATCGAGCTCCAGTACGGTGACATCAAATGGGTGATCTACAGACGCCTCCAGGACTTCATCACCCTGCACACCATGCTGACGCTGCGCAAGTTCCAGGGCCGCGTCCACAAGCTGCCGACGTTCCCGCAGCAGTTCTCGTATGCCATCGAAAAGGCCAAGTCGTTTACGCCGGGCCACCAGCGCGTCAACCGCATGAATCAGGCCACGGTTGACCGCAAGCAGGCGCTCGAGAACTATCTGATCAAGGTGCTGCGCGCGATGAACATGCGGCCTGCGTACGAGATCTGCACGTTCCTGGAGCTCAGCGCCGTGTCGATTGTCAAGGATGTCGGATGGAAGGGCAAGGAGGGCAACCTGGACAGGCGAGTCGAGCACACGACTGGCCAGTGGTGCACCCCGCGTGACTTGCGGCGGTGGACGCGCCAATGGGTGATTGTGCGTGATTCATACATTGCCTTCTGCAGCCACATCTCCGATCCCTACCCGACCGACGTGCTGTTTGCAGACTCGCAGTTTGACATCAAATTCCGCAAAAAGACCGGCCGCAATCCGCTGTTTCCGTACCGGATCACAGTATCGAACCAGTACCGGCGGATCCAGCTGCGCAGCGATAGTGAACGCGTGATCAACGAATGGCGCCATTCGATTGAGCAGATGAAGAACACGTCGGCATGGGCTGTGCCGCACCGGTTTGCGTCGTTTGCGCCCATCCGCGACAACAGCCGCTGTGATCTGGTTCGTGGATGGCGACGACTATTTCTACGCTGCATCCGAGGCCATCGAAAATGCCACCGACTGCATTTACATTGAGGACTGGTGGCTCTCGCCAGAACTGCACCTGCGGACGCCCATACGCGCAGAACGAGGAATACCGGCTTGATCGGCTGCTCAAGCGCAAGGCCGAGGAGGGGGTCAAGATCTATGTGGTCGTGTACAAGGAGGTGACAGTGTCGCTGACCATCAATTCGGCATACACCAAGCGCAAGCTGCAGTCGCTGCATCCCAACATCATGGTCCAGCGCCACCCCGACCACTTGGCTGGAGGCACTATGTTCTGGGCGCACCACGAAAAGATGCTGATCGTCGACAACACCTTCGCCTTCATTGGCGGCCTGGATCTCTGCTGGGGCCGCTACGACACCCACGGCCACCGGCTCGCCGACTACTACCTGCCATACAAGGGCAAGCCGTACTCGCACCTGCAAAACTTCTTTGGCCAGGACTACAACAACGCGCGCATCCACGACTTTGCCAACGTGAACGACTACGAGGATACGCTGATCAACCGGCGCACCACTCCACGCATGCCCTGGCACGATGTACATATGGCCATGATCGGCCAGCCGGCACGCGACGTGTCCAGGCATTTCATCATGCGGTGGAATTTCCTAAAGAGCTCCAAGGCCATGGCCAAGACCCGCCTGCCATTCCTGATGCCCAAGGGCGAGTATTCGGTCTCCCGCAACGACCTGCAGTACCGCGGTTCCTGCCGCACCCAGGTGCTGCGCTCCTCGGCGGAGTGGTCGCTGGGTATCAGCAAGGAGAGCTCGATCCACACAGCGTACTGCGAGATGATCAGGGATGCAAAGCACTTTATCTACATTGAGAACCAGTTCTTCATTTCCAATGCCCGCGAGGACTCCGGGTACACAATCAAGAACCGCATTGCTGAGGCCCTGGTGGACCGGATTAAGCGCGCGCACCGCCGCAAGGAGAAATTCCGCGTCATCGTGCTCATGCCTCTGATGCCTGCCTTCGAAGGCGATGTCAATGCCGCTGGTGCCGCAACGCTCAAGCTCGTCATGCACTGGCAGTACCAGACCATCTGCCGTGGCGACCACTCGATCATGAGCCAGCTTGAAAAAGACGGCATCAACATGCACGACTACATCCGCTTCTATGGCCTCCGCACCTACGACGTCATTCGCCGGTACTCTGACAACGGCATCGAACAGGACCTGTCGCATATTATCGGCAATGCACCGCTGGAAGTTCCCGGATTTCGACGCTACGCTGGCGCAGCAGGGCGTGCCAACCATCCCAAAGTCGCCGGCCGCTGCCACGCCAAGCGTCCACATAGAGACTCCAGCACCGCCGGCCCAGCGCAGCCCGTCGCCGCCACCGGTGCCGACAAAATCTACGATAGCCTCACGGCGAGCCCACTGGCCTGTCGTTCACCGATCCGCCGCACATGCCCGACGACTACTCGTTCCGTAGGACCCGATCAGGCATTTGCTGCCGATACGTTCCCGATGGAAGACAACACCAGAAGGTCGCGCGAAATGACGCGCTTCTCGGAGCACATCGAGCGGCCGACGCAGAAGCCGCCGATGATTGGCCGCAGGTCGTTCAACCTGCACCGGCCGACATTCATGAAGCGCCGGTCATCGCTGTCTGCCCTGCCCAACCTGCTGTCGGGCAGCCGGGCCAAGCAGCCGCAGGATGTGGAGCTCGAGTCGCTGGACTCGCTGTCCGACGATGACTGGCCGCGTCCCGACGTATATGCGGCGCATGGATAACGAGGGCCGGCCGCAAGACCGCCTTACGCTACCTGGTTCGTGGCACAGAGCACATCAAGCAGTACAAGAAGAACGTCATGGGCGCAAAACACAAGCGCATTAACCAGCTCACCGAGCTCGGTCCACCGCGACTCGGACTCGGAGTTTGGCGGCTCGCAGGTGCATCTGGATATGGCCGATGTCGATAACTACGTCCATCCGTTGCCGCTGCGCGAAACCGGCGATTCGGCCACACCCGTGTTCCTTGGCAGCAAGGACGAGAAGGGCAAGCAGGCCGACCGTGGTGCCATGGCCGTGCTGCCCGAGATGGCCGGCGCTGAGTATATGCGCGAGCGCCTCCAGGCTGAATCCACGCCAGGCGCCAATGCTGTAGGGCATGTGCGCCAAAAGTCGTCCAAGGCGCCCACCAGCACACCGCGCCGTGCCAATACTGTTGCCGGCACACATACCCACACATACCCGCCCGTGTCACGCACTGGCGCCCAGGTTCTTGAGCACGAGGTGTTTGGCAAGAAGCCAGACACCCCGCCACCCGCTCCACCCACACAGCAGCCACCGCAGCAGCGGCCGACGCCAGTCCCGCATGGCCACACGTACAGTGGAACTCCTGCCTCTGCTGACCAGCCCGAACCCGAGATTGTAGACCAAATCGTCACTGAGCTCGTCTACATTCACTGCAAGCTGATGATTGTCGATGACCGCTATGTGATCATGGGCTCGGCCAATATCAACGACCGGTCAATGGTCGG
Organism: Linderina pennispora; assembly: GCF_002104995.1. Taxonomy (NCBI): domain Eukaryota; kingdom Fungi; phylum Kickxellomycota; class Kickxellomycetes; order Kickxellales; family Kickxellaceae; genus Linderina; species Linderina pennispora. The sequence continues at coordinate 143,704 of NW_024468262.1, forward strand.
AAACCGCGACTCGGAAATCGCCAATGATTGTCGAAGATACCGAGCCAGTGGTCACGACCATGAACGGCCGGACATACCAGGCCGCCAAATTCGCCCATTCCCTGCGCGTGCAGCTGTGCCAGGAGCACACTGGCGTTTTGGACTCCGTCGACCAGATGCGGTACATCAACGAAATGTATGTGGGCAAGCCGCCTGTGGATACGAAGCACAGCGACGCACGGGCTGAGTGGACCAGGAACACAAAGAAGCTGATCGAGGACCCGCTGTCGGACGACTTTTTCGCCATGTGGCAGGATACTGCCGAAGGCAACGAGCGCATTTTCCGCGATATCTTCAGATGCGTGCCCGACAACACCATCGAGACCTTTGACCAGTACAAGACGTTTATCCCCGGTCCAGAGGTCCCGCATGGTCAGGCACTGCCTGGCCGCTCGTCCGCCGACACTTTGGAGATTCTGAAGAATGTGAAGGGGCACTTGGTGCCGATTCCGATGAACTTCTTGAAGTACGAGAATTTGGGCGTCAAGCTCGGCGATAAGGAGATGCTGGTGCCTGTGGAAGTCTTCACATAATCAACTAGCTGCGCATATGTAATATTGTGTTTTCGTTTATTCTATCCGTTCGAGTTTCCGCCATTTCGCTATAATATATATTTTTGATGTTTTGAAACCACGTATGGTTCCGCATGACATACCATTGCAGATGCTGCAGAGGAGAGCGTGTGGTTGAAGAGCCGCACATGTACACTTTGCCGTATTGCTCTTCATCATAAAACCACGCATTACAAATGGAGGCTCAGCAATGGCTATCTTGGAAACGCCTAATGTCATGAAATCTACCTTGGATAATCTACATCCATTGGCACTTTTATGGCTAGAACACCAAACGTGGCGAGGCCCTTCCAAGACTTGTCCAAAATGCCGACCATTGGAATCCAGTGAATTTAGTAACAAATACGAAAACACCCCTGTTTCGGTGAAGGTGGCGGCAAGCATACAAACGTGTCCAATACAAATTCCAGGACAAACTGTTGAAAACACCTGCACGCTATTACCAAAGTCTGCGCGATATAGTTTGATGCAGGGTGACGCTAGCAGTAAAAGCATGGACGTCGGAATTTCATACCACTCAAGAAGGTGCCAATATCGGATGTATTAGCTTTCGGTGATACCCATTGCCATTCCAGGAGCTGCTGGTGTGATCCTGTCAGTTATCTTTCTGGATGCGATATGCCATCTTTGCAAGGGATTGGTTGGTGGTCGGAGACTGCACCTGGCCAACTGGGAATACCTCTACCATACCCAGCAGTGCATTGCCTATGCAATTTAGATACTCCATTCCGAAGCGATGACAAAGGTCGAACGGGAGCAGAAGAAAATGGCCGCCTGGTGATCCCCAGCTTGCGCCCAAGGAGCTTCCCTTAGCTAGCCCTGGTTTCTACACTCTGTACTATAGTTCGCTTGCTCATTCAGCTTGCATCCAATTGCACAGAAGATATCATTGTCCGAGAGACGGGCTCTGCGTGGCACATGTTCCAGCAGCTCGAGGCGAAGCTCGTCCAGCTTCTCGCGCGGAACCCGAAACATATGGATGTGTGGCTAGCTGCCTACCTGATACGTGGTCAAGGACTTTCCTGTATGAGTTAGGCGACAGCCATTTCAGCCAGCCAGTCACCAGCATCCTGCTACCAGGTAAAAGAATCGCTGTAACGCACTGCCAATCTCAGGCGCGCTCGCTTGACAAGTACTTGAGTAACCCGATTGTCATGACAATAATTGGATAACTCTGCCGTCATACCGCTGAGCAGTGACTGTATTTCCTCCGCTTATCAGCTAAGTGTTTCTGCAGCAGTGTAGACGTCGGTAATGCCATGGCTGATGTTCGAGGAAATGGGTATCCTGCTGTTCTCCTTCAGTTGGAAGATGTGTATATGGGCAAGCATGATCAGTTTGATATCCTTGTCAGGAACAGAAACACTCAGCAATCGACAAGTCGTTGGAGCGTGTCGCAGGGTTGAAGTGGGCGGATTAAATGTCTTGATAATGCATGTTGGACTGCGAACTCGCAATAGTCAGGCATGCTGAGCTTGGATCTTGTCCATGGCAATGCCCATGGTATCGTAGACAGTTTGCTTGAGATACCCAGCCAAGTGCGGGAGGTGTACCAGGGTGTGGTGTCGAAAACCGATTTCCCCCATCGACGCTACGTGATCGACTGTACTTCTCTTTTCAGATCAAGAAATATCGTCAATTGCTAGCACCTGCCTTCTACAATTTTCCGTGGATGTCACGACGATTAATCTCCTGTTCGTTATGACATTTGCAGTGGCTACAAAGTGGCGACTTCGGACGGTTCTGTTGTTTGAACAATCTTCACCTTTTTATTCCTTTACTCCATCTATGCTACTAAGTGAATCTGCGCTAACCCAGAACATAGCATGTGTTTCCCTCTGGTCAAACAGGCTGGCTGAGGATTCACCGTCGGGCGAGTACTCCAGCTGGTGCTGTGGATCTGCCAAAAGCACTGGGCATATGCTCCTACAACATCTTCTGAATGCTTTTCCGACAATATCGTGGTGGATTTTTTACCACCGCACAGCAGCTATTCGTGAGTCAGAAAGTAGTGGATGGACAGACGGTGTATGGCCTGTTCAACTGCTGAACCATTTAGGCGTTGAAAAACGAAACGAAAGCAGAGTAAGCAACTGTACTCTGCAGTGCACGCCATATACTATACGCAAACATGAAAAGACAGCTTTAAGAGATAGTTTATTGATGAAAAATCCGTCAAATGGCAGGTAGGATTTGCTAATATATAGGAAGGAGAGATACTGCAATTGGCACAACGATAATCCGATCCAAGTACAGTCCCTGCCCTCAAGAGCTGTGTTGCCGAGGTTGGCTCAGATAAGCAGCAGCCATGTTGGCTTGGTTCAGTTCGCTTTGGTCCGGCTAGCTGCGCAGGGTCCTTGCAGAGCTTGTAACAAATGTCAATAACCCTTAAATCCGAAATTTGGGAAAGGTATCATGCGGATCTTTTTCAATGAGACGATATCAGTATGAAAGTGACTTTTTTGTTAGGAGATGAACGAACGAACTGGATCTTCATGATTGAATAGCTTAGTTTATCGAATTAGAGTATAGATACAGAGTTGGAATGTGATGAATTCGACTCTATTCCATTCGTGAACCATGGCTTAAATAGCTGCCGTGGGGCTGAGGGTCGCGCGTTAGCCTCTTATTTCACGCTCTATGCACACGAATGTGATTCCAGACATGGTGGTTGAAATGAGAAAACTCGCTGAACTCCAAAGGCAATCTTCCAATTCAACAAAGGATGAGCGGAAGAGGCATAGTGAATCGATTTTGCCAGCAGAATGTTGATCGTTCATTTATGAAAAGAGCAGGGGTCATTTCAGACACCTCCAACAATGCCTTGCCACAATATCTCCGCATATTGTCTCAAGAGAATAGCGAGAGCCTCTCTTTGGTCATGCATGGCCATTTTGCTAATGCAGGTTGTGATGCCCCAGGATCTACGGACGCATTTCAGTTGTATCAAAATGGACAGGTGAGGCGTGGTAGCACATTTGTGTAGTGAGTATTGTAATACAGCCACAGAGGTCCATGAGGGCATTATGTCATGTGTTGTGTCATAAAGGTCAATACGTAAAGGGTTGTTTGAAAAAATATGCGATTGGAATAAATATGATAGATACATATGGTACATCTTCAAGAAAGCCAGGACTCCTAGCCATACACCTCGGTTTTGACACCTCTGCCCCTTATGCAATTGAATTCAAGAATGTCAAGCGCATTACTCTCGTGGACAGCAACCTTCGTCAGGTTGGGCAAGCTGCGAATGAGAATACAGGCACGATGGAACATCTCTGGACCGCTGTGTGCAATACTGACATAGTAGAGCGAGGTGCTGATTGGGGGCAGGTCGGAGGCATCGATAGTATTGGTTCCATGCCTGTATGTGCTAGGTGCTGTGTCCTCGATTGCAGGCATGTTTTCACCCTGGCAAAAGTGTGTAAGGGTGCTTGCGGGCGCTCCAGTGTTTCTTGAACACGATATCCAACACCCCGAGCCTTGGCAGTTGCTGAATGGCTCCGTGCAAATAGGGAAACTCGTCCACGCTCAGGTCGATCTGCAAGTTTTTGAAGGCAAATAAGCTGGTCGACATCTGTCAATGGGTACGGATTTGAGAGCAGACACAATTCCTGCACTCGGCATAACGCTTTGTAAAACCTAGGTGATAGCGCCGCGCTGAATAAAAACGGGTGTGTCCGAGAATTGTTGCCCGACCAGCACGAATGCCTTAATCCTCGAGACAATCCGCGCATCGACATACTGAAGGTCGCTCAGGTCCTCGCCCATTGCAAGAAACTCGATAGGAGATTCATGAAAGAGACTGTAAATGTCGCCAAAAACAGGAACTGAATGCCCAACCGTTAATGAGAACAACTTCGGAAAACGCAAGGCAAACCCGCCGGTCGGATCCTAGCTTGGCGCTAAGATGAGTTTGTGGCATACAGACGTATAGCTGAGCTGCTCCATGCTAGAAAAGACAATATCGTTGCCGTTTCTGGATTTAAACCAGCTCCCAGTTCATACCCTCGATGATCTCATAGACCGTCATCTTGCGAATGACCGACGCTTCAAACACTGGACTGTCAGCAAAGTAGCCTAGGTACTTCGAGTTCAGTTCCAAATCTGTTGTCTCATACTCGACGCTGGATAAGGCTCTAGGCGGCAGTGGATACAGCCCCTGGACTGAATGTGAGCTGCTTACGGTAGTGGTGAAAGAGCCAACAGTAAAGTGGATATAGTATAGTGTTGTGGATAGTCAATCCAGATGACGCTTTGCCAGATCCATCCTTGCTATACGCCAGGGATCTTATGTTCGAGAAGAGCGAGATGAAACTGAAAGAATGCAATTTGTGCCTTCGGGATCCAATCTGCGGGCTTGTAGGTGGGATACGTTCCAAACGACCATGAAGCCGTCACCAACGAATACAAGGGAACGGATGTTTGCCCATCTGAAGTGGTAGCCGTGAAACATATTCAGGATCTCTGTCATCTGGGGTTTGCACATACATCCATCATCCGAGCTTGATGACAAGGTGACTGACATCCTCTGGTCTTGCCCATCCCGATGAGCATCTCAATATTTGACCGCCATGCGTACCCATGTCTCCCATCCATTCGTGCAGTCCCCAATAAGCACGCGCTCGACGCAGACATACTTGACGAATGGACTGCTGATAACAGTGTCGCCATCTGCGGCATACGTGGGCGAGCAACAGAACAGCCGTGAGGCCAAAGCAGTTTCCTGCTTCAGGAAGCATAGTCGGACACACCCACTTGAATATCTCCAAGAGGATGTCGTCCGGGACAAATGATAGCGGTCCTGAGGGAGCCATTGTGAGAAAAATAAGAGAGGAAAAGCGTGAGTTAAAAGTAGAGCGAAATAGAGGCTAAATAAATAAGGTTGTGATGTGTTTACAGGTTGGAAGAAAGGCCAAGTAAATCAAAAAGGGCGCTATGCGGTGAAGCAGGCTGAGGAGGAAAAGGAGAAGACGGAGGAAACCATTTATTTCCGCGACAGGGGTGTGCGAGGGAAGAGAGGCGACTTTTTATACCCTGAGAATCCAACGGATCTCTCGCTGTTTTTGAGCGCCATCGCCATGCCAGAACAGCATCAGGTGAGGAAATAGTTTTGATATTCCAGACTCACAAGGCAGGCAGGTGTTTAGCAACGGCAACTGCACAATTGTGGTCTGGTCACATTGGCAGCATGCTGCCGCGAGTGCCAGGAATGGACAGGAAACCCCGTCAGTTTTGCCCTCACCAACTCGGGGCGGCAGGCAGGTGCATGCATGTGTGTTGTCCCTCCTGCCAGCGCGACAACCGCTTGTCGGAGGTTGCCTCGCTTGCTCTGTTTTGTGCAGATCGCAGAGAAATTAATAAACCCCAAGTCCATTTTTCCAGCTGACTTTGTCCAAAGGCTCGTTCGCCAGCACCCTGATTTCCTTGCTGCCCAGTTCAGCCAAGTTGCCGTTCTCCAATGAAAATTCTTGCTGCACCTGTGCAAAGACGTCAGGAGAGACAGTGCGCAGCTTGGCTTATGTCTCTCTCACCCAAGCGCCATGAATATGCCTCTTTTTATGGCAAGGGTACGTTGAAGGATATGTGCGACTACCCGCCATGATGTGTCTACGTCGCACATATTGCATTTTTAAGCACAGAGTAGGTAGGTGGGGCTGACTGTACAGGCGCATCCTGAGGGTTTTTCCTTGTCAGACAGGGAGGCGTTGTGGCAGCGTGAAGATGGGTCCGCGGCTATGGCTGATGTTATCCATTTGCATGTAAGTCGGAGCTGGCCATTTTAAGACAGTGGGCTTGTTTTCTATTCCACAGTGCCGTATGTTGGTCATTGTGAGGACAGCAATTTACGCACGTCTACTTCCGGTGTGCATATGGATGGGGCGTGGTTGCTGCCTGTGGTTGGTGGGTGGGGTTTCTGGATATACCAGCAAGGTTTCCGCTTTCCCATCAGGCTAGCAACATACCAACACACACAAGTGACCACCGTTGCTTGTAAGTGGCCAGGCATCCTTTTGCAGTTGCGTTCGTGAACACTGGCCACCTGCTCAATACAACAATTCACGATCGAGGTAGAGTAGAATAAGGTGCTGAGCCCACCCCGTCCGTTATCTACGGCCATCGTCTCTGGTGCATGTTCCTGCATATTTGATTGTCACTGCTCACATGTGGCGTATGTCACACGTATTCACTGTTTTTGCAGTTGCCAGTGACATTCAACATATACGGATAGCGCCACATTCACAAGGAAATGGAAAGATCATATAATCTACGTAGTTCGTGGAGGTTTGATTAGCAAATCTACACATAATGGCATGCCATGTGGTGATGCTGATCCATGTAATCAATCAGGTCAGCCTCATATTATGTATGTATAATCGCCACTATATAATATGCCCTTATGTCGCCGCCGCTCAAATAAGCACCATGGGATTTAACATAAAACCGGTTGATTCATACCTGTTATTAAAACAACAATTAAAAGCTAACGAAATAAACGAGATGAATTTGAAACGAGAGTAAGGGTTGTTGGTGAAATAAAGAACGGGGGGTAAAAGAAGGGGGAAGGGGGTTGAGAACGAAAAACACAAAAGAACAATATCGGCAATTTTTTATGAAACGAAGCAGCCGTTAGTTGACCAGATCCGACGCTGGTGGCGCCTTCAGGGCGTCGGCGCTGGGACGGCTGCCAATCGAAGATGTGCGCTGCAGCTGCTGGATAGCCGCCAGCATATTCGATACAGAAATTTCATCGTCGCTCATCAGCAGGGCCGAGTTGGGCGCGCCTCTATCGAGTTTCTCCTTGACACCCTCTGCGGACGTCTGCGTCGAGTCGACTCTTGGGCCATTCTTCGCAGCATACTCTTGCAAAAGGTCCGTGAACGCCGACAGCCGCGCGTGCATGTCGTCCAGCTCACGCTCACGTTCTGCCAGCTTTGTCTCCATGTCCCGGCGGCGGTCGTCCGTTTCGCGCAGGGTTGTCCGCAGCGACAGAAGCTCGTCGCGGGCCTCAGACCACTGGCGGTGGGCAGCCAGATATGCGGCCTGGAACTCCTTGATGCGCTGCTCGGCGGTGCCCGACGAGGAGGCGTCGGAGGCGAAGCTGCCGCGCGGTTGCATCACAGGGGCGCCGTTCGAGTCGCCGCGGTCCAACGAGCGCACGCGCTCCTGGGCGTCAGAGAGCTTGCGCTCGAGGTCCTGGATCACCTTCTCCTTGTCCTCCATCTGCTCCAGCGCGCTACGAAGGGCACCGAATGCGCTGATCTCCTTCTTGGCGTCGCTCCACAGCTGTTCGAACCGCGCTGCGCGGTCTTCAGACCGCTGAGAATTGGCCTTCTGCTTCTCAATCTCAGCTGACAGCTCCATGGCTTGCGATTCGAAGCGGTCGCTCTTGGCCAGCGACTCCTCGAGCATCAGCTGCACGCGCTCTGCGCGCTCAGTGGCAGCCTCAGCCGACTTGAGTGCGCTGTCCATGCGCTCTGCGCGCTGGCGCTCAGCACCGGCCAGGGCCACGCACTCGGTCTGCTTCTCAGACAACTTGAGCGAGACGTCAGCCAGCTTCTGCTCAAGGTCGGCGATTGTCTGGACAGCGTCGTCGGGCAGTGTGCCACGCGAACGCTCCAGTGCCATCTGCCGCTCCTCCTCGTCTTTTTGCGCCTGTGCGTAGAGCTGTTCGAGCTCGCGGTGCTGTGCACGCGTCAGCTCGGCGTCGTGTTTGAACTCGGACAGGGCGTCCTGTGCCTGCTTGAGCGAGAGATTGGCGTTGGCCAGCTGGTTGCGCAGCGCGTCGTTGTCATTCAGCGTGTTGGCATACAGGCGCTCGAGCTCATGGATCCGGTGCGAGTTCAGCTTGCCAACCAGCGCGGGGCTGGCTGCCGACAGAGCGCTGGCCTTGGCCTTCAGATAAATGGCCTCCTGCAGGGCTGCCTTGCGCCCGCGCTCGGCCTCCGTGACTCGCTCGATGGCCACACGCGAGACAGTAGCCAACTGCTGCTTGGCCTCGGTCAGTTCCTTGCGCATGCTTAGCAGCACATTGAGCACGCGCGTGGCGTCCTGCGACAGCAGGTTCTCGACATTCGAGATACTTTGGATCGAAAGATTCGGGTCAATGCTGCTGGCCTCAATCTCGGCTGCGTCCAGCTGGCGGTTCTGGCTGTACTTGGATTCCAGCGAGCTCCACGCCTTGGTGATAGCCTCCTTCATATCCGACGAAACCGACATATGGCGCATCTTGCGGGGTGGCTCCAGCTCAGGCAGCGCCTCCACAGTGGCCGGATCGGCGATCGGGGGCAGCGACTCCAAGCTAGGCGGCTTGAAATCGGACTCGTCGAACGTATTGCCATTGGCGCCGGTGCTGAAGGTAGCCGAAGGAGGCAGGAGCGCCGACTCAGGAATATCCTCTGTCGACAGCACGCCTTCGCCGTTGATAGCTGGGGAGTCGGACAGTCCGCGGGTCGACTCGCGCGACATGAGGTTGGTCACACTGAGCGTACCCTGGCTGACGACCGAGTTGCGGTTGCGCAGAGCAATGGTCAGGCGCTTGTCGTCGCGCGGAATCGGCGCATCTGGCTGCGAGGCCAATGGCGGGGAGACTGCCGAGCCACTGGTTGATGAGCTCTGGTTCGACAATGTCGGCGCAATGGCCGGTCCCGGGCTGCCCGAGTTGGCCGGCATCAGGCCCTGGCTCAGCAGAATCGACCGGCGCTGGTGCGCCCGTGTCCGCATTGAACCCGACTGGGTGTTGCGCGAAACCGGCGTGCCGTCATCGGGCTGCGGCGCGGAGTTGACGATTTCAAAGCTCTCAATGGACTCGGAGGGCCCGGTCTGGATTCCGTTGGTGGTCGGGTGGTGCGGCTGTGGCTGGGCGATCTTTGATGGCGATTCATCCATGGCTCGCTGCTCCTGCTGCAGCGCACGCTCGGTGACTAATCCGCCAACCATTGAGATAGCGCGTGCTCCAGCTGTCTCGCCACCTGCCGGGATCTGGATGTCATTGACGCTCGGCGAGCCTTGCCGCACGCCTGGTGGCATAAGCGACCGGTGTCGGCGAGCCTTGTCGCCCCGCTGCTGGGCCACGTCGTCGTTGCTCGTGGGTGAGCCGCCGGTGGCGCCGGTGCTGGCGCTGCGGGCGAGGTTCTGTGAGTCGCCGCTGGCCTGGCTTCGTTGCGACCCGCCGTCTGGCTGGATCTTGATCTTGGACGTGTCCAGCGAGTAGATTGCGGGCTCAGCCTTGGAGTCGTGGCGGGCGGGCAGATTGCCGCTGTACAGAAGCAGGCGGGATTTGACCACCGAGAAAATCGGGTCGATCTGGTGCGGCCATGCCGAGGCGTTGATCTGGAACGTGTACCAGCGCTGCAGCGAAATTTTGTACGCGAAAAAGTCGCTGAGCGGCTCGCCCTTTAGCGACCGGCCGCCCATAATGAAGATGCAGTCGTCAACCACCGCCGAGGCGTGGCCGTAGCGAGCCGGCGGCGTCGCGCCCCGGGGCGTGACCTTTGTCCACCGCTGCTCCTCAATGCTGAATGCCCACAGGTCATTGAAGCACTTGTCCTGGTTCATACCGCCAAACACGTAGATATTGTTGAGATGCACGCTGCACGAGTGGCCGGCGCGCCCAGGCGGCATTGTGGTGCCGCAGTCGATGTGCGTCCAGCGCGCACCCTGCGACGCCGCAATGCGCACGTCGAACGAGACCAGATCCTGCAGGTAGTAGCCGTCAACGGTACCGCCAAACACGTACAGCTTCGAGCCCATCGAGACCGCCGTGTGACCCTTGCGGCCCATTAGAGGGTTACCCTGAATCGGCACCTTGTACCACGTGTGGTTGGCCATATTGTAGGCGTAGAGGTTGTCGTCGCAGCGTCCATCGGCCAACTCGCCGCCAAACACAAACATCGTGCGACCAATAAACGACGCAGCGTGCCCTTCGCGCGGTGCTGGTACGTTTCCGTGGACACTGACCAGCGAAGCCGTACATGACGCCGAGTCGAGGATTGCCAGGTCGTTGTGCAGGCTGTCGCCGGCCTTTCCACCGAACCAGTAGAGATCCGTGCCATTCAGTGCTGTTGAGAATCCGCGGCGCGGGAACAGCGTGGGCCCCCGTAGCGGCTTCATCGACCAGAATGATGAATGCCCATTTCCAGACGATGTAGGCCGGGCATTACTGCTCCCGTGCTCCTCCGGCGTTTTCGCGGAGCGGCCATTATTCGCTGGCGTGCCTATTGACTGCGACCGGCCGAGCTGGGAATGTCCGTTGGCATCTGCTGGGCGTCCATTCACGTATGCGGCTGCGTCAGCATGGCTGCCAGAGCTCGTCTGCCGCTGGCCGTTTGCTTGCCGCTCCATGCTGGATGACCCATTGCTGCGTGGGACATACGGAAGGCCATTCTGTGGCAGCGGCGGCGTGCCACCGGTCTGTTGCGGTTGCGGTGGCGGTGGCGACAGTCCGTGGTGATTCTGTTGAGGGGACGGAGGCATATTCTCGGAAATCTCGTTGCGTCGCAGCTGTGTCAGGCCGCCGCGCCCGTGCCCAAAGTTCTCGGGCACGTCGGAAGGCGGGCGGGTCTGAGCGCGCGACGCGCTCTTATTCTTCCTGCTGAATATGCTTGGCATCAGCCGTGTCCGTCGCTTTTGCTGCTGTTCCTCCGCCGTGGTTAATGTCTGTTAAATATGGAAATGGCCGACCTCTCGAATGACCAAACGAGAAAAAAAGAAGGAAGAAGGAGCAAGTAAAGGAAAGGAAACGGAGGGAGCAAGTAGTGCTGAAACAGGCTATTTTCCGAGATGATACACAAGCTCTAGAACCGTTGTAATATAACCCTGAGCGCGCTGCAGCTAGAAATTCGACCCGTCAAGAGATGACTGCCGAAAAAGAACAAATGCGTTGAAAGGGGAGAAAAACAGAAAGGGATAGTTGTCGCGGGATCAAGGATAGAGTAAAGAAAAGTGAAGAGCGAAGAAAAAAAAAAAGAAGAAAAGGACACAAAGGAGAGGGTAGAAAGGCAAAGTAGAAGGAAAGAGGTGCAGATGGAGGGGGAGGCCGGGAAAACCTCTGGATGGGATGGTTTATGCGCACAGCGCGACCAAAAAGCTAATTGTCAGTATTGCTTTTCCTTATTAAGAGAGCCGGTGGTTCATAGAAACATGCACAAGCTCCCCAGCGGTTCCGCAGGCAATGCTGTCAAAGAAGCTTTTTTTAGAGTCGGTGTGCTACTTGAGAATACAGGCGGCAGTTCTAGTAGCAAATAATAGAGAAACGCTGTGAGCTAAAGAGAGAGGGGCCGGTTGATGCTGGAGTGGCCCTCTGCAGAGCATTTTACGATTCCCTCTTGCTTGCATGATTGTTGTGAACGCGTACACTTGTTACAGCAGGAACAATGGCAGCGTTTCCTGTTGGTACAAGCTGCATTGAAAACACCTTGTCGTTTTTATCTTGCCCCTTGCACAAACCTTCCCTGGTTTTCTCTAGCTGATTATTTGTTTCCAGCCAGCTGCTGCTCACTGCGATGGCATTCCTTCTGGTTTAGTATAGGGGAGCCGTTTTTTTGTTTACATCTCGAGAGAGCAAGAGACGGGGGACAATCTGCGCCTGTGCATGCATCGGGTTTTTGTAATAAGAAGTGTTGTATTTTTGGGTCTAGCGGTTGCATCATCGGGCGCTTGCGGTCCTCTCAGTCTCCAAAAACCGCGTGGACCGGTGTCTCAACCGCACGCACTATATAAAAGGGTGGAAGATCCCTGCTGGATAAGATTGGCACTGGTGCTCATTCGTCGAAGCCAAGCTGGAGCTAGATCAGCAGGAGCCTGGGCAAATCGCTCCAGATCAAATCCATGGTGATTCGGCAATCGGATCTCCTGGAGATCTGATCCAGGACTGCTGCTGTTCCGCGCCCGCGATAAGGCCTAATTATTCCTGGCCAGATAGTGTGCAGGTAGAGGCGAGCGCATTCGAGGTTTTGCGCGAATTGAACAGCTCTTTCTCCCCCTTCAAGTATTGCTGTGACTCTCTTTTTATTCCTCATTCCTCTAAATTCCCTTTGAGACAGTCTAGAGAAATAACTACATTGTAACAATGGCCCTCCGTCTTGCCTCGAAGAACCTTCCTGGTACGCATTGAGAATCGTGGATTTCGAGATAAAGGCATTGTGGAAAAAGCGAGAGTCAGGCTTCGAATTGGCACTAAACACATCCATTTGTTTTTTTATTTCGTCTGTAGCTCTTGCCCAGCGTGCCGTCGCCATGCGCGTCTCGCCGGCTGCCTTCAACGCCATCAGGTAAGGGAGAAGCGCTCAATTGGGGCTGTGCGAGATTTGGGAAGGGGAGCGGAGCGGAGCGGATTTACCGACAGCAGGGAAAGAGAGGACACTAACAAAAAGCAGCGGCATCTTCCTCATGCATATCCTTGTGTAGGGCCTACTCCACCGAGAAGGAGGGTATGTACAAAAGCATGTCGCGCATATCAGGCTGTTGTCGACAAAGTAGCACACTGCACGGCACTCATATTCTGGAAGCATTTTTGTAGGACGTGTTGCCCCGGCTGACAAGGCCAACAGCATCATCGACATGTTCCCTGGCGAGTCGCTGGTGGCCAAGACCGGCTACCTGGCCGGCGCCACCGGTCTGACGGCGCTTCTGATCGCGAAGGAGATCTACGTGGTCAACGAGGAGACGATTCTGCTGGTCGCGTTTGGCTCGATCCTGGCGGTGCTGTACAAGGTGATCAAGGAGCCGTACAAGAGCTGGGCGGACTCGCAGCTGCAGGCGATCCAGGACCTGCTTGTGAACGCGCGCAGCGAGCACAAGTCGGCGGTGCTGGAGCAGATCGAGGCCAAGTCGAAGCTCAAGGACATTGTGTCGTACACCAAGAGCCTGTTTGGCATGTCCAAGGAGATCGCGACGATGAACGCCGAGGCGTTTGAGCTGCAGCAGAAGGTTGCGCTGAACAGCGAGATCAAGTCGGTGCTGGACTCGTGGGTGCGCTACGAGAGCTCGGTGCGCGAGAACGAGCAGAAGGCGCTGGCCGAGAACGTCATCAACAAGGTGCGCAGCCAGCTGGCCAGCCCCAAGACCCAGGACGAGATCATTGCTCAGTGCCTGCGCGACATCCAGGCCATTGCCAAGGCCAACTAAGACCTTTCATTTTGTTTTCGTTTAACCTCATACTAGCGAGCTGGCAAAGGTTTTTTGTTGTTTTTTACATGAAATCAGTGAAGCTCTTTGCCCAAGGCCTCCAGCGCCTGCTTGTACTCGTCGTTGTCGGTCCCTGGCCACGCGCGCAGCCTCGGCTCTGACCCATGGGCGGAGGGCAGCTGGCAGCGAGCATGTGAGCGGGTGCTGGTGCTTGATACGCAGCAGCGCGGTAGCATACGCGAGCCGGCGCTCGTCGGTCGCCTGGCGCTCGCTGCTTTCATCCAAAGACTCCATATCGTCGGTGAGGCGACCGGCAAGGTCCGAGCACCAGACGGCGGCCTGCTGGGCAGCCAGATCCACAGCATCCTGCGACTGGTGGGGGTTGAACTCGGGCGTAAACAGGTCCTCGACAAACCTGGCAATCCTTATATCCAGCTTATGCGCGTCCCTGCCTTCGCCATGCGGACGCACCATAGCCAGTGTGCGCAGCCCGCCTTGCTCGCCAAACTGCTCTAGCGCACCCTGATGGCCGCGCACCAGCGCCGACAACGCGTAGATGTGCTTTGATGCGGCCTTGGCATTGGACTCTGAGGCCAAAATGCGCAGTAGGCGTGGCAGAACACCGGCGTTTACAGCAACCGTCTGCAGTTTGTCGTTGTTCTGCACAGTAGAGCCCAAAACAGTTGATGCCAGCTGGCGGATACGCGGCGGCCACGGCTGCAGGCCCTTGTGCAGCGAGGGACTGGCCAATGTGAGCAATGCCGGTAACGCCATCGGGTCCCTGGCCAGCCGCTCCGCCTTGTGCGAATCATGCATGAGATCCTCGAGCTCGTCCAGGGCTGCAATCGCCGCGTCCTCGGTCACGTAGTTCATCTGCCTATCGGCCAGCATAACCACCTGGTCCAGCCGCTGCTTCACCTCGTCGCTGCTCATCTGACCCATCCGCACCGGCTCTGCCGTGAATTCTTCCTGCGGCGGCTCCGGGACAACTGCAAGGGCGTGGCGGTCGTCAGCCTTCGATTATTTTGGCCTTTTTCAGACCCGTCGCCATGTCGATTTGCACGTGCAGGCCTGCCGGGATATTCCTGGCCGGGCAGGACTACTTGGAAGTCGGCCGTGGGCTCGAACACCTTGGGGTAGCACACCTGCGTGCCGTTGCGGGTTGGGGCGCAGACGGTGTCGCCGGTGACGGTGTAGTGGGCGTTGGGCGCAATGTCGTGGGCCAGAGCGGGCGCCAGCAGGGCCAGGCAGAGGAGACTGATACGGACCATCGTTAGTAAAGAGCTTGTTTTGCTAATAGTACAAATAGGGAATAGAGGAGAATAGGCGTAGGCAACGTTATTTCAGAGCGGAGGAGAGAAGCGCTATCGAGTGCTTATGAAGGCGGCCGAGCTGACACGGATATCTTTCCACTCGAAATCCCCTTCGTGTCACGTTGGATGATCGAGACCCGTGGCCCAATGGCATCACACCACTTCATGGGAAATTCGTGCCCCTGATCGCAATGAGGGTTGAAGCAGCCATAAAAAAATTTTTACCAGGCTTCCCCTTCTTTTTCGCTTTTCCATATCTTTTTTTGTTAATTTCCACCGCATTCACTTTTTGTACAAAGCACAACCATGGGTAACGGGGCCAAGGCACAGATGAAGCGCGAGCGCAACAGCAAGAACGCGGGCGGCAACAAGAACAGCCAGCTGGAGGTCAACAAGAAGGCTATGAACGTGATCTGCCAGGTGTGCCGCACGTCGTTCCTGTGCACCATCTCGATCAAGGCGCTCGAGGAGCACTGCGAGAACAAGCACGGCAAGAGCGTCAAGGAGTGCTTCCCGGGATTCGAGCCCATCCACAAGAAATAGTAAAGCTTCAGGTCTACCCAATACATCAGGGTCAACTGTTATTTCCTCCCAAAAATGTCGATGATGTGCTAGTAATTTTTGGTATCAAAGTCCTCGTCGGCCATGTATGAGGCGACGACAGTGCGGTCGGCGAACTTGCGGCCGGCCAGAGCACGCAGAGCCGTAGTGGCCTCATCGACGGCTGCGAAACTTGACAAAGATCTTGCCGACACCCTGGCACGTCCTGGTCGGGGCTGGGGCGTGGGATCACGAGCTCAGCAATAGCCCCGAACTTTTGGCACTCGTCGCGCACGTCCTCGACAATGTCGGCATACTCGTCTGGATCGGCCAGCTCGGCGGCCGTGACCATGTTGAGCAGCTGGATGATCTGCGTGGGGTGCGCGTCAGGTGCGGCTGGCGGCATCACCGGCGGTGCGTAGTCAAGCTGAACTGGCTGGGGCGGCGCGTGAGCCGAGCGGGCGCCGATGCTTGCGCGCTGCACCAACCAGGCGGCGGTCACCCAGCGCCATGCCATTGAGGCCCTCGCAGGCAATGTCGGTGAGGCTGGGGTCGGCGTACTCGCAGAAGGCAAAGCCTCGCGAGGCCTGCGTCACGCTGTCCTTGACCAGGTTGAATGCACGCAGCTCGCCGAACGCACGCAGCAGCTCCATGACCTGCTCCTCGGTGAGATACGTGGGCAAGGCCGCCAACATAGATCTTGTTGGGCGAGTCGGGCACGCTGGCCGACAGCACGCCGGGCAGCCCCAGCGCAGGGCGCGGCGGCTCGGCCTGGCCCTCGGGCGGAATGTAGTCCTTGGGGCGGCGGATTTTGAGCTTCTGGCCCTGCAGCACCACGCCATCCATGCCCATCGCCTGCGTCGCCTGCTCTGCATCGCGCAGCTCCACAAACGCATAGTTCTTGTCGTGGCTGATCTGGATGTTGACCACCGGCAGCTCGTGCGCTGGCGCTATGCCCAGCTGCACCAGCAGCCCATTGAAGAACCCGGCAATCGCGTCCTCGTCGATGGCCAGCGGAATGTTGCCTACGTAGATCCGCCGCGCCTGCCGCGACGCCGTGCTGGGGAACTCGCGCTCTCCACGGCTGCTGGGCCGGAACCGCGCGTTCTCCTCGCGGTGCGTGTGCTCAAACAGCACCGACGGATTGAACGACGCCACGTTGCGCGACCCCACCGCCTGCCCTGGCGGCGGAAACACTCCCGATGCCTTGGCCTCGGCCGCCGACACATGCTCGAATCCCGCCGGCGCCTGGTCCCACGCGCTCAGCTTCTTCGGCCGCAGGTGCAGTGGAACCACCTCCCGACTGCGGCTGCGGCTGCGGCTGCGTCGCGACCGGTACCGGTGCCGTTCGCCGCTGCGCGACCGCCGCCGATACGACTGGTCCCGCGACCGATCGTGCCGGCTGCTGCGACGGTAGTCCCGCCGTCTCTCGTAGTCGTACGAGTCGCCGCGCTGGCTGCTGCGCCGTGGCATGTCGCGCGCTTCGGCTCCCTTCCGCATCAGCGTCTGCCCCATGTTCTTCAGGAACGAATCCGCCATCGTCTCTACAAGGCTTGGTCAACTTTAGTCTCCTACTCGTATCTTCACTCTACATGCCGGCACACCCAAGCTGCTATCCTTACCTGATGACTTGCCCGGCTCGCGTCTTCTGTCGCGTGGCGATATCTCATTCCGCTCCTCGGTGCTATCGCCTACACGCGGAATAGAGTCGTGTTTAGAACCACCTGCGTGCTCTGAACTGTCTGCCATGGAATAGAGGTATCAAATCGCCCAGCAACGCACACGCCAGCAAGCTGCTTCGTGATAATGACCTAGAGAAAAATGTCGACAGCTGAGTAGTGTCCTCAGCCGCTAAAAAAATAAGCTTGTAAAAACAAAAAAAAGTATAGGGAAAAAAGCGCTGAATTCGAGGACGAGGCACTCCAACAAAAAGCAAGACTCCAGCTTCACCACACGCGCACCGTATCCTGGCTCTTACAGCTTTTATTGATCCACTTAATTAGCACAGATCCAGATCACGTCGGTACGCCACCATTGCCTCCACCCGGTGCGCATCGGTCGAGAACGAGCCGCAGCCTGACCTGCTCCGCATTCTTGATGTGCAGCGGGTCCGAGTCCGGTCCACGTCGTCGGCACCTCAGCATCCTTGTCCGCATACACCAGGATATTGAACGTGCACTTGTCCTCGATAACTGGCAAGAACGACACGCTGGCTGCAATCTGCCGGAAAATCGCCTGGATCTCCATCTGCAGCGCCTTGTCCGACTTGGCTGGCTTTGCCTTCCCTCCCTCCTCGTCCTCCACCAGCTGGATGTCGAACTGCCAGCGCTCGAGCGTCTCGCGCGTCTCGCATGTGTTGATGGCAAGCACCAGCTTGTTGATCTTGCCTGCCTCTAGCCATTCCTGCACCGACTCCATGATCTGCTTCAGGTACTGCTGCACCTGCGTGTCGTTCGAAACCCACACGTCGATGCCGTATTTTTTCGTCGTCTTAAAGTCCTCCATTGGGTAGATTCCGCGCTGGAATAGGATACTGCTTATGCCATACACTACAGCGTTGATACTGTTTGAGTACCTGGGGAAAAAAGCGATCCAAAGTGACTTGTTTATATGACTTACGAAAAAACTCAGTGACAATGCGCGCCGACCCCTTGAGTGTAATCTTGCCCTTTGTGAGTTGCAGCTGCTGCGACATTCTTTTGCAATACTGGTACTAGGAGGCGAGTGTGTTGTTGGGTATATTATATTCAGCCCCATCAAAAAGGCAGTCAGCTGCACAGATATGTGTGGTTATGCCAATATGCAATTATGGTAGATCTTCATTTGAGTGACAATACGCTATTGTTTTCTATACCTCCTTCATTCAAATGCTAGTGAGTCCCATTTCCTTCGTCTGCTAACATTAGCTTTTAAATGGCCCTCTCTCCTGCTGCATTGATCGCTGGACTGCCTTTCCACCTTTCATAGCACCCTTCTGCTGGATTTTACTCTTCTTTTGTGACCATGGTCTTCTTCTCTCGCCCAACGCTTGCCTATGCTCATCTTGTCAAAGATATTTGGATATCTGCCAACACACACCTACTTTTTCGGCCATGGCCGCTTTTTTGCAAGCATGTGCCGGTCGTGGAGAGAGGCATGCCTTGCTTGCATTTTCAAATCGGTTGAAGTAAACACCGAAGCAAAGTCTCTTGCTACCGCCGCCTTGCAGTTCGGATATGGAGATTTGGTCAAGCACGCAAGAATAGACTTCAGCTCTGAAGATATATTTGAGGGCCTAGCGTTAACTGTGCTGACCTCAGGGCCATTCAAAGATGGAGTGTTTCCATTTGTCCATGAAACTTGAATCTAGTATAGAAGCGCGGTCTTCAGCTATTGCAGAGGACACAAGTGGATTCGCTGAAAATGGCCGCAAGGTTTTGCGCCGAGGTCCGCCGCATGTTTACCAGCTACAACTTTCATAAACGCTATGTTCTTGGGGCATTTCTTTGACATTCAACTGGTCCGTTTTCGCAGAGGATATATTGCACAGACTTGACTCAAGGTGTACGGTCTTTGTATGTACATGGTGCAGACCTGTCGACCCTTTCTAACATCTTTCCGAATGCGTGTTCCTTGCAAGGCTATAGACACCCGGGTATTTGACCTGACACCGTATCACATCGAGATAGTCCAACGCAATGCCCCAGTATTGCAAAGACTGCGCGTGGTTCTTGATAGACCCGAAACATTCCGTCAGCTTGTGCTTCGTGGCGACGGTATGCCCATCGTTTTCCCATGCCTGCGCACACTCAAAATGAACAGCCCTGAATCGACAGCTGCTGCTCAATCATCAGTGGATGCTTCGCCCAGCGGGGCGATTTTCCCAGAACTCGAGCTCCTTTACTTGAATATGAGATATCCGTTTGAGAACGATGTTCTATTCCGCGGCAACAAGAACTCACTGCGGCTTCCTGAAAATACTGGTTTCAGAACAAATTCTCAGTATGCTTGCCCACTTTGACGTATTCGCAGAGCGGATTTACAGCACTAAGCCAGGTTAGGCTGGATGTATCCGTCCTTTTGACGATGTGCCAATATCCAGCAGAAATGCTGTCTATGTTATCAATGAACTCTGCGCCGTGCCAACTGTGTTCCTTAACAGCGAGTTCATGTGCACGTTCGACGCAAGCCAGCTGAATTTTGATGGAATGATTCCAAGGGTCACGGTACTGAACGCGTGTAGTTTGAGGATGTACTGTAGAGCATCTGGTCATGCTTATCAAGTCCCTTCCACGTCTCAGGAAACTCCATAATGTCTTGTCTTGGCTCTGCAGCATTGCAGGTTGATTCAGACCAGCTGCACGCCAGTTGCACTGGACACTGCCACGTGGCAGCCTCGGAGCCTAAGCCCGGGTCGCGGAAACAGGACCATGGCAGAATTGCTTGCAGCTGCCGAGAGACGGACTAGGAGGGGCCAGGACAAAGTTATCCGGATTTTTAGATGCGCATGCTGAGTATGTATTCCAGACCATGAGCGATACCGGAATTCAGTTGGCCAGCAGTCCCCCAATCTCGCAGAACCTTGTGGACCTTGATGTCATCATAGATAGCCCAGGCAGCCATCTTCAGTATTTCAGGTTTGTTATTATCTTTGCTCTGTTGTGTCCCACCGTCCAGCACTTCAGATTCCAATCGTTTGGCAACAACCAACTTTTGCCGCGCTCAGAGATTGTTTCGCTCCAAGAGTTTAAACGCTTTGTCTCTGAGCTGGAACAGGAGCATGCTTCTATAAGTAGGGCCGACTTCACCTTAATAAATGCTTGTTCAAGAATTTTGCTAATTGCATTCCTAGATCAGATGTACTATATGTCACATCCAAACAATACATGAAGGTAATGTAGCTGGAGCGTATAATAAGCCGTGTACAAATCCGCAATGTTTATTGCAATCCTTGGATGCACTTTGGTGCATTCTAGTGGGTATTGTACTAGGCTTTCAACTTGATGTTAATGTATCCAATTGTTTTTGTTGTGTCTCGGGTACGATACACTTGGATAGACCAGTCTCCTGCGACTGTCTGGAATACGTTTACTCTCCAGGCACCTTTCCACGGGGTATATTGAACCTACAAAATGTGCTGTATGAATGATGGAAGGAAGAATCTCCAGGATGAAAGGGGCGGGTGCCCTGTCTAAGTAGTGGGGCTGATCGTCCTGGAATAGTACGAATGGGTATTTTGGCCTTAAGCGTTTTTGATCCATGGGTTCCTGAAATGCAGAAGCGCAAGACAAAGCTTTATGCGGGATGTTTTATCGAGGCATATATAAAAATGAATAAAAACAACTACTTTGAAAATGTTCACCACACGTCCTCCACGTACCGACCGGCTGCGACCAGGTCAGCAAGATACTTGCTCGCATCGTCGGAAGAGAGCCGGCCGTGGGTCTGGAATATGTCAAGCATGGTGCTGACAACGTCCTTGGCTAGCTTGCTTGCAGAGCCGCACACGTAAACCTGTGCTTTCTGGACTGTCCAGCAGGATCCCAGATCTTGGCACCATCGGCAGAAATGTGGTGCTGCACATACTTGCGCTCACTACCAACACGCGAAAACGCAGGCTGTAGCTTGGCCAGTGTGCCGCTCTGGATATATTGCTCGAAGCTCGTCCTTGTAGAGGTAGTCGTACTCTGGGCTGCGGCAGCCAAAGTACAGCTGTGGCATCGCCAGTAACCTGCTTGCTTCATCTCTTGCAGGAAGCCGCGGAACGGCGCGACTCCAGTGCCAGCACCGATGAACAGGACTGGGATAGCAGATGAGGATGGCAGGTGGAAAGGCTTGCCTGAGCGGGAAGATGAGAAACCGAAAGACGAGAGCCAGACTCCAGTGATGCAAGGTGCTCAGTTGCCAGACCGCCATACGAGCGACTATTGATGGTGTCATCAATAATCGCTAACCGAAAGATGTACTTCGTTTCCGACTACGGCCTGGCAACTGGCGATCGAGTAGCGACGAGGAGTCCATGGCCGACACAAAGTGTAGAATCGACCCGAACGGAACCTGTCGCACAAGGGGGGCATAATGACGAAGCATATCTAGGACTGTGCGAGTCTGCGAAATGAACTCGCACCAGCCAGGCGACTGCTTTCCCAGCGTATTGACATCGTCAGCCGCCTTGCGCAGGACATTGTACGCAGCATCGTCGCCAGCAACCTCGGCCAGCGCAACAACCAGCTCGCGCGAGGGCGCCTCCTTCCAGTCACACAGGTACTGAAGTGTGTCAGAGACCGAGCATGTTGCTCCTTGGATAGCAGCGGCAGCCGAACGACTGAAACGGGAAGCATTTGAAACCTGCTCGATTTGGAGTACGCTTGCTATATCCAATACCAAGGATTGCAGCAACCTCATGCACCACACCAGGCTTGTTGGCTGGGTACACGTTGAGATGGTCACCGGTCTGATACTGAATACCCGAGGACTGATCCAACACAATCTCGATGTGGCGAGTACTGCGGCCGCTCTTGCTGACATCTTGCAGCTCTTGGTTAATTTTGATGCTAGCATTCTCAGAAGCGATTCTGAACGGAGCCGCAGTGCTACCGACTAGGCTGATGTTGAATGGCAGCGACTTTGGAGCTGAAACTACCTCGACGAGCCCTTCGGTGCCCGAGCCGTAGTGGTCAGTGACAAGTGCACAGATACGCAGAGACCACTGCAAGAAGTCCTCGTCCAGATCGTCATTAGAGTCGCCAAACTGGAATTCGCTCAGAGGAGTCGCACCAAGCATACCAAGACGCTTGTGGATATGGCGCGGGAACTTCTGGTATGTACGCCAGAGTGAGTTGCCACATCCAAACACGACATAGTCGACACCGTGCAGTAGATCAGCCTGGCTTGTTCCATCGAGCGACTTGGCGAACTGGGTTGCGTTATCGGGCGGCAAGCCGTTGTAAGTGCTCGTGATCACGATGGCCAGGGTGCGCTTACCATCAGCGGCCTTGGCTGATAAGATATCCCAGTCGTCGAGCGCCTGGACAGATGTGTCCTCAAAGCCCATGCGCACAACCTGCTCGCTTAATTGTGCAGCGTATTCCTCGCTCACACCCATGTTGGACCCAAACAGGATTGAAACCCGCGGCAGCTCATCGGAATTTGTGACAGCAAACAGGAACACTGATCTTGCTGACGCTAGCGACCGCTGCTGTGGCATGCGTGGAATCCGAACTGAAGGTCTCGGCGCCAGGATCCGGGAAGTTGGTGCGCTCACATACAGTCATGGACAGGTCTCGAGGCCTCATCGAAAATCCTTTCGGGTCACGAATGACTTCCTTGTCATCGACACAGCGGAACTCATAGTTGGAGAGCAGACGAGCCAGGATAATGCGCATCTCGATCATGGCAAGTTGGAATCCGATGCAGCTGCGCTGACCTGCCGAGAATGGCAACCAGGCGCCATCGGGGATCGACTTAATGTTCTCGTCTGAAAAAGCGGTCAGGGTTGAAGCGATGTGGGTCCTTGTAGATATTCCGGGTTCCTGTGCATCGACCACATGTTGATGGTAAACACCTGGCCGCGTTTGACTTGGAAGCCGCCTGGAACAACGCAATCCTTGGCACAGTACTTGTCGATCGACGGGACAGGTGGATACAGGCGCAAGGTTTCCTTGATGACTTGCGTCAGGTACTTGAGCGAGTTCGCCTCCTTGACACTGATCGGCTTGACCAGGCTTGATTCCAGTATTGGCTAACTCTTGCAGAACGCGATGTTGGGCATGCGGGATTGCGGACGAGCAGATATAGCACCCACGATAGCGTCACAGCACTTGTCTCACTGCCAGCAATGCCCAGCGTGATGATTTGGTCGAAGATGTTGGCGTCGTCGAGTCCGACAAGGTTGCCGTCCTCATCAGGAGCACGCGCATTGAGCATGAAGCCGAGCAGATCCTTCTTCATGTTGGTTGCATCAGCCGATGCCCGGCGCTCGTCAATAACCTCTTGAACAATACTGCGCATCACCTGCATCTGCTTCTTGTACTCGTAATAGCCGGGTGTTGGCAGCTTCTTCCAGTACGATGTCAAAAAGGCGCGCTTCGAGATTTCATCCAGACAGAATCCCATTGCGTGCAAGAACGGGTGCTTTTCTGTGTGTGTCGGATCGAGCAGATGGAAGTCGTATCCGAAGCCGACACTGCCAATCGTCTGGAACGTCATGTTGGTAGTAAAGTCAACAACAGTGAATGGCTCGTTCAGTCGGGAGCTGAGCCAGCTGGATGCGTCTTCGGCTATTGTGAGCATATCCTTGCTGTATAGTTTCATAGCGCTGGCAGAGAAGGCTGGCAGGAGAAGTTGGTGTGCAAGCTGCCACGCAGGATCAGACTGCAGTCGTTGTGAATAGCCCCTTTCCGCCGAAGTTCCTGCAGCTCAGCAAACGGCTGCTCCTCAGCACGCTTGAAAAAGTACTCGCTCTCATACATAGTCGCCCTTGCTACAGCTGGGTCGCAGGACATATACATCTTCTGGCTGAACAGGTGGAACTGAACGGTGTCGCCATGAGAATCGTGCATGCTGTCCATCGCCTCAAGGATGTTGCGCATAAATTGAGGCGCGGTACCAACAAGCGGGTATCCGGATATCAAGGGTGCCTCTCGGATAGCAATTGACCTCGTCAAGAATGCGACCTTGCAGGTAGATAGATGACCGATGCTCTCAATAACCTTGCCATTGATATCCTCGAAGTTGGATTGCCTCAGGAACGAATCAATGCACCGGGGCTGCGCTTTCGCGATTGACTGGCGGAAGTTGGACAGATCGGCATCGGCGAGGGTGGTGGAGACGATGAAGCCATCCGTCTCGGGCACCTTCCCCTTCTCAACGACAATAGCATACACAGGTCTGCAGGCTAGTATTGGGATCTGCGGAGGCGCTGGAGACGGCCGCAGGGCATGACGAGGCGTTGACAGATGCCATAGGGCATTTACTGTTGGAAAGCATGGCTGGCTGATGGAGGCTGTGTATAGTCGAAGTAGGTATGTAGCGATGTAGCGATGTAGCGGATGAATAATTGACTGGACTGTCTGCAGGTGGGTGTGCGCATAGACACAGCTATTTATACGGAGCCGTGGGGGACCTGACCCGTAGCGAGGCTTGGCGAAACCCGCACACAGATACCGCCTTTCGATGGTGTGAACTAGGGACTTTACTGTGAGACAGCAGGGGCGGGAAATCCCTATTACGCCAAGATCCGCGGTGGACAACGTTGCTACTGTTCGCCAGCCTCTACCAATGGGCGACCGAGGATTGTTTAGAAGCAAATTTCCAGAAACTTTTTTCCACGTATATCCACCAAATCTGGCACAGGGGAAGGATCCGAGTTCGATAGCGAAAGTACTTTGATTCACCGAATTCCATAGACCACAAGCTGTGGATATAGTGCAGGCGTAGGCAGACACCGCAGGGGCCTGATAAAGCCGAACTCCGCTACTCCACCTCCTATGGTTGGCAGCACGCTTCTTCAATTGAATTCTGGTAGGCTGAGACCCAGACTAGCAGCCTTGGACTTTTCGGCATCCAGTCTATCCAGCGTAACCACTGCTGCTAAGAGCAAGCATTGGTGTTGGGTATGTATTTCTTCGAATCCAGGTTTCCGTCAAGCAGACCCAAATGCAACCAAGCATATGCACAACACTACATATTTTCTGACCATCATTACCCGAAAAGCAGAAAAAGCGACCTACCATTGCCGAAGCATCCGCATAAAACACTTTTACTTTTGATATAATGAGCAGCGACACTGAACTTCACACGCCTTGCGCGAACCCCTTGTTCCTGGAATGGGTGACAGAATGGCATACGGACGCAGTCAATCGCAACAACCAGTCGCAACATGCGCTCAAAAAAGCCATGCACTCGCTCAAGCGCTATCCGCTGGAACTGACAAATGCGCAGGACGCTGTAGCAGCTGCAGGGCATTGGGCCAGGGATCGCTGGGCGGCTGGCGAAGAAGCTGGCAGCTTGGCGCAAGGCAAACGGGATCGCCGAGCCCGCTCCGCAGCATGCTCAGAATGATACTGAGGTGTCTTCATCACAGGGCCCAGCGCGACCAAGGAAGCCACAGGTGTATGTGCCACGGTACCGGTCTGGTGCCTTTGCACTGTTGCTCGGACTGTACAAAGCATACTCTTTGTATGGGCCAGACTACTTTATCCCCAAGTCGGATCTCATTCAGTTCAGCGAGCAGTATACAGATACGTCGTTTCATGGAGGTGGGTCGGGCAGCCGAGCACCAAGATCATTCTCGCAGTACACTGCATGGAATGCGATGAAGACACTCGAGACTAAATCGCTGGCGGAGCGCCAAGGAGGTGTCAAATACTGCCTGACAGACGATGGGGTGGAAATTGCAAAAAAGGTCGTTGATGTGCTGCGGACCCGAAATGAGTTGCCCGATGATGACGCTCGAGTATTCATGGAATGCGAGAGGCGTGAAGAGCGCAGCGCCTCACCACAGTCTGCTGAGCAGCTGCGTGGTGATGTTGAGGATGACAGTATGTTTGCATTTTCGCAGACCAGCGACGTCAGTGATACGATTGGCCTGCCACATGGGCTGCCACCACTGCCTAGCCATGGGCCACAAACTGCAAGCAGAGCTGTACGCACTACCTCTAGTACTCCAGCAAGGGCAAGCGCGCTTTCACGCAACTCCAGCGCAGCCTCGACATGGTCGTCAAACCTTGGTGCCATCTCAGATATTGAGCGTTCTGATCTTGTCCACTATCCAGAAGGGTCGTACGACATCATACTGGTGGTTGACAATCGCGAGGTGCACAGTGTCAGCGACCGCAATCTGATCCAGAAGGAGCTTGAGGATCAGTGCGTAAATGTCGAGATCCGACCACTGACGGTCGGCGACTACCTTTGGATAGCACGAGCCAAACCCGCCAGTCGGTTCAAGCATCTGCCAGACATAGTGCTTGACTACGTGGTTGAGCGGAAGCGCATGGATGATCTTTGTGCAAGTATCCGCGACGGACGGTACCGTGAGCAGCACTCTCGGATCCACCACACAGGGTTCACCAACGTATTCTACATCGTCGAGGGAAACGATCCCGACGCAGTCGGCAAGGCTGGGTGAATCCCGCGTCAACAGCGCAATAAGCAGAGTCCAAGTGCAACACGGCTTCCACCTTAAGCGCACGGTGTCTTTTGAAGCGTCGCTCAAGATGCTCCGGCAAACAACCAAGGCACTGGAAAGCACACTGAAAGATGTGTATGCAATTCCAGATAGACTGGTTGGCCGCAAGGAGTTTGCGGCGTTGAAGCGCAATATCCAGGCACGGTTTCCAAACATACGCTTAGCCATGTCGTTTGATGCCTACGACATTGTCAGCAACAAGACTGGGTCGCTGTCGGTCGGAGAATTGTACTTGCGCATGATCATGACTCTGCGCGGGGTCGGTGTCGAAAAGGCACTGACGATTGGGAAAGAGTTCCAGACACCAACCGAGCTCATAGGAATGCTTCAGAGAGATCCGAATGGCACCAAGCGGCTCCAGGACATGGTTATCGATGGGTCGCTCAGGCGGATGGGGCCGGTATTGGGCAAGAGGCTTGCACAGTTCTGGTCTGCCCAGACATTCAATACCACGGAGTAAAATATATCCTTACTGTATGCAAGACAAATGTCTGTCCGACCGACCGTCAGCGCGTCTCTGAATAATGTAAGGGATTCAAACTCCTCTGAGCTTCATCATAGGTATATGCGGCCTGCCCTACAGGCACACATCACTTAGACTTCTCAAGCAGGCCCTCTCTCGCACACATATCCATTGTTCACACTACGCTAGCACCAGGTAGCTTCGTGTGCTCAAAACCCCGCCCTCAAGAGCTTGCACAAGAGAGGCTATATGGCTGGACAGGCTAGGCACTGCAGAGCAGAGCAAGCTACACCTATCAGGAGTCCTCACCTCTGAGATAAGCAGCAGTTGGTTCAGAGAGGTGCGCTCACATTATAGCGGCGGGACCTTTAATAGTACATGTGGTATGTAGCTCATGTGCTATTAAGCCTAATCCCAGTGATAGCCACGTTTCTTTCTTTATCCGCAGTAGCTGGCCGCAGGAAGACTGCAATCTGGCACGTATACCCAACCTAGATTGCTATTGAGCTGCCGAGTCGGGCGGGTTCCAAATTTCAGGTAGTAACAAATCAGCCTGGCGCCTACGATGTCAAAACAAGACTGGGTCAGCAGACAGATGGGGCCGTTCATAGTGGCGCAGGGGCGCATCGGCACTCGATGCTAGCAAATATATTAATGCTCGTTCTTGTCAATAAAAGCCTCTATCAACTGGATGAACTCGTGTGGCATCTCGGCGTGTACCCAGTGCCCTGTATCGAGCTCCTCCACCTCATAATTTGGGAAATACTGCCGCATAGCCGGGTACGCATGCGGCCGAATATACGGAGACCTTTTGCCTGCAATAAACAGCGTTGGACCCTGATACTGCTTCGCCGCATCCACATCCCACCCCATAATGCCCTCCAGGCTCTTTCCCAGGAGCTCCAGCGGAATCCTGGACTTGTATGTGCCCTTCCCTTCCCCCTCACGGGCCTTCTTCATGTTTGTCAGCAGGAACTGCCTCACCGAAATATCCTTCTCGACGGTCTCTAGCATCGCGTCGGCCTCCTTCTGTGAGGCGATGCCCCTGTCCTCGATTGTCTTTAGCATCTGCACGTACTCGGCGAACTCGTGTGCCAGTTTGGCCTTTGTCGGCACCATGTCGTCCACGATCAGCATATCCACGAGGCTGGGATGCTCCAGCGCTGTCTGCATCACCACCTTGCCGCCCATCGAGTGGCCCACCAGGACCGCGCGGCCTAGCCCGTGGTCCTCGATAAACCGCACGATGTCCCCAGACATCGCAGAGTAGGTGTGCGGGACCACATGCGGGCTGTCGCCATGGTTCCGCAAATCGACAGAATACGTGTCTCGGCCAAGCTGCGCGCTCAGCTTCTTGGCAATGGCCCGCCAGTTCTGCTTGGAGCCAAAGAGGCCGTGCAGGATCACCAGGGGCGGCTTGCTGCTGGGAGGTGCCTTGTTGTGCGAAAACTCCAGTGCTACTGTGCTCAGGCCACGGGAGAAGACGCGGGTGGCCACTGCTTGGCGAGCGGCTGCTGTGCGTAGAGAAGTGAGCATGGCTGTGTGAAAAATTCAAGAAATTAGAGTAGCTCGACCAAAAGAGAGAGATAACAGCGGCTAGAGATTTCTTGTCCTTGGCCTCGGATTTGCCGCGCACTACTCTCCATGGAGGCGCTTTTCTTATTCCCGCGCCATGCATCCGTGCGGAAATATGGCTGGCGCTGAAGACCCAGAAAACACGGCTCACAGCCGGGGAACCGCAGGGCCTGCCTCTGTAGATGCGGTGTAGTAGAAAGTAGTATCTGGAGACAGGGAAGGTGCATATGGGGGCAGTCTAGCTCCTTATGTGTTCTCGGAGGGGGTGTCGAAGTCGTATATTAGCTTGAATATAGAAAAGAAAACTGGGTGCCTCACATATCAGCATTTGCAGCTGGCATCAACGCGCCGCCGCCGCCGCCGCCGCCGCCAATGTTGCCAGCGCCCTGCTGCGCCTGTCTCTCGCACCGTCTTAGCAGCTCCTTGGTGTTGAGGTCGGCAACATCCTCGCCGAGACCCGATGCATTGTCGCGCAAGAACTGGATCACCGCATCCGGCAGCATCCACAGTGGCTCACCGGTCTCCATCAGCTGGTGGATGACATTGCAGGCCTCGTACGAGAATGTGTCGTCGCGGTCATTGCGCGTCGGCTCCTTGACATCGGCGTACAGGATGTTGGGCGTAATAACGGTGGCCAGGTTCAGCGAGTCCATCTTGGACCCCGCCTTGTCGTCCACATGCGAGAAGGTCGCGACCCAGTTTAGGAACGTGATCAGCACGTTCAGCATGTCGCGGTTCGGCTGCGGCATCAGGATGATGGCGTACCGGAACGCCTCGAGTCGCTCACGCATCGACGAGATGCTGGCAATGCCCAGGAACAGCCGACGCATACGGAACGGAACCAGTGGGTCGGGCAGCTCGCGCAGGAACTTCTTCAGCAGCGCAGCAATCTGCACCGGCGTGTCCTTCTTTAGATCCACGCGCGAGTAGTCCTTGTCGACGGCCTCGGTGACTTCACGCAGACGGCGGATATTACCGTTCTTGCGGAAGATGCCCTCGACTGCCAGATCCATCGACGACAGGGTGTTGAGCATGACCTCAAAGAACTGCGGAATGGCCAGCTTCTGCTTACCATGGGCGCCCAGGTCGGTCTCCACAGACTGGCGATCCATCAGCACTTCCAGCGACACGCCAAACGTTGCAGTACGCAGCCGCTCCTTGTCGCCGCCGCTGGTGCCACTGGCCGCAGCCTCCTTCTTCTTCAGGTTGGTTTTCAGACGTGACCACATGCCGACTGGCGTCTGCTTCTTGGGCGTGCCAATCAGCGCAACAAGATCAGCCTGCGAGAACTCGGTGGCACCAAGCAGGGCCGACAGACGAGCGACAGCGACGTGCTTGGCGCAGAACAGCTCGGCTGTGTTCAGATCCGACAGGAACCGCATCGTGTGCGGGCGACTCAGCATGGTCTTCACTCTGGTGACTGTCTCGGCCTCGTTCGTTGCCGCACGCGCAGCACTCTGGTCGTTCTCGTCGCTGGCCCGCCGCAGCTTTGACGGCTTGTTGACAACGACGCCTCCTGGCGAGCCCGAGCCCGCCTGGGCAGCCAGCGCGTTGACCGACATGCCAACAGACGTAGCGATATGACCTGCACGGCGTGTGGCATGCTGCAGCTGCGGCGACGTCGAAGGGTATGCCTGCAGCGTCGATTGCGACGACTGGCCAGCCTGGTCCGGCCCGCCTTCCTGCTGGCTGTTCTCCATGCGCGCCTTCATCGCGTACACCGTGGTGTGTGCGACACGCGTCTTGCGGCGGTCGGCCAGCACCTGCGGCGGAGAGAGACTGCTGTCAGTCTCGCGCATCTGTACGATACCGCCCTCCTGCCGTGCTGCCTTGACTGCGGCATCAGCAACTGCCGTGGCGACCTCGGGGCTCAGCGGCGATGTGGTATCTGTCAGATTCAGCGACTGGGCCGAGCCAAGATTCGTGGCGACCTGCAGCTCGCGCTCGGCTTCCTGGATGGTGCGCTGCTCGCTGCCAGACGGCAGCGGTGCGGCCACCGATAGATCCATGCTGGCCAGTGCTGCGTCAAACTCGTTGTTGGCTGCCGCCTGCCGCTCGGTCAGATCCTTCTCGCTGCTGGCATGGCTGTCCTCTGGCGACTTGCTGGCCTCCGATCTGTCAGACACCGCAGTAATTGCCTTGTTCTTGGCTGCCTTGCGGTGCCGCATGGTATCGGGGTTCTCCAGGGCGCTCTTCATCTTTAGCAGACTGTAGAGGCGCTTCAGGGCCACGCGCATCAGGAACGAATACTGCTCGAGCTGCGACACAAACTTGAAGCCGCCAGGCTGCAGACCCTTGCGCGCTGCGCAGTCAGGGCAGTACAGCTGGCCAGTGCTGTCGTCGTGGGCAGACTGCGGGTACATGTGCTGGATCTCGCTATTGCACGACACGCACACGAAGCAGTACAGGTGCCAGCGCTTGTTGCGCCGTGTGTATTCAATGCATTCCGTCTCCACCTCGCTGCGGCATGCAGCGCAGCAGTCGCTGGCAATATCGGTCTGCTGGTACGATAGTCGGAACATGGCCCACTTTTGCCGATCCGATGTCTCCATCAGCCGCGCCAACAGCGCCATGATGCTTGATGGGCACTCGTATTCGGTCTGCGCCTTCAGTGCGCCCTTCAGTGCAACCCGGGTCAGTACCTTGAGGTAGTGCGCTAGGCTGGTGACCAGCGACAGCAGCTCCTGTGTCAATCCGTTGGACTCGTTGCTCTGTGTGTGCGAGAGGACAGAGAAAAAGCTGACAATCCTTTTGCACAGCAGCTTTGGCTCACGCGTGTGCTGCAAACCTAAAATAGTTTTTTTTTCATCTCTCAGGCATTAATACAAAGCATGTGACATATGCATCTGCTTTCAATAAACAGCGATGCACGGAAGAGCTGTGGCGGCTTCCCAATTCACTTACCTGTCGAGTCATCAAAGTGGGACAGCTCGTCCTCGAGGTCGTCGATGGATCCAAATAGCACGTCGACGTGCATGATGAAACGCTCTGCCTGCCGCAGCCCATCCAGGTAATGTCCGCCCGATACCTGCAGCAGCATGTCCGAAATACAAGTCGCTGTTGACTCCTCAAACGACGAAAGCACAGTCCACACCTGGTAGATCTGCTGCTCGCTGACCGCGTTCTGCGGCTTGGCAATCTGCTTCGGCACCCGGCCGCGCACGCCGTCGTAGATGGTCGGATATATCCGCACGTTCCAGAACTTGTAGATCATGTAGCACTCGGGGTGCCAGTGCTCGTCGATGCCGCGGTTGTTGATTTGCAGGAACAGCTTCATAATCGGCTGCTGGCACCCGGCACACCGCTTGGCCACAAGGTATGTGTAGTGGTGCAGGCAGTACGGCTCGCCGTCATGCTCGTAGTATGTGCCGTCGGGTCCAAAAATCGTCTGGCACTCGGTGCACGTGAAGTGCTCCGGGTGGTATTTGCGGCCCAGCGCGTGCACATATGTGCTGTCTAGCGGCTGCTTGCACTTTGCACACACAAAGTTTGTGCGTTCAAAGTAGTGCTTCTCGCATAGAAGGTGGGGCTGCTTTGGCGTGTCTGCGTCCTCCAGCAGGCAGTAGTTGTCTTCGACGTTGGTGCCGCAGTCCTAGCAGGGGCAGGCAGAGGAGGATGTTTAGATGTGGGCATGGAAAGGATGCATGCTGCCTTTGCTGCTGCTCATATTTCCATAATAGATTGTTTGGGTGCTTTTTTCCCGATAGGCTTACCTCGCAACAGAAGCACTGGGGATGGCAGACCCCGGTTTGAAGTGGCACCCACTGGTCCGCTATACCCTGTCCACACTTTATGCACGCTGTCGGGGTCGATACTTTGGCAATCACGCCGTTCGGCGCTGCTGCTGTAGCTGCCGCTGCCGCCGGTACCTGCTGCTCTAGGGCTGTGCTGTCGTTGGCATTTGTCTGAATGTTGTGTTCAGCAGCTGATGGATTGCCTGCGTCTGCCATGGTCACACGAATGGGGGAGAGAAAAGCAATAAACGAAAAGGAGGTTGCCAAATGTATGCGAATGAAGAATGAAAAAAAGTGCCAAAGGGAAAGGAAGAGTGGGTGTAGAAACCAGTGACGCAAAGAAAGTACACGGAGCTGAGCAAAATAAAAGTGCTGCTGCTGCTGCTTAAGAGTATAAAAAAGAAATTTGAAAAGAAAGGCGAAGAAAAGCTTGCCGGTGGCCAGGAAACAACCGCGAACTCACACTTGGCTCGCCGGGAACCTACCCGTGATTGGCTGGGCACGCCCCCACGCCCAACCATAGTGTTCCTCGCGACGCCTTGGCCCGGTCCCTCCGGCACAGACGAACGCAGCAGTCGGCATGGCCAAAAAACAATCTTGCTCGCCTTCGATTCCTCCGTCTATATTTAGCACCTTTCCATACAGCATTGACCATGTCTCGGTTGCCACTCGCTGCAGCAGCCTTCGGCGTCTACGCTTCCGCCAGCTTTGCCGTGCTGAGGCAAGTCGCCCTCGCTGTTCCCGAGCCGTACATGGACGAGATATTCCACATTCCGCAGGCGCAGCGCTATTGCGCAGGCTCGTTCCACGAATGGGACCCCAAGCTGACCACGCCGCCCGGTCTATACTTGGTGTCGCTCGTGCCCGCGTGGGCGCTGGGCATCAACCCGTGCTCCGTCGATATGCTGCGCACCACTAACTGGGTACTCGGGCTGGCATTGTTCTGGACCACCCACTTCCTTGTCACCCGCCACAGCCTGCCGCAGGCCTCGGCGCTGAATTCCGCATTGCTAACACTGGCCTTGGCGCTCTTTCCAGTCACGTTTTTCCTCCACCACCTGTACTATACGGACACGGGCTCGCTGCTGTTTGTGCTCCTGGCCTATGCACTGAGCCTCCAGGGGCAGCATGCGCTGGCCGGGCTCTCTGGGTTTGTGTCGCTGTGGTTCCGCCAGACGAACGTCGTGTGGGTCGCCTTCATCGGCTTCTCGGCAGCACTGACCAGCATCCAGCGCAAACAAGGGATCGCCGAATCCAGCCTGAAGCAGTCCCTAGTCCAGCTGCTCAAGTGGGTGTTGCGATTCGACCGACATGTACTGTCGATCCTGCAGCTTCTCACTCCGTACATGGCGGTGGTGGGCATGTTTGCTGTGTTTCTGTATGTCAACCAGGGCATTGTGCTTGGCGATAAGAGCCACCATGAGGCTGGCACCCACCTGCCGCAGATGTTTTACTTTTGCTCGTATGCTGTTGGCATCTCTGCGCCCTCCATCGTGCTCTCTGCCAGTCCGCTGCAGTTTGCCCGTCGCCTCAAATCCCGGTAGGTAGATCTCCCCACTATTTTTAAGCCAGACCATCACACAGGCATGACTTGCTACGTCCCACAGAACCAAAACAACTTTTGGCCCGCACTAACTTCTTTGGCGGCTTCGGTTTTCCACAGCCTCCCCGTAGTCCCCGTCAGCTCGCTTCGGAAATCGCTCTATGTGCCCTTATGGTGGTGATTGTCGACAGATTCACCATCGAGCACCCGTTCCTGCTCAGCGACAACCGCCACTATCCGTTTTATGTCTGGAAGAACGTCTACCGGCGCCACTGGGCAGTCAGGTATGCGCTGACGCCGCTGTACGCCTACGCCATGTGGGCCATGTACCAGTGCGCCAAGCGTCGCCAGTCCACACTCTGGCTTTTGGCACTCGCTGCCTGCACTATGGCTGTGCTGGTGCCCTCGCCGCTGCTCGAGTTTCGGTACTTCACTGTGCCGTACTTTTTCTTCCGCCTCAACTGCTCCCCGCCAGGCACAAGGGGCACTGTGCTCGAGCTGGCGTGGTTCGCAGCGATCAATGCGCTGACTGTCTGGGTGTTCCTGAACAAGCCATTTACGTGGGACTCGGAGCCTGGTCGGCTCCAGCGGTTTATGTGGTAGAATTAAATGTTCATTTGAGTTTATACATTCCGCCTGTTTGCTCCAGCCTGTCCTCGCGCACCATCAGCGCCAGGAACGCCTTGAGCTCATCTGGCTCGATCTTTTCGCCTGGCAGAAACATGTCCAGCATGCTGTGGATGCGGTCCAGGGGCAGTGGCCCAAAGTTGGTCAGCATGCCGACCACATACTTGAAGTGCACACGCAGTGCTTCAGTATGTGCACCAGCACTCCAGCCCTGTCCCATCTACCACCCACTTCCTCCAGTCCGTCCTCCTCAGCCGTATCGTCGATACTCTTGTCAGCGTTGCGTGTAGCATCCGTGGCCATCGCCTCCGACTCAGCCACCTCGAACACGCCACCACTGGTCTCCCGAATGACACCGCGCGCCTGCCAGAACCTGATCCTCGGCAGTGCAAACTCCTCCGAACATTCCAGTGCCTGAGATACCTCGGCCAGGAGTCATTTTAGACCTGCCGCTAAAAGCATACAGCACCGCTGCCTGAGCCGGCTTAGCACTGACCTCTAATGTCCGATCAGCAAGCCCGATCTCCAGAGTCACCGCTCCTAGCGCATCACGCCACTCGAGCTTCCGGGCCGCCTTTAGCGACTCGTACACACCACTGTACCTGGTCCCGTAGTGAGGCCATCTCTGCAGGCATCGTGAACTGCTCGCTGGGCACGCTGCCCCAGAACTGCCGTGATACAACCGTCGTGTGCATTGGCATCTCCCACCCGTTGTGCACGCTGACCTCTGCGATATACTGGTCGGCGCGCTTCGAATCAGCCAAGTCCTTCAGCATAACCTCGCACCGCTCAAGCGCCTCGTCGCCAAACCTGAGTTTCATCATCTCGACCTGTTTGATCTCGCGCTGCGTCTCGTAGTCAGCGCACAAAAGAAGCTGATGGGCCAGGTGTTTCTCAAACTCCTCGACAAACACATCCTTGGTGTCGAAAATACTGACCAGCAAGCTCAGTACATCCGCGTCCCGCCGCTGTGCCGTCAGATACACTGCCTTTGCCTCCACAGGGCAGTGGCTCCCACTCCATATCCTCAGCGTCCTCGTCGTATATCACGCCCTCCTGCCTCATCGTCTTCGATTATACCGCCGCTTGCCAGATCCTCAAATAGCTCGCTTTCCTCGGCCACCATGTCCTGCACGATACACATCACCGTATCCTCCCTTGATCTAAGGTATCCGCGGATTGGACCTGCGACAATTTCCAGCACTGTGCTTGTTGGGTCAAGAAGACGCAGACAACGAATCGCCGAGATGTATTGCGTCAGAATGTCGTTTGTCGTGGCCCCTGGATGCAAAAGCCGCTTCTGGATTGCTGCACGGAGGGACGTGGCGACGCTGCGAAGATTGTTGAGTTGCTTGACACAATCATGCAGATCGGAAATCGCCGCCCGTGTGTCCGGATAGTCGATTATGATGCTGAATAGCTCTGATGTGCGCAGGTCAGAGAAGCGGGTAAACAACTGTGTTTCAGAAAACTCTGCAATCGAGTAGGATGGCGACGAGATGAAGGTATCGAAAACAGCCATTGTGCTAGCTATGCTCATCCGGAGAATGTCGAGGCACTCGGTTCCCCATTTCCCGGCGGCCGACTGAACGATGTGCTCGATGGTCTCTGCGACTGTTTCTTTGATAGCCGACTGCGTGAATCGCTGGATATGCGTCTTTTCCAGAAGCTGACACCCCTCACGAAATTGCTGTAGGAACCTGAGTGCACTGTCAACCGATGATAGCACATGGCGTGCAAAGCGGCTGGTATCACTGTCTGCATCGTCTTCTTCTTCCGGCTGAGGTGTGGAGATATGTGCCAAACTGAACACTGATAATTTCTGAGGCAGCTGGTTCGCAGAAATGTCTGGTTTAACCAGCTCCGGCAACTCTGAGTCCAGCACCTCAGAAAATACAGGGTCCCTCCATCTCTGGCGCACCAGACCAAGTGTTCCCAGCAAAAGCCAACGACAACCACTGTCTAAGCTGATCCGGCAGTGCACTATTGCAGACCTCAAGCATGAGTGCATCCCAAGTTCTCTCGTAGGAGATAGTACGTGTCCCAGCATCTTTCATGAACTGATCCTGCCGCTCGCTAATCGCCGAAACCAATTGCAAAAAATCACCAAACACGTCGCCCGATGAGTGCGCATTTGATACTAATTGGTTTACGTCGCTGCGGTGTGTGAATAGTACTTCTTCAGGGCTTGCAGCATGCGTCACATATTTACTTGTGCTGGGAGACTTAACACCAGTCGTTAGTAGTTCAGCTTCATTCGGTAGCATATCAACGGCATAGAAATGAGAGAATGGTCAAGGATAGCGGCGAAGTCTCAATGGTGATCCAAACGCTAAACCTAAATGCTAGCAGATACGATTTTTAATTAGCATGGCATGATTATGGTTGATGCTGAAGCACGATGATGGCTACATTATCCCTGAACATTTAGTAGCTGTTTCCGCCATCTGTAAAAACAAACGTGTTTAGGTCACATCCAATGCTGCCCATCTCCATATTCACTTGGACCCTACAATTTCTCACATATGTACAACAGACCAACAACTTGCTGTTGTATCTGAAGGTACATCTTAGCCTGTTGCCTTGCTGCAACAAAATGGCTGTGTGGAGAGCGTTCTGCAAAAAAGTTATTTCATTATAAGATCTTAAATTGCATTGCAGTTAGAATTTGATGTATATCCCGAGGCTAGATTTCTTGCATTAGCAAAATGGCCATGCATGACCAAAGAGAGGCTCTCGCTATTCTCTTGGAGACAATATGCGGAGATATTGTGGCAAGGCATTGTTGGAGGTGCCTGAAATGACCCCTGCTCTTGTCATAAATGAACGATCAACATTCTGCTGGCAAAATCGATTCACTCTGCCTCTTCCGCTCCTCCTTTATTGAATTGGAAGATTGCCTTTGGAGTTCAGCGAGTTTTCTCATTTCAACCACCATGTCTGGAATCATATCGTGAGCATAGAACCTGAAATAAGAGGCTAACGCGCGACCCTCAGCCCCACGGCAGGTATTTAAGCCATGGTTCACGAATGGAATAGAGTCGAATTCATCACATTCCAACTCCTGTATCTATACTCTAATTCGAAGACTAGCTATTCAATCATGAATATCCAGTTCATCTCGTTCATTCTCTAACAAAAAAGTAGTTTTCATATGAACTCCTCCATGAAAAAGAACCGCATGATACCTTTCCAAATTTCGGATTTAAGGGTTATTGACATTTGTTACAAGTTCTGCAAGGACCCTGCGCAGCTAGCCGGACCAAAGCGGACTGAACCAAGCCAGCATGGCCGCTGTTATCTGAGCCAACCTCGGCTACCGCAGTCCTTGAGAGCAGTGGACTGTTCTTGGGTCGGTTACCATTGTGCCAATTGCAGTATCTCTCCCTCCTATATATTAGCAAATCCTATCTGCAATTTGACGGATTCTTCATCAATAAATTCTCTCTTAAACTGTCTTTTCATGTTTGCGTATAGTATATGGCGTGCACTGCAGAGTGCAGTTGCTTGTTCTGCTTTCGTTTCATTTTGCAGCACATCCAATGGCTCAGCAGTTGAACATCCATACACCGTCTGTCCATCCACTGCTTTTGACTCACGAATAGCTGCTGTGCGGTGGTAAAAAATCCACCACGATATTGTCGGAAAAGCTTCAGAAGATGCTGTGGAGCATATGCCCAGTGCTTTTGGCAGATCCTACAGCACCAGCTGGACTACTCGCCCGACGGTGAATCCTCAGCCAGCCTGTCTCGACCAGAGGGAAACACATGCTATGTTCTGGGTCAGCGCAGATTCACTTAGAAATATAGGTAGGCATGGCCATAGAGAGGCTCCATGTCATTCTCTGGAGGCAATGCGTGGGGTAATTGTAAAGAGGGAATTGTAGGGTGTGTTCGACGCTGTGCTCACACCTGCCACAAAGCAGGGATCCACAAGCTGCTGAGCGGATCGCTTCTCCCACCGTCATCCATTTTCTCTCCGTTGAATCAGTGGATGCCGTGCTGAAGTTCAGCAATATTTTCTATTGCAAGCATTAGCAATTCCAGGCTATGTATTGTGCACTTTGAGCCATGAGCCATGAGCCATGTGCAAGTTGCTGGACTGCTGTTCCAGAGGGATGTATTTGAGCCCCGGACCATGAGCTGCAGACTGCTGTTTTCAGAATTGACTCGCTCTTTATCCGTACTCATCATCTCTAGACATCTCATGCATGAATATTCATACCTTCGGATCGAAAAACACTGCTATGTCTTCTGATCTATCCTCTTATACAATTAAAGAAGGCAGAGGTGTTTGCCTTTCGTGACTAATTTGTCTACTAGAGCCTCATTAGCCTGCGAACTCATTGCACGCTTTCTTGTATGTTCCCCTCACGGTCGCCGCATCATGAAAGGGAGACAGGACAAGAATGTGGAGGTAGACGATAGGAGTGGCAAAACGGCCACGAACACGAGCGAAAATGGGACAGCGAGTTTTCCGATTTGGCCCCCTCCTTTGGGACGGATTAGGATATTAGCTGACTGAGCTCTGGGAGGTATACGCATGGCTATTCTTCTAGATGGCCACAGGATTCTGGATCTGTCCCTCACAGTCGGCGGTATGGACTACAACCTTTCTCATAGAATGTTTAGAGCTGCTGTATCTAGCGGTTCCCATGAGGGGTAATATATCTGGCTAACGTACATGCCTTCCTATGCAAACGCCGTAGGATACGCTAAATCCTAGAATCCTAGTGCGCTATGGCCAAAATCCATCAGTTTTTAATTTCCCAAACTGTGCAGTTGATCGGCTTCGGCTAAAAATACAAGCGACATGCTCCGCTGCCGATGGGAGAGACTATTGGGACTGCTGTTCGTCTCTACTGCTCAACAGTCTTTGACTCCTTTCTCTTCCAGCATATTCCGTGCACGATTCTTCCAAAATCGCTATGAACACATTACGTACAAGGACTTTGGCGCAGTGGCCACCATCGATGACGACGCAGAATCGCAGAATGTCGTCGCTTCCGCTCGCCTACCAGCTCTACAAGGCCGATGAAAAGGCCACTGAGCGCAAACCTGTTCTTCTCTGCATGCATGGGTTCTTTGGATCGAAAGCGGCAGTGGATGAGCATCGCTCCACGCATGGCCAGGCTGATCGACCACGATATCTACGCACTCGATATGCGCAACCATGGCCAGAGCCCGCATATATACCCGCATCGGTACCAGGAAATGGTCGACGATATTGAAGCATTTGTCAGGGCGTTGGGCGTTGACCGTGTTTCTCTAATGGGCCACTCGATGGGCGGCAAAGTGAGCATGACGACAGCACTGATGAACCCCGGGCTGGTTGACCGGCTTGTCGTCGAGGACAATGTGCCCTGCAGGGTCAAGCTGATGCACGACTATGGATATTATATTGAGGGCATGCGCAAAATTAGCGACAGGACATGTCAAGTCGCGCAGGGAGGCTGATGAGATGCTGGCAGAGTTCGTGGAGGATGCCGGGATGCGGCGCTTTGTGTTATCTAACCTGACCAAGCAGCGCGGGGATATGGAGTACAAGTGGGAGATTTCGCTCGACAACTTGCTCGAAGGATACCAGTACATGGGCGGGTGGGATGTGCCAGCAAACGCCGATGGGATCAGTGCGCACGTTCGGTGGGCCGACGCTGTTTGTGTGTGGAACAAAGTCAAGGTTCTGGACCGCCGAACGACAAGCCCGCTATTGATCAGCAGTTCCCGGAGAACAAGGTAGTGCTGCTCGAGACTGGTCATAATGTCGCTTGGGAGCGGCCGCGCGAGTTCCTTGACGCCGTGTCAGGGCTCTTCAGAAAGTGAGGCTGTTACACACGGGGGGGGGTTCGTAAACGCAAAGCGGTAGATTATGACGCTAAGCAAGTTGATGAAGACAAAGGGGGGCGGCAAATAGCCGACGTTTGCTGGCTGGTTATCTCTTCTTCGCTTCCTTTTCTTCGCATATAATAGATTCACCACTTTTCGCACTCTTTAACCAGAATCAGAATGAGGAGTGTCATTTTAAGCGCGGCCGCCAGGTCGATTCGGCCACTATCACGAGGCACCAGCTGTGTGTCAGCGTACTATGCCCGCGCTGCTCTCGAGCCCCTCCCAGCAGCTCCCGCTGTGCCGCCGGGCGTTTTCAGCCAGTACGCAGCCCAGACAAAAGGCCGAGGAGGCCAAGGCGAAAGTGGTGTCGGCGTCAGCACTGGTCAAGGATCAGGAGCTCCATGGGTTTGTAGTGGAGAGCGTGCAGAGCGTGTCCTGAGCTGAAGCTGAAAGCGATCCGTCTGCGTCACACGCGCACAGGCGCCGAGTGGCTGCACATCGACCGTGACGACTCGAACAACGTGTTCAGCATCGGGTTCAACACATCGCCCAGCGACAGCACTGGTGTGCCACATATCCTGGAGCACACGACGCTGTGTGGGTCGGAGCGGTACCCGGTGCGCGACCCGTTCTTCAAGATGCTGAACCGGTCGATGTCGACGTTCATGAATGCGTGGACAGCGCACGACTACACGCAGTACCCGTTTTCGACGCAGAACGCAAAGGACTACGAGAACCTGCAGAACGTGTACCTGGACTCGGTGTTCAACCCGAAGCTGACCTGAGCTGGATTTCCGGCAGGAGGGGTGGCGGCTCGAGCGCAGCGATCCGAGCGACTCGACATCGGCGTACCAGATGAAGGGCGTGGTTTTCAATGAGATGAAGGGGCGTTCTCGGATTCCGGCAGTCTGTTTGCGCAGCGCGCCGAGCAGCA
Organism: Linderina pennispora; assembly: GCF_002104995.1. Lineage (NCBI taxonomy): Eukaryota > Fungi > Kickxellomycota > Kickxellomycetes > Kickxellales > Kickxellaceae > Linderina > Linderina pennispora. The sequence continues at coordinate 185,167 of NW_024468262.1, forward strand.
GCTGTATCCTGACACAACATATCAGTACGTCAGCGGTGGCGACCCTGCATATATCCCTGACCTGACACACGAGCAGCTGGTGCATTTCCACCACACGCGCTACCACCCGAGCAACGCCCGCATCTACTCGTACGGAAACTTCCCCGTTGGCGCCACAGCTGGAGCGCGTCGACAAGCTTGTGGCCGCGGCACGAGCGGCTGCAGCCCGGCAGCGTGCCGATGGAGGTGACGCCGTTTGGTCGAGAAGACCGTGACGGAGTTTGGGCCGATCGAGAGCGTCGGGTCGCCTGACAAGCAGACCAAGTTTTCGGTATCGTACCTTACCAACGATTTGCGGGATGTTTACGAGACGTTCTCGATGAGCATGTTCTCGAGCCTGCTTTTGCACTGGCACAGCAGCGCCCATGCACAAGGCGCTGATTGACTCGCAGATTGGCTCGGACTACTCGTCCAACACGGGCTATAGCCCGTTCACGCGCCAGACGTCGCTGTCGGTCGGTCTGCAGGGCCTGGCCGACAAGGACATCCCGCTGGTCGAGCAGCGCATTGGCGAGACCTTTGCCAAGGTGCGTGACGAGGGGATTTGAGCGCAAGCGCGTGGATGCAGCTCTGGCGGGCATCGAGCTGGCGTACAAGCACAAGACAGCCAACTTTGGCATGTCCCTGATGAAGTCGCTGTCGACTGGCTGGTTCCACGGCGTCGATCCGGTCGACTACCTGAAGGTCAGCGACAACATTGCGCGCATGCGGGCAGACGTCGAGCAGGGCAAGTTCTTTGAGAACATCGTTGACAAGTACTTTGCCAACAGCAAGCACAAGCTCAAGTACATCATGCTGGCTGACGCCAAGTACAACCAGCAGCTGGAAGAGAGCGAGCAGCGCATGATCCAGGACAAGCTGGCGAAGCTGACCAACACCGATCTGCAGGTGATTGACGAGAAGAACAGGGCGCTGGCCAAGGAGCAGATGCGCAAGGAGGACCTGAGCTCGCTGCCCACACTCACCATGGCTGACGTCAACGAGAAGGCCGAGCGGTACGCCCTGGACATGAGCGCCGCCGGCGGCAGCGTACCGGTGCAGTGGCGCACCTACAGGCCACCAACGGCATCAGCTACCTGCGTATCATCAACGACGTCCGCGACAAGTACCCAGAGCTGCGGCCGTACCTGCCGCTGTTCTGCGACGCCCTGACATATCTCGGTACCAAGTCGCGGTCGATGTCGGACATTGAGACCGACATCCGCCTGCACACCGGCGGCGTGTCGTTCTCGCCGTTCGTCAGCACCGATCTGGGCAACCTGGGTCACATCGAGGCTGGCATCTTCATTCGGCTCACACTGCCTGGACCAGCACATCGAGCCCATGTACAACCTTGTTCTGGAAGCTGGTTCGCGAGACCGACTTTGACAACACCGAACGCCTGCGCACGCTGCTGACAGCCCTGTCATCCAGCATGTTCAACGATGTTGCCAGCTCCGGCCATGCCTTCGCTCGCCGGCTCGCTGGTTCGACCCTGACGCCTGAGATGAATGTCCTTGAGGCAATCAACGGCATCTCGCAGGTCAAGTTCCTTAGCGACCTGTCCCGTCTGGCGGATCTGTCGCCGGTCGTCGAGAAGCTGAAGCAGGTGCAGCAGGTCGTGTTCAACAAGCTGACGATGCGCGCCGCCATTACCACGAACAAGGGCAGCGTCGATGAGAACCAGGCTATGCTGGACAGGTTCATTGACACGTACCCGCAGCTCTCCACCGATGAGGCATCGCACTCTGTCGGCTTCCAAGTTCGAGCCCACCAGCGCCCGCTTCTTCTGCCCGCTGCCGTTTGCCACAAACTACGCCTGGCAAGGCCATCCGCACCGTGCCCTACAGCCACCCGGACAGCGTCAAGCTGCAGTTGCTGGCCAAGTTCCTGACCCCCAACTACCTGCACCGTGAGATCCGCGAGCGCAACGGTGCATACGGTGGCGGCGCCTCGTACTCGGCGCTGCAGGGCATTTTCGGCTTCTTCTCGTACCGCGACCCGTCGCCGCTGGAGACCGTCGAGACCTTTGCCAAGTCGATTCAAGTGGATCACCGAGCATCCAGATCTCGGACCGTGAGATGTCGGAGGCCAAGCTCTCTGTGTTTGGCGACCTCGACAACCCCATCTCAGGTGTCCGAGGAGGGAATGACGTATTTCACCACGGGTATTACCGATGACATGCGCCAGGAACGCAGGGACCAGTTCTTTGCCGTCACTGCCAATGACCTGAAGGACGTTGCTGGCCAAGTATCCTGGTGCCCGAGGCCGCGCAGTTCTCGTCGCTGGCTGTCATTGGCGAGGAGAGCTTGGCTATTCCGCACGACTGGGAGCATCTGAAGCTCCAGTAGACATTTCTGTATTAGGTGGAGATTTTATTAGCAATGGTGTATCGTGTGGAACTCACCGGCGTAGTGTCTGCAGTGTCGGGATCCTTATCCATATAGTCCGTATACTCGCTGTCGAACTTGGTCTCCGCCGTCTCCAAGGAATATTATCGGGTTGGCAGGGTCTAGTCACCGTCGACAGGTCGATGTACGGGTTGAGCGGAGCAAGCTTCAGATCATATATACGGCTGTCACAAAGGACCAGTGGCCGCTTCGACGTGTCCATGACCATCGAGTAGTAGTACTCGCTCATGACTGAGCGGTTGCCAAAGCGAACAAACCGGAATCAGGACTATCTGGGGTCCTGGAACTGTCCACCATCGCAATCTCGCTTGATGCGTCGCCTAGACGATGGTGCTCGAGCGCCTCAGAGACAAATCTGATATCGCGAGTGCACAACAGCGTGCGTGGCCGCGTCTCGCTAGCCAGCAGATACGGGATGGTCAGGTAGTATCCCTCGGGGATGAACAGATCGAAGGTGTTTGCCAGCAGCGTGCATGTTGCGTCGCAGTGGCTAGCACAGGTGCACCACTCGGGGTTGCTCACATACAAGGCGCGAGGAGTGACAGCCTCAGGAGTGAACAGCTTCTCAGCCAAGCCATGCCCACGTTGCGGTTCCGCTCTCACGCCTAGCAATTGCACGCCGGACCTTGCCTAGCCACAGATGGTACTTGTGCTGGAACCCCGATATGCACAAGCGCCGCTGTTCTGCCCTGATTCGTGTAGGTGTCGCTCCTTGTTGTCATTGGTAGGCGGGATCTCGCGCTGTACCATATACAGGAGCCTTAGCACCCATGGACACACGCCCCAGTGAATGTCCCAGCTTTGGATAGTGGTTGAGCACAGTGTCGATGATCCAGATCATGCGGTCCTGACACCGACATATTTTGCTATACACCTCTGCCGAAATCGGCTACGTTGCAGATTCGGCAGTCGTTCACAAAGTAGCTTTTTCCATCCGGCCCGCGATTCAAATTAACCAGCGACAGATTCAGCACGCCGACAAACTCGTTCTCGCTGGTGATAGCCTCTCCCAACGGCGAGTTCAGTATGGCTGAAAAGACCGTGGTATCTTTCTTCGTACAAGATTGCCTGTGGGGCGATTGTCCGCGACGGCTTGGGTTTGCGTGTCAGCGATCGTCTCCAGAGCGGTGCAGTCACGCTGGTAGCACGACTGCTGTTGCCGTATAGTTTCAGAGGTCGCGTTGGCAGTATGCACTATGGACGTAGTTCTCAGCAGCTGTCCGTACAGCGCCATGAAGTTGTTAGCCAGCTTGTCGTGCTGAAAGACCATGTACCCGTCGCCATGGGTGATTTTCAGCGACCCCCACAGGCCACACACTAAGTGCAATGGTATGGAGCCAATGTAATGGCCGAAGAGCGCAATACGAATCGTCTGGATGCCGATGGCCGACATACACTGTGCAGCAGAGCAGTGGTCTGTGAACATCATGGTCAAAAGACGGCGCTCGCGCACAGGCCCTTCAATATTCTCACCGAGTCCCAGTGCATCGATTTCGTGCGCGGTGCCGCCAGTGCGGCCGATTTCCTCGTCACGGTCCTTCAGTCGAAATGTAATGCGCTTGCTGGCGAGTTCAGACAGCAACGAGTACGTGCCGAACTGCACCCATGGCAGCTGACTACAAGCCAGTTTGTGCTGCGCCAGAGTCGACATTCTGTATAGCCCCGGATCCTCATACTCGCGATTGTCGAAGGCGTCTGCCTACGGCCAGCAATCGCCAAATGCTTGGCAAAGTATAAGAGTTGTGGAGAAGAGTCGTGCAATGGAGCCATAGAACATCGCAAAGAAAAAGTAGTTGACGCCGACATGGATCCACTGCCAAGCAACAATCCGTCGCCCAGACTTGGGGATGTAGGAAATCAACCTAACTGCCTTCTCAAGCTCATCCATGTGCACATACTTTGTGATTCTGGCCAAGCTCAAAACCCCCTCAGCACTGCCGTTCTGAATAATCTTAATCAGGTCGTCGGCATTCAGAGTCTGGTGCCCATCGCATACCGGATAATCCTCCTCGTCGACATCCACCTTGGCACGCTCTTCAATTGACGACTGTGAGACGCGGAATGATTTTGTGTGGCATCTATTTTCACACGCATGCAGGGTAATGCCAAATTCGTGTTCGTTTTGGTGCCTTAGCCAGCGCAGGTACCGGACGAGTGTCTTGCGGTATCCCCGAGTGGGTCCAGGGAGGAATTGCAAGAAAGCGACAATTAGGGCGAAAAGGGCCGGAACTCCGCTGAAGAGGTCGATTTCGCGGATTCCTATGCCTCCTGAATCGTCGCTGTTGTCGTTGCCTTTGCGCTTGTGTAGGCTATGCAGTTCATGGGATGGTCCCATTCGCGAGATAATATACTTGTCACGTAGGTAATGTTTTGTACGATCGTCTCCATGGTGGCGCGGGTGATTGATGGCTGTGTCCTGAAGAAAGAAATACCAGAGAAGAACAATGTGACACTCTGGTGAAAGAAAAGGCCATCGAGTTAGGGCTATCGATTTGTGCATCCCTGTTGAATTGGGCATGTCAACCTTCTAGAAAGAAAATCAATAGAAGAGTGCGTCGAAACGTGTTAATGTGGTGCTATTTGAACCGGGCTGGAAAAAGTATGCAAAGTCGTGTCTTGGTATATAAAAACTATGAAGAGTGGAATTCACGGCGTAGTGTCTGCAGTGTCGGGTCCTTGTCCATATAGTCCTGTATATTCGCTGTCGAAACTTGGTCTCCGCCGTCTCCAGGAATATCATTCGGGTTGGCAGGGTCTAGTCACCGTCGATAGGATCGATGTACTGGGTTGAGCGGAGCAAGCTTCAGATCATATATACGGCTGTCACACAGGACCAGTGGCCGCTTCGACGTGTCCATGACCATCGAGTAGTAGTACTCGCTCATGACTGAGCGGTTGCCAAAGCGAACAAACCGGAATCAGGACTATCTGGGGTCCTGGAACTGTCCACCATCGCAATCTCGCTTGACTGCGTCGCCTAGACGATGGTGCTCGAGTGCCTCAGAGACAAATCTGATATCGCGAGTGCACAGCAGCGTGCGTGGCCGCGTCTCGCTAGCCAGCAGATACGGGATGGTCAGGTAGTATCCCTCGGGGATGAACAGATCGAAGGTGTTTGCCAGCAGCGTGCATGTTGCGTCGCAGTGGCTAGCACAGGTGCACCACTCGGGGTTGCTCACATACAAGGCGCGAGGAGTGACAGCTTCAGGAGTGAACAGCTTCTCAGCAAGCCATGCCCACGTTGCGGTTCCGCTCTCGCGTCTAGCAATTGCACGCCGGACCTTGCCTAGCCACAGATGATACTTGTGCTGGAACCCCGATATGCACAATGCGCCGCTGTTCTGCCTTGATTCGTGTGGTGTCGCTCCTTGTTATCATTGGTAGGCGGGATCTCGCGCTGCGTACCATATACAGGAGCCGTAAGGTCCATGAGCTGACGCTCCAGTGGATTTCCCAGCTTTGATAGTGGTTGAGCACAGTGTCGATGATCCAGATCATGCGGTCCTGGCTACGACAGATCTTGTCGTATGTTGGCTGCGGAACCGGCACACCAAAGATCTCGCAGTTGGGTGCGAAGCGGCTTGACCCATCATTGGTTACGATTCAAGTTTACCAGCGACAGATTCAGCACGCTGACAAACTCGTACTCGCTGGTGATGGCCTTCTCCTAGCGGTGAATTGAGCATCTGCAGCAAGCTCCGGTAGCTGTGTTCGTAATATACCGCGCGTGGGTTGATAGGGCGGGGAGCTGAGGCTTTGCGGGTGCGTGGTTTTTTCCAGGACGGCCCAATCATGGTAGCCGAATGGCTAATGCCACCATACATGTCGGAGTTTTCGGTTGCAGTGTGCCGAACCGATGTTGTTTTGGTCAACATGCCATATAGCGCCATGAAGTTGTTGGCCAGCTTGTCGTGCTGAAAGACCATGTACCCGTCGCCCTGTGTAATCTTCAATGACGCCCAGAGACCGCATACTAAATGCAATGGCATTGATCCGACGTACTTGCGCAGCAGTGCAATGCGGATTGCTTGGATGCCAATGGCTGACATGCACTGGGCTACCGAGCAGTGGTCGGTGTAGAGCATGGATATAAGTCGGCGTTCGCGCACAGGGCCATCTGTGCTCTCGCTGAGGTCCAGTGACTCGTCGCTGATTGTGCCACCGGTCCGGCCGATTTCCTTCGTCCCGGTCCTTCAGCCGAAATGTAATCCGCTTCCCGGCAAGCTCAGACAGCAGCGAATACACGCCAAACTGCACCCATGGAAGCTGGCTACATACAAGTTTGTGCTGCGCCAAAGGTTGACATTCGGTAGATATCGGGTAGTTCTGGTTTCGAGCCATCCGAGTGCTTTCCGAAATACGGCTGTATCCGGTGCCTGACCAGGGTGAATAGGCGAGAGAAGAACTGTGCCACTGCACCATAGAACATCGCAAAGAAAAGGTACTTGACGGCAACATGGATCCACTGCCAAGCAACAATCCGCCGCCCGGACTTTGGTATATACGATACAATCCTGACTGCCTTCCGCAATTCCTGCATGTGCACATAGCGGGTTATGCGCGCCAAGCACACGAATGTCTCGGCATTGCCGTTCTGAATGATTTTTACCAAATCATCTATCCGTAGCAGCTGCTGGCTGTGGCACATGGGCGCGTCTTCCTCATCTACATCGGCCTTGGCGCGCTCTTCGATCGACGACTGCGAAACCCGGAACGATGTTGTGTGGCAGTTCTTCTCGCATGCGCGCAGTGCAATGCCAAACTCCTGCTCGCTCTGCTGCCTCAGCCATCGGATGTATTTGAGGAGGACTGTGCGATAGCCGCGGGTCGGATCGGGGAGGAATTGCAGGAAACCGACTATCAGCGCCAGCAGTGCAGGCACGCCGCTGAACAGGTCAATCTGGTTGATATCGATGCCGCTGTTGCTGTCGGACTGGGAGCCTTTGCGTTTGTAAAGCGCGCCGGTGGGTGTGTCTGAGGCGGTGCCATTGACAATGTAGTTGTTTATTGTTACATATGTGATGTTGTGGATAACAGTCTCCATGGCCGGATATTAGCTACGCGATGTGGATAAACGGGGTCGGGTAGAAGGGCTACAGGAAACACGGGTGGGAATTGTCCAAAAAGCAGCACAAAAATATTGCAGGAAGAGAAGGTTCGGAATCGCAAATTAGGGAAAGAACGGGCCAGGCTATCGCTCAAACTCCCGCAAAGGGCATCGAATCCATTCTCTGCTTGCAGAATAGTGCATGAGCGCTGCAGCTGAAATGGCACAAGGCATAAAAGGTGACGCCAGGTGCCGACCAGATCAGTAGAGCCAGGTCCAGGTGCAATGCGGGTCCCGCTGGGGTGTACTCAGACATGATGCCACAGCAGCATCCGCGTGCATGACAAAGCGTTGCACAGGCTGGTGTGGCATGCCAAACGTAACGGCCGATTTCCGCTCTTCAGCCTTGCGCTTACCCTGCTCTTTTCCACTCCCGCCTTCAATTTCTGTTTCAGTACCCTTTTTCCCAACTCATAGAATTACAATTCACACGATGCAGAGCAGGAGGCTGCTTCACTCGGGTGGCCTGCTTGTCGCAACGCTGCTGTGCTGGCTCTACGGCTGCCACCTGTTCCGGTCCGCCAACAGCACGCTGGCGAGCAAGCCGGTACACGACAGCCAGCAAGGCAGCACAGCGGCTGCATCACATGACAGCAGCGCTCTTGGCGATAGCAGCGACAACGTCCTGACGTTCGTCCACGCCTCCGACATCCACATCAGCAAGTTTGTGCCCCGTGGCGGGTACGTCCACTTCCTGCATTTCCTGAAGACTGCGGTGCCGCTGATCGCGCCGCGACTGGTCACCATCACCGGCGACCTGACCGACGGCAAAGACGAGCAGCGGCTGACGTCGATGCAGCAGATTGAGGAGTGGCAGGCGTACCAGAATGCGCTGAAGGACTTTGGTGTGCAGGAAAGGTTCTCCGGCACCTTCTACCGTGACCAGCGCGGCAACCACGACTGCTTCGACGTGTTTTCGTTCGACGACCAGGGCAACTACTACAAGAACTACTCGGCAGTGGGAGCCAGCGGGTACCAGCTTGATATCAACGAGCCGTTTGGACGGTACTCCTTCGTTGCTACCGACGGGTGCCCCAAATACGGGTTTGCCAGGCCGCTCAACTTTTTCGGGTACCTGGACGCTCGCGACATGGAGCAGCTTGAGCAGCGCATGGCCCTGGCGGCTGGTGCCAACCACACGTTCCTGCTCAACCACTACCCAGTGAGCACCATGCTGTATGGAAAGGTATCGCAAGTCATTTGGCGAGCTGTCAAAGGGCGTCAGCGTGTTTCTGTGCGGCCATCTGCACCTGCTTGTCGGCGGCATTGGCGCGCAGCTTCAGGCATACAAGGCCCGCGACGGATACTGGGAGCTGGAGATCGGCGATATGAAGGACCACGCGCTGTACCGCGTCTACGCTGTCGACAACGACCTGGTGTCGTTTGTTGATGTCACGCTGCCACTGCCAGCTGTGCCGATGCCCAACCCGGAGAAGCTCGCGCTGGCTGTTCCTCCGCAGATTGCGCATCCGCCAGTCATCTTGGTCACAAATCCAAAGGACGCTCGCTATTTGCTGCCGCGCCATGAGCCTCTGGAGAGAATCCGGACCAGCAAATTCATCCGCGTGCTAGTTTGGGCCGACAAACCGGTCCAATCTGTCACAATTGCAATCGATGGCAGACCGCATGACGCACCTGCCGTGTATAAGGGCAAGGAGACCTATGCCGGATCCGAAGAAGCCTGACGAAAAGGTCAAAATCCCGCTCTGGGTGTCGCCGTGGGACGCCAGTGCTTACGACGATGGCCAGGTCCATGAGATGGTGGTTGTAGGCGACAGACGAAGCTGGAAAGACTACTACGCAGCGTATTCCGTTCCACATGGGTACAGACCTCATTCCGCTGCACAACGATGCCCACGGCGGCTGGATCATGCGGCAGGACTTCCCTGCTATATTCCGCGCCAGCAACACAGTGACCTATTTTCTGATGACGATTTTTTTGGTGGTCCTGCCACGGCTGTTTGTGTTAAGCCTGGCGAGCCCGTCGACTTGGATGGTGCAGCGGTCGCTGCAGCATCCACAAGGACGAAGCCCGACTGAGCCATCTCTGGTCGGTGCTAGTGCGCGGTGATGTGCTGAACCCAGTAAGCGTGATTAAGCTTGCGATGGCCTTGGCCGGCTCGTGGAGCAAGTTCCTGGTGTCTACCCAGTTCACAGCCCAGGTCAACTTCACAACCATTCCGTGGCTGTACTGGCCTGCCTACACGTTCTGCATGCTGCTCGCCATTGCCCCGCTATTCAGTGGCCAGCTGATCCCGTCGGCTGGCGCCAGCGGTGTCGGGTCAGTCTATGTCTACGGCATCTATATTGCGGGCGACTGGGCGCCGCTTCTTGACTCGTACACGTACGCACTGACCAGTGTCATAACCCTGGTTGTTCTGCTGCTGTATATCCCTGTCGCAGCGACACCTGTCAGCGCATTCTACTCGCCACGCATGGTCGGCCGCCAGCCGTGGTATCGCAGCTTTATTGTGCGCGTCCTGGTTGCCATGTTTGTTATCGTGTATCTGGGGCTGCCGACTATGATGACGGTTTATACCTATGGCTGGGCGTCACTTGTGTTTGGCTATGGCCGTGCCTGGATAGTCGCTGCGGGCATGACCGCGCTGTATCTCCTGGACTGGCACTTTTATCCAGCCGAATACGGCCAAGACATACGGGCCGGTTCCATCGAATCCAGAGAACGAGGGCAGGAACTCGGGCGACACAGAGTAGTTCTTTTTTTGACCGTGCGTGTATAGGCTTTTTCTCTCCACCGTTAATACTGACAACTTGCATTTCCTTTTTGGTAAGCATCAAAGGAAGCATCCATCGTCATGCATCTCTCCTCTGCTTTGATTTTTCAACACTTTTTCTTATTTTTGATACTGATGCTGAACGAGCATGACTTTGTTGAGAAGCGTCGTGAGGCTCTTGACCTGCTGCTGGTGTTGGAGGATATGCGCGCGCAGCCAGGGCTGATCAACTGGGGTATGCCTGGTATGTACGACCTGCCAAACCTCCAGTTCCTCGACAACAGCTGGCTGCAACCAACGCCGTACCAGGCTCTCATCGACGGGCATGAGGTGCGAATAACCCGCATACGCACTATGGTGCGGCCGGAGCTATTGCAAGACATGATGGACCGCATCAAGCACTTTATCGATGCTCCGATAACATTGCCCGAAGGGGACTCGCCGTCACCGACCAAGCGGGTATCGGCCTTCCAGCCTTCCAGCCGGCGTGCTTCAATGGTTTCACCAACGCCTGTCTGGCCGCATATTCTTCGCACTGCGCCAAGTCCAATGCAGGGCGCGGCTACGCAGGATGCAATCCCTGAGGAGCGCAGCGGCAGCACGAGCAATGACAGTCACAAGCAGCAACCACCTCAGCCCAAAGTCATGGTGCGAGCGTTCGCGCAGCGTATGCACAAGGGCTTCTTTTTGCGGGGGTGCTTGGGATCTGGAAAGAGTCACCTGCTTCTGCTGTTCGCCGTGTACCTGCGGCTGGTGTACACGAATGTGCGCACGGTATATATTGGCGACTGCGGGGAGTGGGACAAGTGCGATTCTGCCTATGACTACATTGAGCTCATTCTTGAAGCCATTGCCTGCTCGCTTGTCGACCACGAGGCCATCCTGGGCGAAATCGATGCGTGGAAGGACTATTACCGGATCCAGACAGGGCCATGCACACGAGCATATCAACGAGCTTATCGTCAAGATATGCGAGTATTGTCCAGCAGGCACAGCTCAAACTTGTCTTCATCTATGACAACGTCGACAAACTGGCCTTCAGACAAGCAGCTCTACGAGCGTATTGCCTACCGCACACTAATGAACCTCAAGCGCCGTACACCGTGCTTTGCAGTGTTTAGCTCGTTTGACGACAACATCACGGAGGAAATCAAGCGCCGGTTCACATCGACACACCTGTACATCAACTCGTCGTTTTCGCGCGAAGAGGGCGTTGTTTTCATGCAGGAGAGGTGCAAGGGGTTTGCCTGCACAGAAAACATCATCAACGAGGCCGGTCAAGAACACGTGGTTCCATCCAAACGAGCTGCGTCGGCTATGCCGCTCTATGACTGCTCGAAGGGTTGCCAATGAGCGTGACTTCATGCGTGCTGCGCAGCAGTTTCGTGAAGAGGAGTCATTCACCCTGCGTCCGCGTCCATACTCGTCGCACACGACTGTTGACAACGACATTAAGATGACAATTTTCTGCGTCTACTTTTCGTTCCCTTGCGAGAACCCTGTGGTTGACTGGAACTTTATCGACACCAGTGGCATTGAGGATGGCGTCTTGCGGTTCTCATGTCCGCGCGTTGCCAATCTGGTGTTTGCGGAACAGATTGGCGACGAGAAGCAGGCATTTGAGCAAATCGGCATGCTGATTGGGGACACTGACGAGGCCAGGCACCAGCTGGCCGTGGCAGCAATCCGCTGGATCCTGGACAAGACGGGGGAACTGATTGAAGAAAGATCGCTGCGCATGCGAAGCCGCGATATGCTGCGGTACATGGATGTGCGCATCGAACGAATCCGGGCATTGGATGTGGACGAAATGCTTGACAAAATGTATGCTGGAGCATCTACGTTGGACACCAACTCTGCCATTGTCTTCTACTAGCGTCTCGCCGATCGCTGGAAGATGTGGACTTTGTGATCTATGACGAGAGCGCATTTGCGTCTGTCAGGTTTGTGAAGTGCTTGATGCTCAACCCTCTAAAACTCAAGATCCAGCTGCGGCACATCGATACAACCATAGCGAAGAGGATCCAGGAGCGGCTTGTTGGCCCAGGCGCAGGCTATGTTGATTACTATGTTGTGTGTGGCAGGAAAGCTGCCGCATTTGCGTCTCGGCGTCCGCCTACTGCCAACGAGACCGGGTGTAACATGCACATTGTGGACATTACATCGCTCAACTGGATCAATGGATTGGAAATATTCCAGTTCAACTGACATGCCAATAAGCTATTACGATAGAAGCATTGAAACGCCAACGACAGACCTATATACAAAACCACTAGTGGCTAAGGGAATAAAGCATTACATTTCATTGTGTCCCACTAAAGGATTAATTTCAAACGGAAGTAGCTGACTAGGAATTGAAAACAAAGGTGCGGTAGAGAAAATCGAGTATGGCGTTAGAAAAACGAATGGCGAAATATAGAAATGAATCGTGTATGTACATGTTGAATGGAATGATTTTACTTTGCGGATGACGCGGCCACGCGCAATGCGGATCTGCTGGTTTTGCCAGCCAATCTTGCGAAGCCACTCCTCCTCGCGCTGCTTCTCGCGGCGCGCTTTGAGGGTGTCAAGGCACTGGTTGAGCCAGTCATCCCAGCTCTGGACTCTCTTTCTTTGGGCCAATGACCAGCTCAGCCATCGTAATGACCCACTCCTGGGCAACAGTGGCCTCGCGCGTCAGACGGGTGATTTCGGTCTGGTAGCTGTCGACAAACTCAACCAACTTCTTGGACATGCACATGCTGTCAGTCGCTTGTGAATTCTGGAGACGCATATCGGCGACTGCCTGTCGCTGCTCACTTAGATCAGCCTCCAGCTTGTCGGCCCGCTCCGATTCCTGACGGACCCGCGACTCGAGGCGCTCGATCACATCCGAGTAGTGCGAGTGCAGGCAGTAAATGCGCTGCTCGTAGTCGTGAGTTAGGCGAGTCTGGAAGCGACGCGACAGGTTCTGTGACATGGCCACCGAGTAGCGCTGACCCTGGCTGCGCTTTCCCGATGCGTTCTGCGACTCGTCAAAGCTGGCTGCGTGCGTGGCCACCTTCGTCCTACTGGCTTCGCTGTTTGCCATCATGCTCTGAGGGCGCAGCGTGGCCTGGGATGCCGATGGAGTGGCTGGTCGAGTTGACGTGGCGAACTAATCGAGCCACTGCTGGTATTATGCGGCGACGGCGAATCTCCAAAAATTGACGACGGCCTGTTGCGGTTGGTAAATGTGCGTGAGGAGGTGACACTGCTGCTATAGGAAGGCATTGGCGAGGCCCTGGATGACGCCCCCGAGTCCTGGTACTCGTAGTTGCTGCACTCTTCTTCCTCTGGGAAGCAAGGCAGTGTCCGGCCTGTGCTCATGCTGGATGGGGTAATCGGCGAAGGCGACCGGGCACTGGCACCCAGCTCCAGGCGACGCGCTGTCTCTGCCAGGATCTGGGCACGGGCCCGCGACTCCGAGCTCCGGGAACTCCGGATGGGCTCGTCGGCAAGCTCACCCATCTCGATGCTCAGTGCCGGCGCAGAGGACATGTGCTTGACAATGGCAGATTGTGGCCGGCTAGGTTTCTTGGCGAACAATGCCTTGACCGAATGTGACAGGGCGGATTTGAGGGACCGGTGCCCGACCTCCTCTGCAGGCGACGGCGGCGATGGTAGAAACATTGCCGAGCGGTGCGAGCGCTTCTCACCATCACCACGCTTGAGTGCTCCAAAGATAGCCATATTTGAAAAAAATATATATAAGAGCAAGAAGAGGAAACAAATGTGCTGACGTGCTGAAAGGGAGAGAGCTGAAGGCAGAAGGAGAGGAGCTGAGCGGGATATGCGCAAGATGGAAAAGAAGGAATGGACAAAAATATCAGACGAGCAATGAGTTTCAAGGCTTCAAGGTGTGAGGAAATCTGGATGGTGGACCTTGCGACTATATATAAACCAAACGGGTGGACAAAACAAGTGCGCATTTCGTAGGCGAAGCGTTGCATTCTGGAACTGAGACAGACAGCCCCAACGCTGGAAGCGGCTGAGATCGCTTCTTGGCAGAGATCAGGCGTATGGTACTGGTAGTGGCGGCGAGCGGCGAGCGGCGAGCGGCCGACCAGCAGAGTGCCCGGTGCAAAGAAGCAGCCGTGTATCAAAAAGGAATATTGCCATTCTTGTAGTGCGGCCAGTGCGATAAAGGCATGGAACCCATGCACCACCACGGGGATGGGCTGGCAGAGGGGGGCAGAGCACCCCTGGGTAGGGCTGGCATGCGAGATTAACAAGCGCTCTGGTCCTGCCAAATGTGCGCCTCTTGTTTGTTCCGCCGGGCGTCTTAGATGGCCACCCACCATCTCGACATTGTCCTGGTGGCAATTAGTGTGCTCCATAGGGAGGCTAATATCCCCCAAATAGGCACAAACAGGCCTTGGCCGGGCACTGTCGGAAAGCAAGGCACAATGGTCCAAACTAACCAGATTAGCGTGGATGTGTCCAGCAGTGTGAGAATGGCAATTGTGTTTTATTTCTGACTCCCACACCACAACAACCGAACAATATGTGGATGTGTGAGTGAGCGCGGGCACTCAAGGAAAAGGTAATTTAACGCAACAATCGGCACACCCCCGGTGGTCATTCAGTACGGGTTTTCACCCAGGTTTCCATTGGCCAACTCCTGTCTACAAGTGTGCACAACAAAGCCAGCACCTAATATTTCCACGACCATTATTCACCACTTTGAAATTTGGGGGTGGCGCCATATTCCTCGAGTTGTGTTGTCCCAGGCTGAACTGCTACACAAAATAGTGAGCCTTGCTACTTGGCCACTACGGCACATTTTCCGATTCAGCGTGACGGGACCAGAAAGAGTAAACAAGCTCGCATCGTCAGAGAATCGTATATTGCTGGTCTATATAGGAAGCCAGCTTTATTTCGGCCAGAATCGACAGCGTGCACAAATATCCAGAAAAAAATATCGCACAAGCGGGATTACATATTGAGAAGGCTGTTGTTGCAGAAGAAAAATTGGTTTCTGCCGCACTAGAAAAGGTGCACGCTGCTTTCAAGGCTTCAGACTGGCCTGGTACAGAGCGGCAAAGATGTCAGCTTGCGCTTGCTGCAGCTGTCAAAAAAAATAACAAACAATAGCGTGTGCGCAATCTAATAGCGCGCCGCAAGCATAGTGGGGTAGAGCACAAAGCAAATTTAGTATTGCGTTTGCGAAATGCAATGCGCATATTCCAAAAGCGACCACCATGCCACTCGAGGTCATATCTGCGCGTGTGGTTGGTGAAGAACCGCTTTGCTTAAAGCGGGCATCGGGCTTAGTCTGCTCCAAGGCTGCACATAGTGTGGCAGAAGAAGTGCATCTGCAGCAGGTGTACTGTGGCATGTACCCACCATATTAGGACGATGGGCGCAGCTGAATGCAGTGCCACGCTCTATTTACATACCTTTACCAACTCTGTGGGATGGCTCTATAAATTTTATGCAGCCAGCAGAGTGCGGTTGGCATCTTTTTTTTCTTCTTCTTTCCTGGAGATACCTAGCAAGCATCGCAATTGTTTCTCTTTGCTTACTGCTAAATGAGTCATTCTGTATCGTGAACAGCCGACATTATAGAGGTTTAAGGTAGAATGCAAATGGCCTTCATGCCCACCCGCAAGCTTCTCTATTCCGTCTGCCAAAGGGCCAAGAATGGGCCATGTTTTTACAACAATATTTCCCGTCGTTGTTGTAAGTACAAAAAGAAGAGCAAAGGGCGAAACAACCCGTGCACATATTCCAATGGAGCTATGCCACAACAGACAGCACCGACAATGTGGTAGAAAGCCGTCCGCCGCCCACAAAAGCAGCAGCGGCAACAACAACAACAGAGTCGACCATAGTAGCTGCCTGTTTCAGGCCCAAGGATCAAAAATGACCTTGAGCGCCCCGTCTGCCTGTGAGTCGAACATCTTGTACATCTCGACAGCGCGGGTGAGCGGCACACGGTGGCTGATGATTTGCGTAGCATTGCAGCCCCGGATGAGGGGCACCAGCTCATCCATCAGCGACCGAGCGGGGCACCGGCCGCACCTGTAGGTGATGTTTTTGTCATAGCACTGCTCGGGGCTGACCGGGAACCCTTTGTCGTGGGCATGCACGCCGACAGAGGACACCACGCCACCGGGCCGCACCAACTCGAATGCAAGCTGCAGCGCACCGTAGTTGCCCACAACCTCCAGAACGCCATCGACACCATGTCTGCTTCCCGCAACCGTGGCGTCGCCAATGATCTTGGCCGGGGACTTGTCAAGACTGACCGGTATGGCGCCCAGCCTCTCCGACATCTGCAAGCGCGATTCGACACGATCAATGGCGTATATGGTGCCGAAGCCGAGCTGCTTTGCGCACATCACTGCACATAACCCCACTGGCCCGCACCCGACAACAGCAATGCTGAGCTCAGCAACAGGAATGCCAGCTTCTGACAGTGTCGACAATGCGTTCTTTGCACAAAAATACCCGGTGGAGAATATGTCCCCAATCAGGACGCCTTCTTCGAACGAAACATCGTCGGGCAGCGCCATCAGCGTCCCGTTGGCATTGGGGACTCGCACGAACTGCGCCTGTCCGCCGTGAATGCCGATGGCCCGTGGTCTCGCTGATCCAGCCAAACAGTTTCACTGCATCACAGCGGCTGCTCAGATGGTGGGTGCAGTACCAGCAGTCGCCACAGGCGGTGGTGAAGCTGGCAGCCACGCGCTGGCCAACATCCAAGGCAACTCCGCTGCCGACTTGCTCGACAACACCAGCGAACTCGTGGCCGCACACTGTGCCTGGTCTGAGCCCCTTCTCGGCGCCGCGGTAGGGATGCATGTCGGAGCCGCACAGTCCGCATGCCATGACGCGCACTATCGCCTCTCCATCGGCTGGGTTGGTGGGGCGAGCCACCTTGGTGACGGCAACGCTGAATGGCTTTTCGAAAACAACAGCATCCATTTGATTCATGTTAGTAGTAGCGAGTTGAGACAAGCACACAGCACTTGTCATCGTATTTTTAGACGCACTTGACACTCGCTATTTCCTGCCCGTGCGACAATTGATTGCGGAATCCGGCTGCTGATTCACAATCTACTCAGGAACCTGTGTACAACCCAGAAGATTTACACATGTTTAGCAGGCTCTGGTGGACAACAACAGCTGTTTGCTTTCGCCTCTCTTGAATGGGGCTCTCTCAGCTCTCTTAATTGCCTTTTTTTTCTCTCTCGCTGTTTTGCACTTTTCGTACCTACATCCATACTGCCACAAGCAACTTTTGGACACAAGACCCAGTGGATAATCCAATACACACAGCTTGCTTTTCCTGAAATATGCGAGTTACCTCACTTCCTATTGTGGCGGCGGCGGTATCCACACTAGCCTGCTTGTGCGGAGTTGTGGCTGGTGATTCGTCTGTTGTTGACCTCGCAGACCACCCATACGCACTGTACATTGCCACGCCCTTCACAGTCTGCTTTGGTGCCTTTTTGACAAACCAGGTCGTCATTACCGATGCCCGCTGCATGTACCCGTTTTCAAACAGCACCGATGTGCCGTCAGTGGCTGCCGGGGCGCTCAAGGCACAGTATCTGATGGGTGTCATTCCGAGTGTAAACACATCAACCACACTGCACAACATCCTGCTTTCAACGCAGGTGTACTCGAAAAAGAGCCAAGCCGCTTCGCGTGCCCAGGTGTTCTACAGCATGGTCAGCACCTACGTAAACAACCAGACATTCCTGTCGGTTGACTATGCTGCAGTCCACGCGTACTACTCGCAGAGCCAGGACAACGAGGTCGCGCAGCAGAACTTTGACGTCGGAATCATTCACCTCAGCGTGCCTGTCCCCGATGCCAAGCCTGTGTCGCTGCAACTCGACGACCTGGATGCTGACATGGCTGATCTGCACGCACTGACATTTGCTCCGGCGACCTCCAGCAAGGATGCTGCGACGCTGCAGAAACTCTACGAAGGAATGGACCTGACCAAGGCCACACTGACCTCCATCAGCTCGCTCAAGCGCTCCGAGTGCGACAAGGACTACATGAGTGCACATTCGCTCAAGGACATGAAGAGCTTTGTTGGCCAAAAGATCCCCGGCAAGGCATCCCCTATTTTCTGCTCGAAGCTCTATGAAAACACCACTGCATGCTCGCTGGACACCAGCATCTCGATCAACAGCGACGGCGGCTCGGTGCGCTCGGTTAACCTCAACTCGACCCTTTACGTGGTTCCCGGCAGCGCCAAGCTGATCAGCATTGGCAACCCACACGTCTACGAGGCCCGCTCGGTCAACGGCACGCCGTGCAAGAGCAATGGCTTTGTCAGCTTCCCGTACACCAGCGCCTACACTGACTGGATCAACTGGGCAACCAACGGCACCATTGCCTCCAATGGCAGCTGGATCAACAAGACCATTACCGGAAACGACATTACCGACTTTTCGAACCACAGCGGCGCGGCCAAGAGCTGGTCACATATGAATGGCCTGTTCATTTCAGCACTGGCCATTGTCGTCGCTGCTGCGGTCTCGTTCTAAGCGCCCCATTTTTGTTACGAAGAAACCTGAATCCATCTACTTTATTCAACGACTGAAGTATTCATGAACAATTGTGCAATTTCAGAGCAGCTCTCACGCCTTCTTTTCAGCGGTCTTTGCTGCCGCTGCCGCAGTGCGTGTCCTAGTGGGCCGCGTGTACGGTGTCGCCCGCGCCTTTGTTCCCCGCTCTTTAGCAGCTGCTTGGCCTTTAACCGGCGGCTGCGGCTTGGCGTGCGTGCCCCTTGAGCGGTTCTCGGCTGCTCGAGTGGACTTCATATAGTGGGGCACATTGTCCTTGCCGGTCTTTTCGGTCTTTCGGTCTTTTCGGTCTTCTCGGTCTTCTCGGTCTTTGCAGACTTTGTTGCTGCTGGCTTGGCAACAAGCTTGGGAGCCCGCTTGCTCTCCTTTGGCTTGTTCTCTGTCTTTTGCTTATTTTCTGCTGGCTTGTTGATGAACGCCTTGACCTTGGACTGGACATGTGTCAGATCAGGCAGTGCATGGGTCGTGGGTTTTGCAGGCGCCTTTCGAGCAGCAGGCAGCTTTGACTTGGGCGTAGCGATTCTGCGCGGAACAGGGGGCTTCCGTGCAGGGGTCTTCGGGGCAGCAGTAGACTCTGCTGGTTTGGCATCTGGCTTCCGTGGCGACATGCTCCGCGTCACCGGTCTCTCGCCCACCACCACAAGCTTCCGCGGGGTCTTGAGTCGCTCAGAGACCTTCTTCCTCTTGGGTGTTGCTGGAGCTTCCACTGGCTTCCTCTCCAGGGCCTTCTCCACAACCTTC
This sequence comes from Linderina pennispora, assembly GCF_002104995.1. NCBI lineage: Eukaryota > Fungi > Kickxellomycota > Kickxellomycetes > Kickxellales > Kickxellaceae > Linderina > Linderina pennispora. The sequence continues at coordinate 204,749 of NW_024468262.1, forward strand.
TCAACCGTCAGCTTGTCACCATTCTTTGCCGGTGTTGCCGCTGGCTTGGTAGCTTTAAACTTGGGCAACGGTGCCTTCCTTGTCACCCGCTTGGGCACGGTCTCCACTGGCTTCTCAGCGTCCGCAAACAGAGTAGTCGACGATAGCTGACTCTTACTAGCCCTTGTAGTTCGACCTACTGCGACGGTCTTTGACCCGGCAGCAGCAGCAGATACAGCAGGCTTAACGCGCGTTGCCCTATCAGACATTGTCCCTGTGACCGTGCGCATTTTCGGCGTAGCTCTTACAGGTGTCATGAATAATGGCTCAACCTTGGACCGCTTGCTCGACCCCTGCTCGATCGGCTCACCGACGCGCTTGTTGTGAGGCGTACGCTTCGTCGACCAATGCGCGGCAATCGAGTCGTCGCGCTCAAATAGCTTTTCGTGTGCCTCATCAAACACGTTTTTCGACGGTGTCTCCGCGGGCTCAGGCCCATTGTCGTCGTCAGTCTTATGCTGGCTGTCGAATGTCTGCACTGCCACCTTGCGTTCGTCGCTAGCCAGAGCCGTTGCACGCACCTCTAGCTCAGCTGCAATTTTCTTAGACACCTCGGGCGTTTGGGGTTCGGGGTCTTTTGGCGTAGGCGCAGGGTCAGTGGCAGGCTCGTTGTCCGGCGTAGCAGTGTCCCTGGGTGTCGCAACGTCCTTGGGTGTAGCAGCGACAGTATTTACTTGCGTGTCATCCTCGGCCGCTTCTGTCTCCTTGTCGCCTGCCTCTTCACCATCGCTGATAGCCAAACTTTCAGCGCCGACCTTCCCGCTCTGAACAGCTTCCTTCAACTCATTGACAAGCTCCTCATCAGTGCCGTTGGCCTCGATCCCGGCCTTCTTGCACAGCTTCTGCAGATCCTGGCGCGTCAGGTTCGGCAACTCGTCGATAATGGTGGCTGTGGTCATGGCTGTTACCAGTGACGTTTATTGAAAGCGCTATGCTGTAGTTTATAGTAAGACTGATTGAAAATTGTGAAAGTGAGTAGTTGTGAGAAAAAGGCAAATGCATTTCGCACACTTTCGCGACACCCTTACAGCGCTGGTTTCGCACTGAAATGTGCCTCCCGCTGCGGGCCAATCTGTTTATATTAACAGGTGATCGCGTCGGTTGATTAGAAATAATCAACTATCACTATTTGATCAGCGCCTGCCCCACTTTCTCTGGCATAACTGGCAGCAAGGCTCAGCCAGCAACCGCCAGTTTAGTGGCCTACCATGTAGCAGCTGAGTACCAGCAAAAAGGAGTGCTGGCACATACACGCATGATACCTTGTTATCAGCTGTGAATACTGTGCTTATGTGGCTTAATTGATTACATGGATCACTATCACTACATGGCATGGCATTGCGTGTAAATTTGCTAATCAAACCTCCACGAACTACGTAGATTATATGATCTTTCCATTTCCTTGTGAATGTGGCGCTATCCGTATATGTTGAATGTCACTGGCAACTGCAAAAACAGTGAATATGTGTGACATACGCCACATGTGAGCAGTGACAATCAAATATGCAAGAGCATGCACCAGAGACGATGGCCGTAGATAACGGACGGGGTGGGTTCAGCACCTTATTCTACTCTACCTCGATCGTGAATTGTCGTATTGAGCAGGTGGCCAGTGTTCACGAACGCAACTGCAAAAGGATTGCCTGGCCACTTACAAGCAACAGTGGTCACTTGTGTGTGTTGGTATATTGCTAGCTTGATGGGAAAGCGGAAGCCTTGCTGGTATATCCAGAAACCCCACCCACCAACCACAGGCGGCAACCACGCCCCATCCATATGCACACCGGAAGTAGACGTGCGTAAATTGCTGTCCTTACAATGTCCAACATACGGCACTGTGGAATAGAAAACAAGCCCACTGTCTCAAAATGGCCAGCTCCGACCTACATGCAAGTGGATAACATCAGCCATAGCCGCGGACCCATCTTCACGCTGCCACAACGCCTCTCTGTCTGACAAGGAAAAACCTTCAGGATGTGCCTGTACAGTCAGCCCCTCCTACCTACTCTGTGCTTAAAAATGCAATATGTGCGACGTAGGTACTTCATGGCGAGTAGTTGCACATATACTTCAACATACCCTTGCCATAAAAAGAGGCATATTCATGGCGCTTGGGTGAGAGAGACATAAGCCAAGTTGCGCACTGTCTCTCCTGACGTCTTTGCACAGGTGCAGCAAGGATTTTCATTGGAGAACGGCAACTTGGCTGAGCTGGACAGCAAGGAAACCAGGGTGCTGGCGAACGAGCCTTTGGGTAAAGTCAGCTGGAAAAATGGACTTGGGGTTTATTAATTTCTCTGCGATTTGCACAAAACAGAGCAAACAGGGCAACCTCCGACAGCGGTTGTCGCGCTGGCAGGAGGGACAACACACATGCATGCACCTGCCTGCCGCCCCGAGTTGGTGAGGGCAAAACTGACGGGGTTTCCTGTCCATTCCTGGCTCTTGCGGCAGCATGCTGCCAATGTGACCAGACCACAATTGTGCAATTGCCGTTGCTAAACATCCGCCACTTGTGTGTGCCTGGAATATCAAAACTATTTCCTCACCTGATGCTGTTCTGGCATGGCGATGGCGCTCAAAAACAGCGAGAGATCTGTTGGATTTTCAGGGTATAAAAAGTCGCCTCTCTTCCCTCGCACTCCCCTGTCGCGGAAATAAATGGTTTCCTCCGTCTTCTCCTTTTCCTCCTCAGCCTGCTTCACCGCATAGCGCCTTTTTAATTTACTTGGCCTTTCTTCCAACCTGTAAACACAACACAACTTTATTTATTTAGCCTCTATTTCGCTCTACTTTTAACTCACGCTTTTCCTCTCTTATTTTTCTCACAATGGCTCTCTCAGGACCGCTATCATTTGTCCCGGACGACATCCTCTTTGAGATATTCAAGTGGGTGTGTCCGACTATGCTTCCTGAAGCAGAGAACTGCTTTGGCCTCACAGCAGTTCTGTTGCTCGCCCACGTATGCCGCAGATGGCGACATGTTATCAGCAGCCCATTCGTCAAGTATGTCTGCATCGAGCGCGTGCTTATTGGGGACTGCACGAAGGATGGGAGACATGGGTATGCATGGCGGTCAAATATTGAGATGCTCATCGGGATGGGCAAGACAGAGGATGTCAGTCACCTTGTCATCAAGCTGGATGACGGGTGTATGTGCAAACCCCAGATGACAGAGATCCTGAATATGTTTCACGGCTACCACTTCAGATGGGCAAACATCCGTTCCCTTGTATTCGCTGGTGCTGGCCTCATGTCATTCGGGAATAATCCCTACTACAACCCGCAGTTGGATCCCGAGGCACAAATGGCATTCTTTCAGTTCATCGCGCTTTTCCCGAATATCGGTTCCATGGTGCATACAAAGAACATGTTTGATAATGTGCCACTTGGGCTATCCACCCACAACACTATACTATATCCACTTTACTGTTGGCTCTTTCACCACTACCGTAAGCAGCTCACATCTGTCCAGGGGCTGTATCCGCTGCCGCCTAGAGCCTTATCCAGCGTCGAGTATGAGACAACAGATTTGGAACTGAACTCGAAGTACCTGGGCTACTTTGCTGACAGTCCAGTGTTTGAAGCGTCGGTCATTCGCAAGATGACGGTCTATGAGATCATCGAGGGTATGAACTGGGGCTGGTTTAAATCCAGAAACAGCAACGATATTGTCTTTTCTAGCATGGAGCAGCTCAGTCTACGTTGTGTGCCACAAACTCATCTTAGCGCCAAGCTCGATCCGACCGGCGGGTTTGCCTTGCGTTTTCCGAAGTTGCTCTCATTAACGGTTGGGGATTCAGTTCCTGTCTTTGGCGACATTTACAGTCTCTTTCATGAATCTCCTATCGAGTTTCTTGCAATGGGCGAGGACCTGAGCGACCTTCAGTATATCGATGCGCGGATTGTCTCGAGGATTAAGGCATTCGTGCTGGTCGGGCAACAATTCTCGGACACACCCGTTTTTATTCAGCGCGGAGCTATCACTAGGTTTTACAAAGCGTTATGCCGGGTACAGGAGTTGTGTCTACTCTCAAATCCGTACCCATTGACAGATGTCGACCAGCTTATTTGCCTTAAAAACTTGCAGATCGACCTGAGCGTGGACGAGTTTCCCTATTTGCACGGAGCCATTCAGCAACTGCCAAGACTCGGGGTGTTGGATATCGTGTTCAAGAAACACTGGAGCGCCCGCAAGTACCCTTACACACTTTTGCCAGGTGAAAACACGCCTGCAATCGAGAACGCAGTACCTAGCACATACAGGCATGGAACCAATATTATCGATGCCTCTGACCTGCCCCCGATCAGCACCTCGCTCTACTATGTCAGCATCGCACACAGCGGTCCAGAGATGTTCCATCGTGCCTGTATTCTCATTCGCAGCTTGCCCAACCTGACGAAGGTTGCTGTCCACGAGAGTAATGCGCTTGACATTCTCGAATTCAATCGCATAAGGGGCAGAGGTGTTAAAACCGAGGTGTATGGCTAGGAGTCCTGGCTTTCTTTAAGATGTACCATATGTATCTATCATATTTACTCCAATTGCATATCTCTTTCAAACAACTCTATACGTATTGACCTTTATGACACGACACATGACATAATGCCCTCATGGACCTCTGTGGCTGTACTACAATACTCCCTACACAAATGTGCTACCACACCTCACCCATCCATTTTGATACAACTGAAATGCGCCGTAGATCCTGGGGCATCACAACCTGCATTAGCAAAATGGCCACGCATGACCAAAGAGAGGCCCTCGCTATTCTCTTGAGACAATATGCGGAGATATTGTGGCAAGGCATTGTTGGAGGTGCCTGAAATGACCCCTGCTCTTGTCATAAATGAACGATCAACATGCTGTTGGCAAAATCGATTCACTCTGCCTCTTCCGCTCCTCCTTTGTTGAATTGGAAGATTGCCTTTGGAGTTCAGCGAGTTTTCTCATTTCAACCACCATGTCTGGAATCATATTGTGTGCATAGAGCGTGAAATAAGAGGCTAATGCGCGACTCTCAGCCCCACGGCAGCTATTTAAGCCATGGTTCACGAATGGAATAGAGTCGAATTCATCACATTCCAACTCCGTATCTATACTCTAATTCGTAGACTAGCTATTCAAACATGAAGATCCAGTTCATCTCGTTCATTTCTAACAAAAAAAGCATTTTCGTGCGACGTACTCTATGATGATCCACCGCATGATGCCTTTCCAAATATTACTCGAACTAGCTACTGACATTTGTTACAAGCTCTGCAAGGACCCGCGCAGCTAGCTGGACCAAAGCGAACTGAACCAAGCCAACATGGCTGCTGTTATCTGAGCCAACCTCGGCAACACACCCTTGAGGGCAGTGACTGTACTTGGGTCGGTTATTATTGTGCCAATTGCAGTATCTCTCCTTCCTATATATTAGCAAATCCTGTCTGCCAATTTGACGGATTATTCATCAATAAACTATCTCTTAAACTGTCTTTTCATGTTTGCGTATAGTATATGGCGTGCACTGCAGAGTACAGTTGCTTATTCTGTTTCGTTTCGTTTTCAACGCCCAAATGGTTCAGCAGTTGAGGCAGCCATACACCGGCTGTCCACCCACTACTTCTGACTCACGAATAGCTGCTGTGCGGTGGTAAAGAAACCCACCACAATATTGTCGGAAAAGCATCAGAAGGTGTTGTGGAGTATATGCCCAGTGCTTTTGGCAGATCCACAGCACCAGCTGGACTACTCGCCCGACGGTGAATCCTCAGCCAGCCTGCTCGACCAGAGGGAAACACATGCTATGCTCTGGGTCAGCGCAGATTCACTTAGAAATATAGGCAGGCATGGCCATAGGGAGGCTCATGTCATTCTCTGGAGGCAATGCGTGGGGTAATTGTAAAGAGGAATTGTAGGGTGTGTTCGACGCTGTGCTCACACCTGTCACAAAGCAGGGATCCACAAGCTGCTGAGCGGATCGCCTCTCCCACCGTCATCCATTCTCTCTCCGTTGAATCGGTGGATGCCTGCTGAAGTTCAGCGATATTTTCTATTGCAAGCATTAGCGATTCCAGGCTATGCACTGTGCACTTTGAGCCATGACCCATGACCCATGGGCCATGTGCAAGTTGCTGGACTGCTGTTCCAGAGGGGTGTATTTGAGCCCCGGACCATGAGATGCAGACTGCTGTTTTCAAAATTAACTTGCTCTGTATCCGTACTCACATCTCTAGACATCTCACGCATGAATATTCATACCTTCGGATCGAAAAACACTGCTATGTCTACTGATATATCCTCATATACAGTTAAAGAAGGCAGAGGTATTGCCTTTCGTGACTAATTTGTCTACTAGAGCCTCATCAGCCTGGAAACTCATTGCACGCTTTCTTGTATGCTCCCCTCACGGTCGCCGTATCATGAAAGGGAGGCAAGACAAGAATGCGGAAGTAGACAATGGAGTGGCAAAACGGCCACGAACACGAGCGAAATGGGATAGCGAGTTTTCCGATTTGGCCCCCTCCTTTGGGACGGATAGGTATTAGCTGACTGAGCCCTGGGAGGTATACGCATGGCTATTCTTCTAGATGGCCACAAATTCTGGATTGTGTCCCTCACAGTCGGCGGTATGGACTACAACCTTTCTCATAGAATGTTTAGAGCTGCTGTATCTAGCGGTTCCCATGAGGGGCAATAAATTCAGTTAACACGCATTTCCTACGGCATGTAATCTAGACTCTAATGTCATACATCGCACGCCAGGGCGATTCTAGATATCTAAAATGAAATGTAATTCTCCACTAAAGAACAACCACCTTAAGTGCGTACATTTATCCACATTGCACCAACAATTGCGCGGTCATCCTGTAGCACAATCAAGTCCACGTACAGAGGATTGTGAGCTACTGGAGGAGCAGAGCCAGCACTTAACATACACTACATCCTCTATTCCAACGACTTTCACTCCGGGCTAGCTACCGGGCAACAGGCGACTCGTTCAGGATAGAATTCAAGCGTGTCTGTGCCATCTCGAACCACTTCAGATGTGAGTCATCAACAAAAGTAATGGTCCAGCTCCACCAATGCCAACAACGCCCTGACCAAATTCCCTGTCTCCACGGCCATCTGGCGACTCCAGGTCTCGTCCTCAATAAACAACGCAGCGACCAGATCGTCCACGCACCCCTGCACAGGCTGCCCCAACTCCAGCAGACGGTCCAGCCACACATTCTTCTCGTCGGTCACGTCGTCGCAGTCACGGATACACCTTAATGCAATCTTATCGCACACCAAGCGCGCCATGGTCACCAGCTGCTGCGCCTTGCGTGCATCCGCCAGGCGCTCTGCGGGAATATCCGGATCGAAATCGCCCAGGCTCTCGTCGCTCGAATACCCGTCGTTCTCTGCCGAGTCATCTTTCTGCGCCTCCTGCGCCTCCTGTGCCTCTTGCACTGACTCCTTCAGCTCATCCACAGCATCGCGCACCAGATCGCCCACGCTCGACTTCCACTTCACCACCACCGCTGCACGGTTGTCCACCGGAATCTGCGTCAGTTGCTTGCAGTGCTCCCAGAAAATGCCTGATGTCGACGTGTACGCCAGTTCCGCCAACACCGTCTTATCCAGTGCCACCTTGTCGGAAATAAAGGTATTAACCAGGGTCACTATCGATACCAGGGTCCGGCTCACCGCCCGCTTCACCGCCCTTCAGGTATGTGAGGCCAGCCGATTTCGGAATCTGGTTCAAAAGCTGCACCAGCTGGAAGAAGCCGGCATTGATCTTTGGGCACAATTCGCGGATCTCCTTGTCCAGGGCTGGCGGCTTCAGTGCTATCAGGAAGCGCGTTACCTCCTTGTCGATGGCTGTGGCCAGGTTGTCAATTGAGGTTTTGAAGTGCTTCCCGGAGAACTCGACGGAGGAATCGATGCCGTCGAAGGTGCGCACGTGGTCGAGCAGCACCATGATGTTCACAGGCGGCGTTGTGCAGGAACTTTTGTGTGTCCGCGGATATGTCAGTTGCCATGCTGGAATTCTGCTAATAATAAGGGTGTTAAAGAGGAGTTGTACGAAAGTAAAGACGGAGAGAAAAGACCTGCCAAGGGGGGAGTCAAGCATACAAGGTTAGGTTGGGAAAAGTTTGGTATCGGCAGAATTATGATCTGATTTTCGACGGAACACTTGATCTTAGCGACAACAAGCAAGCATGGGGTGCGGGTTTTAGAAATACGACAAACACTCTTTCTTCATCCTACATCACTTTTTTTCTTCATTTTTTTCCACACACTATCTGCCATGTTTAATCCAACGCATATTCACAGCACCAACCGCCCGAACGACGAAAACGCCGTAGCCGCAATGCGCACGGGCAAGCCCAGCCACCTAAATGGCAAGCCCACACTGGCGCCCGCAACCCCAGCGGCCACTAAAAAGCACAGCACGCCCATGCGCCTGGCGCTGACGCCCAGCACGTCTGGCATCAAGCGCATCCGCTCATCGACACCAATGCAGGCGCGGGAGCCGATGCGCATGGTGAAGAAGTCGCGGGGGCTGTTCAGCCCATATGGCGTGGCGGATGAGCGGGTGCTGCTGCTGGAGCCCGAGTATGTGCCGGAGCGGGCGGCGTCGCCGGAACTGGCGGCGGTGGAGGAGTTTGGGGATGATCTGGATGCCACGCTGGTTCCGGGTCGGCCACGGGCGCCGCATGTGACCCTAAATGTGGGCGGGGCTTTGGAGCTGGCGCCGGAGCGCATGCAAGAGATCTGTGTGCCGGTGGTAAGGTTTTCGCGCATCCCGAAGCCGTGCGGTAGTGCAGGGCAGATCAAGGTGCGGCTGCAGGAGCTTCTGGCGATGTCGCTGTATCCGACACGGATTCCGCGGCTGAAGCGCAAGCGGGTTTAAGGCTATTAATGTGTTGTATGATTGTAAGAAAACTTTTCAGATCTTGGCGGAGCGGTCGAACTGAGCGGCGACCTTGATCAGGTCAGCGAAGATGCCAAAGGCGGTGACGGCAGCACCGGCGCCGGCACCCTGGACAATGAGCGGGTTGGGGAAGCGCTCGGTGGTGAAGGCGATGATGTTGTCGCTGCCCTTGAGGGAGGCGAAGGGGTGGTCGAGCGGGTATTTGGCGAGCTTGACGGAGCTCTGGCCGCCAGCAACATCGACCTTGCCGACATAGCGCAGCACTGCACCTTCCTTGATCGCGTCCTGGTTGAGCTGAGCAAAGTGGGCATCGAACTCGGGCAAGCGCTGCATGAACTCGTCGGCCGAGGCGACCGAGCGCAATGCCTCGGGCACGATGTTCTCGACCGGCAGAGTGTCGGTGCCGATATCGAGGCCGGCGACACGGCCCAGAATAGTGACCTTGCGGGCAACGTCCATGCCGTTCAGGTCATCTCGGGGGTCGGGCTCCGGTATATCCATTGGCCTTGGCCACGGCGACGCACTCGGAGAACTGCTGGGTGGCACCAGGTGCCGAAAAGGTATTGAACAGATACGACAGGGTGCCGGAGAAGATGCCCTCGATGGTCTTGATCTTGTCGCCGGTGCGGATCAGGTCGTTCAGAGTGGAGAGCACGGGCAGGCCAGCGCCCACGGTAGCCTCGTGGAAGACCGAGGGTCCGGTCTGCGTCAGCTTCTGGATTTCACGGAACAGCGAGAGCTCGTTCGAGAAGGCCTTCTTGTTCGGCGTCACGATATGCAGGCCCCTGGACAGCCACGACGGGTACAGGTTCGCGATTGCGTCGCTGGACGTGCAGTCCACAATGGCCGTGGGCGAAGGCAGCGTGGCCAGGGTGTCGGCGAAGGCGGTCAGGTCAGCCGGCTGCGCCGAACTGCCCAGAAGCGAGGACTGCCAGGCGGCCAGGTCGGTGGCGGCGAAGGGCGTGGCGGAGACTGCCATCTTCCTGGAGTTGATCAAGCCGACGAGGGCGATGGGCAGGGAAGCGAAGCGCGCGGACTGGGCGTGGGCGACAAGCTGCTCGACCAAAGCACCACCGACGAGGCCGGGACCGACAATAGCAATGTTTAGCATGGCTTAGAGATAAAAGTAGGGAAAAAGAGTTATTTGGGGAGTAGAAAAAGAGAAAGAGAGAAGGGCACGGCTGAATCCAGTCTGTGACCCACTAAATGAAATCGGCCGTGGTGACGACAAAATCGCCGCTGTTATCTTCGGCTGTCACTTTGACGCCAAAGTGACAGGATCTGAGAACCAGCAAATAGTCAAGTGTCTCGAACAACTTCAAGCGCATCCCTTGCTTTTTCCGCTTATTAATTTTTTGAAACCGCTTACGTTTTTATTCAGAATGGAAGAACTGGACAAATTCCGCGAGCAGTGGCTCGAAGAAGTGCGCACACGGCATGAGCCAGCCACGCAGACCGCATCCGAACTCCTCTCAATGTCCGGGGTTGGCTCAATGGACGCAAATACGCAGACAGCGCTCTCGCACTACCTCCAGGCGACCGCCTACGAGCACGAGGGACGGCTCGGCGAGGCTCTGGGCAGCTACCGGAAGGCATTCCGTCACTGCGCAACAATCGACTCGATCTACCGGCAGATCACGCAGGGCCGCGACGGCGCCCACGCGCAAGCGCAGCTGGCCAAGGCCGAACAGAATATTGCCGACAAGAGGCGGCAGGAGAGCGGCGGGTTCTTGTTCCGCCACGAGGCTGGCGCGCGCGAAGTCGACGACACTCGCATTGATGTGATGGCGGAATTGGTCAGCGGGCTAAAGAAAATGGAGCTGCAGTGCGTGCCAGGAAACGCCAACCGGCCGGTGCTGGTGGACCGGCTGCCGGACGACCTTTTAGTCCATGTGCTGAAGATGGCGGGGGCGGTGGATGTGCAGATTGTCGGGCGGTTTGCTGCGGCCTGCAAGCGGTTTGCAGTGGTATCACGTGATGCTCGCCTCTGGAAGTTTATGAACTGCGCAGCCCAGCGCCAGCCTACCGGCGAGCGCTTCCAAGCAGCCTGCAGCAGCGTCAGCGTGCCTGCAGAGGAGCCCGTGGATACATATAGCCTATACAGGGAGGCACAGGCATATGATGGGTGGCTGGACATGTTCTTGCGGCGGGCGCGTGTGCGGTTCGATGGCATATACATCTCAACATGTCATTACCTGCGGCCGTCATCGGCAGAGAACACGTGGACGACGCCGGTAATGCTGGTGACATATTACCGGTACCTTCGGTTTTTCCGCGACGGCACCTGCCTCAAGCTCCTGTCAACCACAGAGCCGGCCAAGATTGTACGCAGCATCTTCTGGGCCACCCGCGAAAGACGCGTGCAGCGCGGGGTGTGGCGGCTGGACGGACGCGATGTGGTGGCATATACACAGGACAAGGAGCGCGATGGCCTGACCTTCTGCCTGGAGCTGGAGGTGCGCAGCACGCGGGACAGCCAAGAACAACAAGTTGCTTGTGGCAGCGCTACTCACACACCGACGATGTACGTGGCAGCTCCAATGAATATTCGCTGCGACAGTTCAAGCCGTTTTATTTCTCAAAGGTGGCATCCTATCTGCCTGAATAAATATGGCCTATTAGACTGCGGGTGCGGCTGCTGTGATCTCGGGTGTCGCCTGGTCGGCGTACTGTGTGAAGTTGTCGCTGAATAGCCCCGCAAGCTTTCCAATGGTCTCATGGAACTCTGCTGGCGAGCCCTGCCAGGCCTGCAGCGGATCCAGAATCTCACTGGGCACGCCCGTGACGGACCGCGGGATCTGCAGGTTGAATACTGGGTAGTTGGCATATTCGGCCTGCTCAAGTTCGCCCGAGTGGATAGCGTCGATGATCTGGCGCGAGTGTTTGAGCGAGATGCGCTTGCCGACGCCATAGGCACCGCCGGCCCAGCCGGTGTTGACTAGCCACACGCTGGCATTATGCTTCTGCAGCTTCTCGGCCAGCATCCGCGCGTACTTGACCGGGTGCCACACCAGGAACGGCTGCCCGAAGCACGCAGAGAACGTCGCCACCGGCGCCTTGACGCCCTCCTCGGTGCCGGCAATCTTGGCTGTGTAGCCCGAGATGAAGTGGTACATGGCCTGCGCAGGCGTCAGCTTGGCCACCGGCGGCAGCACACCGAACGCATCGCACGTCAGCAATACAATGTTCTTCGGGTGCCCGCCCACACACGGCACTTTGGCACTGTCCATGTGCTCGATCGGGTACGCGCAGCGCGTGTTCTCGGTGATTGTCTTGTCGGTGTAGTCCACTAGTCGTGTTTCAGGGGTTGATCTTGACGTTCTCCTAGCACCGAGCCAAACCGGATCGCTCGGAAGATCTCCGGCTCCTTCTCAGCCGACAGATCGATGCACTTGGCGTAGCAGCCGCCCTCGATGTTGAACACACCGCTCTCGGTCCACACGTGTTCGTCATCACCGATCAGCAGCCGCTGCGGGTCCGCCGACAGCGTCGTCTTGCCGGTACCCGACAGGCCAAAGAACAGCGACACGTCGCCCGATCGCCCCTCATTGCATGACGCATGCAGTGACAGCGCATTGGCCTTGGGCATCAGATAGTGCATCACCGTGAACACGCCCTTCTTCATCTCGCCCGCGTACTCGGTGCCCAGAATCACCATCTGCTTGTGCTTGAAGCTAATCGACACGCTGGTGCTGCTTGTCATGCCCTCAGTGAATGTGCTGGCCGGGAACTGGCCCGCGTTGATAATGGTGAAATCGGGCTCGCCAAAGTTCTCCAGCTCCTCGGCTGTCGGCCGGATCAGCATGTTGTTCATGAACAGCGCATGGTAGGCGCGCGCACACACCACGCGCACCTTGATGCGGTACTTGGGGTCCCACCCAGGCGAAGCCGTCGAACACGTACAGGCGCTCACGCGTGTTGAGGTAGTCGACAGCGCGCTCGTAGTTGATGGCGAACGACTCCTCTGACAGCTTCTTGTTGACCGGGCCCCACCACACGTCATCGACCGTGGATGCCTCCTTGACAACACGCTTGTCCTTGGGCGACCGGCCTGTCTTGTTGCCCGATCGCGCCACCAAGGCGCCAACAGAAGACACGCATGTGCCGGGCTCATACCGTACTGCGTCTTCATACAGACTCGCCATCGCTGCGTTGCGGCGGACCGTGCGCGGAATGAGTCCTGACAGGAACGGCGCATGTGTGTGCAGACTGCGTAGCGCCCGTCCGCCAGAGCTGCGTGCGAGTGATAAAATCTTGAGCATAGGTCGTTATGATGGTTCGTTAATAAAGTGTCTAAAATAATATTTTCTAGTGCGGAGGCGGAGAAAAACCAAACAAAAAACATCCTGTGATCGAACAAGCCATCAGGCCTGCCGATCGGCCCGGTGTTGTCGTCATATGCCCCTGGATTAATCGCATTTATCAAACTCCTTTCTGTACAACTGCTTCTTGATCACGTGTAGCCACTAACAATGTCCTGCAAAAGATGTTTGATTTGCCTAACAATGCAATTCAGGGCAACCTGACAGAGCTTCTAGGGCCATCCGCACATCAGCAGCAGCAATGCACTATACTGCCTGCCTGCCCATTTCCGAATCCTTCTGCAGCCTGTAAACATGGCAGAGCTATGGACCCATGAGTCTTGCGGTCATGGTACATTGGAAGGATAGACAGCCAGCTGTGCTTTTGAACAAGAGAGCACTGCCGCAGTACATTGACTCTGGACCACTTGACTGCATGGGCTGCATGTGCAACCGCCGATGCTCGCTGGGAGAGCACCAGTACCTCTCTTACTCTAAAACCCGACAAAAAAGGAAGGGACTGACCCCTTTTAATTTTGCTGATCTATCGCTCAACCACGAACACGGCGGACACCTGTCCGCGTTCGCAGTCCTTTCCACTCTGCAAAGCCTCACATGGCTCGGCCCCATGCTGCATGCGTGCATGACCGCATAAAAACTTGGCTCCCACGGCACTGTTTCCTCGATGGCCATAGGGTTAGACGTTACGTCTCCACCATGTTTTGTACATTTTTGCTCCACTCCGATACATGTCTCGCCGTGGAGGACCCATGTCGCTGCCATGTCTGGGAGACGAGAGTGCCCTCGTCCAGCGCTCCAGAAAGAGTATAAAATCCAGGTATCCGCCATGGAGTGCGCTGGAATCCTTCATTTTTCCTCCAGCCCCTCCAGCCTTTCCTTACGATGTCTGCTCTACACTTTAACGACTTGCCTGCCACCATTCTCCACACTGTCTTCGGCTTTCTGTTCCGGGATATCCTCCACGAGTATGCGGTCCTCGACGATTACAGCAGGGCTATGGATATCGCCACGGTAGTGTCGCCTCTGGGGAGCTCTTATGCCATCGTTCGTTTACCACTTTGTTCTCGTCCAGCGGAGGATAACTGTTGTTCGATCCTGAGCACCACGGCATACCGACCGAGAAGGTTGTGTGGCTTTCCAATATCACCTCTATCAGATACCAACAAAAGTCCTAGTCTGGCAACTGGTTTGCGCGTTGTCATGAACGACGACTACACCGGTCCACTTCAACTCACAAACGCGCTTCTGGTTTTTGGTCTCACATTTCCACCACTGACCAGCTTCAGAACTCTCCAGTTCTTCGGCAGAGGCATTCTCAGATCAGGAACTGACAGCCGCACGCCGGACATGCATGCTGATGCAATGAGCTTCTGCAACTTTATTCGGCCAAATTACAAAAGCCTAGGAGTCCATCATACTACGTCCAACCATCCTCTCACCCCGTGCCGACGTTTCTGATACTCTCAATGCCGCTAACATTCCTCAATCCTTCAACTATACCATATCGCCACGGTATTCGCTTCTCCTTCAGTTTTGCTATGAGCTTCTACCATCTCTAGAGTGCACAGTACCGGCCACTTTGATCCTCCACCAGCCGGTAACACTCCGATCTGACTACGCTAGAGCTTGACCTGGACCGCATAAACCAACCTGAACATGTAGGAATTTCTGATATCGCCACACTGGAAACGATAAAGCTCACCAACATTCGCCGACAGACACCACTTATCGGTCTTCAATCTGAACACACTGCGCTCCCCGCACTCCAGAACTTGAAGGTTCTCCAACTTGGGTTCAAAAAGGTGCCAGAATCCTCAGAGCAGGACCCAGAGCTGCCTGCCCGACTCGTATGCTCATACCCAAGGCTGTCAGAGCTGATGATTAGTCAGTCTGCTGGCGTTTACCGAGATCTGTATTCCGCATTCCGCAACGCACCACTGAGACTACTGCAGATTAACGAGAACCACCGTGCACTTGCGCATATCAACACAGAGATCATCCGCAACATCGACTGTCTACACCTGGAAACAATCAAACCTGACGAAGGAAACTGGTGGGACGATCCTACGCACTTTGTAACACGCTTCTATTCCGCAGATTCAAGCCGTACGTCGTGCTGTTCTGGATGTAACTTTGCCTTTCCCAGCACACATCAACTGGCACAATCTGGTGTGTCTGTCGCTGTCCACAGATATGGTAACTGTGACCCGCATCGTTTGTCTGTTGAGCCAACTAGCCCTACTGAAGTACCTCAAGATAAAATGCGTCTCAATGGATCCACATAATCCTTACGCCTACTTCTGGGGATCAAGCAATCGACAGGCTGATATCCGTTCTGTCCACTGAACCAACTGTTGTCGACTCTGTTCGCTTGGATAGGCCCACCAGATGCAGGAAGCCATCGAAGCCATCAACAAGCAGTCTGCAAGTTTTCGCTATTGACACTCCAAATCATTTTGACGGAGAGTCTCTATCCAAGCTACTGCTTTTCCTACCAGCGCTTAGGATTTTTGCTGTTGACACGGAATATGTGGATGTATTCAGAGCCAATGTGGAACGGTTCCAGCTAGACGTCTCGGTGTGCTTATTTGTGGAGGTTGACCATCATTTTAAGCTGGAGTAGTATTGAATAGACTATAAATAGCAGAGGCTATCCCCACCATAAAATCACTAGATTTATTGTGAGGAGCAACAGCAATATTGGTTTCATTTTATCGATCCGTAGTGACTGTGGAGTTTTTTGTGGTATACAGAGTCGGTTGGACCGCACTATGTAGTCCAGTCCAAGTACATTAATTTCATCGAGATAGTCTTGCCACGCCATATCCCGATGCCATAGCCTGTATCTTTTCTAGTTGATAAACTGGCTGTTTACTCACTACAATTGTATTGTTGACAGCAATGTTTAATGTGAATCAGAGTGTTGACTTCATATAGAACTGACCTTTCTTTTCACTATTTTGTAGTTAGTGCTATTTTAAGCTTATTGGCCTCTCTAATAGTGTGAACCCGTATTGAGGACACAGCTGCGAAGGTAGTCTATATGTAGCGAATCTATTGCAGTTTAATAACCTTCAATTGCAGATATAAACATTTTTAGCTTGCGGATTTAATATATTTTCTAATGTGAATTAAAAAAAAAAAATAAGAAAGAAAAAAGAAAAAAGCAAAAGTCTACAAATGCCTAGCGACATATAAAACACCAACTGTATCCGTAGGTTAAGCACACTATTAGCAAGATTTGTACCAAGTTTACTCTATTGCTTACAGGAATGAACAGCAACAACATAACACCACAGGATCTGCCTGCATACATGGAGGGAGTGCGACAGCAAGTTAAGGATAGACATGCGTCACTGGAATCTCGTCAGCTTAAAGTTGGTCGAATAATCATTGATTGCGGGGTAGATATAGAGGATTATGCAACGCTGGTGGACAACTATGGTAAACAGAACCTGATTCAACGCGCATTTGACAGCAGAAAGTATTACCCCCGTGCTCAGCGACACCAGCGAGTGACATGATATTAATGGTTTTCCTGGACTGAAATCAGGACAACCTGGCCCCTTTGCCCATCTCTCAAGTATTATACGTACTCGGTCCGCATCCGATTCTCAGTTCATCCCAAGGCATTGCTATCGGTATCGCAAACAGCAGGAAACTTCCCAGTAACATCTTTATAGATTTTTGCCGACTATTTCTATATTGATTCGTTTGACCAGAGACAAAATGATACCGCATCCCTTCTAGGGACAGCTAGGTAATGGATCCAGGCCACCCTTGTACATACTGGAGACATCATTTTTGGGCGTTGTAGAATTTCAAGAAATCGCGCTTATCCATAGCAGTCATTTTGGTCATCCGCAGGCGCGACACGCCCACCAAGCACTCCTGCACACGCTCGTCCAGGATCCACCGGCTCCTCGTCCGCATCACACAGCAAGGCTGAATCCGCCATGCGCGGCGCCTCACCGGCAGCCAGCACTCTGACCGATCACCGAGTTATACATCTGGCAGCACAGCTGGAACACATGCATAAGCTGGCTGCCCACGGAGTATGCCGGACTAAACGCGCTGAACGGGTACTTCAGCGCCAGCACATGAATCTTGGTCCTTTTCATCCAAGTTCGCCATTTCGCCAAACACCGGCAGCAACTGCAGTAGCGCGCGGCCATTGCTGGTCGCAGTTCTCCGCAAACACCACCACAGGGCCGGTCTGCCGCACACGCGCCTGCTCTGTAATAGTCTTCAGCGGCTCGGCCTCGTTCGCCGGCAGCAAGGCAGGCGTCATTTGGGCGGGGGCCCGCAGCGCCTGGTACAGCGAGATCCGGCGCGCATAGCATGTCGCGTTATCCAGCTCCACAAACACCGGATCATAGAAGGTATGCCAGAATCAGGATATCCACATACGAGGCATGGTTCGCCACGATTATGTCGCCCGAGGAAACATGCGCTTCCTGCGTGTTGCGCCGGCCGCGCTGCAGGCTCACGGTGCGCATTTCTATGCGCATAAAGCCCAGCGCAAAGAGTCGCCAGGCGCGCCCACATGCGACGCAAAAACAACGTCGCCGGACGTCGCAGACCCGGTACTACGATCAGGACGCCCATCGATGCTGTCAGTGCGTCGAGAAGGGCGGTTGCACCGAGCACCGCTAGCCGCACTACCGCCAGAGCCGGGCCCACGACGAAAGCTCTTCAGGCCCTGCGCCAAGCGCATTAGCCCGCTCTGCTGCGACCGTGCCGGGCACCGCCGGTACAAACGGCTGAATTCCAGTGCCCTGCATCTCTCCACTTTGAAAACTTCTCCATCGGTAATTTATAAAAAGCGAGAATAAAAGGGAATTTTAGTGAAAAGAGCCACCGAGTAAAACAGAAGATCAATCGGCTGACGTCTATTTCAGCCGGCCCCACTAATCGCCCCTCGCGTCGCTTTTCTTCTCCTCTCGCATTCCAGAATATACCATTATCCAGAAAAATGCTGTTCTACGTGGACATGACAGGGTCGCGCTGGCTCGATCTGCCTCTGGAAGTCTGGGCAGAGATCCTCGGATACGCAGTACCGGTTGACCCGCCCGAGCGTCACCCGAACCTGGAGTCGTACTTTGAACAGATCGTCCACCGGCCCGCAGCAATCATCCAAGCCAATGGAAGCTTGCGCCAATACCTGCTGCACGCATTTTACAAGCATGCAGCCTACTGCGGGAAAAGGAGGCAGCTACTGGTACCTTCGGCCGCACTGCCACTGATGCGCAAGCTGGTCATCGGCATCCCTTTCAAATCGCGTGCGTTCCGCACAATGGTACGGGGCCTGCATATGCTGCCCGAGGAGGCGCGCCACGGCCTGACGTGGCTGGGGCTGCGTTTGGGCGAACGAGCCAAGCTGTCCGAGTCGGAGTTCGGCTCGCTTGCAAAAGGCGTTCCCGAACCTGCAGAAAGTCGTCGTGGATGTCGCAGCCGAACACGCAGTCCACAAGGAGCTGCACAGCGCGGTGGTAGGACAGAGCAAAGCGCACGTGGTCTCGTTGACCAGCCGCGGCCTGGCCGGGAGCAGTGCATTGCGGGCGCTGGTGCTTGCGGCTGTCACAGCACCTGGAGAGCTTGGACGTGGGTACTGGTATCGTGGTGGGCCTTTGGTGCGGATTCTGCAGCCGACGTTCCATAGGCAGGTGCGATTCCCGCACCTGCGGGTTCCTGCGCTTTGGCGTGGCATTGCCGGGCGCCGAGACGGTCAGTGTTCCACCGGTGTGCCAAATGCCGCGCCTTGAGCACCTGCACATGGATCCGGAATGTATGCAGGCATGGCAGCCCGACGTTTTCCTCCATCATACAGTCGTGTCTCTCTACGATCTGCTGCTAAGCGCGGCCGCCAGAGCACCTGCGCTCGGTGACGCTCTGCTACATATACGATCAGCAGCGTATTCTGCAGCTGCAGAATATCGAGGAGCTGCGTTTGATGCGACTACCCGGCGCTGATGAGAGCGAAACGGTTAATACGATACTGGCGCTTCCGCGCCTTGCGAGTTTTGCGGGATTCGATTGAGGGCGGGCATACGCCGCTGGCGATCGGCTTTACGATGAACTGGAGCCTGAGGGAGCTCGATCTGCGAAATATGGTGTTTTCTCTTTCCTGAGTTGCGGCGGCTGCTGGCGCTGCTGCCGAATCTTGCATCGCTGCGTGTGCTACTCCACACGCGCGATGGCGAGCGGCTGCCCATTGCTCCCGCGGAGTATCATCCCAGAGATAAAGTTTCTGTGGGCCAATGCCACCGACGGAAAAGCAGGTAGGGTGGACCAACGCCCACCTGAACGTGCTGGTAGGGATGGTTGCGCGGATGCCGGCGCTGACTAATATATGGCTGTTCCGCAAGGCCATCAAGCGCCTGCAGTGGGCCATGAACCACCACCCCGAGGAGGACCTGGTCGCGATGGTCCAGAATGCTGCAATCAACCAGTGCGATTGGGACGACCGCCTGGTGCACAGCCCGACCCGTCTGCTAGTTGCGTAAGGGATTTTTGTATATTTTTTAACCCAGTATATACCGATTCAGAAATATTTTACGGCCTCGTCGACTTGACCACCGCGCGGCCCTTGAACAGCCCCAGCAGCAGCGGACCTGTAGCTGCCAGCAGCCGCCATAGCGGCACAAGCGTGAAACAGCCGTCCGAGCCACGACGTGCGCAAGCCAGTAGCTCTTCGGGTACATCATCGCGGGGCCAACTACCGCTTTCCATGGAGTTCTCGTCGCCTGCAAACGGGGCCAGGCGCAAGGTGTCGACGCTAGGCCGGCGGGAACCACAGCGGGCGCTTCATCACCGACCGCTTGTGCGAGAACGTCTCGAACGAATACCTGCCCATGTAGTTGCCGACGCCCGACGGGCCGACACCGCCGAACGGGAAGTTGTGCGCTGCCAGATGGAACATGGCATCGTTGGCTATGGCGCCGCCCGAGCGCGTGTGCTGAAGCACATACTCGCTGGTTTTGTCGCTGGCAAACACGTACAGTGCCAGCGGCTGGTCGCGTGAGTTGACGATCTGGAGTGCCTCATCCAGCGTATCGTATGTGATTATCGGCAGTATCGGCCCAAACAGCTCGTCGCGCATCAGTGAGTCTGACGCAGTGACGTTGTCGACGAGTGTTGGAGGAATGTACCGGTCGGCCTTGTCTGCCACGTCATCCACAATGGGCACCACCGTGCCGCTGGATGCTGCCAGCGCGTCCGTCAGCCGCTGCCAGTGCCGCTGGTTGATGATGCGTCCGTATTCGGCCGACTTCTGCGGCGTGCGCGTGTACGCCTTGTGCACAACCTCTGTAAGCAGCTCCACCAGCTTGTCCTTGATCGAGCGCTGCACCAGCAGATAATCCAGCCCCACGCACGCCTGCCCGGCATTCATGAGCTTTGCCCACACCAGCCGCATTGCCGTCGGGCCCAAATCCGCCACATCATTATGAACAATTGCCGGCGACTTGCCGCCCAACTCCAGCGTCACACCTGCCAGCTGCTCGGCGGCAGCCTTGGCCACAATCTTGCCCACTGCGCCATTGCCCGTGTAGAAAAAGTGGTCGAACTTTTGCTTCAGCAGCTCGGTGGTCTCAGGCGACGCCGCCCTGCACCACCTGCAGGACACGTGCATCCAGGCTCGTCCGAAGCACGTACTCCATGGCCATGGCCGAGTACGGCGCCACCTCCGACTGGCTTCACCACCACAGTATTGCCCGCTGCCAGTGCACCGATAAGCGGCAGGAGCGTCAGCCGCACCGGGAAGTTCCATGGGCTGATAATTACCACGCAGCCCAGCGGCTCCTTGCGCACCT
Source organism: Linderina pennispora (assembly GCF_002104995.1). Taxonomy (NCBI): domain Eukaryota; kingdom Fungi; phylum Kickxellomycota; class Kickxellomycetes; order Kickxellales; family Kickxellaceae; genus Linderina; species Linderina pennispora. The sequence goes on from NW_024468262.1 coordinate 225,833, forward strand.
CCATCGAGCTCGTCAGGAACCCTGTCTGGTCGCTTGCCAGCCGATTATGCTCTGGCCTAACCCATGTGTCGATGTTGGCTAGTGCCTGCCCGATCTCGAATTCCACAGCCTGGATATCGTAGAGCAGTGCTTCTTCCTTGCACCGATGTAGGTCAAGATACAGTGCTTGGGCGAGCAGGTCGGAGTGCTGGCGCACACCCTCCAGCAGCGCCTGCAGCTGCTGCTTGCGGTAGCTGACCGGCCGCATTATGTCCTCGGCGAATGCACCGCGCAGGTCTGCCACTATAGTGCTGATTTTCGACACTGGCGTGAAAGCCAGCTCCTGCTTTTCAAGGTCAATCGTGCTTGTGGCCATTGGTTAGAAAGTAGAAAGTGTAGGTGAATGGAGGACCAAGCGGCAAAGAATGCGTCAGATCCCTCGTGCTTTATATGCACAGGAATTACGCCAAGCATTGACCGCCGTCGTTGCACACGGCCTGGTTTCGGCCGCTGAATAATGAAAAGTGCCTTCCCCCAGCTCATCCACAGCGAATGCCGTGTGGGGATTTGCCTAATCCTGTTTGCAGCTGTTTGCCTTTTCCTTTTACTTGTTCTGTCCATTAATTCACGCCTGGTACTCTTGCTGTAGATGCACTTGCTTCTGATACCCAGCAAGAAAGCACGCCTTGGACGTACTTTCCAAGTCCGTGTCCCTGAGTAAATGCATGTATCTGCCGCTGCGCTTGTATGTCATCCACCCATGTGGACATGTAGATCGCTGCATTTTTGCACAGCATGACCCAGTGCCACCTGATCCCGACTCCATCCACTGGCCTCTGGCCATGAGGGCGATTCAAAGGCTGGGATAGGAATTGGACTGCAGAGCGTTCTCATTGGCATGTGATAGATGCTGGCTCATCAGTCCAGCTATCGCTGGAATGGTCGTGGTATCGCCTCAGGCTCAAAACACCCGGCTTTCTGGGACTGGCCGAACTAATCCGTCGCGTGGATCTCCTTATTTGTCAATGTGCCTGGTCTTTGCCTTTTACGGCAATGACCTCAGTGAATCGCAATGCCTTTTCTGTGGGATCTATTTCCACTGTGTCTGCTGCCATACTCCCTATATCTTGCCCATGCTATGACGGATATTGGAACCCACGCTCTAGTTTACTGGCTCATAAGATACCCATCTGGGAATAGTTGTGGGCGGATTACACAACACCCCGGAGCCGACACCTGCTATGCACAAGCCGAGCTGCCATATGCATCATCACATTCCAAACATATCCTGCTGAAATCTGCATACACGATGCAATCTCCATGCATCCTTTGCAGCCATGGTCCCACGCTTACATTATTCAATGCCTGTGACAGAAATGTCTGACCCCACAAGTTCCTTTGTCCTTCTCCTGATCAGTCGCCCGATCTGATCATTCAAACTCCAGCCCCTAGCCTCTTCCTCAAGCTGTCTATTCAAATGTCGCTAATAACGAACTAGCTCTCTTTCACTACATTACATGCAGTGGTCGCAACTACTAACAAGGAGCAGACTGTACAATTTAATAAAATGAATCGTGGCCAGTGACACCAGCGGTTATTCAAGGTCAGAAGGTCAATTGAAGACATTATGTTTGAAGGTATCATGGTCCAACACTGTCTCCACAAGTCGCCTATCTAGTACAATCTCTGTATATCAGCTGATCTCCGAGTTTCAGCGCACAGGTAGTGCTGACAGCTACGATATATGTTTCCTGCAACCCACATTCCGATTCCAGGCAGACATTGTTTTGCTCTAGCATGTATTCCAAATTAATAAGGGCAACCTGATCAGAGCTTCTAGGGCCATCCGCACATCAGCAGCAGCAATGCACTATACTGCCTGCCTGCCCATTTCCGAATCCTTCTTGCAGCCTGTAAACATGACAGAGCTATGGACCCATGAGTCTTGCGGTCATGGGTACATTGGAAGGATAGACAGCCAGCTGTGCTTTTGAACAAGAGAGCACTGCCGCAGTACATTGACTCTGGAGCACTTGACTGCATGGGCTGCATGTGCAACCGCCGATGCTCGCTGGGAGAGCACCAGTACTCGTCTTACTCTAAAACCGACAAAAAAGGAAGGGACTGACCCCTTTTAATTTTGCTGATCTATCGCTCAACCACGAACACGGCGGACACCTGTCCGCGTTCGCACTCCTTTCCACCCTGCAAAGCCTCACATGGCTCGGCCCCATGCTGCATGCGTGCATGACCGCATAAAAATTCGGCTCCCACGGCACTGTTTCCTCGATGGCCATAGGGTTAGACGTTACGTCTCCACCATGTTTTGTACATTTTTGCTCCACTCCGATACATGTCTCGCCGTGGAGGACCCATGTCGCTGCCATGTCTGGGAGACGAGACTGCCCTCGTCCAGCGCTCCAGAAAGAGTATAAAAATCCAGGTATCCGCCATGGAGTGCGCTGGAATCCTTCAGTTTTCCTCCAGCACCCTCCAGCCTTTCCTTACGAATGTCTGCTCTACACTTTAACGACTTGCCTGCCACCATTCTCCACACTGTCTTCGGCTTTCTGTTCCGGGATATCCTCCACGAGTATGCGGTCCTCGACGATTACAGCAGGGCTATGGATATTGCCACCGTGTGTCGCCTCTGGGGAGCTCTTATGCCATCGTTCGTTTACCACTTTGTTCTCGTCCAGCGGAAGGATAACTGTTGTTCATCCTGAGCACCACGGCATACCGGTCGAGAGGGTGGTGTGGTTTTCCAACATCACCTCTATCAGATACCAACAAAAGTCCTGTCTGGCAACTGGTTTGCGCGTTGTCATGAACGACGATTACACCGGTCCACTTCAACTCACAAACGCGCTTCTGGTTTTTGGTCTCACATCTCCACCACTGACCAGCTTCAGAACTCTCCAGTTCTTCGGCAGAGGCATTCTCAGATCAGGAACTGACAGCCGCACGCCGGACATGCATGCTGATGCAATGAGCTTCTGCAACTTTATTCGGCCAAACTACAAAAGCCTGGAGTCCATTATACTACGTCCAACCATCCTCTCACCCCGTGCCGACGTTTCTGATACTCTCAATGCCGCTAACATTCCTCAATCCTTCAACTATACCATATCACACGGTTATTCGCTTCTCCTTCAGATATACTTTGAGTTTTATCATCTCTAGAGTGCACATACCGGCCACTTTGATCCTCCACCAACCGGTAGCGCTCCATCTGACCACGCTAGAGCTTGACCTGGACCGCATAAACCGACCTGAACATATGGGAATTTCTGATATCGCCACACTGGAAACGATAAAGCTCACCAACATTCGCCGACAGACACCACTTATCGGTCTTCAATCTGAGACACACTGCGCTCCCCGCACTCCAGAACTTGAAGGTTCTCCAACTTGGGTTCAAAAAGGTGCCAGAATCCTCAGAGCAGGACCCAGAGCTGCCTGCCCGACTCGTATGCTCATACCCAAGGCTGTCAGAACTGATGATTAGTCGGTCTGCTGGCGTTTACCGAGATCTGTATTCCGCATTCCGCGATGCGCCCACTGAGACTACTGCAGATTAATGAGAACCACCGTGCACTTGCGCACATCAACACAGAGATCATCCGCAACATCGACTGTCTACACCTGGAAACAATCAAACCTGACGAAGGAAACTGGTGGGACGACCCTACGCACTTTGTAACCCGCTTCTATTCCGGCAGATTCAGCCGTACGTCGCGCTGTTTTGGATATAGCACTACCTTTCCCAGCACACATCAACTGGCACAATCTGGCGTGTCTGTCGCTGTCCACAGATATGGTCACTGTGACCCGCATCGTTCGTCTGTTGAAGCAGTTAACTCTACTGAAGTATCTCCGAATTTCATGTATCTCGATGGATCCACGTAATCCTGATGCGTTATTTCTGGGGATCAAGCAATCGACAGGCTGATATCCGCTCTGCCACTGAACCAACTGTTGTCGACTCTGTTTGCTTGGATGGCCCACCAGATGCAGGGAGCATCGAAGCCATCAACAGCAGTCTGCAAGTTTTCGCTATTGACACTCCAAATCATTTTGACGGAGAGTCTCTATCCAAGCTACTGCTTTTCCTACCAGCGCTCAAGATTTTTGCTGTTGACACGGAATATGCGGATGTATTCAGAGCCAATGTGGAACGGTTCCTGTTAGACGTCTCGGTGCGCTTATTTGTGGAGGTTGACCATTATTTTAGGCCTGGAATAACCCTGAATAGACTATAAATAGCAGAGGCTATTCCCACCATAAAATCACTAGATTTATTGTGAGGAACAACAGCAATATTGGTTTCATGTTAACGATCCGTAGTGACTGTGGAGTTCTTTGTGGTATACAGAGTCGGTTGGACCGCACTATGTAGTCCAGTCAAACACATTAGTTTCATCGAGATAGTCCTGCCACGCCATATCTCGATGCCCTAGCCTGTATCTTTTCTAGTCGATAAATTGGCTGTTTACTCACTACAATTGTATTGTTGACAGCAATGTTTAATGTGAATCAGGGTGTTGACTTCATGTAGACCGGGCATTTCCTTTCACTATTTTGTAGTTAGTGCTATTTTAAGCTTATTGGCCTCTCTAATAGTGTGAACCCGTATTGAGGACACGGCTGCGAAGGTAGTTTATATGTACCGAATCTATTGCAGTTTAATATCTTTCTATTGTTGATTGAAGTATTTTTAGCTCATAAATTTAAAACATGTTCCTTAATATGACTAGAAAAATGTGAAAGTCTACAAATGCCTAGCGATATATAAAACGTCAACTGTATCGGTAGGTTGACCACACTATTAGCGAGATTTATACCAAATTTACTCTATTGCTTAAGGAATGAACAGCAACAACATAACATCACAGGATCGGACAGCACACTTGCTGAAAGATCAGCTGCGAATGATAGATAGAACTAAGACTCAGCTGATTCGTATACACAGAGAGGATGATATTTACACTGTACCTACGAGCGCTGTTGATCAATATGAGAGCTTAGAGCGGAGCAAACAAGAATATCCACCATATGTCAGACTTCCCAAACACTATCCCGCTGGTTCTTAGAACAATTGAAGATTTAATAGGGATTAAGAGACACGATAAAATCGTTGGCTGACACAAGGACAATCCGGCTCCTTTGCCCTCTCCTTCAATTATGACACCCGCCCGCTACGCACCCAGTTCTCAGATCATCCCAAGGCATTGGTATTGGTATAGTGAACCACAGTAAATCTTTCAGGAATGGGTTTATAAATTCACAACTTTACTTTTATATTTCTTGTTCAACTAAAACATAGTTGCATCATATCCTTTCGAGAATAGGAGAGTACCGTTATAAATGCTGAATTAATTAATTGAATTTGTACCAAAAGGGTAGGCCGAAAAATGACAAGAACTGCCTAAGAGTGGATATAGCTAAATAGTTAACATTGCAACGATGTGCTTGTTGCATCTTTACTAGAATTGCTCTGCTCGCGATGCGAGCTCGGCTGCTAGTCAGCATGGGTTGACATGCCGATAAGAGCATCACGGCAAACCGGTCATTTGAACGTGTTGGATGGCTGTTGGTGCAATGGCAGTCATGGACATCTCCCATCTTGGTGGCCTGCTCAGCGCAGGCGCTTCAGCGCTGGCTCGCTGCTACTGGCAACAGAATCGCCTGCTGCTGCACGCCTCTTGCGCGACCTCTTTGTTGCCAGGGTGGTGCCAGAAGCATTGGCAACAATGGCCGTAAAGCGATGGAACCGTTCAGGAATACTGCCTGAATCACAGAGTGACTAGAAAATGAGCCTGAAGTTTAGAACTGCTGCGAGGTCGCGGTTCAAGAGCTGAGACGAATAGGCTCGCCTGTATTGTGCCATGGCCCGCTTACATGACTCGCTTGTACAGCGGAGAAGGCCATGGCACTTCACAGTTGGGTTCTTCGATCTCTGGTAGGGCCGCGGATTGGGAACATGCCGGAATGTCTGCAGTGACTTTTCGCAGCAGAACGGGCACATCGACGATGTCCGGAATTCGTCGATCAGATAGACTTCAAAGCCATGATGCTTGAACTTGTCGCGCCATCCCTTGCCACGAATCGGCGCATGGTGTCGGGCCATCGGCGCACTCCAATTGCCCATGACCAGCACTGGATCTGGACCGAACTTGCTCCGGAGTTTCGCGGCAAGCCTGTGGTCTGCACGGGCCTGGTTCATGAATGAATCAAGGCGCAGCTTGCGGTGAAGCGGGCACACCTTGGGACTGGTACTGACACCTGGATGGGCCTTCCAGCGCCTTTGGTGCTGCTTGTTTGACTCAGTGGGCTGCTGCTCTGGTAACCTTCGCGCTGTCATCGTGCTGGCATAAAACGGTGCTAGGACACACCGCACAGATGCACGGGCAGCAACGTAGGCACGGAATTTTGCTGGGCTAAGGGTCCGGCAGCAGTGCTTGGAAAGCTCTGCCTCTGCTCTGCGGACAGCATCTTCTGGGACTTGATCCTTTGTAGCCCGACGAATCCTGTCATAGTGACGCAGCTTGAGCTCCTTATTGCGCTGCTGCCGTGTGTAGCGGTAGAGCATTCTCTCACCCTCTTTCCCATTGCTGCTATTTTCGTGCATCATGTATAGCAAATCGCCCCGACCTGGATCGATGAATACACAGCGGCCTTTCAGATTCTGCAGCTCTGGCTGTGGGATCTGGTGGATATAGCGACAGTCAGCTATAGTATTGCCTCCCACAGCATTGCCTCCTGCACCATCAGCCTTAGGTACCTTGTCTTGTAACAGAATGCATATCGTTACATCATCTGTTGTCGCCATTCCGTGGAATTTTCTGTCACCATGCACCTTAAATGGCTTTGATGTTAGATCTGCGACCCAGCCCCACACATCCCACACAGGTTGTGTGATCCCTTGGACCGGGTCGTGTGCACAGACTGGGGGTGCTGGTGCATATGCATTGTTAAGTGCTGCAACAGTGTCTGCTGCTGCCGCCGATGCAGCAGCAAGCGAATCAGCCGCTACTGCTGCAGTTGCTGCAGTGGCCTCTGTTTCATCTGATGGCATCTTCGCTGCTTCGCGTGCAGCCTTCTTGGCCAATTTTTCGCCCTTTTCTGCTGCTTTCCTTGCCTCTGTTGCTGCCCTCTTTGCTGCGTTGATCTTGGTAACCTCCTCACGTGTTTTCGAAACAAACACCTGCTTGATTATTTGCTTGTCTAAGCGCACATGGCCTGGGATCCATGATGTCCGCAGAGGCAAGCATTGAGGGGAGACTTGCCAAGCTGCTCATTCTCGATAAGCTGGCATAGGCGAATGTATGCACGCAGATGCTTAAGTGGATTTACCTTGGCACCATAGTATCGGCTGTCTTTGGCGAATCTGTACTTGGCATCATAGGCACTAAGGACTGGTGCCAGCTTGTTGTAGATTGCAAGCATCGGTGGGGTGAGCACACTGAGATCAGGGTGCCTAGAGGCAACTGCCTGGCGGAGCTTCTGTGCAGGTGTATAAATACACACTTGGCATGCATTATTGAACTCAGCCTTGGACACATTGCCCATTGTACTGTGCAGTGTGTTTTTGCGGTTGCGAATATCAATCAATTTGGCCAGAATCCGCTGTAGGCAAGTGCCATAGTGCAACACAATGTTGTTCTTGTATGCTGTCATCAGCTCGGTATCCACGTATGTCGCTACTTGATTCATTTCGCGTACACCATGTAGCTCGATATCGCCATTATGCAATAGATAATCATAAATATGGTATCTAACTACATCACCGAAATCTGCGCTTAACAGTTCTGACTTGTCCTTCCGGTTGACGAAATCCTCGGCAGATATGACAGTCTTCGCCTTCAGGTTGCGATAAATGAATAAATAAATAAAACAAAAAAACCCTTTTTCACAAATGTTGCTGGGTCAAAGGCATCATCGTAAGCTAGCTGATGGAGTAGTATCCATCGTGCAAGCATGTATGTATGCTCTTTGATGATATTGACGCTGTGTACAAATTGCTCTAGGCGGGGCAACATAGAATCACGGAAGCCAATACCACCAAGTGATGTCTTTATGGCAGTAGTGCTGCGGGTAATGTTCATTTGAGAAATTCAATAGGCAAAGTAAGAAGAGAAATGATGCTGTTCAGTTTTGCTTTATTGCGTATGCATAGCATTAAGAACTTTTTATTAAAAATGATCTGGCTTGCATGGTTCTTGGGGCCCTTAGCACTGATACAGTCCCTTGAATCAGTCTATACAGACTGTGTCTATTGTGGCCCAAATACTACCGCTCACACATGTTCATAAGACAAATTAGTTTATAAAATAAATCCACAAATATTGCATGACCGCTAGAAGAGTTATATGGCCTTGTTCAATGTGCTCATAAACAAATATCCTAAGAGTGTTGCGCAGCCGGTGATGACCACCATGATGATGCCATGGAAGTTATCAGGCCGACCGACAATGAGAGCAGCTCTTGTGCTGAACCAATGGAGATATCTAGTGGAGACCTGTGACCACTACAATAACAACTCGTCACCCTGGTTTCACCGATGAGGTCAGATGCCGCACAAGATCAAAAAGGAGTTTATAGAGTAAGTCACCCAAACTCGTGTTGAAGCTTAAAAGTTTTATTTTATTTTTTTTTAACCAATTATATAATTTCTAGCGGACGGTCGGACACTTTTTAGACTATAAAATCTTGTATATAGGTAAAGATAAAGAAAAGATATTGCCACACAGTGTCGGAAATAGGAACGGTATCGCCCGACAATATAAACCTTATCAGTAATGCTGTGGTTAAAGACAAATCCTTTTAAACTGCTGGAAGCTAGACCGAAAAGTGCCAATAGTCACAACTCTTGCTCCCTAGTAGCAATATCAGGTGGTGTCTGCTTTCAACCTAATACATGTATGCCTATCGCAATTTGAAGCTTGCTAGGATACCTACAGCACTAAAATTAGCGTGTAATTGTAAGACACGCCTCCAAACACGGTCCAAAGCTACGTTTATGTGAACACCACACAGTACATCTCAGTGTCGGAAGCAAACAAAAACTGAAAATCAGCATGATTACTTTTAATTAACGAGCGACTTCTAGTGCAGGAAATCACCAAAAATATGTCACCTATGCATGTAGATCAGCCGAACAAAGCTGCGGTACCGCAGCTGACAAATATCTTCAACATGTCCAATGTTGGTGACAAGCAAGGACCACCTCTTCTCCTCATATCTTTTTTCAATCACTTTCCATATTGCTCCTGGACATGAATGTTATTCTCTCTGCTGCAAAACTTGTGCAGCTAGTTGTGCTTGCGTTTGCTGGGTGGCTGCTTCTTCAGTCCCTGTTAATGAGCATCCAAACGTTTTTAGTTCTCGTGCTTCCCCCTGCAAGTGTCGCCTCCCTTAAGCTTATTCCGTCAGCCAACGAAACTGCTGACCTTGTTTGGCCCGCGTGGAAGGAACCATTTCATTATGAGGCCAAAGTATATATCAACAACAAATCGTACGATTCGAGTCGGCCCGAAACGTTCTTCCAGAATGCCACCGAGGTCTGGCACGTTGAGCCGCAGAGCCTGGTGAATCGGTACCCATTTTTCGAGAAGCACCTGACTCTGAATCTGGCTGATACAGATGATAAATTCATCTGTGTTTTTATACAGAAAGCTGGCCAGTTCACACCGTACCCAAACATCAGCGATCCCCAGCTACGTGTTAGTAAGAACCAGTTTGCATACACTAGATGGGACACCACTTGTGATGAGGAGAATCTGAAAGGGGCTGGTAGTAGGCGCCGCTGCACCTCTCAGTTAGGACTGATGGTTTATACTCGGGCAATATGGGATATCCATCTTGAGGACAACGTATATACATATGATGATTCGCGAAACCACAACCGCAGATCCACTACCGTCCACGGTCCTTTGCTTAAGTCTAACAGTACAACTGGCAGCACTGGTTCTATGAACATGTACCTGCCGTCTATTGCGCAGAGCAATGGTCCTAAGTTGTCCTACAAGGTATTCCCTATAACCAAAGATGAGGGCACAGAGAAGGGATACAAGGAATTCAGTGCATCTGTAGATATCTATATGACAATACGCGGCGTAAGCACAAGCTCAAGGTTCAACCCTGGGCCGATCCCCAAAACCGGGAATTACAAGGTACTCGCAATTCTGACAACGAACTGGGGCCGTCCCTTCATACCGCACTTTAACTACAGCTCGCCAACGGTCAAGTCAGCGGTCTCGACAGCGATATTCCTTGCACTTTACCCCGCCCTCCTCTCCCTGTGGCTCCTTCGGCAGCTCTACATCGCCCGGCTCTATTTCACATCAGCCTGCTCAAGCAGCAAAAGGGCCAGCCCCATCTTAAGGATGTACCTTTTCATTGAGCATCTATGGTCGCCTTTGGTTGATAAGTTTGTCTTTGGGACAGACAACACGGGGTTGTATAGTGCTGTTCTCGGCGGCTACACCGGCTGGTGGTTCATCAGATTCATCCTTGTGGCCTTGCCTCAGAGACAGGTTGCTAGTGTCATACGGTGTCTTGCTGGCTCTCAGGCAACCAACAAAAGCACGGGGAATCGAGGTAGTACGCTGCTTCTTCCTACTATGGAGAAGCAGAAGTACGAGGAAACAGAGGAAACAGCGGAAACAGCGGAAACAAGGGAAACCGAGGAAACCGGGGAGAACGAAGCGGTAATCGCTTGCTTCAAAGCATTGCCCCTGGGATTAAAGGTATTTCCCCTAGTAATTGCCGTGCCATCTGTCGTGGATTATGCCCGTAATACTAGCTCGCATTTCGACTTTGCAGTCCCAGAGCTTGTGGAGGGTAAATAGTGGTATATCCCCACGTTCATACGATCACTATGCGGCTACACGCAGCAATTTATTCACCTATACCTCTATGTCATCTTCATTCCGACTCTCATCTTGATATTCACCCGCAAATCAACAGTGCACGCGTCAATTCCCTACCACTTCCTTCGCACGATCGAGCTCACTGTGGTCATACTGGCCTGCCTCTACGAGATTCCCAAGGCACTTGATCCAGAGTATTTGGCATGGCGCCATACTGTGTATTATATCGGCAGCGTTTTCCTTTTCACCCAGTGGGTAGTCAACAATAAATTGTGAGTGGTAGATTAGCTTTAGAACTGCCTGTACCTAATGTCTGACCAGTTCTGCCAACAGCACAAACCCTGTGTGGCAAGCTGACACTACTAGTGTGGCAGATTTTATATGCATTGTCACGCTAAAGCGACCATATCGAATAGTGGGGGTCTATATGCATGGATCTCGGGATCGTTGCTTTCTCCGCTATCGCCGGAACTCGTTCTTTTCGATTAGCCCTAGAAAAGGGAAAACAAAAAACAAATGAGGTGCAGGTACCCGCATGGCACCAAAGCATGGTGGTTTGGTGGTTGGGGGATAGTCGCGTTGAGTATTTTTAGTATCGGTGGACATTCATCTGCTCGATTGCATATCACCATGCATGATGGCGAAAGGCCACGATGCCATCCTCCTTTTACCACACTACTTGACTGCAACGATAGTTGCCCATGATATGCAGGCAGCTGATTTGCATGGAATATTGGCGCCCTTCCAATTTAAGGATCCAGCCAGCTTCAACAGCACGGAATAGGGACAAGGGAGCTGGGTAAACTCCCTAGTTTATATAGTTGTGCTTCACAGAACCAGCGGACTATCTTGCTGGTTTGGCCTACTTTAGTTCCCTAGTTATTTCTCCTCCACCCCTTCGGAAACTTGTTTTTCATATAATTAGACACCTTCACCATGAAGACTGCACAATTATGCTTGCTGGCGTCGATACTGGCTGGCTTCTGTGCCGCAGATGCCGACTTGCCAATGGCAAATGCGCGCATGAGAGAAAGGTTAAACGACTTTCATGGCGCGGTTCTGTTAAAAGACGGAGAGCAGACGTCCTGCGAAATCGCCCTTATCTCCAACCGCGCTGGACTGGTCGCAGGCTCATGCATCGACATCGACAAAAACTTCAACGCCAAAAACATCACCCGATACTCAGTCATGCTGGACTCTGGCGGTATGCCAACTCCTGGTGTATTCCCTGTGAAGGGAATCACAGTCCACCCCCAGTTCGAACCGCCGTCGTACGCGAATAACGTTGCTGTTGTTTTGTTCAACCTCCAGTCGAACAAGCTGTGGGTGAGCTACATCGATGCTTTTCCGGGAGAAAACACCGACTACCTGTATGCACGACGCTCGCTCAGCAATGTAACTACTCAGACCTGGAACACACCAGACTCCATTAGGGATATAGTCATTAGTGAGGGCTGCACAAAGGCAGACACGCTGTATGCTGCTAACAAGAAGGACTTTTTGTGCAACAACAAGACGATGACGCCACCTATCAAGGACATATGCGCTGTGCCATACAGCATTGTATACGGGCTGATTAAAACCGATATGGTGGCCACGGCGCTATACAGCCACTCGGTGACCTACAACGACAAAATGTGCGGGAGCACACGGCAGTTCCACTACTACACTATCCTGGCAAACTTCTTGAACTGGGCACAGCAGATCGTACCCGACGGCATTAGTGCGTTCTCCAACAATGGAACCAACACCATGAGCACTAACATAACATACGCCATGAAGGAGCCAAAGAATCCCAAAGCGGATGGCGTTAAGGTGTATGGCGGCAATCTGTTTGCGCGTGATGCCTCGGTCGAAGCCTGGATGACGGTGCCTAATACCAACTACCACCTCGGCTGATGAAAAGAACTCAGCGGGGCTCCTCCCCTCTCAAATAGGGACTGGCGGAAACAGCTTTGCGGGGCCATCTAAACCGACGTCAACTGATTCAGCCGATTCAACCGATTCAACAGGTACAACCGATACACCCGCGGCCAGCCACTCTTCTAGTTCGCCATCCAAAAACCAGATAATCGCTATTGGAGTCAGTGTGCCCCTGGCCACATTGGTTGGCGTTGCGCTGATGTTCTACGCCTACAAGCGCTGGAAGAAGCACCACAACACGGTTGCATGGGATCCCTCAAACGAGCACAACAACATCCGGTCTATTGCGCTGGACTTGGGAGGTGCCAGCACCATCATGGATATTCCACCGACCTACGACAGCGTTCGCCAGCAAGAAGACGCGCTGACTAACTTTATCACGGAGCCAAAGTCATAAATAAACACACATCTTACCAGCATTCTACAGACTATGCTGTCAGATAGACTGAGACGCGCCGACTCTGCTCCACCTGGCACCGATCACCGATCAGATCAGTGGCTGTTGGGCTCTAAAATGCCCCTGCCTGTCGACGACGACACCGCACTCGCTCTTTTTTTGCCTTTCACTGCATTTTTAGCCTTTTCTCATTTTGTAAACTACCGCCTAGGCTCATCGCACGCTTCCATCACCATTTGAACACGACATAACATGGACGCGAGTGCAAACAGCGAGGCGCCCTCTCTGGCTGTGCGCCTAGGAGGCACTGTCGTCAATTCTAAAGTCGCAGATAATGACCGACATAAATTCGTGGGAGGAACGGCGGCAAGAGGTGCCGGGACGCGGTGGCAAAAAGTTCAACCCTAAGCGACAGCGCATGGCGCCGCTGCCCGAGATCCCGCACGAGACACTGACAGAAGTGCGTTCCCTGCGGCAGGTATTATATACCAGCAACGACGATTACACAGGCGATGTCGTGAAGTGGGCTGTTACTGTTCTGTCTGTGGGAGTGTCAATCACAGACATGAAGGCTGGGTCGTGCAGACTGGAGGACATGTCGACCATGCCTAGCGTGCGGCTGGTGATGCAGGTCTTGGTGCTGGCCGGTCGAAAGTCGGTTTGCTGTAGTGGGCGAGGAGGCTGCCGAGACGGCGCTGGTAGAGGTCGTGCTATCGGCGAACAAGGATACGCGCGCTATTGGATGGATCATGAAGATGTATGGCATGCTGCACCGGCAGTCGTTTCCAAGATGCCTGTATCTGTTTGCGATCTCGCAGATACCAAAGCCGGCGCTGTCGTCAGCTGAGCTGGAAGCCTTGGCCAAGGCCATTCGCGACTTGGCGACGCAGTTCCCATCAGAGAATTCACGGGCGCTGGGACACATCCTGGGCGTGTATCGCGATGTAATATCCAGCGACAACGTATTGGCTATACCTGAAGATGACCCACGCCGGTTCATTCTATTCTATATGATGCAGTCGCACCAGGGCCAGAGGCCCGTTCTGCTCGATCACGAGCTCCAGGAGACGACTGGAATAGACAGGCAGTGGCTCACCCACATGGTGAACTTTGAGATGCAGAACCAGTTTTCGCGGTTCCCCGCCTTTGTTGAGGACGGCACGGCAATGCGCCCGCTTGTCGATTCAGTGGAGATGCTTTTTGGCGATCTACCTCGCGACAAGAAGGCGACCGGAACGCAGCACATGGACTACGGCCGGGTCCTGGGCGTCCTGTCGTTTGTTGGCACCCTAGTGAGCAGCGCAGACGAATCAGGCAATCGGCCACTCCGAACTGCTGGCATTTATTGGCAAGTGCCATGAAACGTTGGCACGGCTGCTGCTGCGCGAGCAAGAGCTGATCGTACTCAGCCAGTTGCCAAAGATCGTAAAGAACATGCCGCAGCCGATCCCCAACGGCTTGCTAGACCTGGTGCAGAAGAACGGGCGTATTGTGGCCAAGGGCTCGTTGACAATCACGCCGTTCACGCACTCTGAGGTCGAGCAGCACTTCAAGCGCCTGATATCGGCCACATCGGAAATTGGCCAGGCAACTGGCCAGAACAGCGCATGCTCGAATCGGCTGTTGGAGATGATGTGCGAGACTGCACCAATGCTGGTCGAAGTGTTCTGTTCGCGGCTCGATACCTTGGCGTTGGTCAGGAAGCTGGTGGGGGTCCTTACCGACCGGCTGCACCTGCATACTGACAGGAAGCGCGTTAATCCGATGTGTGTCCGGGCATACTACCGCTCATTGCTGGCCATCAACGAGATGCACCGAGGAGTCGTCCTGACCCATCTCTTGAGCATGTTTGAAGAGCAGTTGGCTAAAGACGTCCTGATCTCGCAGCGCGTCGTGCGCATTGTCGATCTGATGGCGACGGCGGCCGAACATCAATATATGTTTGCCAGGAGCCCTGCTACAGTTGAAGACTTGGCATCAGTGCGTCCGATTATCAGCGACCTGTGCAGCTGTCTGGGCGTGCACTGGCAGGCACTATGGACTGCATGTTTCCGCGAACCGGTGGCCACAGCAGCGCACAGCGATAATGAACTGACAACATCGGATGTGCCTGAGGATGTAAAGAAGCAGCACATGTGTGCCAGGCGGGCCCTCGTGCGCGCCATGGCACATATGGCAGTCTCAGGAGCGCTAAGGGTTGCAGATCAGCTGGTACTGGCCGAGCGCGCGCTGGACCAGCTCGCCAAGCTGCAAAGGACGCAGAAGCAAGACGACCTGGGCCTGGTTCGAAACCTAGTCATGCTAACCATATGTCTAATCAAGGGGGACCGCGGGCTGGAGCGCGTGGTGCTAGAAAAGATCACGCAGGGTCTGCTGGAGGCGTCCGACACTGACAGCAGCGATGGCCAAGAGAACTGCCATGATGCGATAGATGAGCTCGAGAAGCTCTTGGAGGGTGCTGCCGTGTCGAGCAGAGGTACCGATGGCGAGCAGGCACTGGAGCTTGGCGAGCGCATGCTGTGGCAGAACTCTGTGCGTCCGGCACCCAAGTACCCCCGCAGCGGGATTGCCCTCAACCACGACCGGGCATCCGACGCCTGGAAATTTGTCAAGCCCGCGGCTGCCAATGGAAATACTGGCGGACAGCCTCTATTGGTGCTCACACTGCTCTCGGTTGCGCAGTCATCACCCTCGGGCATGGCATTGCTGGCACAGCTGATCGAGGAGTTTTACGTTGAAAGCATTCCAAGTGCGCCGCCTATGCTGCTGGACGGGCGGCTACAGGGCGGCAAACTTCAGCTGCGGGCGGTAGAAATGGAGCTGCTGTTGGACTGCCGCAACAACGCCAACCTCAACTGGACGATCCTGGCAATGTTGCGCGATGCGCCGGCAGGGGCCCTGGCTGCGAAGCGCATTGCCAGCGCACTGCTGATTGCCTTGGCCGTGCTGTGGAACGGCACGCTGGGAGTACCTGCCACTAGACGGCCACGCGACCTTGAATTCACATGCACGTTTGTGGACGCAGTCGTGCGTGCGTATGCCAGTGATAGCAGGTGGCAGGATATGCAGCACCTGCCGAAGGTGTTCCGGGTCATAAAGGGTGCTGATCTGGCCCGTCTGCTGCACCAGTGTGTGTGGCGTGGCGTGGTGCACGACTTCCCAGGCGCGCGGGAAGACGCCGATCAGCTGCTCAGCCATGTGCTGCGCAAGTACATTACGAAGACTGCATCCATGTTCCGCTTCTTCAAACACTGTGCATGAGGCTCTCGCGTATTCGCTTTTGTAGAATAAAGGTCGTATTGAATTTAGAGAGAAACAGGTATAGGAGCTACCGTCGTCGCTGTCGTCTGGGCTTCAAATGGGCCAGAGGGAGTGGCAAAATAAGCAGGGAAGAGATAAGGCATGCGGTGAAGAAACGAGGAAAGGCTATAAGGTGCTATTTTTAAGGCTAGGGAGCAATTTATGAGCTTCCCACAGGGTGCTGGCAGCGGCGTGGTGGCGAGGGAGCGCAATATGTAACGTGATCATATACATGACATGTCGATGTGCGTGAACACGGCTTCTATTACATTACCTCGCCCCCTTCATAAAAAAGATCGAGTCAGGCCCTTCCAGAACACTAATAATGACAAAAGAAAAAAGGCTCCACCCTGTGGTTAATAAAATGCGAAAGGGGTAAAAATAGAGGGAATAGATAGGAAGAAAGGAGAGGGTAAAAAGAAAACGAAACGGTATGGAAAACAAAGCAAAGAGAAAGAAACGAAGCGGAGATGTCTGTACCCATGTATTGTAAACTTAGAGGATCAGGCACTTCTTCGCCTTCTTTGCGGGCTGGGCCGGCACGAGGACGGCGCGGATGGCCTCGTCGAAGACGTTCTTCAGGCCCTTCTGCGTCAGAGCCGAGCACTCGAGGTAGCGCACAGCGCGGATCTCCTTTGCCATCTGCAGGCCCTGCGGGTACGTGATCGGGGCCATCCGCTTCTCCTTGAGCTTCTCGATCGTGTCGCGGTCCTCGCGCAGATCCAGCTTCGTGCCCACCAGGATGCACGGGATGTTGGGCGCGTGATGGCTGACCTCCGGGTACCACTTTGTCCGCACGTTCTCAAACGACGGCGGGCTCACCAGCGAGAAGCACACAAGGAATACGTCGGTTTGCGGGTACGACAGTGGGCGCAGACGATCGTAATCCTCCTGGCCGGCCGTATCCCACAGACCCAGGTTGATGGGCTTGCCGTCGACCATGACGTTAGCCGAGTAGTTATCGAATCTATCAAGAGCGGCAACGGCAGCGCAGACAAGAGCATTAATATGTGGGCGATTGTAGAAATCTGCACGAAGCAGGAAACCCCTCCTACGGACAATGATGGCCCGAGTGGCGCGAGCACACACAAACACACCGGAGCCGGTAGCTGACCAGGGCGCGTCTGATAACGACACGGTTCCATGGTGGAGCCCCCTCTTTTGCATCAGACATCAGACCCCAGACACCAGGTATCAGACATCAGGTATTGGGTATCAGACACCAGATATCACACCTCGAGCATCTTGCATCGCATATACCCAGCACTACCACAAAAATGGCCAGAATTGGATAGCGATGGCAAACCCGGTAAACACCAATGTTTTGCTTTTCTAGGTTGGGATGCGCGCTGGACGTGCATTGCAGGAGATGGGGAAGGGAGGAGCAGAAATGAACGGGAGGAGAGGAAAGCGCGAAGTATGTGTGTTGTTGATTGGCGCAAATCCACACACCCGTCTTGTCAGCCGCCCAAAAGGAGCCTGATAGTAAAAACCGTTGCAAAAAAAAACAAACAGGATGAGCCAGGGCGGGGGTGCACTTACACTGTCGGGATGTATTCGCCAGGGAACGCATTGGTGGTGTAGCTGATCAAAAGACAGGTCTTTCCAACAGCACTATACATGGGCACAAGGAATGTAGTAGCATGGCATGTTAGCAAGTACGTATCGCGCTACATCTCTGAAACTGTCGCCCTAGAGTCTTACCCGTCACCGACAACCACGCATTTAATGGCCTGCATTTCGTGAGCTACGTTTTTTTTTGTTGTCCAAGAGAAAAGGAGGAGGAGTTTAACGACAAAAGAGCCTACACCAGTTAACAAACATGGGAGCGTTTAGTAAACACGGGCTATGCTGAACGCGCGGCGTGCCAGATGAGCAGCTGCTCGAAATTCAACAGCCCCAGCACACGGAGCAGAAACGAGTGCGAATTGGCAGGAGGGGGACGTACTAGAGGCTGCGACTGTATATGCACAAAAAAGTATGAACGGAGTAGAGGGAGGGCAGAGGTAATACTGCTCCGACAGGGAAGACGCCCTTTTTCAGCAAAATGTCTGGGTGAGGAATTTGTGTGCTGGTAACAAGATGAGGGCAAACAAGGTTGAAATTCCTCCTGCGTCCGGGAGGTTTGTGTTTTTCGGCAAGTAAACCCGTTTCGGGACTTGCTGCAAAGGCGAATTGCGAATATAGGAGGCGAGTATACAGAAAAGCAGCGCCGGCTGTTCCGTGTGCTCCCAGAGGGCTGGGCAAATGTGGACGTCCTCTCCCCGCCTCGCTCGAGATTCAGCAGACGCGTCTCGGGAATTCGCACCGCCCCCTCCTCCTCACGGCGAAAGCTTGCAACTAACCTCTTTGGTGGGATGGAAAAAGAATAGAACCTCGCAAAGATGACTGGGAAAAAAGGTGTAACAAAATGTGGAAAAGAAGACCGAAAAAATACAAGCCTGGCAAGTGAACTGAAAAAAAAAAAAAAAAACAATCTGCTGAAACCTCGCTGCCAGGCTGGCTCGTGTTTTTTCCTTTTTTTTGCGTTTGGGGCTATAGGCATGGCGGCCCTATAAAAGCGCTGAGAGCGTGGCCTGGCACTCTTCATTGCCAGCTCTGCCATTGTTGATCCAAGCGTCCATTTTGAGCGATGTCGGATATGAAATGTCCATCGCTTGGAGCCCATGTGGAGCGCTTGCATGGCGATTTGACCAGCAGCCGAGCGAGAGCGGCCCACAGGCTGGCTCTTGCGACTAACCTCGCTGCGGCAGACGGCCAGGACGCATGCCATTGCTAGCCGGCACAGGCCCCGCCCGCCACCGAACACTGGGACCGCTCGGGGGCGACGGCAAGTCACATATGGCACAGACGCTGGTGGTAGAAACCCAGCGCCCCATGTACGATTTGCAACACACAGCTGCTCTTTTCATATGCCAGAAACCAGAAGCGTAAACATCACATACAACAGCGTATTTAATTTGACAGGCAAATCGGTAGAGATGAGCCAACAAAAAAGACCGGTGGACCGTGTGTTGAAGCTACGAGTGCGGGGCTGGGAGCATTTACTCCTCGTCCTCCTCCTCGCCACCAGCAGCGGCAGACTTTGCGCGCTTGCGGGCAAGACGGCCGGGGCGGCCACCACCGAACGGCGAGTTCAGGGCGAAGTCGATGTGCTTCTGCGAGTCGAGGCGGACGACGAACGACGGGACGTTGACGACCTGCTTGCCGACGCGGATGTGGCGCTGACGGATCAGGACACGGGCGTGGTGGATCGACTTGGCCAGACCGAGCTTGAAGACCTGGGTCTGGAGGCGGCGCTCCAGGAAGTCCTCGACCTTGAGCGACAGGACGTAATCGAGCTTGGCCTTGGACTCGTCCAGCACACCGATGCGGATCAGGCGGCGGATGAGGGCGTTACCCTCGAACAGACGACGCGGGTCCTTGCTGTCCAGCTTGAGCAGCTCACGGGCGGCACGACGGATGTTCGACAGGGTGTAGGCAACACGCCAGATCTCGCGCTTGTTGCGGAGACCGTACTCACCGCAGAGCTTGAGCTCGTGGTCGAGACGCTCCTTCTCGAACGGGTTGCGCGGAACCTTGTAGTTCTTCGAGTCTACAGTATGCAAAAGAAAAAGGGGGATGCGAGGTGAAGGAGCCTTATTGCGGGCTACGCCAACTGCGGCACGGCACCAGGAAAAGAGGAGATAGGAAGCGGCCACACGACTACATCACGCACTGCTAGAGCACGCCGGGGATCACATAATGCACGGGACCGAGAGAGCTGCCAGTCCTGCCTTGATCGTCGACTGCTTCACGCACGGCGCAAGCTGCTGCTCGCAGCACGAAGAGGGCTAGGAAGAGAAGAACAGATCGCTCCGCTTGTCTCAGCGACACTCCGCCGAGCGATACTATATCTCACTCCCCCATGCCCTCCCCTTGCGGGAGCCACAGCAAGCAGGCCAGTGCGATGTGCAGACAACAGCAGCCAGGCAATGCCCTCACCGTCAGACGCCCGTGGCTATCTCTTCCATGTGCGTCTGCCCATCCAGTATGTGAGTCCCTCGCGTGTGTGCTCCAAAGTCGCGGCCACCCCGTCTCCCCTCTTGGCCAAGATAACCGTTGCAAAGTTGGCGCAAACGCCCTAGCTTCTTCCCTAAAAGTCTCATAGCATGGGCAGCCTTGTGCTAGAAGGACGTGCCCGTAGGGTTCGTTCGTGTCCAGAGAGCCTTGCTGAGCATCTCTTTCGTGGTGGGTTCGTATCAAGGGCAAGTTCACAGGCAAAGGTTACAGGCGGGAACATACTAGAACACCGTCGAAATACAGTTTCTGGGAGGCATGGTCTACGTTTACGGTACCAAAGTAAATAATCCTCAGGCGTGCAAAGAAAAAAGAGGGTGAAACTTGCACTTGGGCTGCTGCATACCCGCCTTTATTGAGGGACGCCTCCTTGGCCCGGCGAGGTGCGCTCTGCGGGCGTGGCCCACGCTCGCTCTGGCCGCGGGAAGGGGTGCAAGCAGAAATTTTCAGCGCGGGCAAGCTTTTTTCGCGCTGGTCCCCGGCAGCTTTAGGGACAGGATTAAGATCAAGATCACCGCGCACGACCCATTGGCCGCCGGCGGTCACGGGAAAAGTTGGTGTTTCACGTGAATTGTGTCCGGGGGGCCTGGCCCACAGCCTTTGCGGAAACTGTAGGGATCACCCGGCCCACTCGGCTCCAAGCCAAAGTTTTTTCCTCTCTTGCGGCTCTGGCGGCCTTGCAGTGGGGGAAAAAATAGTCGCAGCGGGCGTTGCTAAAAATTTTCCTCACCCAAGCCCCAGCATGGGCCTGAGGCAGGCGCCCTTAAGAGAGTTTAGCGTCGCAAGCCGGCGGTTAAGAACCTCCTTTTCCACTTCTCTGTGCTCATAGCCGTTGAACCTTTTTTTCAAAATTTAAGGAAACATAAGAAGGTAAAGAAGGCATTTTTCTGAAGCTATGCGTGGGCCACTGCCGCCCCTGCCTGGCTGGAAGACCAGGCTCCTGTGTTTTGTCGACCTGCCTCAGGCTTGGGCGCGTACCCGCGGGTTTGTGGCGAACAGATTTCAAACGGGCGGGTTGTTTCTGGGAGACTAAAGTCGCAGGACGGCGACAGTGGGTGGGGCGCGGCACACGACAGAAGACAGCCAGTCTGGCTGAAAGTGATTCTGATTTGAGAGCGCCCAATTCGACGAGGTGGTGGGGGTGAGAGCAGCAGGCACAGCCCTCCCCACTGGCTGCCGTGCGTCTGCGAAGCGAGGGCTTCGTCAAGGGCAAATGTAGTAGACGCAGCAGTCTGAGGCAGAAGCATATACTCCGTGCCGTAGCTGGACCTGCAGCTGTTTATCCTAGATCGCGGCACATGCCCTGCTAAACACAACATTCTAACGACCCTGTAGCCATGCCTCACTCGTTCGGTTATCGCGCTCGTACCCGCTACATGTTCTCGCGGAACTTCCGTGAGCATGGTCCGCTCCACCTTTCGACCTACCTGAAGGTCTACAAGGTCGGCGATATCGTTGACATCAAGGGCAACGGTGCCGTCCAGAAGGGTATGCCCCACAAGTTCTACCACGGGTAACGTATCGAAAAAAGGCAAAGCAAAAGGCCGATGTGCATATGCCAGTTGTGTGTGAGTGCGGATCAGCAGGCAGAGGGCTAACCAGTGCGCGATGGCATGGAATTCTGTAGTAAGACCGGTGTCGTGTACAACGTCACCAAGTCGGCCGTCGGTATTATTGTCCACAAGAAGGTCGGTAACCGCTACATGGAGAAGCGTGTCAACATCCGCATTGAGCACGTCCACCACTCCAAGTGCCGTGACGACTTCCTGCGCCGTGTCAAGGAGAACGCCGCCGCCAAGAAGGCCGCCGTCGCTAAGGGCGAGAAGATCAACCTCAAGCGCCAGCCCGCTCAGCCCCGTGAGGCCCGCCACGTCTCGACCCTGAACAACGAGCCGACCACCTCTGACTGCCATCCCCTACGACAGTAAGTTCCATATATATACGAGAGCATTGTTGGCGGTGCGTGATCTCTGTGGTACGTTACTAACTGAAGCACTGTTCTCATGTAGCCCTCATCTAAAGCGTGTGTTTTTGGATCGGATCGGATCGGCGACTTTGCTCTCTGGTTTTTGTTTCGTTGCTCGCTTCTCTGTGGGCAAGTGTATCGAGGAATCGGACTCTAGCTTTATATTTCTTTTGTCAGTGTTTCAAGGGAATACAAACCCGGGATTTGACTTCTCACATCCATGTCCACAAACAAAAAAACTGTTAGATCTCCCAGGAACTCGCTGCGAGGCCCGTCCTGTCGTCGCTGAGCGATCTGGCACCGCTTCAGATCTGGCACCGCTTCAGAACTGGCACCGCTTCAGAACTGGCACCGCTTCAGAACTGGCGCTGCTCGCACTGTCCGCACTGCCACACTGATCAGTGCGGTTCCCCTGCCTCCCATCACCTCAGACAACAAAAACAGTTGGGTGGTCAAAGAGCACAAAAAATTTTCCGTTTTGAACTTCTGATCAATCATTAGGGTCAGCAGGGGAGCGATATTTTGTGCTCGATAATTAACGAGGCGGTGGTTAATAGCGAGAGAAAAACGGAGCGGCGGCTGCTGCCGGTCTCCTGTCTCCACTTTTCGCCTGTTTAATTTTTATTTTGTATACTGCATATTACCACATACTAACGGCCAGGGGTTTTGGAAATGACAGCGGCAGTGACACAACAAGCGGCGACTCGGACGCCAAACAAGCATATGCCGGTGGCAGTGGAGCGGCACGTCGAGCCCTGGCTGCACTTTGTGGCCGGAGGAGTGGGGGGGATGGCCGGCGCCATCATAACATCGCCGCTGGACGTGCTGCGCACACGGCAGCAGCTATCGGGGGTGCGGCGATCGGCCGACAATCAGCCGGTGCTCCGGCGGCTCGCGCAGCCATTCATGCAGACGGGCCAGGTTCTGAAGCAGCTGTATGTGCGCGAGGGCATCAAGGGGTGGTTTGCCGGGCTGGGACCGGCATTGGCAGGCATAATCCCGGCGCGCGCAATCCAGTTCTTCGCCTACGGCAACGGCAAGCGGATTTTGGCGCAATACAACAATGGGAAGGAGACGGCCCTGGTGCATTTGGCGGCAGCCTGTATTGCCGGGGTGGCGACGACGACGGCGACGAATCCGATCTGGATGGTCAAGACGCGCATGCAGCTGCAGCCGGGCCAGTACAAGAACAGCCTGGAGTGCTTTTTGGGCATAGTGCGCAATGAGGGGTGGCTGGGCTTGTACAAGGGCACGAGCGCGGCGTATCTGGGGGTGTCCGAGTCGGCGATCCAGTGGGTGGTGTATGAGCAGATCAAGAAGACCCTGAATGACCGCAAGCCCAACGGCGGCGCCAAGACCCTGTATGACTGGTTCGAGTACTTTGGCGCAGCGGCGTCGGCCAAGCTAGGTTGCGTCGGTGGGTACGTATCCGCATGAGGTTATGCGGACGCGGTTACGGCAGCCGCCCGACGCCCAGGGCAAAGTCAAGTACACGGGCTTGGTCAACTCGGCCCGCATTATTTTCGCCGAAGAGGGCATGCGCGGGTTCTACGGCGGGCTGACCACGCATTTGCTCCGGACGGTGCCCAATGCTGCCATCATGTTCCTGTCGTACGAGCTGGTGGTGCATTACTTTGGCAGCACCCGGCCCAGGAAAGCCTGAAATGTTCTTTAATAGATTTGTCAAGAGATTGCTGTTTATTTTGCGGAGCGCATGTAGTCCACCATGCACGCAGAGTACCGGATCAGCTGGTCGACGGCTCCCCACTGGGCCTTGCCCTCGCTGCGCAGGTCTCCCAGCACATCGGCGACCTCGCTGGCATTGGCCTTGAGCACATCGCCAAAGACGCCCAGGAACACGTGCAGGTACGCCTGCGCCAGCTCAAAGTCGCGCTTGGACTGCAACTGAGCCTGCATCATGCGCAGGAACGTCTTGATAGCCACCAGTCCATCGTCCAGCGGCAGCGTGCGGATCTCCAGATCAGCCGCCGCCGGATTCAGCGTCTTCAGGTAATCAAACACCGGCGCATAGATGCCAGTTTCGGCAGCCCGGGCCAATGCCACGGCCAGCTTCGACTGCACATTGGCGGTGGAGATACCGGTGCGCGACTGCGGCTCGGCCTGCCCAGCATCATTTGCTGCCTCCAGGTCGAAGCGGTGCTCAACGCCCTCGACGGTAGGCAAAAAGAACGGCGCCTGCTCGGGCTGCTTGGGAGCCTCAGTCGGGCGGTTGCGCTTCTTGATTGTGGCCAGATTCAATAGCGTCTGCCACTTGGCCTTGGGCTGGCTCGACAGCGTCACCATATTGTCAGTCAACTGCTCGGGCGTCAAGTACACGCCTGCCGAAACCTCCAAAGAATCGTCAGGGGACTCGTCGTCGGCCAGCCCCGAGGTCGTCGGCATAGCCACCATGGCGGCCTGGTCGGCCTCGTCGGGACGAATCTGGCGCAAAGTGACGTCGGCAAACTGCGTGCGGTTGGCCCACAGGAAGATACCGACGCTGTCCATATGCGCTGACGCCAGAAAGTCGCCCGATGGCGAGAACGCTACCGACACCGGCACGCTGGCGACGCGGAACCAGTCAACCATGTGGCCGGTGGGCAGGTCCCAGGTGCGGATGGTGGAGTCGAGTGAGCACGTGACAATCCACCTCCCATCACTGCTGAACGTCCAGATCCGTGATGCGGTTGCGGTGCCCAGCAAACCGCCTGACAATGCGCTGGGACTCGGCATCCACCACGCGCACGCACGCGTCATCGCACACGCACGCCAGCAGCCCCGACTCACCATGCAGCTCCAGGCGCGTCGGCACCGACGGCAGATCGAGCCGCCACAGCTCCTGGCCAGTGCCAAAGTCCCACATGCGCAGCGAGCCGTCAAGCGACGTCGAAAACACGTGCTGGTTGCACGGATCGCAGGCAATGCCCGTGACTGCCTTGCTGTGCCCAGTGAACGAGCGGCGCGCGTAGCCCGACTGCATGTTGACCATTTCGATAAGCCCGGATGCATGGCCCAGGAAACCGAAGTTACCGCAGCTGCTGACGGCCACTGCACGCACCACCGAGTCGTCGGCGCTGGCGATGGTGAATTTGCCCAGCGCCTTGCGGTCCACCGACCACGTGAACGCCGCCTTGACTCCCTGGTGGCTCGTCAGCACATTGTCCCAGTCACGCTCCCGCCCATGGCTCGCTGCAAACTGCGTGATAGCCGGGAACCGCAGCTCGCTCATCCTGGCCTTGCGCGCCCGCGCCTCGCGCGCCAGCGATCCCTGCGACAGCTCCGTGTTCTGCTCGTCGCGGATCACCGAGAAGAACCGCAGCGTGCGGTCGCGCCCGGCACTTAGTAGCGAGCGGCCCTCCTGGTCGTAGTAGCGGATCATATGGGGCGCCGCAAAATGCCCCGACCGCTGCCGCAGCTGCCGCGGCACCCCGTCCTGCCCGTCAAACAGCCACTGCTTGATTGAGTTGTCGCCGCTCGACGTCACCAGCAGCGGCTGCCCGGCCACAAAGTCCAGCGATGGAACAGGTCCGTCGTGGGCGTTCTGCATCACATGCACCAGTCGCCTGCTGTCCAGATCCCACAGCGCCACGTCTCCGTCACCATTTGCCGACGCCATCATCGGCACGTCGTCGGTGCGGAACGACAGCGCGGTGACCCGGCCCTCCTGCGCCAGCTGCATGACACTGCGGTCCGTGCGCACATTGTGCAGCTGGATGCGTCCATCCAGCAGTCCCACCGCCAGAATATCTATGGCCGGCGCCTGCGCCAGGCAACCGATGCCGGCGCCCAGCGACTTGACCTCATGCAGGCACCGCCGCGTCTGGATGTTCCACACCTGCAGTGTCCCCTGCGCGCTGCCCACCACCACTTTGTTGACATACGTGCTTGGATGCACCACCGCCGTCACCTGGAACTCGGACCGCTCAAACTCGATCTCCGTGAACACCTCGTGCGTGTCCTTGTCCCATACCACCAGCGCATTGTCGCTGCTCAGTCCCAGAATATGCCTGCCGAACGCCATCAGGTGCGTGATCTCGCCGCGGTCCACATACTCCAATTCCCCGCTGATCTTGCCGCGCCGACACACATGCACGTGCCCGCCCGATGACACAAATGTCTCCTCGCCGATCGACAGAATCGACACAATGTCGCTGTCAAACTGCGGGCCCACAAACGCCAGCCGCAGCTTCTCTAGGTTGTACACGTGGTACGACCGCCCGATCGCCGTTGTGATGAACGCCGTCTGGCCCAGGTGCTGGATCGAGTGCCCTACATTGCTGGTCACGTAGCCCAGCGCTCGGTATGGCGAGAACAGCCGGCTCCCGCCCGCTTTCCGCGACTCCTCAACGCGCGTCCTTTTCTCCGCTGACATTGTTCAATGTTCAGTGTGTGTAGTGTGTAAATTGCGAGAAATATATATAGAGCAGAGCCAACGGTTGAAAATTTTCGCCTGAGGCGTCAAAAAAGAAAATTGTGTAGCTGTGATCCGCCGATTTCCTGTTCGAGTGATTACGATCAGAGAATCTGCCTCTGGGCTAATTGCGATCGAGATTTCTGGCCCCTTTGCTCCAACCGATGTATATTCTTTTCAGCTGCATCTCTGAAAACATCTCGATACACTCATTGTTAGCTTGCCTGCATGACGTAGCTCGCCTGTTGAGCCTCCAATGCATCTGCGTTTACAAACAAAGTCTAGTTTTCTCCCATTTTGTGTGGATGCACCGAACAAGGCACATGCTAAACTGGCAAGATGGTTGTGTATTTGTTTGGGCTCTACCCTGTCTGGTCGAATCATAAAGATTGGAGCTGCAAACTCTATTCAATGGCATGCCTGCAGTGTGGCTGCTACCAGCTATTGACTGCAACAAACGCTTTGCCCCAGTCATGTCTAACGAAAACAACTCGCCAGTGGGAGAGCGGGCGATGGGAACAAGCCAGCCCAACGTCCACGCGCATGTCCCATCGGTCTTGAGCCGCCCTTTGTTGCTGTATTTAACCCACTGGATTCTTCTCACCCCCATGGCTTGCTAAATACATTGCGCTTCTTGGTGAAGCCCATTGATTCCAAGAAAACCTTATTCGCTTGGGCACAATCAATCCCTCTTCTTTATTATACGCGCTGTGCATAACCTCATCCCCATCCACCCCACTCCCTTCCAGCTTCCTCTACTACATAACGCTTTATAATGCCATTGATATGCTGATGACAACAGTCGATTGTTTCCCTCCTCAATCAGCGGCATCTTGGGTAAAAAAATCCAAATACTGCGCTAAGCAACCATGAGATATTCCGAACCGTTGTCAGTCACCTAAGCGAATGCCCCTCCCCAGCATCTTTCTCCTCCCCGAACCGTCTCTAAATACTATTTTCCCTAAACACGATGTGTGAAGGTAGTGATAAAGGGGCCATGCACTCTTTGAAGAAAGAACTATAAACACTTACTTTCTTTTTTATATAAACCGCTGCACGTTGCCGGTTGAAAAATTAGCAAATGGCTATATGGTTTTTTGTTTCTTTCTACATCTCGATATTGAGTTCCGTCTACTGCTCCTATTCTACGCGTTTAGATATTAGGCGACAGTTGCTTTACCTAGTCTGTGATATTTCACGCCCACCTTTCCCCTTCCTTTCCTTCTTTTCCTTCCCACCTCTCACTCTGCATATTGCCAGTCCTGTTCCATTTGGCTTTTCATTCCCTCTATTTCCATTTACTACCGCTCTGTCGTATGTTCAATTCTGCCCAGGTTTAGAAATACCGACCTCATTTCTCTTTGTGCTGACATCAGGTCTCGACTAAATATACTCTCAAATATTGGCATTACATCCGGCACGCCAGCTCCCTCTTTTTGCTACTTTGGCTCTCCATCCTCTCTAGTATTGAGTATCCCATCTGTATGCTTGATAGCCCTAATTTCACGACTATTCTTATTTCTTTTATCCCGCTTATCTGCGCACGCACATCCACCATAAAACGAGTCATGTCAAATGCAGATTGCATCACCATCCTCGCCCAAGCGCTGAGCGACAACCCACACAAAAACGTGCTAATGAAGAATGCCCTCCAAGCCGCACAACCCAGCGACCACTCCGTGCTGAACCTGGGTTCTCCCAAAGACGCTGCCGATTCCACACACTCGACCTCCAGCAAATCCTCGCGCAGTTCCGACCTCCAGCCGGTAAACGACCCGTTCCTAGTAGACAATATCTTCAAGTCGCCGAAAAAGCGGCGGCGCGGGCTCCTCTCCTGGAGCGCAGTGCCCTCTGACTACACATTGCACGGCAACCGGACAATAAGCATGTCCAGGGAGCTCTCGAGACACTCGCGCGTCAAGCAGCGGAGACAGAGCATTCTGGGCACGAAATCGCGCCAGCCGTCGTTGCGGCGGCGACAGACTAGCCGGAGCTCCAGCAAGGAGCATGCGCGGAGCGCCAGCGACTCCGACTGGAGCTACAGGTGGGTCGCCGAAATCAGTCGCCTCGACGCTGCCGCAGAGCTCCTCACCGACGCCCGTACCGTCCGAGGTGTCGTCGCCGGAACCGCGCCGATGCAAAAAGGCGCAGTCGCTAGGCGTTTTTCCCTGCACACAAAAAGACCCTGTCGTCGGGTAACAGCCCCATCGCCTCGGAGATGCCGCCGCTGCCGGACTCGTGTTCGTCGGCCGCCAGCACGCTGCGTGGGGTGCCGCGCGCCACGCCGTATATCTCTGTCAGCGCATTGCGCTTAGTCAGCGATTCTGACCGCCAGTCGGGCCGCGAATCCGTGGTGACAATTCGGCATCCGGATCGGGCTAAAGTCAAGCAGCGGCCGGATTCGGGGCGCCTTTCGGCTATTGATCGAGGCGAGTTGGTCAGCTGTCGTCTGTCGCCAGCCAGCTGCACCAAGAAATGCGGGCTGCCAGGGTCGCCGTTTCTGCTGGTCGCCCAGTCGTCGAGGGCCGGTAGCGGGTGTAGCTCGCGGACAGCCAGCGAGAGGGAGCGGGAAGGGCGCGCCGATGGCTGGCTGTCGGCGTGGTTCTCGTCGCTTGCCGTGTCAGTGCTAAAAAGAGTGGCTTCTTGCGGGGTCAAGGCCAAACACTGAGTTTCATTAATATAGATCCTGCACTACACCACTCCACTACTTTGCATCTCTTTAGGTGTTGGCTATGCAATTGCGGGCATCCAGTGCGCATCCAGTGCAGATGGCTATGCAAAACTGGATGGGTGGGACTCATGGCCATGTCCGCCTGAAATTCCGCTGTGCATAGGTGGGCGGTGTCGCGTGTCCGTTTTTGTTTTTGAAAGGTGTTTCAGCAGACTTTGTTTCTAGAACGAATGGATGCTGCGTTCGCTTGGCAGGCGGCCGCTGCATTTTCCGTTCGTTTTTCCGCTAAGGCCAAGCAGGTAGTGTGGACTGGAGGCTTTTGTTGAGGGAATTCCTCAACATTTCGCTCTTTTGGAGAACGGCAGTCGGGGTGCAACCGCGCCAAGTAGTCCCGCACTCAATCTTCAATATAAATTTTTTGGTACTGAAAATTCTACCGCTTCTTCGTTTCAGTCATCTTTTCCTCAATCCTTGCTACACACCTTGTGCTATAATAGTATTTTCCCCCTTAATTCAAACCTTGTTAATTTATACGGCGAATGCACACTATAGAGCATTAGTATGTTCGATTATCTGGTTGTTTTTGGTTCTTTCGCACTGACATTTTTCGTCGGCTGGGTGTTCCTCGCCCGGCGGCTGCTCGAGTCAGTCGATGTCTCGACGCCCGTGTCGGGTCCACCAGAGACTGCAAAATCCACACAGCTTAGCAGCTCCATCCTGCCACAAGCGCTGACGGCGGCGGCCGAGCCCAGCAAGGTGTCGGGGGGCTTCGATATGCGCAAGATTGTCATATACGGACTATTCTCGTTGGTGGTGGCCCAGGGCGGGCTGCTAATCGAGCTGGTGGTGTTTGAAATCAGTGGAGTGCTGACCAAGGACCTGCGGTGGTACTTTTGGCGGACCGACCTCGGCTTTCTGCTGGTGACAATAATGGTGGCGATTCCGCTGGCGCAATTCTATCTCCTGCTGTCCAACATCCGGCGGCGCACCTTCATCCCGCTCTACCGCCGGGTTATCTACAGCCTGGTGATGTGGGGCATATTTTTCTATGCATTCTGGAGCCTGGGTGCGTATCTGCCGCTGGACAGCTTTTCGCGCATTCGCACGGCGACGGGAGCGGCGGACATGGTGTCGATTGAGCCAGTGACGGCGCGCGTGGGTGTGGTGGGCGTGGCGCTGATGGCGATATTGTCTGGGTTCGGAGCGGTCAACAGCCCCTACCAAAAGCTCTTTGTGTTTGTGCATCAAGTGAGCCCCGTGCAGCTCGAAGGAATGAAGCGCCAGCTGCACTACTCGCTGGAGCTGCTGATTGACAAGAAGAAGATGGCGGCCCGGCTCGAGGCTCAGGCGGCGAAGGAGAGAGAGGCGCGGGGCGGTGCGCAGCCAGCAGCACTGGGCATGCTCAAGAGCGCGCTTGGGTCGCTGTTGGGCATGCAGCGGGACAAGGACCGCGGGCTGGCGGCGCTGCAGCAGGAGATTGAGGATCTGGAGCGCGTCACGCAGGAGCTGTTTGCCGACGTCGATGCCATGTGTCTGGAGCACGACCGGTATGTCGAGTCGCAGACGCTGGCGGGCCGGTCGCGCAACATCCTGGGCTACTTCTTTGCGCTGTTCTGTGTCAGCAAGATTGCAATGACGCTGACGGGCATCCTGCTGAACAAGGTCGGGCAGTCGGACCCAGTCACGAGCGCACTGACCCTAGCAGCCACGCACATTAGCCCGGACTTTGACATGCTGTTCTGGTCGCAGCAGCTGAGCTTTGCCATCGTCGGCATGATGGTGATCGGGTCGATCCGCGGGCTGCTGATCCAGTTCACGAAGCTGTTTTCGTTCTCCAACACAGTGTCGCCTGGCAACGTTGTGCTTTTCCTGGCACACATCCTGGGCATGTACTTTGTGTCATGCATGTTGATGATGCGCATGTCGCTGCCGCCAAAGTACCGCCCGATGATCTCAGAGGTCCTGCAGACCACGGGCTTCTACTTCTACAAGCGCTGGTTCGACACGCTGTTTCTGGTGTCGGTTGTTGCGTCGGCGCTGCTGCTGTTTTTGTCGCACCAGGAGCAGAGCGACAAGTACTCGATGCTGGGCCGCGACTACAATGACAGCCGCGACTCGTCCGAGTTCTCGAAAGACTCGATCTCCATCGAGATCCCGGAGAACCCGTTCACGCCCGTCTCGCAGGCCAGCAGCGCCCTGGCATCGCCGCTGTTGTCGTCGACCCCGCTGTCGGCGTTCTTCCGGGCGTCCGGCGAGAGCCTGGAGCGCGAGAAGCTGCACTAGCATTGTCGCGCTGCCCATATTTGTCTAGCTGCGAAATCTGATACTACAAATAAATTCCACTTCGTAATCGAATACCATGATCCGGAGGCGCCGGCAGTTGATCCCGAGTAATGACGGAATTACAGCCTGGATCGCGTTGCAGCCGCAAGAAAAACATGTGGCCAAATCGCCTTCAATTTTTTTGCTGCTCTCTGGCCATGAGAGGGGGCGCTTTGGTTTGGAGAGCAATCTTTCTATTCCCTCTAGTTTTTTTTTTCGCGCCTAGCTATTTCCCTATATCGTTTCCACACCTCGCAGCTCTGCAAACCTGAACGAGCAGCTCGCGTATCTCTCTCGCACTACTTCACTTATTTCGGAGCCTCTTGCTGACGAACAGGGGAGCAGCTCACCACCACCCTCTGCTCTTTTCGCAAACTGTGGAAGCCCACCAAAGCAGGACTCCACTCGTGTACGGCCGATTATCGGAAGCCTGCGTACAAACAGCCACGCCAGCATCAACCTTAACAAGGTAAGAGACATGTTGTCCGAGTACGTTGCCCGGCACTTTTTCGCAGATACCGGCCACCCATCAATCTAGGCGACAGAGGGGGGAGGGGCTGAGTGGGAAGCCGGAGGGAGCGGCTAGCCTCACCCTCCGCGGGCAGTTGACGCCTTTGTGAACGCGTTCTTGTCCTCCCTTCACCACAACCGAAAGCGAAAAGTGCCCTTTTCCCACCACTGCTGCCGCAGCCTGTAAACATAATGCCTCGGCTGCCACTCCGTCGGCAGCTTCCGAATTTCGCAAACAGAGCCTTTGCCCTTCGTTCCACCACCTTGACAGAAACATCTACCCCAGCAGCGTAAACAGCACTTTGGCTCTTCCTCGGCGGACAGGGGGAGAGAAGGTATTGCACAAATGGCCGGGCAGGGTCACGAAATGCACAAACAGAAACAATTGCCCGTTCCACACCCGCTCTTGCTTTTTTTCCAAGCGCTTATTCTCTGAAAAAATATTCCACATTTTTCGCACTCTTTTATAGCACAGATAACCCCCCATCCATCGATTCCAGACAAAAAAGAATGGCGACTGGGGGTAACAGCAACAGCACAGAGTCCGAATCGGATAGCCCAATCGCGTCGGCGCAGGTCAAGCTGGAGGATCCGGCACCGGCGAGCAATGGGGCAGCCGAGGATGCGGCGGCAGCAACAGACCGAAGCCAGGTGCTAGACGAATCCGACGACCCGTTCGCATACGACTCGGATTTAGAGACACTCAGCAGCGTGTCGTCCCATTCATCGATATCCAGCTCTGGCAGCTCGATTCTCGACCAAGACATTGGACCTCAACGCGGCTGCCGAAGAAGACGCGCAGCAGCTGGACAACCAGCCCAGCGCAGACAGCGACGCGGAGATGGACGAGTCGGAGGCAGTGTCTGGGGAGAACCACCTGGACGGATCCGACCAGGAGGAAGAGGACGACGACGAGGTGCCGGCAGTTATCGTTCCAACGGCACGGCGGCCACCCCACGTGAGCATCATGACTGCGTCTCGGCAGCGCAGTGCAATTTCGGCCCTCTCGAGTCCGCCACGGAAGCCAAACGGGCGGCGGCTGACAATCACATCGGGCGACGACAGCCTGGCCAGCGAGGTCAGTGACGGAGATGACGAAGACGACGAGGATGATGATGACGATGACGAAAGTGACCATGAGGACAGCCCTGCAAAGGATCTGCTTGCAGACAGCGGTATGGACGAAGCCCTGGCTGCGGACGGCTGCCGACGGATGCATCGCCTCTGAGCAACGCGGTCAAGGCCCTGGTAAACGGGGCGTCAGCCGATAGCATGGATGTCGAGTCTGATGATCGAGCCGGCTCTTGCATCGACGCTTCGCGAGAACAACACTGGCAGACCCCGAGATGCCGTCGGATCGGCGACTCAGCCAGCAACGAGAGTCGGCGAGCTGAGGCGCTGCAGGAATTGACAAGCATCGAGATGGAGTTTGCCAAGCTGCGCGAGCGGCTGTACGCTGAGCGGCTGCGGCAGGTGCAGATCGAGGAGGATTATTTGGAAGCCGGCCAGCACGTCGAGTACGAGAAGCACGCCGGGGAGCTGGCGGCCACGTACAACTCGCAGATCGAGAAGCTGGACTTTGCACACAAGGTGTGGCTCGAGCAGCGCCAGAACCTGCACGACCGGTGGGCGCACACACTCAACTACACGTTCCTTGTGCAGCGCCAGGAGCTGCGCAGCCGCCTGACGGAGCAGCACCAGAAGAAGCTGTGGCGCTTGCGCGATCTGCGCATGCAGGAGGACCGCCGCATTGTCGAGAAGACACAAAGGCAGAACATGGCTGCTCGCGCCATGGCCGGCTTGACTGCGGTCCAGATCCAGGCGCTCAACGCAAACCCGGCTCTGGCAGCCCAGCACCAGCTCCAGCAGCTGCAGATCCTGGAGCAGCGCCAGCTGGAGCGGAGCCGTCGCGCGCTGGCCAACGTTGCCGCCCAGCGGTGCATGGTGCGCAAGCGCAAACAGCCACTGGCTGCCGCCGGAATTGACCCAGATGAAATGGACGCTGACTACGCAGCCATGAATCTGCCGGTCCTGCCGCGCGAGCAGAAGCGCTTGCGGCGGATCCTGTTTGTGCCTGCGCCGGTTGCAGAGACCACAGCTACGGGCAGGAAACGCAAGCCGCGCCAACCAAAGCAGCCGAGGAAGAAAAAGGACCGATAGCACGGCGACTGGCGGGGCAAAGCGGGGGCACAGCAAGCAAGGCCAAAGCCCAAGCGGCTGAGATGGCACTGGACACCCGGGCATTCCCCAATGCAGCACCGACCACTGCAGCAGCCAGCGTATGTGCAAACTAATAACATGATGCTTCCGGCCATGCAGCGCCCCCAGCAGCAGCCGCTGCCGCAACACCAACACCAGCAGCAACACCAACACCAACACCAACCACAGCAGCAGCAGCATCCAGTGCGGCAATTCGGCACGTCTCTCTCCTGCCAACAAGACCCCGGGCATTACTGCGGCGGTGCGGCCAAAGCTACACCACTTTGCGCCTACCACCACGCTACCACCACGCATCAACCACGCGCCCACAACGGTCCCTCCGCCGCCTATAAACGCAGCTCCAGCGCGCAGACCTGCGGCTCCTGGCGGCTCATCTGCGGCTCCAGCCCGGAATTTGGCAGCGCCCCAACCAGCTGCCCCTTCTGCAGCTCCTGCAGCTCCTGCAGGACTGCCGCCGTCCTGACCCCTCATCCACGCACCCGCCCGGCGCGGCTCCCACCGGTGGCGACGAGATGGCGTCTGTGGACATCCATGTGCCATCTGGCAGTGGTGGCCCGCTTGGCCTGAAAGTCTGAAGCCAGTGATTTCGTCGGAACTCGGCGCCCTATCCTGCCAAACCACGTTAGAGCTCTGCCTGGTCATAAAAATAAAATGTCTTGGCAATGCTGGGGGAGAAAGAGGACAGGCGGCTCAGGTCATCCGACGCGGCGTGATTTACTGGCGGCAAAATCCCAGCAGTGACGTTTGGACATACACCGTCGCGGCACAGGTATAAAGCAGGCGGGTGGGGCGGGCATGCGGCATCCACGTCTATTGACTCGCATATCCCGTTTGAAGCTTTCTCTTCTCCTGCCTTTTCCATACTCTTGTTTTAAATCTACATTTGTGCCAGAGAACATGTCCAACTACAACTACAATAACAACCAGGGCTACGGTCAGAACCAGGGCTACGACCAAAGCTACAACCAGGGCTACAGCCAGAACCAGGGCTACAACCAGGGCTACGACAACAACCAGAGCCAAGGCTATGGCCAGAACCAGGGCTACGACCAGGGGTACAACCAGGGTGAGGCCGGCGGCTACGACCAGGGCCACAGCCAGGGCCACCGCAACGACGAGTACCACGGCGAGGGCGGCGCCGACGACGATGATGGCGAGGAGGGCGAGCGCGGCATCAAGGACTTCTTCTACAAGAAGCAGGAGCCCGGCTATGGCGGCTATGAGCCGGAGCCAGAGCTGAGCGTAAGTTACCCTATTTCACTCAGTGCTGCATGAGCAGGGAGGGGATATGCAGATTCGCAGGATTCTCGTTTTTTCACACCAGCACTATATTCTAAACGGCTCTATTTTTGTAGATGGGCAAGGTTCTGCTTGCTGGCGCTGCGGTTGCTGCTGCTGGCTTTGCTGCCAAGAAGCACTTTGACAAGAAGAAGCGCGAGGAGAAGCTCGAGCAGCAGGAGGAGATTGGCCAGGGCTCGTACAACTACCAGTACGGCGGTGCCCAGCCTCCCCAGGGCGGCTACGGCGCGACTCCCACGCCCGGCGGCAAGCCCCATGGCAACCCGAACGACCCGTACTCCTACTAATCACGGCACCAGCTTGCTGCTGCTGCTTAGCCTTTGGTGATTTCCCTCAATTGATTTCTTTCTCCTCAACTGTGTGAGTCCCTGTGCCTATTTTTAGCTCGCCAAAGCGGGTCTTTTCCTGCTTTTTGGCACTATTTCCCATATGCCAAGTGCGCAGACTCGGGGATATCGCCTGTGATTGGCTGCGGGTACCTGCTTCTATAAATAGGCCAATTTTGGACGTCATCCCGTGTTTTTTCGCGCCAGCGTGCTGCGTCTGCAAGCGCCAGCGAATCCCGCAGGCAATGTGCCTGGACAAGGGGCTGTGTGGGATTGGCCCGCACTCTTTCTGCAGCCTCTGCATGCTGGCTGGCAAACCGTCTCTCAGTCAACAAAAACGGAACAGAAAATGGCAAACAAGGGTGTACAGGACCACGCTTTTAGGCGCAAGAGTGAGAGCATCGTGCCGCACAGGAAGCTGGGTATAAAAGCCTTTGCCAACGGGCCACTTAGCAACGGCTATCTCAGTCTTCTCAACCAGCTTCTATCTCACATTTTCTTGTCTTTTTCCTCAAACCTGTAAGTATTGTGCGGCTTTATTCTTCGTTGGCCGTAGTAGACAACTGCACGAGTATGTGTCCCAGCATGCTATCACCCACACAGCGACTAATGTGCATTCATCGCGTCACTATTAGAAACCATGTCTGACTACAACAACCAGAACCAGGGCTACGGCAACCAGGGCTACAACAACCAGGGCTACGGCAACCAGGGCAACCAGGGCTACGGACAACCAGGGTCACCACAACCAGGGCCAGGGCCACCACAACCAGGGCCAACCAGGGCTACCGCCAGGACGAGGGCTACAACCAGGACGACAACGAGGACGGCCAGCGCGGATTCTTCGGCAACGTCGCTGAGAAGACTAACGACTTCTTCCACAAGGAGGACGAGACCTACGTCAAGGAACGGCGAGGTCCACCAGAAGATCGACAAGTCGAACGTCCTCCTGGCTGGTCTGGCCGTTGCCTGGCGCCGCCTACGCTGCCAAGAAGGGCTACGACAAGTACGAGGATAAGAAGAGGCAGGAGGAGCTCAACCAGGCCCAGTCCTCGTACGGCGCCAACCGCCCGCAGGAGTCGCACCGCTACGACTAATTTTCTCTCTCCCCCACGGCATCTTTCTTTTTAGTTTTCCAAAGGGGAATTTTGTTATAACACCGCGTTCTTCAAATACCAGCATGGCACCACATGATGCCCAGCCATCTGCATACCTTTGTTGTCACCTGCATGGAGCCGTCGCAAGTGCTGTCGTCTTGAGAATAAGTGCAGAGGGGATTGTGTCCTGACCCGAGCCATGCAGCCGCGCACAGGCTGGCCTGTGATTCGCTGATCGTGTACTGTTTGGATCCGAACAAGCCTCCAAACAGGAACCCTAAAAAAGGGCTGAGTGCGCTTGCTCAAGTTACGCAGCAGGTCGCCAGCACGTATGGCGAAGGCCTGGCGCTCCATATATAGCAGAACCAGATTCGCATGAGTGCGACATTGGGCACAGCATCATTTGCCAAGGGAACGCCCGATCATGAGTGGCCGGCAAATCAGCCCTCCTTTGACTCGCGCCCACACCGTTGACGTAGCATTAGCCCCTACGGACATCCGTGGCACGGGTTGCCTGGGCTTGGCATTGCCATCACACTCACGGTTGCACATGTTGTTCTGTCAACACGAGTTGCGGGAAACAGCCCCCTTGCAGAAGGCAAATCTCATGGCACAGCGGACCAGG
Source organism: Linderina pennispora (assembly GCF_002104995.1). Taxonomy (NCBI): domain Eukaryota; kingdom Fungi; phylum Kickxellomycota; class Kickxellomycetes; order Kickxellales; family Kickxellaceae; genus Linderina; species Linderina pennispora. The sequence goes on from NW_024468262.1 coordinate 263,812, forward strand.
AACAAAGCTCGAATTGTTTCCTTCTTGCCTCTCCTTGTGTACTTTTCAATCTTTGATTGTTTTAGTTGTAAGTTGTCGCCTTTTATTACGCCGGGACAGTTGCTCTCGTTTTCAAGGTACTGTGACTAACATAAACGTGTCTAGTCTCTTCTACTTAGGCGGCCCATGTGCGACTTTATCCCCATTTTTATTCTGTTTGGAACCCGCAGCAGCGTGCGCTCGCTTGGCCCGCAAGAGTTCGCATGCCCCCGCTGCCACAATGCTGCCGTCGAGACGATCAGTAGGCGGAATTGGCTGACTGTTTTCTTCGTCCCTGTGTGTCCGACCGGCAGCCGTAAAACACTATATCACTGTGCCATTTGCTCCTGGGAGGGACTCCCGATGGCAGATCCACAGCAGAAACAGGATGGCTACAAATAGCCATCCGCTGGCTCTGCTGTGAACTCTTGTCGAGTGAGAGAGAAGCCCTCATTAAGTTTGTGGCCTAAAAGGAACCAGCCAGCTACTGTAGCAATGCCCACTCTTTGTATAAATACAAGCGTGTTTCGAACTGAACAAACGTTTTACACAGCTTGTCCTCTGAAAATCCTCAGCTGGACCGCATCGTACAATGCCTTGCTTGTCGTTGGGTTTACATGGGCAACGACCTCATCTTGCATCCATACCCTGTGCATGCGCATAGGGGTACAACATAGACTAAATGGATGATGACATCCATGAGTACTTGGGTTGCAAGCTGCGAATAGGGAGCATGGCAGGATTCCAGCATGCTGTATAACACAACACCGCGTAGGCTCCGACTAGCAGCTCCTGCCACCACTGCCTACCCTGGACACAACACAGATAGTTCAGCTATAATTGCAAATGGTTCATGCTTAGAGAGAACATATTCTGAAGCTATTTCTGAGTTAAAACATTCTCATACCCATGGCCATTGAGATGCTGTCATCCGGGACCACCTGGATCTCATCGCCATCCGGTCTTGACAAGCCTGCAAAACTAGTCACCATGTAGCGCCTTATAGTCAGCTTGAACAGCGACGGGATCCTTGAAACCATCCGACGAAGCATGCCACAGCTCTGCCTATCCATAGCAGAAATAGATAGGAGTGCCAGGCTTTCGAGGGTCGTGCTGAGCTGGCCATCCTGCGAGTCTGCGAATACCTTGGCAGCAGATACGAATTCACTCTCAATTCTCAGCATGCGAAGCCTTGGCAGTTGTTGGAGCAGGCAGCACACACAGGCAAGCTCGACAGTCCCAACAATAAAGTGCAAACTTGAAAGGCTGCACCACTCGGCAGTTTCAATCCGTGGGAAGCTGAGACCGCCCAGCACAAGTGTCGCAGTCCGTAGAGGGGAGCGGGTGCCAAATAGTCCGCGCACCGCATTTTCGACACTGATATCGTCACGCATGCCTGGCAAGCGACTAGCAACAAGGTCCAAGTGGAAATCATCGATGCCACTAACCACCAAGGGGTCAATCAGTGAAGCATCACGCGCAATCTCGGTTACTTTGACTGACTTCAGTGGCGAGTTTGCAATGTAGCCATAGAAACCAGCATGCTTTGCGAATAAGCGTGACGCTACCAAGCGCTTCAAGCTCGGGAATGCCATTTTCGGGCTGGGCTGCACAGGATGGAGCAGGAGCTGGGAAATCATACACGTATGAAACTATCAGCTTTTTCGAGGTTCGTGAATTGCGCGGTACCCAACCAAGGCGAAGCAAAAATGCACCAGGGGAAATTGGCACACATTACTTTGATGTCGAGTAGCTTCAGGTTCGCAGCAAGCGAAGGATGGAAACATGTGCTTGCTGGGAAAGCTTTACCGAGTATAGCCTAGCGCTTGGAGAGTTGTTGGGAGACGTGGGATCAAAAACGACTGCGTACTCAGGTCTAGCGTGGCACCCATCAATTTGTTGCACACTGCCATATTCAGTGTCTGCATTAGTCTGAAGAGCAAGCCGTCGGGGCTGCTGACTATGATGTCAATTTCTGTCAGACTAGGAAGGTGGTCGATCAAGTAGCAGGCATTTCTGTTCACTACTGGTGCAATGTTGCTGGCGAGATACGTGTTGGCGCTAATTGGAGAGGCCGTACAGCGGAATGTCTTGACATTGCACCATGACCCACGGTCAAACCCGATGTGCTGCAGAATAGTCACCGGACAAAAGACTAACGCAATCGATAACACCAAGCAGGCGTACTTCCTTGGCAAAAGACATCCATGCCTGCTGCAACGATAGCTGGAATATTGGACCGCCATATCCTCAGGCGGGAGTTTACACCGACCAATTATTGAGCCGGGGTACTCAGCATCAATAATGACGGTTCCATAGAGGATTGGCATCAGCGACTTCCTTCCATGCCTTGCATACTGTAGCTAATTCGGCTGCTATGCGGTATCCGCCGAGGCCAGCGTCCTGGCCCTGCTTCTCATATAAGACCAGAGACAAAGCGCGATATAGGATAGAGCCACGGACTAAACTGTTCAGGCTTAATGGGACGTATTCCATAGTGATAAAAAACAGAGGATTGGATACGAGAGACGAGCAAGGTATCGCTGACGCCGGCAAACGTTTCGTGCAGGTTTTATATGTGGCAAATAATGAAGGCTATGATACGTATCATACCATCTTTGATACAGGCCAGCCATCAAAGACTGCTGTTTTACTCTGTTAGTGCGTAATTGAGTTCAGCAATCACACATTGTTGCGACTTGGTGCAGAGAGGCATTTGCCAGGTGTTTTTTGCATACCCAAAACTGACTACAGGACAGAGGAGCTGAGATTTTGTAGTACATATAGTGCTGGCAGTTGTTCGGCTGTAGTATCTTATATTTGGAAGAAATGTATGACTATTTGAGAAAAAGAACTGATAGTGGATAGCTGAGCTGGTTGGTGAGCTATGTAGAATCTCACCCGTAGCCAGCTGATCATTCTCTAAACTTCTTTTGCAAGTACACGGCGACATGGCTTCCAGTAGTTCCACCCTCATCCGACAAGTTGCTCAAAAATATCCTGGTACAGACTCGGAATCCTGTCCAGGCTCTCTCGAACGCTTTTTATTACTTTCAGGCTCTAAGATTAATGAAACGGAAGTGTGCTAGCGGTGTTATGCTGGCCAGACAGAACCACAGTATGTGGCTATACAAAGTGGTCGAGTACTTCTTCGAGATGATAGTACCCTCATCCTGTCAAGACGAATTCACATGTGTTTAGGATAGCAGGCCAACCTGACATAAGCAGTGGCCACACGGTCAGAGTATTTGCTTTTCTTGTGATAGATAATCGGCCGTTTCTACCAGAACTCTCACTGTTAGCATCCATACCATAGGTTGCAGCAGGCACAGCCAAAGGAACTGTGGACTTGAACAGATGAACCGTATATATCACCCACTATGTAAAGCATTAAGGCGACCCAATTCACGACTGGCTTTTCCGTGGTCCGAGTTGGTTCACATGGACGAGAGCTGGCTGACTCACATCTACAAGGTCAGGGACCTTGACAGCCTGGACCACCTGTCGGTCAACCTAGAGCGACCAGACCCCGCGGTCCAAACACAACAGACATAGCCAAGTAAACATATAGGCAGTGCCAGCATCACGCTCCAGTCTTTCTCTTTCCTCACTTCGAATATAGAACTTGTGTTACAGTATTGATGATATGTGACAATGACGGCACTACATAGGCAATAACCGCAAGAAGAGTTCCCTACACGCAGATGCTCATTGCAGTGAAATCATGTTTGAATTAGAGGGAATGACAAGGAAATTTAGATCTTGGAGCCAGCAGCCTTCAGGGCAGCCTCGACACGGCGACCGTAGTCCTTATCGGCACGGTAGAAGTGCTTAAGCTGGCGCTTCTGGATGAAGACAGGGACAGTCGACAGGCTACCGGCGATGACCTTGGCCAGGCGGTCCTTCTGCTCGGCAGTGAACAGGTTGTAGAGGTCCTTGACCTGGGCGAAGTCGTCATCGGTGACCTCGTAGGTGTGGCGACCAACCTCGCCCTGCATGACAAAGTTCTTGGCGTAGGTCTGGGCGGGCAGGTTGTTCTGCGAGGGCCCGCCGAACGAGTTGGGCTCGTAGTTGGGGGTGGAGCCGCCGTTGCCGTTGATGGCCATGGCACCGTCGCGCTGGTGGTTGTTGACACCGCTGATCGGGCGGTTGATTGGGATCTGCAGGTAGTTGGCACCCAGGCGGTGGCGGTGGGTGTCGGCATAGCTGAACAGGCGACCCTGCAGCATGCGGTCGGGCGAGGGGGCGATGCCCGGGACCATGTGCGAGGGGCAGAAGGCAGCCTGCTCGACCTCGGCAAAGTAGTTCTCGGGGTTGCGGTTCAGCACCATGCGGCCGACCTCCTGCAGCGGGAACTCCTTCTGGCTGAGGACCTTGGTGACATCGAAGGGGTTGAAACGGTACTTGAGGGCCTGCTCGGGCTCGATGACCTGGATGTAGACCTTCCAGGCGGGGTGCTCGCCGCGCTCAATGGCCTCGAACAGATCCTGAGTGGAGTAGTTCGGGTTGGTACCGGCCAGGCGGGCAGCATCCTCGGGCAGGATGTTCTTGATGCCCTGCTCGGTGCGGAAGTGCCACTTGACGTACTTGTACGAGCCGTCCTTGGCAACCAGCTTCAGGGTGTGGCTCGAGTAGCCGTGCATGTGGCGGAAGCCGTCGGGGATACCGCGGTCGGACATCAGGATGGTAACCTGGTGCAGCGACTCGGGCACCAGCGACCAGAAGTCCCACATCATAGTGGCATCCGGCAGGTGGGTCTGCGGGTGGCGCTTCTGGGTGTGGATGAAGTCGGGGAACTTGATCGGGTCGCGGATGAAGAAGATCGGGGTGTTGTTGCCGACCATGTCCCAGTTGCCCTCCTCGGTGTAGAACTTGACAGCAAAGCCGCGGGGATCGCGCGCAGTGTCGGCCGAGCCGAGCTCACCACCGACAGTCGAGAAGCGGGTGAAGACATGGCGTGCGCTTGCCGACCTTGTTCAGGAACTTGGCGCAGGTCAGGTGCGAGATGTCCTTGGTCACCTCAAAGTAGCCGTGGGCACCGGCACCCTTGGCATGCACAACGCGCTCGGGGATGCGCTCGCGGTCAAAGTGCGCAAGCTTGTCGAGGAGGTGGAAGTCCTGGAGCAGGACGGGGCCCAGCTCGCCGGCGGTCTGCGAGGTCTGGTTGTTATCGACAGGGTTGCCGTTGCCCGTGGTCAGGACGCCGCGGGAAGCGACGGCGGGAGCGTCAGTAGGGTGCTGCGACATAGCTATAAGAGTGCAAAAATCGAGAAGGAACGTGAAAATAGAGAGCAGAGATAAGAAGTGAGAAGTCGGAGGTCAAGCGATGAGATAAAATACAGAGGCCAACTGCGATTGTTTTTTCTCTCTTCGCTTTTTCGCCGTCACATGCCGGAGCTTTTATACAGCCGTATTTAGCAGAAAGAGTAGCGAAATTTGGCGCACGCTCGGCAGCAGCATATGAAAAAAAATCGCCGCTCCTCCTCCTATATGGCTGCAGTCGCCGCCCCAGCCAATCGAACCAATGTCGGCCACGGGCGAACGGCTGCTTTCACAGCTCCTTGCGACGGCTGAGAAACCGTGCAAATCTCCTCTTCCACTGTGTACTGGAGGAGCCAATTCCGCCATGTGTCCGTGCGATCCATCTCGGAGCTACTCCTGAGCCCGCGCGAATTTCTCGAGATAAGATGACGCAGGCCTGCCAGGGTGCGACCTCATGGCGACCTGAAATCACCGGGGATCTGATTACAATCAGCGGGTCTCGGACATTTGTGCCCAAAAAAGCTGATGGGGCTGTTTCGCGCCAGCTGCAAACTCTTGGTTCCACCTTAATTTCGCAATTTACCTTTAAAATGTCCACAATTACCTCGGTTCGCGTAGGTGAGTCAGAAGGGGCCAATGAGCACGCAAGCGTAATATAGTCTCAGCTGACGCTAACGTGCAGGTATCAAATTCTGTTATTTAGCCAAAGGAGGAGCAAAGTTTGCTCCAAAGGCAAAGCCGAGGGCCGAGAGGCGTCGCAAGCAGCCGCAGCAGCTGGAGGGCGAGGACAGGGGCGTCCGAGGCACCGACAGACGATGTAGCGGGCAGTAGCATGCAAGCATCGGCTGCCAGCACTCAGCCACAGACGCCTGCAGCAGACGTCGCCCTCATGGCCACAAATCGGCCGCCATCTCCTCCGCCACTGCAGATGCCAGCGGTGGCCAGCAGCAGCGGCAGTAGCAGCGGTAGTGGCAGTGGCAGTCAAATCCCACAGATAGCATCGGCTAGCGGCATCCCGATGGTTGGATCGACCAGCTCCAGTACACAACGGGCCAGCGGCACGCCCATCGTGTTTGGTGGCCCCAAGTCACCACAGCTACACCCGGCGCGCCGGCTTTCGACATTGATCGGGTCTCCAGGATCGCCTGCAATGAGGGGCCGTCTAGGAACGCTGTCATCACCAGCTATGGCCCCGCTTTCCAGTCCGTCGTTACAGGCAATGGTTGCCCCTTCGCAACAGCAGCCACGTAAGCGGCGGCGCCGTGGACGGCAGACGTCTGAGGCTAATGCTGCAGAGGATACGGAGAAGGAGGAGCTGCAGTTAAAGACTGCAGACGACTACCATACCCTGTCGGCAGAGTCTATCAGCAACCTTCCGATCTCATATTTCTGCGGCAAGCCGACCCATGGAGTCCCGACGCGCGAGTTCATTGAACGCGAAAACGAGCAGATCAAGCGTGTTCACGACGGAAGTCCCACGCGTGGTGACGCCTGTTCCGGAAGAGACTGCTGCAGAGCCAGCAAAGAAAGAGGAAGACGCTGTTAAAAAGGACGATGAAATCAACCCGATGGCAGCGCAGGTCCAGGATTGTGGACGGTAAGGTCGTGATCAACACCGAATCGCTGGTGGTCAGCCGTAACCAGATGGGCAGCACCGAGAATGTGCCTCTGGAGACTGTCGACGAGTCGACCAACACGCGGCTGACAAACTCAATGACGTATGTCAAGAAAAAGGCGACGCGCAAGCGCTGGGACAAGGAGGAAACAGAGCTGTTTTTCCAGGCACTGCGCAAGTTTGGCACCGACTTCCAGATGATCGCATCGATGATTCCGAACCGCAACCGGTACGACATCAAAAACAAATTCCGTGCAGAGGAAAAGAGAAATGGTGCTCGGATTACTGCCGAGATTCTGCAGCGTCCGGTTGTCGAGGCGGCTGCAGACCCGGGCCCGCAGACTGTCGAAGGCAATCGGCCCGAGCCCAACGGCCTGGTAGCGCTGTCCGATGTGTCGGCAGTCGTAGCTGCTGCCGCTGCTGACGTGGATAGGATCGATGACTATGAGCTTGGCGTGCCCAACTGAGGAAAGTCCAGTGTGTCCGTGACCAAAAGTCATGGGGGGTTGTGTACTGATGCTGGTCATACGTGGACAAGTGCCAATGATACTGCGTGAGCAGCCTTGGACTCGCGGTCGCCACGCAAAACACGTAAGCTGACAGAAAATCAGCTCTCCCAAGTGTAATGCTACTTCGATGCTCTCATTGCATTTCACCGGCATCCAGCGCTGCGGCTGGGTATCAGGGCGATGGATTGTGAAGGTCGAGAGCACAAGTCCAGCATCGCTGGGTGCCCAAATGCTGACCCGGCTTTTCAGCTACGTTTCTTCCTGGGCAGCGAAGACGGCGTCGACTAATCCGTCTTGTCAATATATATATTTGTCCACCCAGGTATAGTGGATGGGGTATACGTCGGTGTATGAGTGTGGCAGCACCTACGCTTTGGGTATCTAGCACTGCCCTGTGCGTATTTGAGCGCCTCCAGGAGTATTTTTAAACCTCTGTCCGTTGGATGTTCAAACGAATCCTTGATGAGGAACTGGCAGGCGATCTGAAGCTAAATCATGGGTCTCTGGCCAACTGCCCACGATGGACACACTGGTGCTGCTCTGGCTTTACGCTGGATCCGGTCTTGGCTGTTATCCGTCGACATGCTGGACCCAAGCGCTGGCCGGAGCGGCTGGCATGGCCAATGTAGCCAGCAGGCCCCGCCAACAGTGGCCAGCACATCTGGGGCTGGTCGCTCCTGCTGATCGTGGAAACAGGTGCCACTGACCTGAATTTTTCTAAGCTACGAATTTTTCTCTCTTTGCACGAAACCCCTTGTCTGGCTTCGCGACGTTTTATTTTTTTATTTCCTCGCCTCTACTCTTGAATTGTTTTAATTCCTCTTTCCCGGATTGTTGCGTTTATTTTTTATTCAGCATCTCTATTCGAATTTTTAAGCTTTGCCCAACCACCTGTCAACAATGGAGAGTGAGCGCGGCTGGAAGTTCACTCAATGCTTTGGCGATAAAGCCGATTTGGAGGATGTTACCGAAGGTAAGCCAGTTCCAGGGCAGGAGCAATGTGAGGAGGGAGAGGCCAATGTTGCATCTGCTGAATTGCAGTGTCCCCAAATCCAGCCCAGCCATTCAGCACACCGCCGCATCTCGCTATTTTTAACACCCGTCGCTGATTACGTTTACAAAACTCCAACTTTGTTTTTTTTTTTCGCTTGCCTACCTGTAGCCGACATTATTTCGACCGTTGAGTTTGACCAAACAGGCGACTACCTGGCCACCGGCGATAAGGGTGGACGCGTGGTTCTGTTTGAGCGCAGCGACAATGTAAGTAGGGCAGCGCTAGAGGGGCATTCCTTCTGGTCCAGTAGAGGAATTTTTTTTCCATTAACAAGTGCACTCTATCCCCACTCCATGCACAGCCAATACTCTGCCGCTTCTCTTTCTAAACCCCTCTCCCAGCTCTTGTTTTCTTACCGGCTTTAGAAGCAGGGGTGCGAGTACAAGTTCTACACAGAGTTCCAATCGCATGAGCCCGAGTTTGACTACCTAAAGAGTCTCGAGATTGAGGAGAAGATCAACCGCATCAAATGGCTCAAGCCGAACAACAACTCGCTATACATGCTGACGACGAACGACAAGACGATCAAGCTGTGGAAGGTGTGCGAGAAGGCGCTGAAGCTGGTGACGGAGAACAACCTGCTTGACGGGGACCGGGCGCCGCCAGCAGACATTTCGCGGCTTCGGCTGCCCAAGCTGGTGCCGCACGAGAACATAATCGCTGCCATTCCGCGGAAGATCTACGCAAACGCCCACGCCTACCACATCAACTCGATCTCGGTGAACTCGGACGGCGAGACGTATCTGTCGGCGGACGACCTGCGCATCAACCTGTGGAACCATGGGCATCAACAACCAGAGCTTCAATATTGTGGACATCAAGCCGACCAACATGGAGGACCTGACCGAGGTGATCACGGCCGCCGAGTTCCACCCGCAGTCGTGCAACTACTTCATGTACAGCAGCAGCAAGGGCACCATCAAGCTGTGCGACATGCGCGAGTCGGCGCTCTGCGACCAGCACGCGAAGCAGTTCGAGGAGCCAGAGGATCCCGGATCGAAGAATTTCTTCTCGGAGATCATCTCGTCTGTGTCTGACGTGCGGTTCAGCTCAGACGGCCGGTACATTCTGTCGCGCGATTATCTGACGCTGCGCGTGTGGGACATCAATATGGACCGCCAGCCGGTGCGGACCATCAGCGTTCACGACTATCTGAAGCCAAAGCTGTGCGACCTGTACGAGAACGACTGCATTTTCGACAAGTTCGAGTGCAACTTTAGCGGCGACGGCAAGCACGCAATGACGGGCTCATACAACAACTACTTTAGCATCTACGACCTGGCGTCGCCCGAAAATGATGTCACCCTGCAGGCTGACAAGAATGCCTTCCGGGCCAAGCGTGTGCAAGGGTCCGAATGGCGCCAAGAGCAAGGTCGGCATTCCACGCAACGGCCGCCAGGGCGTGAGGAAGGAGGACATTGACGTTGACAACATCGACTTTAACCGCAAAATCCTGCACTCGAGCTGGCATCCGAGAGAAAACACGATTGCGGTCGCTGCCACTAATAACTTGTTCATCTTTACTGACTAAGCCCTCCCTCATGCTCGCCTCTGGCCTGCTGCTCCCTTTGCTTGCCCTGTCCGGTCCGACTCCTTTATGCTAGTATCGCCTGCCAGGTCACCAAGATAGAGAGAGAGACAGTGAGCGCAAGGGAGCAAGGGGAGTTGTCGGTATGGGCAAGAGAGCGGGAGGCCCAGTTGTCTCTAACTAAAAAAACAAGAACTCGTTGACACCACGACCTTTCCGTTTAAACCTCTTTTCCTTTTCTACTCTTCTCAAACACTTCCCTCTTTACCTTCAGAACTACATTTTGTATTGACTCTCAAATACATGCCATGCTCGATATTTGAAGATATAGCTAGCGATACACGTCACAAGCTGCGATAGTGTGCCAGCTAGTATGCAAATGAACTGACCAAATAAATTATGATGTTTGCTTTTTGCTTCCAGTGCGTGCTCGCTTTGCCGGGGTTTCTGCACTGCTGCCGCCGCCCCCTTGGCAATGTGGTGTTTGCGGGACTTGGAGATGAATTCGCTGGCACTAGCCTCCCCACGGTCACTGCACCCGAGCCACGCCCACCACAGAATGTCCATGACGGGCAGCGCTTCATGGCGCCTGGCATTGCCGCGCTTGGTGACATCCTCTGACACATTACGCGCATACGACGCGTGCTCCGGCGACAAGAACTTGCTGCGCACCGAGATGGTATCTCTGGCTGTCTGGCGCTGGTACGTGAATCCTGACGGCACCATGACCAGGTCGCCGGTGTTCTGGAACACGCGGATGGCTTGGGCATCCTCATAGTCTTCGAAGAATTCCGCACACTGCTTGTCCCCCATGAACGTGCGCGGGGTGATGATCTGGTCGGTGTCAGGAGGGCTGTCGTCAGAGTTGCTGAGGAACGAGCAGAGCTGCTCTTGGAGATGGAATGGATAGATATCCCAGACCACAGCAGGGGAAGGGCCGGCGCTTTTAGTGGGCTGGTCATTGGCCGAACGGTCATGGCGTTTGGGCGGCGCTGGTGTCTCGTCCACAACAGCTAGCTTTGCCTTAGCCTGGCGGCCACGGCGCTTGCTGGCAGCAGGCTGTGCTGACTCCACCTCTGAAGGCGGTTCTGAGGCGCAGACAAGCAGGTCGAAAGTATCGGCAATGTCGTAGCGTAGGTTGTCGCGTCCACGGCGCTTGGTATTTGGGTCGGTGGACAGTCTGACCATGTGCACCTCCGACAGAAGCTCCGGCTGCTTGTACTGTGGCGGCAGACGGTTCATGAGATTCAGTTTGCCATCGGGCGCTGTGTACTGTGGGAACGGCAATAGCATCCGCGTCGCTCTTACCATATCCTCCAGCATTTCCCTGCTTTTTGCCATCTTTGGGTCCTCGTCATCGTCGGCAGTGCTGGATTGCCTTGCGACCTTGAGGGTGGCACGGTACGACTTGTCGGCCATGATCTTCGCCGACGGCTTGTTTCCCAGAAACTCAGCTAGCGTAATGTCGCCGATGGGTGTGGTGCGAGTGGTGCCCATGATATGAACAGTGGTTGGCTGCATGGCAATCGCCTTCAGGAGCGCTGTAGGGGTCCATTTGGTGGCATCGATTTTGTCTGCCAGACCGGTGACCACGACGACGTTGTCTTCTTCCCACAGCCGTGCAAACTCGCGCAGTGTCAAATCATCCGCACTGACATATATCGGTGCTTTCTGCCACCCCTTCAGCGGGTATTTAGGTAGTAGCAGGGAGCGCATCCGCGAATCCCATGCTGACTCAAGGAATGCCGACTGCGATCGACTCGGGCCGGCTCCTGGTGTCAAATGTGTGCAAGGCTGCTCGCACTCTCTGGCATAGTACTCTAGACGGCTGCCAAAATCCGCGTCGCCGAGGCTAGCGATAACCTCGGTATCTATGTCCACGCGGTCCAGAACCTCGTCCATCCACGAGCGATCTGTGCGCAGCTCCGGCTCCTCAAGCGGTAGCTCGTTGGCGCACAGCGAGATGGAGCTGTATGACGACGGCTGAGTGGTGTCGAGATGGTCACAGTACTGGGCGATGCGGTTGACCTTGCGCAGCATCATCTCAAGCTCACCTTCGGTGTAATGCGAGACACGGACAAACTGGCGTTTCGTGTGTCTTTCAATATAGTGCATGGTCTTCTCGCCTTCCTTGGTAGCAAATCTCTTGCAGTACGACATGTCCTTGGACTGACCCAGCTGAGCGTCGTCAGGTGCTATCGGCGACTTTACCCCGCGCTCAATCTTGTAGCTGTGCTGGGTGACGTCGGTATCTTCCCAGGCAATGAAGCACTTGGCACAGAACTCTTGCATGCACATACAGCATGAAAAGTAGACAGCAAAAATCGGTGCTGCGCAGTGGTCGCACCTCTGGCGGGCGCCCAACGGTACCTTGCGCAGGATGCAAGGGGCTGGTGAGCATGCATAGAGCGGGTGGATGGCCGAATCAGCTTCGCTTGCACTCGACGGTTCAGTGGTGTCGTGGAACTGTATGGTACCACGCAGATCGCTATGCATAGCGTGTGGTGATAGCTCACGTACAATTGCGAGCTCGCGGCGGAGCAGTGATTTCATTGCTGACGCAGTCTGGCAAAGCATGTGGAATTCGACCCAGGTGTCGTTGTCACCGGGGACAACAGTGCGACTTGGCAATTCGATAGGCGTGATCGGTTGCCGCACCTCAGGCACCTTGGAGATCTCAGAGCGGAAAACCGGACACGGCAGGTAACGAAAGACTACGCGTCCATCAGTCATAGTAATCGTCAGCTTTGTGACATATCGGATCATCGCGAATCGGCATCCCTTGCCGGCGATTCGGCCAATACATGCTCGGCATTGTGGCTGTTTGAGCTCGTTCTTCGCCATACAGCTGGTTGTCTGGGGGACAAGTTGCACCTTGACTGACCGGCACGAGTCGTGCATAGATGCCCACGCATCGTACTTTTTCTGCTGGAACACGCGCCATGGTCCCGGGTCTTGAACAACAGGGAACGTATCCATTTCGTACTCGTAAATAGCCTGAATGTGTGTTTTCTCTGTGCGCGGCGCGACCAGAGCATGCGCAGGCTCCAGCACATTGGCCGGAATAACGAAGTGATCGAAGGAATCGCCACAGACAGTCAGCGGGTCAGGCATCAACCGGCAAATGCTTTCGAGCGACAGAGGTGCCTCAGCTCCGCTACTAGGAGCATCTTGTATTTCGTCCAACTCATCTATATCAATATCCCCTGTGAGGCAGTCAGACAGGGAAGAGTCTGTCATATCTCCGTTAGCTACATGCGCTTCAGATGGGCTGACTGACTCTGCAGCTGCTTCTTCAGCTTCACGAATTTCAACATCCTGATCAGTCGGCGCTGACCCTGGGCCAGTATCTTCGTGTTTGACGATCTCCTTCAGCATATCGAACGGCCTATGCTCTTCTTCAACCAGATCCATGCGTTTCTCCTGAATCTGCGCACAATTGGCCGCAGCATCGGCAGGTGATAGCTCAGAAATACCATCGTCCTTGCTCGTTGGATCAAGATCTGATTTATCCTGACCTCTCGGCTTGTGTGGCAGCTCAATCAACCCAGGAACTGGACCTGTTGCTGTCGCATCATTATCAGCGGAATCAGGCTGTGCACCGTCATGAGTTGCAACATCTTCTGGCAAACTTGCGGGCTCCCGATCGTCACCGATTGGCTCCACCGGTTCAACCACCTGCTGTCGGTTCATTTTGAGTGTCCAGAATCGTCTATCATATCGCCTGCAGAAGACTCACGGTGAATCTCAGCGTCCTGGTCTACTGACTCTGGCGTAGCACCTTCTCGTTCAACAGATATCTCCAGCATCTGGCCTGGCTCGCGAGCCCCTCCAACCGGCCATGCAAGCTCCTCAGATAAATCACTGGCATCCCGATCCTGGACCATCTGCTCCGTGTGTTCGCTTTGTCCAGCAGGTGTACCAATCAATACCTCAACCAGTACGCTAGCCAATGCGCCACCCACTGTCTCGACAGGGTCCGAGTCAGCCATCTCTGTATCCTGGTCTGCCGACATTGGCTCTGGCTTAAGAACCTCCGGTGTTTGGGGAACAAAATAGTCCACCTCCTGGGACCCACCGTCGTCCGCAACAATGTCTGCTGCATCAGCCACGCTGCATGTGTTGATCGGGATCTGCTTTGCCTGGTAGCTCACGCGTATCCGTATCGTCTGCGGTCGTGTCTACAGAAGCGGTGGGTGGGCTTTAGAACTAACTGTCCCTATGCCGTCCACAGTGGCGCAAAAGCGGGACTCCAAAAGCGGGCCACAAGCAGATCAGTCAGCTCCAAACTTACCTCCTGATCCGGATGTAGCAGGCCCATATGCAGTTTCTGCCTTTTGACCTGCTGCTGCTGTCTCCACTAGGATGGTCTCTTTCACAGGCTGCTTCTGCTCTGGAGCGCGCAGACGACGGCGGGCGGATGATGAGCACATATGGATACACGTCATCTGGTTCGCTGCTCGCTCTGCTGGCATCACCAACACTGCTGGCTGCGGTATTGAAGGTGCTGTGCTGTACGGATACTGGCGCGAGTGCAGCTTTGGCACTTGATTCATCTCCGTTTGTGCTGCGAGAGGACGCTGATCTGGGTGTGCTGCTGGGGCTACCGCGCCCTTGGCTCTCAGCCTGCTGAGTCATTTCCTGCACCCTTAGCTGTTTTTTTGTCTTTGCCATAGCAGGCAATTGGTATATGAATAGATATATCAGCTGTGCAAAAAAGAAGTACGTGCAGGCGTAGTGGAGGTATTGGTGCTAGGGGAGGGAAGTGTGGTGGCGACTTTTCGTTGCAAGGGAGTTTGAAACCACGATCTTCTCCCAGCTGGCAGTGTCTTCTCGCACGAGTCGCCCGGAGGTTGCCTTATGCGGCATGCCAAATCTTCTCGGCAAACAATAGGCGAAAAGAGTGGGGCTTGGTGACTTGATCCAATGATCCAAGGCATCAAGCTCTCAGATCGGGCCAGCCGAGGTTGACCGAAATCAGACTTGACGCTTGCGAAAATCACTATCTCCTCTTTAACGCTTCCAATTCAACTTTTTTTACTTGCACAGAATGTGGGCTCGACGCTTCGCTGGAAACCTGCTGCAGTCCCGTCTGCCAGCAGTCAACCTGTCGCTGCTTGCGCGGCCGTCCTCGCTCAGCACGCCCAGCGCTCTTGTCAAAACGCAGCAGCACCAGCAGATTCGCAATTACCAGAATTTGCAGCCCCGCCGGCGGAAGCACAAGAAGGCGCAGAAGGGCCGCGTGCCTGTACGCACGGGCGGCAGCACCAAGGGCAACTACATGGCGTTTGGCGAGTACGGTCTGCGCGTCAAGTCTGGTCTGCGTCTGCCGGCAAAGACGATCACGGCCTGCTATGCCACGATCCGGCGCAAGCTGAAGCCAATCAAGGGCCTGAAGGTGTGGCTGCGCGTGTTCCCCGATATCCCGGTGACGACCAAGGGAACTGAGGTGCGAATGGGTAAGGGAAAGGGTGCGTTTGACTACTGGGCATGCCGTGTGCCCAAGGACAAGATCATCTTTGAGCTGCAGGGCCCTGGCTTGAATGCAGAGCTCGCCAAGGATGCTCTGCGCCAGGCTGGATTCAAGATTGGTGTGCCGACAGAATTTGTCATCAAGAACGACGAGACGAAGCAGCCAAAGAAGGCTGATCTGCCGCCGACAACCGTGCCGTTCCACCATGCTAAATGAGATAAGTGTCTATCAGATAGATACCAAAAATATGAGAAAACTGCAGTCTGCCTCAAGTGTACTCAGTAGTAGAAAAGATGGGACAGGCGGTACCGAATAAAGAACGCCAGCAGCGAGTTGGCCACCTGGATCAGCAAGATGCGGTTGTTGAGCTGCGCCTCGGTCAAACGCTTGCATTTGACCAGCACCAGATTCAGCAGTGTCAGGTTGTTGATGCTGACCATGTTTCCTTCCTCATCCCGCTCCACATCCAGGATCCCGAGCAGTTCGTACAGCCGCAGGATGCGTAGACCCAGCGGCTTGGCAGCCTCCAGCGTTGTCCGGCTCGCGACCATGTACGTCGATCCAGCTGCCTGGCTGCTGGCTGCTTCTGCCGCGCTGCCTGCCCGAGACCGGCTTGCCTTGCCCGTTTTCCTTGATCCAGCCAGCTTGCCTTTGGCAAAGCTCATCATGGCTGACGACAGCGTCCTATGCACGGCGCCTGGTTCTCTGATCGATGGGGTTGGCGCTGGCGTATCGGAGTCGCTGTTGGTGCCCACATAGCCATCATCAGAGCCCGCTCCTGAAAGTGCGTCGGTATCGAATTCCTTCTGCAGCCGATTGATGAGTTTGCGGGGCATCGGGCTGTTGACGACCATCTTGGGCAGCCGGTGGCGAGGACACGGCACAAAGCCAAAAATCTGCGGCGCCGAGTACACAAAGTTGAACGCTTGCGGCACAAACAGCAGCAGCAGTGTCTTGGAAAAGTGGCCGTGGATTCCACATACGGCAAACGTCATGCCGGCAAAATAGCAGTACGTGTCGCCGACAAATACCCGTGCTGGATATACGTTCCAGTAGTACAGGGCCGTGGACACCGAAACAAAGGGCAGCAGCAGGTACAGGGAGAACATGTGGTTCTGCTGTGCCTCGAGGTTCGAATTGTTGATGTTGGCGATGTCCTTGGCGATGATGGACAAGGCAATGACTATCGACTGGCCGACCTCGACACCGTTGATGCCTGCGAGGATGTTGATTGCGTTGGTGCAGAACACCGCCATCAACCCAATGTACACGTAGTATAGCACGCCAAGCTCGACTGTCTTGGTTCCCAGGATATCGCGCAGAAACACTGGCACCATGACATGTGTTACGCCGTATCCAACATAGTACACGGTCAGTACGGGAATCGACGCAATCGTCGGCAGAAACAGCTTGAACCGCCACCGCAGATCGAACACATCATCGGCAAATCCCAGGAACACCATACTCTGCAGCGACAGCAGCGCAGACAGATACATCCCGAGCCGGTCGAACGGAAACAACCTCGTGTTGGCCAGCGTCTGCAAGTCAGCCGACCACAGTGCGCTGAATTGCGCAGGAATGAACAGGAACGTCGCTATCAGGTATATTGTCGCTGCCAGCACGCCCATGCTCTCAGCCAGCAATGGGCGCGAGGGCTTTGCCAT
Source organism: Linderina pennispora (assembly GCF_002104995.1). NCBI lineage: Eukaryota > Fungi > Kickxellomycota > Kickxellomycetes > Kickxellales > Kickxellaceae > Linderina > Linderina pennispora. The sequence continues at coordinate 280,935 of NW_024468262.1, forward strand.
ATCGACCCCCGACAGTCCAACGCGCTTGAACGACGGCACTGTCCAGCGGTATGATGCACCAGGTTGTCAGTCCTGCTAGCAGCGAAATGCAGGTGCACACGGCTAATGGCTCGCTCCTAAACTGCCACATGAGTGCAAAGAGCACTGGGGACGCGGCCAGCGAGACCTTGTTGTAGCTCATTATGAATTAAAAGCGCTCGGGTAAAAGATAAAAATACAAAAGCAGGGAAGCTGTGGGAGAGCAGCAGTGAGAAGCATGGCGCCTGTTGTTCACTGAAAAGAGCACCACACTTTTGGCTGATAATCAGAACTGCTGATTGCTCCTTTCCCAAACCTCCACTCAGCGCCCGAAACGTCACGGCAACTGGCGGATTGGCAACTGGCATTGACCAGCCCGGAAATGCGCCTTTAGAGATATGCCAGCAGCAAGCAGACACCTGCAACCGGGTGGGTTTAATGTGAAAGGATCGAGTGGAGCCTGTGAATGTCGCCGCTACGCAGTATCAGCTCGCGCAGATCCTCGCGAATGTAAATTAGTCCACACACGTTTCCTTGCTTCGCATACGGAGCCTTTGAGCTCTTCCTCACAATCGACACTGGATCTGCCACTGGGCAAGATGCAAACACGTTGTACTGGCGTTCGGGCGCTACCGTGTCGCCTGCAAACTCTACCCACTTGTTTGGCTTGCCAGGGCACAGGTAAAAAGTGTAGCCGTAGGTAGCCGAGGTCTGGCTCCGGAGATACACACCATACGCGGCATACCTCCATGTGGCTGAGCTGGAATCCGGGTCAGTAATGTACTCGCCTAAGTCTATAGCTGGCGGGTACTCATATGGGTCAGCGTTGCCAGAGTGGCCCTTGGCTTGACTGCCCGATGGAGAATCTAAGTATATGCGGAGTACAGGTGGGAGGCTGTCAAAGCTGGTCGTTTTGTATGCACTCAATCTGCCCCTTTGTTGGCCACTGTGCAAGCAGCTGCTGTCCAGAACTCTAGGCCGACAAAAGTCCTCAAAGGACTCGCGCAAATTCAGGCAACCACGCACGGTGAGCTGCAGGGTGTAGAAGTCCTCGACATCGACGGCTCGAAGTTGAGCATCAGGAGTACAAACTGATGTCCTGACTCGGCCACGGAAAAGCTTGCGTGTTATTCCAGTTGCTACTGTGGTTTGTAAGGCATCCGCAACGTATTTGTGGACTAGGCTGTCAAACTGCTGACGATTCAAAGCAGTGCACATTTCACCAGCTTCGTGTCTGAGAGCTCTGACTAGCTCCCCTATATGCACAAATGTGGTGCTGGTTTCGAGGTTCAGAAACACCCGCTTAATAGCACATATAACCGATCGTGTTGGTGCCAACCCATGAGTGGGAGCCAGATAAATGGAATGGCGAACCGCCTTCATGTGATATAGTGTTTGGAGGAGTATGCCCAGGTACGGGTAATCTGGGTGTAGACGTATCCCAGCGCATCTGGTAATTGGGTACAGTGAGCGCTTCCGTAGTCCCTCGCCCCACATTATCCCTGTTTCATCATAGATGACTCTCACAAATGCGCTGACCCGGACCCGGCCATGCTCCAGAATCGGCCTGCTGTGCCCATCCAGTATCGACTTGAGGGCTCTGCGCTCAATGAACCTTCCCGACCCATGGAGATTTGAGCCATATGTAAACCTGTGCTCGAATGCCTGCCTCCAACACACGGACGGGTCAGCAGGATTGGATAAGGCAAGGCAAAAGTATACACATATGTGAGGGTGATCCTTTGTATGTTCGCTGTACATACACTCCAAGTAGAGAGACACAAACCCATCCACTTCCTCGTCGACTGGGTAGATGGCAAGCTGGAATTGGTTATCGCTAATGTTGAACTTGGCGCACACTCCCTCACGATCCACCTTGGACCAATCTGCTATCTCGCCGTGAATGACCCTGTGTCCTATCTCCTGGTAGCCACGGTACAATGGTAGGTATTTGTTGAGGAGCCTCTCGTCTAGACGCCCTTTAGTATTTAAGCAGGTTATTGTGTGTATCCTATAAAGTTGCATAGCTTGTGGACTTACTAATTTCAGCTGAAAGCTTTGTAAATGTCGCATCGCTCTGTCCTGTTAGGTTTGTTGAATCGGTTGGCTCTTCTATTCCGGCCAGTTGCTGGTTTGGGTCGAACTCCGAATATGCGGGTGGTTCTTCACAGATATACATTGGATTCCGTTGCATTAGCTAGAGGTGGGAGCAGAGGGATGAGTGGTGAACTGCATTCTTGGGTCTGGATAGCGTTCTGTCTACACACGCGATTTGCATTACTAGGGTATGAATTTATACTAACATTTCTTTTACTGCGCCGGTACTAATAAACACATCCCGGATCTACTATACCTATCTACATGGGCGTTTTACTGCCCGGCAATAATGTAATTTTAGTGCCAGAAGTCAGTGGCTACTATATTCTATATGTCTGCTCTTCTTTCGACTTTGTAGCCGTTGATGTAATTGGTGTGTGTTGTGTAAACAGATATTTATTCTTAGAAGTGAATACTGGCCGCTCATTAACGCCTTAGAATACCCACATCCTTTGTATGTCTTGCAAAAGCTGCTGCTTCAGGATGGGTACATTCAACACAGCATACATCGTTGCACTCGCATACCAGGCCAGAGATTCCATTCAGGGATATGTGGTTAGTTGACAGCCAGAGCATACTGATCTAATGGATATGAGAAAGAATGATTGACTACAGGCATTCAAGCCGAGGAAAGAGCGCCTTCTTTCGGCCGTATATATATATATAAATTAGGGCCACAAAGTAGTGACCCTTGTCGCTTACGCTCATCCTGTCGATGCATGATTTTTGAAGGTGTTCACTAACACTGCCCCCTATTGACCCGTTGGTATATTCGTGCTTCACATCATTTCCTCACAAAGATAGAGTACAGGCATTTATTTGGTGTAGTTAATATGAAAATGATCTCAATGATCTCAGGAACGCTACCCAGTACCTACATCCGTTGCGTAGTCAGCAAATGCAGCAGATTCAGGAAGGCTGCATGCGATGCAGTATGTACAGTTGCAGTCGCACTTTGGGCTGCATATGCCTTTGAGTACTGTGCAGTTCGTCGACGTGTTAAAGATCATGTATAGAAATGGGGGACTAGCTTATGTGCGCTTTTGACAGAGAGCGAAATAGAGGAAAAATGAAGGGATTTAGCCCAGGGTATCTTGAAGGCTTATATAGCAAAACAAAACAACTGGCTCCACCAGATCCGAGCCCTGCAACAAACACAAGTACTGGGGGCATCACACAGCCCCAAAATGTGCAGCCACACAAAGGAGGTCTATATTGGAAATGTGAACAAATGGCTAGGGCTGCTTCACGCAATTGCCTGAATTGCTATTGTAGACATCCGCCACAACAATGGCAGCAATACCGCTCACTGCGCTCGATGACAGCATGATCAGCCGCCACCGCAATTGGCTCCTCAAGCATTTCTGATTTGACTCGTTGCCAGGGCTGGGGCATATATCTTGAAACAGGACATGTGCACTTGGGCTATATTGATGTGGTGCAACTATGGCGGAAGGAGCGGATCGATCACATAGGGAATCACCTTGACTCTCGATTTCCGGATGGCAAAATAGTTTTCAAAGACTGGGACAGCACGTGGGTGGATGGCCAGTGTGCGTAGCAGTGGCAGGCGTGAGACAATGGCCGAGACTGCATTCCCGTTGAACGTGCCGGCCATATTGATGCGCAGCTCCGAAACCCGTGAGTCTTTTAGGCTATCCAGTATTTCGGGGTCGCTGTTGGCGAGAGCCAGGCTGCTGCGGCTCGGAACACCCGTGTGCTGATATATCCTCATAGCAGCTTCGCTTGGTATCCAGAAATTGGAATCGAAGTTATCTGGATCCATGGACTGGCAGTGAACGTCGAGTTTGCGTAGCACGGGCAGCTTCCGGACAAGAATCGCAATTTTCATTGGCGAAGCACGCTCGGCGGTGATTCGAAGGTGCTCCATATTTGGCCATGGAAGCGAAACAGGGAATGGAACAGGGACACCGGCCATGAACACCAAGCGTGCAACAGAGCCAACCAAATAGAACTTTTTCATAGTGTCTTCCGGGTATCGGGCGTCGCGCGGTGCGCCATTTGTAAGTGAGCGGAGAGAGAAGGCCTTAGCGTGCCGGATGATCTTTGGATCAATGTTTACAAAGCCTTCAATGGGTTCATGGATATCGAGTATAGACAGTGGCTGGCCATGGAACAGGGTGAACAAATCGTAGTAGCTGCGGGTAGAATTCCGGACAAACAGGTGCCACAGCACAGGGAGCTGTAGGGTGTAGGGCCAGATGTCACGGTGTACAGGGTTAAATGGTCCAGGCAAGAAATGGAAGGACATCCGCTCTAACTTGGGAAAGCTAATTTCAAACTTGCCCTCCTCGGCAAAGAACTTTAGAGGTATCTTATCCTTTATGTTATATATGTCCAGAATCTTCAGCTTGTCCGTACGAAAAGGCAGCTGCCCTTGGCAAACTTCCAGATAGTTTGCGCATATTCTGAGAACAGCGAGGTTGTCTATCGAGCGATGCCGGCAGACTTCCAGCATGGGCAGGAATCCTTCGAACTCTGCAAGCTGTGACAGGTAGAGCGCATTTGTCTCCTGCACCAATCTAGCTTTTCCAGCGAGATACAGATATGATCTAGATGCCTCTGTTATCCCTTCCAGATCGCGCCTGTACCGTATGTGATTGATGTTGGGGAGGTGGCGGCTGAATGCTGCCAGGTTATTGTGCATGTCGGCCACGCTCTGCAAGTGATCCTGGTTGTGGCCCACGGTTGCTATGCCATCGCCGCTGAACTGTATCCATCTGATTTGCTTCAGGCTGTGGCGGTCAAAGCCGAGATGCGCCATGGCCTCGCCAATACGCTGGCGACCCTTGCAATCCTCGGGCACGACGATGTGGCACGACAGAAACCTGTTGACATTTGGTGATAGCATAGCCAGGTGCAGGTTGGTCCACCACTTTGTCGAATGTTTACATGGGCTGTCACCGGGTATACAGCGGCCAGAGATACCCCGTTTGATGATCACTGCTGTGGTTAGGTGGTCTGGCAAGCACGGGTATAATCGCTTGGACACTAGAGCCAGGCGGATGGCTGTGCCGAGGTATTCTGAGCTGGTCGAGTCATGGGCATGCTCTGCAAGGACGTAGGCGTAGACCCTTTTAAATATTTTGATCCACGGGTCGGGAGAAGTCATAGCAATATTAAGGTATAAATGAAATAGAGTACGTAAAATGACAAGGAAGGGTGTAGGAGTGGACAAGGGATGGGCAAGAAAGAGGGATCCAGCAATAGGCTGGCTGTTAAATGAGAAACAGGATCTTGTCACTGGTGAGAGTCGAGCGTAAAAATAGCAGCCGCATGCTTATGTGTCAGCTTCCATACACGAGATGTGCAAAGCATCGCTGTGCACCAGAACGATCCCACGTCAGGCCTTTTTACAAGTGCGGAGTAGAAACCAAGAGAATCAGGCGTGTACCACCACGTCAGCACATAAACATGCTACTTTGTAGCGAGCGGTTGCGTCGATGACAGCAGCTTGACAGAGATGCACACGTCGTGCATTGTAGAATCAGCGGAAATGAGGGGTGGGCATGTGCCCAGCTAATAACCATGCATAATACATGTGCTATTGGGGGCACGGGTCCGCTTATTGTACCAATAGGTAAATGCCTAATTGCAAGAATATGCGGGGGTAGCTGCACATACGCATTTACAAAACATTGGTGTCACCTTCCCAAGCCATCAGGAGTGGGCCAGACGGGCATGCAGACGCTGCATTCCTGGCTCGGCCATGTAGAGATCAGCAGCGAGTTTGCACTCTCCCCATCCCTAAAAAAAGCTGTTTGCAAGGGACGCTTCACTTTCCCGCTGGACGCAGCAGAGAAAAAAAGGGCAAGCAGAAGCAGAAGCTATCAGCCATAGAAAAAGCAGCGTCAGCACAAACACCTAGAGTGCTTGCACGTTTGTGGGCAGCAATCCACACAAGTATCCTGGGTTTGCTCATAAGGATATGCTGTGCCCCTGATTGCACCCACAAAGGGCTCTGATTGCAGCCCCGCGACATATCGTTCCCATGGATTTTTTTTGGGCTTGCCTGTAGAACAGCATGGCCTGCATCTCTTTTCAAACCACACGCCAAACAGCATAGCCCATCAATCCCTTCGCATCCAATGAAACGTGCATTATCGCAGGCCAGCACGCCAGGCACATACGGCGACAGCGGCGATGAAAGCCATGGTAGCTCGGTTGGCAGTCCGGCATCCAGCACAGCTGGCGACACAGTGATTCCCTTTGAGTCGTATGAGGATGTGCACTCCACTATGGTGTCGCTGAAGGGGCTACGCAGCGACCACGACGTGCGCAGAGTGGCACGGCGCGCTATGGTGTCATTGCGCACGATTGAACTACCGATCTCTGTCCGGCAGCTGGTTGTGCGGCTGGCGACCCAGCTGTGCACATGTCCGGCAACAAACTCTATAAAAATTCTGACGGGTTTGGTGGGCGCACTGGGCAGCAGCGAGCCAGCAGTGCGCTGCGAGATATACCAGGCGATGGCCCACCTGCACGAGCTGAAGAACATCTTCAAGTCAGAGCAGCTGCCCGAAAACATCCACGGCACGCTGAGTGGTGCGCTACTTGGCGACCTAAACCACACTCAGCATCACCTGCGGTGTGCGGTGCTGGCAGTCATTCCCATTGTCAGGCCGCATGGAATCGAGTCTGACAGCGCGGTGTTCGACACAGTTTGCCGATACTCAATGGACTCCCACCCAAAGGTGCGGCAGCAGGCGCTCAATGTAATCTTGCACCAGCACTTGGCTGGCGTCGAGCTGCCGGTGGAAATGTACGACGAGTGCGTGGTGGCAACCAAAGATGACTTTGAGCAGGTGCGGTTAGTGGCGGTGGAGCTGGTGTGGGCCATCAGCAGTGTCTATCCAGAGCACCCAGTGGTGATCCACAAGTACAAGGTCACAGAGACCATCAGGCTGCTGGACGACGCGTTCGTCAAGCTCTGCGATATGGTCAACGACAGCTCGACAGTGGTGCGGCAGCGCGCGTGCGCGATTCTGGGCCGGTTCAAGAATGTCGACATCAAATTCCTCTCGCAGACGTTCAGCAAGCAGGTGATGTCGCACCTCCGACGCTTCGTGCCGCGCGGGCCTCGTGGCCGCGGCCGTGGCCGTGGAAGCAAGGGACAGCCAGCAAAGTCGCATATCCCGACGCCCGAGGGCGACGCCGATGTGGAATCGGATGAGTTCAAGCTGCTGGACTCGGGAGCGGCAGGCGCCTTTGTCCATGGCCTTGAGGACGAGTTCCAGGAAGTCCGGGATGCTGCGATCGAGTCAATCACCGAGCTCAGCGGTGCGAGCGCAGAGTTTGCGGGGAAGGCGGTCGATTTCCTTGTCGACATGTTCAACGACAGCAGCGACCGGGTGCGCCAGTGTGCAATCCGCGCGCTTCTGGCTATTGGCACGCGCACGCCGCTGAGCCTCACTGAAGAGCAGATGCTGATTGCCGTGTCGGCCATGAAAGACGCTAGCGGCACGGTGCGGCACGGGATTTATGGTGTACTGGGCGTGTCGATTCTGGCCAAACCCGAGTGGATGGAGACGCTGATGGAGGCCTTCAAGGCTAACCTGGAGCGCTACCCTGACGACCAGATGCCCATCTACAAGGCGCTGCAGGCCCTAGGACGCCGCCACCCGACCATCATTACCAGCCATGAGGTCGTGCGCAATTTGCTGGGCATCAGCAGGGACTATTTGAATCGGGAGCCACGCCTCGACGATGTCTACTATGCAGGTGTAGTCATTCTGGTGATGAATGCGCCGCTGGAATCCCGACTAACGCTCCACAGGGTGCTGCCAGAGTTCGTCTATAGCCACCTGCCGTATTTGCGCGACAAGTATCCCGACTGCATGCCACACGATCTCATTGACTGTGTGCCCAACAAGTACCCGTTTGTTAAGCAGATGCTACAGAGGCCACAAAAGGTGGCCGGCATCAACCAGCTGGTGGCCGAGGACTTCAAGGCAGAGCTTGCAGCAGGCGTCGGTGGCCTGAAGAAGTGTCTGAGCGAGATAGCTGACCGCTCGCTGCAAGTAGATGTGTCTGCTGAGCTCGTTTCACACAGAATCAACGTGCTGGAAAAGTTCGCGGAGCAGGGCAAGTTGCCCGCGGTTGACGATCTGACAGTGGACTATGCGCGCATCGTCGTGGATGCGCTGCTGGCCAAGCCGTTGGCAGGCAGCCCCTTGCGACGTGCCGAATCGCTGAATCTGGCTGCGCAGATCATGCGGCAGGCATACAAGCTCGAATGTACTACGCTGGGACTGTCACCACAAAGCCGCCTGGCGCTGGTGTACCTGCGGTTGTTTGCCCATGCGGTCTGGCTAAGCTCGCTAGCAGCTGGAGGCTGCGCCAGACGCGTGGTTGAACTTGCTAGATCCGATTTTCTTCTCCGAGCACAGCGCACAGATGGATCTTTTGCAGCGAGATGGTCTTGCGGCTTCAGGACTCGCGCAGTTGCTGAGAGACCTCGAGACACAGGCGGGCGAGGGACGCAGCAGCAGCGCTAGTGAGGCAGATGTGGTGGACCTGCTGCCGCTAGCTGCCTTGACGGCATTCATCGAAGGGTTCAGGCCACTTGAGTTCATAGCCCACGGCCAGTGCCAGCGCACTGCTGCTCGGTTTGCCCAGCCAGCCTCCTGCGCGATGCACACTGGAGTTCAACCACATATTCCCAGTCAACCTGCCGTTCGGTGCTTCCTTCGAATGGCTAGCCCACCGCCAGCAGATCGTTGTCGTTGTGCGTCTGCCGACGCAACAGGCAGTAGTCCCATGTACCGCCATTGGAGGAGTTTGTGCCACAGTCGCAGTTGCATTGGCAGCTGGACTGGCAGGTTCCTGTACTGCTGCCGCTGGGCTCCGGCGAGGAGACGGCAGTCGAGTTGGCAATAGCTATGCGCTGCGCTGCCGACGTGCCTGTGTGGGATTCAATGGTTGTTCGCGGACAGGACGTGTCCCGCACGTTTGGGACAGACGAGTACTACAGACTGGCTGGCGACGATGCCGAGCAGTTTGTCAGTGTGGAAATCTCCGAGAAGCCGCTGCAGGTGGGCGTTAACCCGGTGCAGTTCAAGCCGCCGGCTACAGCGCAGACGCGGATCTGACATGGGCACAGGGAGGGTTGAGCATTCGGATTTTACTCCAAAAGATTTGCTAGAAAAATTGTCACTTTTTAAAAGCCTGTGCCTTCCGACTATGGACGGCCCACAAAGTCGGCGACCTTGTGATGGCTGCGGCCCAGGTTGTCCAGATCCTTGACCTTGTAGATGCGAACCATCCAGTTCTCCGACGTGAACGCCTCCTCAAAGTTGTCGACGGTGACCTCGGTTGGCAGCGGCTGGCGGCGCACGCGGTCCATGCCCTGGCCGCCCATGACGCTGCTGAAGCGGTAGTACGAGAGCTTGTGCATCAGCGAGCGCTTCATCGTCGGGCTGGCATCGTCGCCGATCGAGTACTGGCCGCGGCCTGTGAAGAACGCATTCTCCTCGACGTCGTCCGGGTACACGCCCTGGGCAATGCGGATCATCCACAGGAACTTGTTGATGTCGTCGCCCGAGTACCCGAGCATACCGCCAAACACAACCAGCACATAGTCGACGTCGTGGCGCCGGGCCAGCTCATACGCAGTGTCTTCGTCCGAGGCCAGGATCTTGCCGACGGTAGCGATATGCGTGTTGTTCCACGTGTTGTTGTCAACAAGGGTGGTTCTGTCCGCCATGCCCGCCAGCTGGTACCCGTAGTCCCACCATGACAGGACCTTGGCGTCGGGCTTGGTGTTTTGGCGCAGCCAGTAGTAGGCCTCACGGAAGTCATCGATGATGTGCTGCGAGCCGTCGGGCGACCGCGATGCCAGCACGACGGAAGGCGACGAATACGCGTTGGAGGTCACCCAGCTGCAGTGCCACTGGAACATGAACAGGAGGTACAGGAAGTTGGCCATCACCACGAGCTTCGGGAGCAGTGCGCTAGAACTTCTTCATTCCAACGCTCATCTCCAGGTGCGGTTGCTGGCTTGCTCGAGGGTGCCGGCTCACTTTTCGCTGGCTCCTCGGTCTTCTCGCTCTTCTTGCCCTTGCCCTTCTTTCCACTCTTGCTAACAGAGATCTGTTCAGCTGCAGGGACACCAGCGACAGCCTCAGTCTTGGCCACAGGCACCGCCTCAGCCTCGGATCCGGCCGCTTCGACATCCTTGACATTCAAGTAAGTCTCGAAACACATTGGCAATGGCAATGCCAGCCATCACGCACACGAATTGGCGTCAGAGTCAGGATCAGACGCACCATGACGCCGGCAAAGTACGCGGCGAAGATCGAGTAGAGAATCAGGAACACGTGGTTGTCGGTCAGCTCGCGGAAGCTGAAGAAAATACCGGCCGGCAGGAGCCAGATCAGGAAGTTCAGGTCAAAGAAGAAGTTGGGCCACGGAGTCGGCTGGTGCTCGGACACTGACGCGATGATCGGAATGTGGATCTTGGCATAGCCGGTATCCCACAGCGAGTAGAAGCGGCCGGTCCACTGGCGCAATCACGCCGCTCATGGTCAGCAGAACCAGGCCGCCAAGTCCAACCACAAACAGCGACACAACAGCGCCGCGCAGCAGAACCTGGAAGTGGTGCTGGGGCACCAAGGTGCGCGCAAAATGGGCGAACGCAACCAGCTGCAGGAGGCCAAATGTGCCCAGCGCCGCCATGTGCTCGCTGGTGCGCGTCGGCTGGAATCCGACGAACGGGATCTGCATGCTAGCTAGGGTGCCCAGCACGTAGAATGTCGAATACGACACATACAGTCGGTTGCTGTACCGGCCCATGGCCAGCAGCGCAAACACATGCAGCGGGATCAGGTTGATAATGAACACGTATCCGCCCCACGCCGACACCATGTAGAAATAGAACACAGCAGTCAGCGCTGCGTACAGCGCCGAGCCCAAGCCGCACCGACCGCAGCCACAGGAAGAAGGTGAACACGAGCAGGAAGATCGCAATCCCCTCGTTGTCGTACGAGCCAGCAACCGACCGCGAGATGTATCCAGGTGCCACGCCAATGAACGCTGCCGCCAGCAAACCAGCTGTTGCGTTCTTGACTTCCTTGCCCATATGGTACGTGGCAATGGCTGTAAACGCCGAGAACACGGGCGCCAGGAACACGCACACATTGCGGATATCCACAGGAATGTTCAGAAAGTGCAGCGCATTGTAGATCGTCGCCGATGTCACCATGATGCCAGGATACACTGTGCCGCCAACAACACGGCCCAGCGGGTACCAGGCCGTCTCATCGAACCAGTTCCAGAAGCTGTCGAATCCGTTGTTTACGAGGTACTTTGTCGTGCGGAAATTGAACCAAGGGTCGAACTCGTGGATGATGGACTCGAACCGAATTACCGAGTACAAGCGGCTGCCAATAGCAACCACTGAAATCAGGCCGAGAATAGCAATCCGCAACAGCGACAGCTGCTCGGCCGCCGCCAGTCCTAATACTTTTCGCGCCATTGCTTGAGAGAAACAGAAAATATCCCCAGAATAGAAAGCCTAGACGAGTGTTTGGAGAGACAACGTAGACTGACAGCAAAGGCTGGGTATGAAAACATGCCTATATGCGGGAGACCCAAGACCGTGGACCCGGTCCAATCAGCAACGCCTGCATCACATCCTGTGATTTCGATTACCGCTGAGGAGATTAAGGGGCTTTATGCCCAATGGCCGTATATACTCCATCCAGCTGTTAACGAACATATATCTGCTATCTCAACATCACACAAACCCGCTGCTATACACATACGTCGTATGCTGCCCCAGCTACCAGCAACATAGCTCATCCGGGGTGTGTTACGGTGGGGGCGAGCGAACAAGCTGAGCCCAAAAATTAGCGTGATTACGGCTACTGAAGCCTCTCGCTGAGTTATATCAGAAGAGGTATAGGAAATCGGTATTGGCTAAGGGTGAGGCTCTTTACTTTTATGAAAGCCTGTCACTCCTGGCCAGCTCTTTTTCAGCCATCTAAACAGTTGTCCCAGTAACATACACCATGGATGAGCAACCCCCAATGCGACATGTGCCACACATTCTCATCCCCTATGCTTGTATCCACATTGAAACAGCAAAGAGGGATGTGGTGAACTTGCTAAAAAAACACTCATTAAATGGACGCATACTAAATGAAGACTGGCTGTCTGGTGTCTACTGCACCCCCATGCATTCTGTATGGTACTAGTTCCCGCCAACAGGTTGGGCACGTATATTTATACAACTGGCTTATATATTTGAAGCGGCAACATTCCATATACGCAATGCATATGAGATGATGTATCGCTATCACTCGACTTGAGTATATGGCGGAGGAGGAGGGACGCTGTAATCTGTTTGCTGGTAGGGCTCATTCTGGAATTGAGGTACTGGCGCTGGTACTGGTGCCGGATGCCGGTGCCGGTGCTGGCCGTTTCTTTTCAGGCTGGTGTTTGTGCTTTTGCTTGTGATGGCGGTGATGGTTGCTCCTTAGCAACAGCAGCAGCAGCAGCAGCAGCAGCAGCCGAGTAACTGCCATTGGGATTCCCTCCCAAGAGCAAATTGTGCAATGGTACAGTGTTTTGCGGCTGCTGATTGGACACACAGGTACAAAGAAAACGGTCAGCCACGACCGTCTACTGATCGTATGAATTGCAGGGTTGTGGCAGCGGGGACATGCAAAAGCCTCCGACCCTAGCGAGCGCACACTGTTGTATGATCCGAACAGAATAAAAATCGGGATAAAATCGCACATGGTCTACCTATTTCTGGAGAGTAGAGATGGTTAGGACCAAAGCGGTCGCCAGAGTCGATTCCTTTGTAGCATTGGGCCAGTGCCCTACTACTTACTTTGGGTAAGGGTTTAGTAGCAGAGATTGTAAAACCGAAATGGCGGGTTGAAATTGATAGAGATGAAGTGAAACAAGAAGGGCTCGGCTTGGCCAGACTCGTAGCGAAATGTCTTGCTTTATGTATGCGTAAAATAGATGGCGGCTTCCAGCAGTGGCCAAGGTGTATGCGTTATATTCCGCTTGTTAAGCCAGACGCACCGTAAATAGAGCCCAGCTGAGTGGGACAAGATACGGAGATGTGCCAAGGTATTTTGTTTACAACAAAACCTCAGCCTGTGTGATCTTGGCAGTGCTGCGCAAAAACACGCGCTTATTTACTTCTTGTATCCAGTGGATTACCAGGTTTGTATTCGGTTGCGCTGAGGCTCGTTAAAATGCTCGGCAGCGTGTCGCTTGTTAACCCTTTGAAATAAATTTCGTCTAGCTCAATGTATACGAATATTCTATGCATGCGAAATGTTAACCCAGCAGTCGGTCTGTGGATGCGAGGGGCCGGTGAGTATGTACGCTGATCCAGGGATCTCAGCAGGCACCCCACCCTTGTCTGTTCGCTGAGGACCATACGGTGCGTTCTCTGGCAAAGCAAAATTGTACTTGCGTAGGATGTTGGCCAAGACTGTGTAGACCACAAGCCATCCCAGGTTCCTGCCGATACAGACACGCACGCCAGAACTGAATGTAAGCAGATCACGCAGTTTACCCTCGTCATCCTCACCCAGGAAGCGGTCAGGATTAAATGTGTTCGGGTTCTCCCAGGTCTTTGGGTTGCGGTGGCATGCAGCAATCGAGACACAGATTGTTGCTGTGCGAGGAATAGAATAGCCTTGAAAAGCGGCGCCTTCAACAGGAACGCTCCTGGGCAGCATTCCAGAAACAGACGGGTTCAGGCGCATCGACTCATGGATAACAGCTGTCAAGTACGGAAGCTTGGCCTTGGCTTCACCAAAAGAAATAGTGCGGGTCATGTCCGGGAAAGTAGACCATACTTCGTCAGTCACACGACGATGGATATCAGGGTAGTTGAGGAGATTGGCAATAGTCCACGACAACGTATTGCTCGTGGTATCTGGTGCCAGCAATCCAGCATCAGGTGCATCTCCGACATGAGCTGCTTGGTCGTCAGCTTCTCACCAGTGACAGGGTCAGTAGCATCAATGTACTTTTGCAGCACATCGACCCGTGGCGGGGCGCCATTGCCTTTCGATCAGACGCTTGCGTGTTGCTATCGCATCGCGCACAAGCTCCAAGAGGAACTGCTGCGACTGCTTCAGCCCTGGAAACAGCCAGGGAACCCTCTGGATTGCTGGAAGCAGTCCCGCGCAGTGTCTTGAGCTGGGCCATCTCACGCATCTTGTCTATGACCGATGTGTCGCCGGTTTGCAGGATATTAAAAGCTCTGACCGAACCCCAATGCGCCTATAATGTCGAACCCCATGCGGTGGAACGTGTAAAAGTAGTTGGCTCTGGCTTGGCCACCTTGCTGGCTGATCTCAGCGTCCCATGTCTTGATGAGAGAGTGAGCACCAGCGTCTAGCACAAGGTCCTCGACCGCACGCATCGTGTGCATAGCGAAATGCATCACCGAGCTGTCGGCGCCGCGTCTTGTTTAGCTCTGGGTCAATGGCAGAGAAAGACGTCGGCTCGTTAGTGCGGCCCCTGTGGTATGTAGGACCCTTCTGAAACGCGTGGGTGGCCAGAACGAGCCGGGTATCAGAGGTGTTTGATAGCGACACCATGTCATAGCCAATGCGCACGACCTCGCCGATACTTTGCATGCAATGCGCAGGTATACGTGTGGTACTGGCCGCGAAGCAGGTGGTACTTTAGCGGCAGGTTCGAGAGCTTGTTCAGGAACGGCCCTGGGATAGGGGAGAGCTGCGAAAAGAAGGCTCGTGAAATCAGGCGTCCAATGTACACAGCAACCGCTGCTGCTACTGCCGGCCCAAGTGAGCGCGAACTGAATAGCCGCCTGAAGGTCTCGGCCAGATCTGCAAGTAACATAGGGAATACCAGTTGAATGAGAGTGATGGCTGATATATCACCGCACAAGCAGCAAGATGTACATCCTGCGGCATGCATTGTTGGCTATAGTGGGACAGTGGGTCATGATAGTCTTCACATTAGCCCGCGCATTAGAACCATGGAGACGTACCTGTCTGTGTCAACTGCGGCTCCCGGTTGCCACTACTTTGCACAACCGAATGTGCGTGTCCTGTCAGCGGCTAAACACCAAGAGCTACCCTGCCGATTGGCTGGCCACACCGCTTTCAATCACGTGGATCGCTCCAAATTTGATACTGTCGTGGTTGGAAAATTTTTTAGCTTAGGGCCAAAAATGTGCGGGCCACAGCAGACCCGGCGAGCTACTTCGTTTCTCCTTGCCAAACCAAATTTCCACCGTATATATTTCTAAATTCACAAAGCTATCGAAAGGACATACGAAAAATGAAGGAGCAGGTGCTAGCACAGGCGCCGAAGCAAATGTAAGTAGGGCTAGCCGCGGCCGCACAGCCAGCTGCCACAACGCCGACCGGCCAGTTGTCACTAACCCTTTGACCTGCCCTGCTTTTTCCTCTGGCGTAGTCATTGCATTCAGTTTGGAGTTCCGAGCCCACACGATATTCGTCAGGCGGCGGAGGTGGTGATTAACCAGCGCGATCTCTACACGGCCGAGACTCGCAAGCCTGTCCCCAATGGCGTACTGGATCCGCGGCTGGGTGTGTCGAAACAAGAACGACATTTGCGAGACGTGCGGACAAAACATGTCGGACTGTGTCGGCCATTGGGGATTCATCGATCTGTGCGTGCCCTGTGTTCCACTTTGGCTACTTCAAGATGACGCAGACGATTCTGCAGGATATTTGCAAGACGTGCGCACGCGTGATGCTTGAGGAGTCGGATCGGCGCATGTTCTTGCGCAGGCTGAGGGCCCCTGGAATCGATGGGCTGCAAATGCGCCTGATCGTAAAGGCAGTCAATGACCGCTGCAAGAAGGTCACATATTGCCCACACTGTCTGGCAACCAATGGCGTGGTGAAGAAGGGTGGTCCGCTGAAGATTGTGCATGACAAGTACCGCCAGAAGCGCACGGCCGACGAGCAGGAGGACTACAGAAAGACGCTCGCGAATGCGGTAGATGCCGATCCGCAGCTGAAGCCGTTTGTGGAGAAAGCGCAGACCGAGGAGATGACTCCGCTGCGTGTGTACCAGCTGTTCAAGAACATTTCGGACGAGGACTGCGAGCTGATGGGAATGAACCCGGACAGCGGCCGTCCGGAGTTGTTCTTGTGGACCAGCGTGCCAGTTCCGCCAGTTTGCATTCGTCCGTCTGTCGCTCAGGACGGTGCCAGCAACGAAGACGATCTGACTGTCAAGTTGTCAGAGATCATCTTTACCAACGCGCTCATTGAGACTGGCATGAAGCAGGGCGCTGGCACGATCAACATCATGGAGCAATGGGACTACCTTGGCCTGGCCATCGCCATGTACATTAACAGCGATGTGCCCGGTGTGCCCATTTCGGTGGTGGGCAAACCAATCCGTGGCTTCACCCAGCGTTTGAAGGGTAAGCAAGGTCGTTTCCGTGGTAACTTGTCGGGAAAGCGAGTCGATTTCAGTGGTCGCACTGTCATTTCGCCTGATCCCAACATGCGCATCGACGAGGTTGCCGTGCCGCAGCGTGTGGCGAAGATCCTGACCTACCCGGAGCGCGTGACGCCGCACAACCTGAAGCGGCTCCAGAAAAACGTGCGCAACGGTCCCGATGTGCACCCTGGTGCCAACTTTGTCGTCTTTGGCTCCAGCGGCCAGAAGCGTATGCTTATTAGGTCGATCCGCGAGCAGACTGCCGACAATCTGCGTGTCGGCGACATCGTTGAGCGCCATCTGGTCAACGGCGATGTTGTGCTATTCAACCGCCAGCCGTCTCTGCATCGTCTGTCGATCATGGCTCACTCGGCGCGCGTGATGCCCTGGCGCACGTTCCGCTTCAACGAGTGTGTGTGCACTCCCTATAACGCCGATTTTGACGGAGATGAAATGAACCTGCATCTGCCGCAGACTGAAGAGGCACGTGTCGAGGCACGCGAACTGATGGGCGTTCGCAACAACCTGGTGACGCCGCGCAATGGTGAGCCCATCATTGGAGCCACTCAGGATTTCATTACCACCGCGTTCCTGATCACGCAGAAGGACCGCTTCTACGATCGGTCTCAGTTCACACAGATCGTCTCTTATTGCTTTGATGCCAACGTGTTCATCGACATTCCGCCACCGTGCATCATCAAGCCGCGTCGGCTCTGGTCGGGCAAGCAGGTCATCAACGTCCTGATGCGGCCCAACTACGCAACCAAGATGTTCATCAACTTGGAGACCAAGACCAAGATGTTCAAGCGCTCTGCCATCCCTGATCTCTGCCCCAATGACGGCTACATGATCATTCGTAACAGTCGAGCTTCTGTGCGGTTCGCTTGACAAGAGCGTTGTTGGTGACGGTAAGAAGAAGTCGATCTTCTTTGTTGCGCTGCGCGACTATCGGCACAGGAGGAAGCTGCAGCGATCATGAACCGCCTGGCCAAGCTGTCTGCGCGCTGGAGTTGCAACCAGGGCTTCTCGATCGGGTTGTCAGATGTAACTCCGGGCAAGATATTGAGAGACCGCAAGGACAAGTTGATCGCCGACGCGTACAGCACGTGTGACGGGTTCATTGATGAGAGCCGGCGCGGTGTTCTTGAGACCCTGCCAGGGTGCGATCAGGCGAAGACGCTCGAGGCCATCATCTCTGGAGAATTGAGTGGAGTTCGTGATAATGCCGGTAAGATCTGTATGGAGGAGCTTGGCCGCTTCAATGCTCCGCTGATCATGGCCCAGTGCGGGTCCAAGGGAAGCCCTGTCAACGTGTGCCAGATGGTTGCCTGTGTCGGCCAGCAGATTGTCAGCGGCACGCGTATTGCCGACGGATTCACTGACCGTACTCTGCCGCACTTTTTGAAGCGCTCGCGCACGCCCGAGGCGAAGGGATTCGTCGCCAGCAGCTTCTACACCGGCCTGTACCCGACTGAGTTCTTCTTCCATGCGGGATCCGGCCGTGAGGGTCTTGTCGACGCAGCTGTTAAGACCGCTGAGACAGGCTACATGCAGCGCCGTCTTGTCAAGGCGTTTGAGGACCTGCGCGTACAGTATGATTCATCTGTGCGCAACTCGTCGGGCACAGTGGTGCAGTTTGAGTACGGTGGCGATTCGCTTGATCCCTACCGCCTCGAGGGTGATGGTGTTCCTGTTCTCTTTGACCACAACTGGACGTTCATCAGAAACACCACCGAGGTATCGCCAGATGAAGAGCACCTGGCACCATTCCAGATCAAGCATATCGTCGACAAGGTCATCCTGGAGCCGCGGTTTGTTGACTGGACCAATTCGTACTGGCGAGACGAGATAAAGGAGTATGTTCACCAGTCGCTGGCGGGACGTCTTGGCGAGCTGCGTGCGGCATACAAGCTTAAGCCATACCACGACATCCCCGCTGAGCTGACCGGCGAGTCCGCTAAGCCCAAGGGCCGTGGGAAGAAGGCAGCGAAGGCAGCTGATTCCGTGGAGGCGAGCTTGGAAGACATACTTTCGTGGTCACTGGGTAAGGCTGATGCCAATGCACCGTCTGCGGCGCGCAGGATCGTCGACAACAAACTCGTTGTCACCCGCACATGCCTGGAAAAGTTCCTTGACCTGTGTATTACCAAGTACCAGAGATCGCGTGCCGATCCTGGCAGTGCGGTTGGAGCCGTTGGAGCGCAGAGTATTGGAGAACCGACCACGCAGATGACGCTAAAGGCGTTCCATTTCGCCGGTATTGCCAGCATGAACGTGTCGATGGGTGTGCCGCGCATCAAGGAGATTATCAACGCAGCCAAGAATATCTCGACGCCTATTGTCGAATGCAAGCTGATCAACGAAGAGAGCGAGTCGTCGGCGCGTATCGTCAAGGGTCGTATTGAGCGCACATTGCTAGGAGATATCACTCAGAGTATCGAGGAGGTGTATACGGCGACCAGCTGCTATCTTGGCGTCACAATCGATATGGATGTCATCAAGAAGCTGCAGTTGGAGATCGACCTGGCCGACATCTGCAATGCAATCGCAAGCGCGCCCAAGCTCAAGATTGGAAACAATGTGCACATGGAGCCAGCCCAACAAGCTCAGTGTGTATGTGTCGCCAAAGGACCAGAAACAGCTTGTTCTACCAGCTACAGGTCATGAGACGTGCCCTGCCCAACATCATTGTGCATGGTGTGCCCAGCGTGCATCGGGCAGTCATTATGAAGAAGGAAAAGGGCACCGGCGTAAAACTGTCTGCGGAAGGATACGGCCTGCTCGAGTCGATGAACACCGATGGTGTCGATGGACGATATACGCACAGCAACCACATCATGGACAACCTCAAGATCCTGGGTATTGAGGCGGCGCGCACCCAGATGATCAAGGAGCTGGCGGCTATTTTCACCACATACTCGATCGTCATTGACCAGCGCCATCTGATGCTCCTTGGGTGATCTAATGTGCTACAAGGGCGAGATTCTCGGCATTACCCGGTACGGTATCGCCAAGATGAATGACTCGGTCATGATGCTGGCGTCGTTTGAAAAGACAACCGACCACCTGTTCGACGCCGCTGTCTTTGGCAAGCGCGACATGGTGCACGGTGTGTCTGAGCGTATCATCATGGGCCAGCAAATGCCGATTGGCACTGGCATGTTCAAGCTGCTGATGGACTATGACCGCAACATCAAGCCGACCAAGCGCCCGCTGCTGTTTGACGACCCAAGCCCAAGGCACCGCATCGTCGATACCAGTAGCTATTGCTGCGTAAGGCTTTCTTTTCACACCATTCTCCCAGAGTTATAGATCGATTTAGCGATCTGCCACTAACATATCTAGCTGAGCGATTTTCTTAACCCTCTGCCAGATTAGAGCGGAAATGTGTATCTGCAAGAGTAGCCGGTGATTGTGTGCAAAGCACTGGGATCGCCCGCTGTCAATACTTTTTTCTGGCACAGGGATGCACATCCATGAGATGCAGCAGCTACCAGCTGACCTCAAGCATATCACACGTGTGGTGGGGAGGTATATGCTGCACACTATTTGCGCTAGTATTCCAAGTCCTTCCGCCAGCCCGCAGTAGCAGCGATATTCAGTGTGCCTCGGAGATTGCTAGGACGCACAGGCCCATCTGGTGGATCTAAACAAAAGCGGCCACGGATGCTTCCCCGGGGAACCGCCACAGCAGACGGCATCGCCTGCCTCACTCAGCGATGAATGTATCATAAGAAGTTTAGAGCAGGCGATAAATAGCAGACCACACATCGTTAGGCAGAATTATTTGCCGACCACGCCTGGACAAGGAGCTTAAAAAGAGAAAGCAGCTCTGGCACAGGGGTCCCCGCCTGAAATGCTATCGCTTCGCTGGTTCATTTTTCTTACAATTCCAGCTGCCAAGGACACGAGCCCACTTGCTCCTAAAACCTCACTAAAACCTCACTAAAACCAAATGTCTATCGACGTTGTCTACACAAGCGAGCCAAGCGCCGATTGCCTCTGTCCAGGAGAAGCTAATCGACGACAATATACCTGATGGTGCAGCCGAAGAAGACAACCCGTCACGTCTCCAGTCATGGATAGTATTGATCGCTGGGTTCATCGTCCACATGTTCTCATTTGGTGTTGTGGGCAGCTACGGCGTCTACCAGGTCGAATACCTTGTGAACGAGTTCCCGAATACCCCTGCAACGACCATTGCTTGGATCGGCACTCTAATGTTCTTTGGAATCGCGTTCTTTGGACTGTTCGCCGGTCTAGTGTGCGAGAAATTCGACCCACGGTACGCTTGTATGTGCGGTGTACTGGTTGTTGGTGGATCGATGGTTGCTGCCTCCTTCTGCAAGACACCACTGGCATTGCTGCTGACGCAGGGGATTTTGTTTGGTGTTGGGGCTGGATTCATTGACGTTATCTCAATCATTGTTCCGACGCAGTGGTTCCCGAAACACCGTGCGCTAGCGGTTGGCATCGTTTTAGCAGGAAGTGGCGTGGGTGGCATCTGGATATCCGCTGCTAGCAAGGCGTGGTTTGCGAGTGTCGGTCGCCCTTGGGCCATGCGCATCACCGGATTCATCATGCTTGGCTTGGGGCTGCCATGTAGCTGGCTATTGAAGCCGCGGACTAAAATCGTGCGTGAAGGCAAATTCCTCGATTTTTCTCTGCTGTTCGATGTGCGCTACGCACTGCTGTTCGTTGGAAGCCTGCTGTCAATGGCCAGCTTTTTCTCACCGTTTTACTATATGCCATCGTACAGCGTGGTTGTCCTCGGCATGAATGAGAATTTCAGCACGAAGCTGCAGATGGTTCTGAATCTGACGTCGCTTGTCTCGCGTCTATTCATTGACCAGATCACATGTCGCATCGGCGCGCTAAACACATTGTTACTTTCAACGTTGGCAGGGACTGTCGGAATAGCCATTTTCTGGCTGCCATTCAAGAATAGTGCAATGCTGATGGTCCTCTGCTGTTATCTATGGGCTGGCCTGGGGATTTATTCCTACGCTGCATCCAGTGGTGGCTGCTGACTTGTTTGGCGGGGAGCGTCTAGGCACAACGCTAGGTGTCATATACTTTGGATACTCTGTAGCGACACTCATTACATCGCCTGTCAATGGTGTATTGCTGGACAATATTGGACACAAGACCGACTACTCGAGCCTGATCATCTACTGTTCAGTGCAGTTGGTGGTTGCGACAGTGGCTCTAGTCGTACTGCGACTGCTTGTTTCCCGTAAATTTATTCATGTGTGTTGACATGGCCTGGCATTCAAATGAAGATTAGTACATGTCCTGCAATTTAATATGAAACACTAGTAAATGTAAGAAATTAAGAGATCATATTCAATTTGCACCAAAGCCAGATATGTGGCATATACATTGCGTATGAAGTCGACATGGGGGTGCATAAACATATTGCCTAAACAATACCAAAAAGCGCATCACATGGGCAGCGACGCTGAATATTCAAACATAAATATGTCCCCATCAGTAAACCATGCGTTCTATTCATCTCCGAGTCCTCGGCGAATTTGCACTTTTCACGGCCATATGGCGGTAACAGTATTGGCTCGAATGGTTTAGCTTACCGCGTGAAGCACGTATATGCATATTCAATCAACCACACAAATGAGTTCCAGAGTCAGTTCTGATAGGCAATGCGGTTGCAAAAACAAAAATTGACCCAGGGACACGTTTCACACCGCCAACCACATTTTCCGTGCTGACTCTGTACATTCTGCGTGGTGAGCATGCCGTTTGAATTCGTCCCGTCAAACATGAGAGGAGAGACTCTCCTGAACATTAGAGGCAAAAACTTTTTCCAATGATGGGCAGATTTGCCAGCGCGTCAAGACAAAAGTTTCCGGTCCTTTTTGTGCAATAGCTAGGATGGAGAGAGGAGTAGCTCGGGGATGAATGCTTTGCAAGAAGCCGAGCACGGCGACAGGCTTATGTTAATGGTGCTGCTAGTCGTATTTTTGAATATCTCCCATCAAGCGAGCCTTTACAACTAGTGAACTGATGCGCAGATTCAAGCTAGAAATGGTACGTATATAAACAGCGGCTTAAACTCTTGCCATTTTTCACTTGTACTATATCAACAGTCATATTTTCAAATGCCGCTCACAACCGCTTGTCCGCAGGAAGAAGCTCCTATTGCTTCAGTCGATGAAAAGCCCAATGCTTCAATAGAATCTGACACTGCTTACGAAGAGGATAACCCGCCGATGCTCCAGTCCTGGATAGTGCTGATGGCCGGGTTCATCGTGCACATGTTTTCGTTCGGCATCGTCAGCAGCTACGGCGTCTACCAAGTTGAGTATCTGGTCAACGAGTTTCCTGACTCATCAGCATCCATGTTCGTCCTGGATTGGAACCATGATGTTCTTTGGAAACGCGTTTTTCGGACTATTCGCCAGTATGGCGTGCGAGAGGTTCGATGCACGGTACATCAGCATGGGCGGCATCCTGGTTATTGCCATGTCGCTAATCGCAGCCTCGTTCTGCATAACCCCGTGGGCGCTGCTTCTGACGCAAGGGAGTGTTGTTTGGCATCGGTGGCGGATTCACTGATATTGTTTCCGTTGTGGTGCCGACGCAATGGTTCCCGAAACACCGGGCATTGGCAGTTGGTCACTGTGCTGGCAGGAACCAGCATTGCAGGAATTTGGATTTCCGCTGCCAACAAAGGCATGGCTGGTGAGCCTGGGACGGCCGTGGGCGATGCGCATCACTGGGTTCATTATCCTGGGCGCCGGCATGCCGGCCAGCTGGCTGCTGAAGCCGCGCACGAGAATAGTGCGCCAAGGCAAGCTGCTTGACTTTTCGCTGCTGCGTGATATCCGCTATGTGCTGCTGCTCATTGGCAGCTCGCTGTCGATGGCCAGTGTGTTCACACCGTATTTCTACATGTCGTCATATAGCGTGGTCGTTCTTGGCATGAGCCAGGACTTTAGCACAAAGCTGCAGATGCTGCTTAACCTGACATCTTTGATTTCCCGGGTTGTCATTGATCTGGTTTCGCACCGAGTAGGAGCTCTGAACACGCTGGTTGTGTCGACATTTGCTGGCGCCCTGGGGATTATTGTATTTTGGCTGCCATATCCAGAACAGCACAATGCTGATTATTGCAGCTACCATATACGGAATCTCGTGGGGCATCATGCCAACGCTGCATCCGGTGGTTGCTGCAGATCTGTATGGCTCAGAGCGCCTGAACAACACGCTGGGAGTCATTTACTTTGGCTACGCTGTGGCTACCCTGGTCGACCGTGCCTGTGGATGGAGCCATGCTGGATACCATTGGAAACAAAACCGACTACTTCGAGCATGATCATTTACTGCTCGGTGCAGCTTCTCTGCTCGGCATTAGCGATGTTGGCGCTGCGACTGCTGATCTCGAAAAAGTTCCTCTACAAGTGCTAGGCTAGGGACTCCTTATCTGATTTAGCAGCTTGGCAAGTAGCTATTGTCTGCATTAATATATTGTTTTGTGTGTGGGCAAAGGCATGTGTGTATGCTGCGCAGCAAAGAATTCGAGGCTGGCTCGGGTATGTGTGCACCCCCTTCCTAATATGCAGGCCGATCCTGAGTGCCAGCTACAAGTGCGAGCAAGAAAGTGGCCGGGACGGAGCACATTCGAAATTGACCGAGAGTGAACAGCGGCATAGAGCCATTGGATGCTGGCATGCAGATTGCATTTGGAGCTGCCACTCAGAGCAAGACGTATCACAGATAACATCGAATAAGATATAGTCATAATGGTTGCGGACATCCAATGCTGCAATTTTCAGTGTCTGCCTGTGTATTGAGCGTTTACACGTCGCCAAAGTTCAGCCACTTGTTGTAGCCGCGCACAGCGTCCAAGCGCACCAGCCGCTTATGATCATCGCGGGTCTTGGTCAGCACCTTCAGAATGGTATGTCTGACCGAATGCAGCACGCCGATATCGTACTTTTCCGGCACAAGCGCCAGAGTCTCCAGCGCAGCCCTCCGCACATCCACGGTATTTGCCTCGCTCTTTTGCAGCGCATCCAGCATCCAGAGGCACAACTGTGGCGGTGATTTCATCGTGCAGTACACTGGGAGCCTCCATGACAACCATGGCGATCAGTGCGGATGCTCGCAGACTTCAGCTCGCCGCGGGTCAGGACGCACGGCCGAAAGCAGCAAGGGCACGACAGTCTCAATGCCGTTCATTAGCACGCTCTTGGGCATATGGCGAATGACGTTGGTCAGGACGACAAGGAAGGCGGCCTTGGTGACATCGTCGGTGGCTGCGTTGAACCGCGCAGTGATCTCGGGCAACACAGTTGCATAGAACCGCTGCTTGAACAGCAGGCGGAACACACCGTGGGTTGGCTTGGTGACCGACCAGTCGTGGTCGCCTAGGATCACAGAAAAGCCCTCGGCGGCCTGCGTGGAGAGCTCGGATTTGGCGTCAATCAGACCAAAGAGCCAGCGCACGCTGTCGTAGCCGAGCCTGTCGTTGCAGGTCACCAAGGCGCGTGCAATCCACTGGTGGAGAAGAACCAATGGGTCGGCGGGGCTGTCGGCGCTCACAGCCTTGTCGAGCACTGTCTGGACCAGTTGAGCACGCACCTTGGCGTCCTTGGTCTTGTTGACCACCGAAGATATAATCTCGAAGCATGCGTCACGCTGGATAGCGTTCTCGGTCGCCAGCGCAGCATGCGAGAGGTCGCCCAGGAAGGCAGCCACGATCAGGAACCGCCAGCTTGGCCTCAGGGCGATGCGCGCACACCGCAGCCGAGAACAGCGGCAGCAGCGACTTTGCCTCGGCCTGGGCATTGCTCGCATCAACAATCACAGAGCGATAGGTGTCGAACCAATACTCCCCAGTCTTTTCCTGGGCAGCAGCATCGAGGTTGCTGAACAGGGCGACCTCGCATTTGGCAAACTCTACCACTAGCGGCAGCGGCACCGACTCTTGCTGGCCCACTAGCTGGAGCATCCACTGGGCAACCGGCTGCATAACGCTTGCGGCCAGATGGGTGACTAGCTCAGGGTCGCTCTTGGCGGCTAGCGTGGCATCGATTATCTTGCGCACAGTCGTCATTGCAGCGACCCGGAAAGCCGGCTGCAGGCCCGTGATTAGCACCTCGCAGATGCTGGTCACAATAGTGGCAACCAGGCTGCGCGAGGCCACGGCTACGGCACCCAAGACGTCCAACAGACGCGCGACCTTGCTGGCAGCAACAGTGTCAGCAGTCAGTGCCTCGATGAGCTTGGGCAACACGACCTTACTGACCAGCTCATGTCTGGCCAGCGACAGCTGCACCAGCAGATGTGTAGCCTCCTTGTTGACATTTGGTGTCCTCGCTGCGCTCGATGGCCGCTGAGGTAATAGTCAACAAAGCCACGGCAGCCTCGTTGTCGGTGAGCAGGCCAGGCAGCAGCACAAGCAGCGTGATGCCCTTCAGACGCACCATATGCAGGACACTGTACTCCTTGTCGAGCGGCACAGGCGGACTCGGGCCGGTAGATGCCCAAAAGGTCGTTTTTGCTGGCATCGAGGCAGTCGGCAGCGCGGCCCAGATCGCAACTAGGCTGACAGCACGTGGTTGAGCACGTCGATCAGCTGGCGGCGCACTGTCAGCACTTCGGTGCTGCTGAGGCGCTCAGCGATGACCGGCAAAATGGCGTCAGTCACGATTGCACAGTTGTAGCTGGACGATTTGGCTGCAGCGCGCAGAATCCTGCCGACCTCCTCAGGGTTCTTGATCTCGTCAGCGGTCAGCTGGATGCTGGCTTCCTTCAGGATGTAATCAAGCGGCGTTGCGTCCTCTTCCATGGCACATGGCTTGGCAGACGCTGGTGGCACCGAGATTACGGCGTAGACGGCCTCGAGAGTGCCCAGTGCGGCTCGCACCACGTCCTCGTCGGCGGCCATGAAGACCTCTTCGCGGATCTGGTCCACTAGAGCCTCCATGCGCGGCAGGAACACGCTGGGCTCGTAGACGCGCGCGCCAGCCGCCAGCGTCTCGTAGGCGTCGATCTTGGCGCTGACCGACGTTGCGGTAGTCTTGCTGACCAGTGGCTTGACAGCCAACTCGCCAAAATATGGTGACCCGGCAATGCAGGCCCTTAGCGCTCTCTTCAGAGCCTCAGGCGAAATGGCTGACGGATCGCCGTCGCGGTTCTTGAAATGTGATCGGGAAGTAGCAGAACACCACATCAAACAGATCCTCGGCGTACTTTTCGATATCCACCAGCTCGATGATCCGCGGCACCAGCTCAAACGCCACCATCAACGACCGCGGGTCCTTCTCGCCATCCAATGCCTGCGCAAACCCAAGCACAAAGTCATCGCCAATGCTCTGCACTGCCTTTGGGTATCCGTCCACCACCGTCTGCAACAGGCTGTACGCGGTGCTGCGCGTTGACTGCTGGAAGCTCTGCACGTGCACCTCCTTGAACAGCGCCGACACCACATCGATTGCGTACTGCGACGTAAATGCTGGCAGCCTGAGCAGGGCCATTAGCGCCCGCAGCGTCTGTGGCACACAGGTTGCGTCGCCCAGCCGCGCACAGAAAAACTGCGTCAGCATTGTCGTCGCACGCGCGGGCACCGCTGCTGCCGGCAGCTCGCCTAGGACGTCCGAGAGAATGTGCGTGCCGCGGCTGCGTCGGGTTGCCTCGTCGCTGGCAAGATGGTCGCCGAGCGCCTGCACCAGCTCCAACAGCGATGTGTCGCCAGCCGAGATATGCGTCACCAGTTTGTTTAGCAGCTCCGTGTTGTCCTGGCTCTCGCCAATGCCGATAACGTATGCGTCGACCACTCTCTGCAAGTCCATTTTTCGAATGTGTGAATTTTTTAGTACAGAAACAGAATTAAAAATGCATTAAAGTCAAGGGGAGAAAGAAGCGTCGGGTCCACAGGAACCGGCATGTTAAAAAAAATACCATATCGCCGTCATACAGGTTTACTGGCGGCTCGCACTTCGAGTTAGTCAGCCGCTCGATCCCGGCTCGCGGAGCCGTTGGGGGAGCAGGTTTTTTTTTTGGGCTGGTCACGATCGTTATCACCTGTGACGATGGGGTTGCAAGCTGACTCTGTGACTCCCGATCGCTTGTGCGCACCTGCCGGCGACGCTTCTCTCCTTTGCTTTTTAATGAAAGGAAGAAGAGAAGGGATGATTTTGCTCCGCTTTACCCTCTAGTCTTTTTCAGTTTACTTGCTTCTTCCACAAGTTTCCCCCGCACTCGCGTCTTCAAGTCACCCACAGCGATCCACTAACAATGCCCTGCAAAGTCGTTCTTGCCGCCGAGGTTGCCTCCAACTTCACCGAGGAGATCAAGACAGAGGTGAGCCAGCGCAGCGTCAAGCCCAAGCTCGTCGGCTTCCTGGCAAACGACGACCCGTACGCGACAAAGTACGCGCAGTCCTCCAGCAAGCACCTGGCCGAGGCCGGGCTTCAATTCGAGCTGCGCCAGGTGCCGCGGGAATCGCTCGAGGCCGAGATCGCGGCTGCGAACACCGATCCGTCGGTGAGCGGCATCCTGGTGTACTACCCGGTGTACAATGACGAGCGGGACCAGAAGCTGCAGGACCTGGTCGATCCGACCAAGGACGTCGAGGGCCTGAACGTTGTCTACAACGGCAAGCTGTACAGCAACGACCGCTTCCTGGACGACCAGCAGACCCGCAAGGCCATCCTGCCGTGCACGCCGCTGGCTGTGGTCAAGGTGCTCGACCACATTGGCGTCTACGACCACTCGCTGCCCTACGGCGACCATCTGCGCGGCAAGACCATTGCCGTGGTGAACCGCAGCGAGGTCGTGGGCCGGCCCCTGGCCGCGCTGCTGGCCAACGATGGCGCCAAGGTCTTCTCGATCGATATCAACGATATCCTGATCTTCCAGCGCGATCCGAGTGCATCGATCAACAGCCACACCACGACCACCACTGACTTCAAGCCTGAGGACGTGATCCCGCTGTGCG
This sequence comes from Linderina pennispora, assembly GCF_002104995.1. Classification (NCBI taxonomy): domain Eukaryota; kingdom Fungi; phylum Kickxellomycota; class Kickxellomycetes; order Kickxellales; family Kickxellaceae; genus Linderina; species Linderina pennispora. The sequence goes on from NW_024468262.1 coordinate 309,460, forward strand.
ATGTGGTCATCACCGGCGTGCCCAGTGCGGGGTACAAGATGCCGACCAGCCTGCTGAAGCCAGGCGTCGTGGCAGTGAACTTTGCCAGTGTACGGAACTTTGAGCCCGAGGTCAAGGAGGTGTCGTCGATCTATGTGCCGTCGGTCGGCAAGGTCACGGTGTCGATGCTGCAGCGCAACCTGCTGCGCCTCTTCAACTACCAGCAGTAAACGGCTTACTCCATTTCTCTTGTTGAATACGAAACACGACAATTCTTCCCATGAATGTGTATTGTCTTTTTGGGCTTTTGAGATAAGGTTTTTTGATGACGAGGAATCTAGAAGAACGCCGTGCAGCTGCCAAAGATCTGGCGCGGATTTCCGTTCGCCAGGACCCACTTCTTGGCCACCAGCGCGTCTGTGACAGGGGTCTGCACGATACGCACGCTGCGGTAAAAGTCCATCATCGCCTTGGCCTCGGTGGCCGTCATGCGGTCGAGCTTGACCACATCGAACGGCACCTTGGTCTCGGGCCGGTACAGCCCCGGGTCGCTCTCGACGTCCTTGTTCTTGAACGCGATCTGCGGCGGCGGGCTGAGCTTCTGGCTCAGCTGCTTGGGCATGAACTTGGTCTCGATATACGACGTGGCGCCCACAACCCACCCCTTGGCAAGCTGCTTGGTGCCCTCAAAATACGGCAGGAACGCACGCACCAGCCGCAGCCGGTTGGCCGCCAGGATCTTGTCCGCCTGGTCCGTATACGCACTCTTGCTCCACAGCGTGTTGACCTCGTCAAGCGCAATCACCACCGGCACCGCCTTTTGAGCCCCGGCGATCTCCAGCATCTGCTCCAGCGCTGCGTGCGCCAGCGACGGCGCCTGGATGCCAAACTCAACCAAGTCCGACAGCGTCTTGTCTGCCGCCAGCGACTTCTTGCCCAGCGTCACTGCCTTGCCCAGCGGCACCTTCGCCAGGGCCTCCGAGCTGAGCGCCTGGATCGAGCGCAGCAGCCCCATCGCCGTCTCGTGCTGCACAAACGAGTCATCGGCGCCCGGCGCATACGGCCGGCTCGAGTTGACCCACGGAATCGTCGCCGGGACATACACCACAATGTGCCCGGCCTCGGCTGCCACAGCCGCCAGCTTCAGCAGCTCGGCGCTCTTGCCTGCCCCATTGGGCCCGTCAATCACCGCCGCCGTCTTTGGCGCCGCCGAGGCGTTCTTTGCCAGCTGGTCCACGAGCTTCTGTGTGAATTCGCGGTACATCAGCGCCGGCTTGCCGAACAGCTTGAAGTCCTTGCCCAGGTACCCGGGGAACTGGTCCTTGCCCAGGCTCTGCAGTACATGTCCCGAGATCTCAAGGAACTGCCCGATGTTCCACTCCTTCGCCGTCGTGCTGCTCAAAACCTCCGTCTGCGGCGATGGCTTGTCCGTGTAGTAGTCGGGATTCAGGCTGCCCATGTTCACCGCCGTCGATGTCCCGGTGCGCAGCTTCTTTGATCCAATGGAAAGCTTTGTGAACGCCGTCGATGTAGTGCGATCAGCTAGATAAAGATCCTCGTTTAGTTCCTGCTGCAAACATTGGTGCCAAATTCATGCTCTGCTATGCCGCGGGCTATGCTTACCTGGTGTCTTCCGGCTGGCCAGCACCTGCTGCGTCGTCGAAATTGGGCGAACGCTCACCTGCAGGAGCTGCTTGGGTACCACTCGGGCCCCCGACTGTGTAATGCGGGCCGCGCTAAACATTTCGCTTTTGTTCCTTTTACTGTTGCGTAGGCCCCTTGGCGAGAGCGATTCTGACAATACACACGCTATTAAAAGAGAGAATGCGGTAATTGAAAAAAGCAACGAATGCTGGACAAAGTGCAGGCACCGTTTATCTTGCCTTTTAGCCTCAGCACAGATCCAGGGCCACAAAAAATATCTTGAGCCGAGCCGATCTACCCCAGTGCGAGCTGATGAGCCGCGAGCTGATATATCCGCCGGCTTGCCTGCATGTTGACAGGTTTGGAGTCAGTAGGTCCGCTATAAGAAAACGAATACCGTACTCTACAATGCACACTACAAAACACATGTGAGTTTGAGAAAGGACAGTTTAAGAGATAATGCATTGATGAGGGCCCATTCGATTGCTGCCAGGCTTCTCAGATATATAGAGAGGATATTTATATTGTCATTGGTATCATAATGACTGGTCCACTTGCCAATCACCGTTTTCAAAGCTGTGTTGCAGTGGCTGGCTCATAATATGGGGATCATACTGGTTTGATTCAGTTCGCTTCGGTGTGGTTGGCTGTACAGGTCCTCGCAGTGCATGAAACTAATATCAGTAACTCTTGGATCTAACATTTAGAAAAGTGCTATACGGTTCTCATTCATGGAGGAGTTCATATGAAAGCGTTTCTTTTTTTGGAAATAAACGAACCGAACTGAGTCATGTTTAAATAGCCCATCTATAAAATAGTGTAGATACAGAATTGGAATGTAATGCATTCAGCTGTATTACATTCTTGAACCAGGGCTTAAATAGCCTCTGTAGAGTTATGAGTCATGTGAAGACCATTTGGTTCATGCTCTATGTACACAAAAATTGCCAGATATATTGAGTTTCTGAAATGAGAAGCCTCACTGGGTTCCAATAATAATCTACCAATCCAGTGGCAGAAGAGTGGATGAGGCAAAGTGAACCTATTTTGTTAGCAGCATGCTGTTCCATTATGTATGACAAGAGCGAGAATTATTCTATGCATTTCCAGCATTTCACCCGCCACAATATTTTCACATGTTGTCCCTAGAGAATTCCAATCCTCTCCCTATGCTCGCACCCGTCTATGCTGCTAAGACGTGGACATCAATTTCTAAGGCCACTAAGGCTTCTATAGTTGCTTCAAAGCATTTATTGCTATAGTCTGTGCTCAACCAAAGTGAATAGGAAATGGCCACCTCAGATGGTACCGTTGTTAGAAAATGCACTCAATTCCTATCCTTTTACATTGGGGCATAGCCGAATGCGTCGCCTAGCCCTGGATTCATTACGGGGATGATATCATCATGGCCGTTGCTTGAAAGGAGTGAACAACAACTAAGCTTTGTATTCATGCTCTATGCTATATCTATTGACGATGACGGAGAACGAAATGTAGAGAGCTGTCAAAGTTTCTTGACCCTATGTTTAAATAGTTCCCCAAGACTAAGAGCAAGTGGCTCATGCGCGGAAAGAAGCTCTGTGGACTTTGTCCTACTTGGCATGTTTGTTTCAAAATGAAAGGCATCACTGAGTCCTAGCAGGTTGTCACCGACTCAGTGGAGGAAGAGCGTATGTGAAAAGGAATAGTGAATCTTCTAGCAATCTGTAAATCATTTTTCGTGTGATAAGAGAGGCCGCCATTTCACGCACATCCGACAATGGCTCGCTACAATTCCCATTTTCATTGTCTCTAGAGAATGATGAGAGCCTTTCTATGGTCATGCGTGGCCATTTTGCTAATGCAAGTTGCAGCGCCCCGGGATCTACGGCGCATTTCAGTTGTATCAAAATGGATGGGTGAGGCGTGGTAGCACATTTGTGTAGTGAGTATTGTAGTACAGCCACAGAGGTCCATGAGGGCATTATGTCATGTGTCGTGTCATAAAGGTCAATACGTAAAAAGTTGTTTGAAGAGATATGCGATTGGAATAAATATGATAGATACATATGGTACATCTTAAAGAAGGCCAAGACTCCTAGCCATACACCTCGGTTTTGACACCTCTGCCCCTTATGCGATTGAATTCGAGAATGCCAAGCGCATTACTCTCGTGGACAGCAACCCTCGTCAGGTTGGGCAAGCTGCGAATGAGAATACAGGCACGATGGAACATCTCTGGACCGCTGTGTGCAATACTGACATAGTAGAGCGAGGTGCTGATCGGGGGCAGGTCGGAGACATCGATAACATTGGTTCCGTACCTGTATGTGCTAGGCACTGCGTCCTCGATTGCAGGCATGTTTTCATCAGGTAAAAGTGTGTAAGGATACTTTCCGGCACTCCAGTGCCTCTTGAACACGATATCCAGCACCCCAAGTCTTGGCAATTGCTGAATGGCTCTGTGTAGATAAGGGAATTCATCCGCACCCAGGTCGATATTCAGGCACTTGAGACGGAACATCTGATCAACGCCAGTCAACGGGAATGGGTTAGCAAACAAGGACACATGCTGCACCATGTTCAGCATATTGTAGAAGCGGGTGATAGCTTCACGTTGGATAAAAGCGGGCATATCTGAGTATGGTCGTCCGACAAGAAAGAACGCTTTAATCCTTGAAACGATCCGCGCATCAATATACCGAAGGTCGTTCAGGTCCTCACCCATCTTCAGGATCTCAATTGGAGATTGATGAAAGAGACGATAAATGTCACCGAAGACAGGGATTGAGCCTCCAACAGTCAAAGAAAGCAGCTTCGGAAAGCGCAATACGAACCCGCCGGTTGGGTCGACTTTGGTTTCTAGATGTGGCTGTTCGGCGCAACGCAAGCTAAGCTTCTCTAAGCTGGAAAACACAACTTCGCTGCCGTTCCTGGATCTAAACCAACCCCAGTTGATACCATCTATGATATCGTAGATCGTCATTTTGCGAAGAACCGAGGCATCAAATGAAGGGCTGTCAATGAAGTGACCCAGATACCATGAATTCAGTGTCAGATCCGTAGTCTCATATGCAACACTGGATAAGGCCTTTGGTGGTAGCGGGTGCAGGCCTTGGACGGCCGTGAGCTGCGTACGATAGTAATGAAAGAGCCAGTAGTACAGCGGATATAGCTTCGTGAATCTGACAGCCAGACCAGGGCATACCGTATTAATTCCATCCTCAGCATATGCGATAGACCTGATGTTCGGGAAAAGCGCGATGAACTGAAAGTATGCCATTTGTGCCTCGGGATCCATCTGCGGGTTGTAGGTGGGATCGTTTCCAAACGACGCAAAACCGGTACCAACGAATACAAGGGAACGGATGTTTGCCCATCTGAAGTGGTAGCCATAAAACATATTCAGGATCTCTGTCATCTGGGGTTTGCACATACACCCGTCATCCAGCTTGATGACAAAGTCAGTGACATCCTCCGTCTTGCCCATCCCGATGAGCATCTCAATATTTGACCGCCATGCGTACCCATGTCTCCCATCCTTCGTGCAGTCCCCAATAAGCACGCGCTCGACGCAGACGTATTTGACGAATGGACTGCTGATAACATGTCGCCATCTGCGGCATACGTGAGCGAGCAACAGAACAGCCGTGAGGCCAAAGCAGTTCTCTGCTTCAGGACGCGTAGTCGGACACACCCACTTGAATATCTCAAAGAGGATGTCGTCCGGGACAAATGACAGCGGCCCTGGGGGAGCCATTGTGAGAAAAATAAGAGAGGAAAAGCGTGAGTTAAAAGTAGAGCGAAATAGAGGCTAAATAAATAAGGTTGTGTTGTGTTGTGTTGTGTTGTGTTGTGTTGTGTTGTGTTTACAGGTTGGAAGAAAGGCCAAGTAAATTAAAAAGGCGCTATGCGGTGAAGCAGGCTGAGGAGGAAAAGGAGAAGACGGAGGAAACCATTTATTTCCGCGACAGGGGAGTGCGAGGGAAGAGAGGCGACTTTTTATACCCTGAAAATCTAGTGGATCTCTCGCTGTTTTTGAGCGCCATCGCCATGCCAGAACAGCATCAGGTGAGGAAATAGTTTTGATATTCCAGGCTCAAAGGGAGCGGGTGTTTAGCAACGGCAATTGCACAATTGCGGTCTGGTCACATTGGCAGCATGCTGCCGCAAGAGCCAGGAATGGACAGGAAACCCCGTCAGTTTTGCCCTCACCAACTCGGGGTGGCAGGCAGGTGCATGCATGTGTGTTGTCCCTCCTGCCAGCGCGACAACCGCTGTCGGAGGTTGCCCCGCTTGCTCTGTTTTGTGCAAATCGCAGAGAAATTAATAAACCCCAAGTCCATTTTTCCAGCTGACTTTGCCCAAAGGCTCGTTCGCCAGCACCCTGGTTTCCTTGCTGTCCAGCTCAGCCAAGTTGCCGTTCTCCAATGAAAATCCTTGCTGCACCTGTGCAAAGACGTCAGGAGAGACAGTGCGCAACTTGGCTTATGTCTCTCTCACCCAAGCGCCATGAATATGCCTCTTTTTATGGCAAGGGTATGTTGAAGTATATGTGCAACTACTCGCCATGAAGTACCTACGTCGCACATATTGCATTTTTAAGCACAGAGTAGGTAGGAGGGGCTGACTGTACAGGCACATCCTGAAGGTTTTTCCTTGTCAGACAGAGAGGCGTTGTGGCAGCGTGAAGATGGGTCCGCGGCTATGGCTGATGTTATCCACTTGCATGTAAGTCGGAGCTGGCCATTTTGAGACAGTGGGCTTGTTTTCTATTCCACAGTGCCGTATGTTGGACATTGTAAGGACAGCAATTTACGCACGTCTACTTCCGGTGTGCATATGGATGGGGCGTGGTTGCCGCCTGTGGTTGGTGGGTGGGGTTTCTGGATATACCAGCAAGGTTTCCGCTTTCCCATCAGGCTAGCAACATACCAACACACACAAGTGACCACTGTTGCTTGTAAGTGGCCAGGCAATCCTTTTGCAGTTGCGTTCGTGAACACTGGTCACCTGTTCAATACAACAATTCACGATTGAGGTAGAGTAGAATAAAGTGCTGAACCCACCCGGTCCGTTATCTACGGCCATCGCCCTTGGTGCATGCACTTGCATATTTGATTGTCATTGCCCGCGAGCTGTGCGATCAAAAGAGGTGTATCATGCGTACAGCTGGAGACAGCGATAGCAATGTGTCCAGGATGATACAATCAGTAGATAGCCTGGGGAATCTAAGACATCAGTGTGGGTTTCTAAAATTTACGTGTGTGGGTACTAATTGTCGTGCAGTCTTTATGATTGTGCAGTGGTGGCTGGGTATTTACCAGGGATCTGTCCTGCTACAGCAGCAACTGGCAAAGTATGTGTGTATGTCATGAATGTCCATCCTCGCTGATCGGTTGATTTGTTTGGGATTTTGTTAGGCTCTCCTGCAAGCCGGTCTTTGACCAGTGAATAGCGCTTTCCACAAAGAGGGTGCTGCTCTCACAAATTCATTTGCGCATTTCCCTTTTTATTTCCCTTAGCTTGAAACTTATAGACAATGGGCGACCTGTTCGGCGTGGTAGGCTGGCTATTTCTCCCAAAGTTCGCGTCAGACTGCGTGCTGCAAGGAGCACACTGGGTTCTCGCACGGGTGGCGCCAGGCAAAGTTCCAGCAGCACATTCAGCAGCGTACAATCTGCACCGGCGACTCTCGTATGCAGTTGTTATCATGCTCTACCTTTTCTACACCCTGTATAGCACAGAGAAGAGCCTAGGTACGAATTACTACCAGCTGCTAGGAGTATCGCCATCGGGGGTTTCGAGTGCGCAGCTGAAACGCAATTTCCGCAACCTCTCGCTGGCATTGCACCCGGACAAGAACACTGGCAACGAGATGGAGTTTATTCAGGTCCAGGAGGCATACAGGGTGCTGTCGACACCCACGCTCCAGTTTGTGTATGACCGGGCGGGCGCCAGTGCGCTGGCGTGCCAGACGTGCAAATCGGCCAACGACTACCTGCTTGCAGCAGTGCCTAGGCGGCTGGGCGTATACGGAGCGTTTGTTTTCGGAAACGTCATCCTGCAGGTATTCCGGTTCGGCGTCAATGGCATATACTGGCGGTACCTGGCGATCGGGGCATTTGCGGTGCTGGAGCTGCTGATAATGACGGGCAAGACGACGCCGGTGTTCATTGGTGCCATGCAGTTTGTGGTGCGGCAGCGGACGGGGTTCGAGATTGCGCAGATTCCTGCAGCAGGCGATGGTGTGCTTTTTCATAGCGCTGAACCAGATCGGCCCGCAGTTCATGCCGCAAGACGACGTCAGCACATTGGCATTGGCGCGCGAGCTGCTGGGGGCGACCCGCGCGACACACGCAGAGATGCAGGCCAAGACCAAGCGCCTGGTGGACATGTTCCGCAACACAGGGCACCACAGCAAGCTGACGGGCGAGTTCGAGAAGGAGATGCTGCTGTGCTCGACGCTGGGGTCCAGCTCGCAGTTCCACAAGACGTACGTCGAGCGGCTCAATGCCGAGCGGGCGCAGATTGAGCTTGATAGGTGACCGAGGGATTTGCGGACTTGCTTTGTATCATGTGGCCACGTGAGCATGCTGGTTTCAACAAACAATTAGAAGCACCTGCGCACACATTTTTCGTCTCTAGCGAGAAACTACTACGAATGGTACAGTTATATCTGCGGCGCGGGCATGACGTGGGAACCGTCAAGCACACAATGCATACCTTGCACGGATAGCGGAGCATTTCCTTGGCAGCCCTTTGTAGTTGGTGCGGCTGTGCGTGGTTTTGCATGCAGTAGAGTGCAATAAGCTGCCACTGCACTGTCTCCCCTGAGCTCACGCGACCACTGCATATAAAAGGGGCTGGTCTGGCAACTAGATCTGTCCGCGTATCCTCTCCTCTTCTTCTTCTTCTTTTCTACTACATCTAGTCAAACCATTACTACCAAGCCTTCCTCAATGACAACCTCTGACCCACCAGAACAAGGACGACTGCCCCTGCGAGCACGAGCACGGCGAGCAGACCGAGCCCCTCTACAGCAGCCGCGTGGTGCTGACCACGTATCCGTCGCAGCTGGGCATCGACCCGCTGCCCATGACGTGGGGTGCCAAGACACCGCAAGAGCGCGGGCCCATCGTGGCCTCCCGGCACCCGGACTCCTTTGGCAAGCGCAACGCAATTGGCGCTGGCGGAGGCTCATACTGCATCTACCACGCGCTGGCGGTGGCCATTGGAGACCTGAAGCCAAACCACCTGCCGGACTTGTCGCTGACCGAGCCGGCGTACAATATCACCCCGCAGGCCACGTGGACAGCCCCCGGCAAGATCGTGTCAATGGATCCCTGGGGCCACGCAGTCGTCGAGCATTTCAGCGAGCAGCTGCAGCAGGGCATCGATGTGCGCCCGACCATTGCTGTAACCAAAGCGCATATGAAGCTAGCCGAGATTGACGAGGCCATCGGCAAGGGCATTTTGCAGCGCGACGGCGACGTGGTGACCGAGAATGGCGAGCTCAAGGTCGTCAAGGTAGCCTGTCGAGCCCGTGTGGTTCCTGCCCGGTGTCGCCGAGCGCTTCGGCATCTCCGAGGCCACACTGCGCCGGGCGCTGTTCGAGGACACCGGTGGCATGTATCCCGGAGCTGATCACGCGGCCGGACCTCAAAGTGTTCCTGCCGCCCATCGGCGGCCTGACCGTGTATATCTTCGGCAACCCCGAGCACATCACCGACCCGGCGAAGCGCCTGACTATGCGCGTCCACGACGAGTGCAATGGCTCAGACGTGTTCGGCTCCGACATCTGCACCTGCAAGCCGTATCTGATCTACGCCATCGAGGAGTGTGCGCGCGAGGCACAGAACGGCGGCGTCGGCGTCGTCGTGTATTTCCGCAAGGAGGGCCGTGCGCTGGGCGAAGTCACAAAGTATCTTGTGTATAATGCCCGCAAGCGCCAGGAGGGCGGCGACACAGCTGCCAATTACTTTAAGCGCACTGAGTTTGTTGCTGGCGTCAAGGATATGCGCTTCCAGGCGCTGATGCCCGATATTCTGCAGTGGCTGGGCGTGACGCGCATCGACCGCTTCATCTCCATGTCCAACATGAAGTATAACGCCATCGTTGGCTCCGGCATCGAGATTGTCGAGCGCGTGTCCATCCCGGAGGACCGCATGCCTGGCGACGCCAAGGTCGAGATCGAGGCCAAGATTGCCGACGGCTACTTCACTACCGGCGCTGTGCCCACCGCCGATGATCTGCAGGCTGTCAAGGGCCGCAACTGGGACGAAATCGTGCACTAATCATCATTTCATATCTTTTTCATACCTAATTATTCGGCACAAGTTGAAAAACAAAACGAGTATAGCTAAAAACGAAATGGAAACACGTGTGCCAGCCGTCGGCTGGCCCAGCAGCAGGGCCGCAGAGGGGATTAATTTTGGATACGGCTAATACATGGATACATCAACGATACCAGCAATGTTGTGCTCAGTACTTTGTGGTAGTCGTGTCGTATGAGGCGTTGCCAACACCCTCACCTTCGGTCGTCTGGCGGTAGTAGTTATGCGCCTGGTCGGGCTCCTGGCGCTTTCTGCGGTGCTCCTTCTTCGACTGGTGCTTCTTGTGGAGCTTGTTTGCGCCCACCAGCAATGCTAGGGCCGCAACACCTGCGATGGCAATCTTCTTGTTCTACTCGCAGTAATTGGACAGGGGTATGTAGGATTACCTGATCACTATGTCATGCACATATGCGGATATAGATGTCATGTGCATCAACAGGGGTTGTCAATTTTTTTCACCACTTACATCGTACTCGGGTATGTAGTGCTCGCCGTACTGGGCTGTCAGGTGGGGGTCGGGCCTCTTGCGGAAAAAATCGGTGAATCCGCGGTCGCCATCCTCGTCGGCGTACTCGCCGGTGTACTCGCCAGCAGCAGTATGCTGCTCGGCTGTTGCCACATTGTCGTACGTGGCTGACTCGCCCTTGTTGTGTGCATCGGCGGGCGGGCCGTACCCGTGGCTGTAGGCCTGGGCATTTCTGGCGTTCTGGTATGAAGACATGGTAGGCTTGGGATCAGTAGGTTTTCGACTAGTGGGTAGAAGAAAAAGATATGGTGTTTGAGAGAAAAAAGCGGAGTGGTATTTCAAGGCACCCAAAAAAATTGTGCTGGTTGCCTCTCCTGCTCTTATAGAGCTGGCCAGCACGGGGGGTTTCTGCACACGCAAGGTTGTCAACAATCTAGTTTGCCCAGCAAAGTAATGGCAAATCCACACGAAAAAACACATGACCAGCTTACTGCATCGGCGTTTGGTGAATGCTGGCAAAGTGAGGAAAATGGCCAGTCGAGGCATAATAGGGTTGACGTGTCTCCCCGGAGAATCCACATGACGTAGCCATGTCATGACAAACCCAAATGTACCCTCTGCCACAGGCTCTTGTCAGGCATGCTGTCTGCCCTCATGCCCGTCCATGGACGATTGGGTGGGAATCGCTGGCCGCACAACCCACACAAAATCATCATGCAGCATGCACTGTGACCCATGGGTGCTTGCAGCGCGCAATCTCCGTCGCCCTTTCTTTCGTCTTCAGGACAGCTGAATGCTACCTGGTTGCTGCATCCGTTTTTGGGGGCTGGGCGTGTGATGCATGGCACTTTCCGGCGCCAAAACTGCTGCTCTAGCAAGGAAATGTACAGTTGACTGCTGGTTCTGAGGAAATCAGCATTTTTTCTGCGGCCAGCTGAGCGCCAGCATCTTTGGTCAGCTGTCAAAGATGCGGTGCTGGCGTTTCTGTTTCTCCAGCCAACAAGACGACAATACTACTCCCCGCTTTTTGACAGGTGCAGAGTGCGTGGACAGCGCATGAGCGCAGCAGCTGGTGATTGTTGCAGATGCTCCTCCTAGCCTTGTACATTGCCACCCCACTGGTGCTGTGTCTGACGCAAAATCCCAATTAAGATGCCACCTGCTGGATTACAGAAATTAGGCTATAGACGTTCGTTTGGATTTTACCATGTCATGACTTCCCTTGACAAGGTAGGCCGTGCCTTCCAAATCAGTTTTCTACACATGCCCTTCGACAGGAGTCAGCCATCCCAAGCCCAGGTTGCCAAGCATACGAGCCTTGCCATGAAAGCAGCATTACCCTTCCACCTCTTCAGAGCACAGCCACACATTTGTATGGCAATGTGCAGCTCCCTAGGACATAAAATTGTTGATTTAGCTGCATTTTTGACATGATGAAAGTATATGCGTATTACTGCAGCCCCCACAAGGACCTGTGAAGCTAGCCGGGCCGAATCTGGCTGAGCAGAGCATTAGCGTAATCTTAGCCAAGCTCTTGGCAGTGGAATCATTCATAAACTGAGATCCCAGGCTCATGGCGAGGATTCATTCATAGTTGAATGCCAATCTTTCGAACTCTATTTCTCGGATTAACACACATGCCTGTGACAGTCGCCGACTCCTGAACTCTCCTCAGAGAACTGGCTCCTCGCCTTCAAGCCTCTATTAGCTATTTGACAGTACATATTCTTTTTCATTGTCTGTTTGACAATTTACTCAGCACTTGGTAACATTGTATTTACTACTGGACGTACACTTCCACGACTAACACCATGAAAATGATTATCGAGGCGAAAGACAGGTTGGCTGATTCTGGCAGCTGGGTTGTGGCTCTGAATATGTGCTTCGCGATCACTATTTACCTCAGATATTTTAGTGGTGAATACACGTTCCACCGGCCGATACGACTGTTGGAGGACATAAACTACATTCCACAACGGGTCAATATCGGTTTCAATAATATCAACCCGCAGCACATCAAAGAAGATGGTTTGAAAAACAAGAGGCTTCTGCGTTGTCTTCCAGGAATTCTGGCCTTCAAGGCCGAATACCAGGGGAGGGATGTCTTTTTGGAATATGCTTGCAGCGAGGACAAGGCGACGGCTCTCACCGTTGAATCGACGATAGGATTGAACTTCCTCCCTCAGCACCCATGCATACAGGAGTACCTCAGCATCGTAGCGAATGGCTTGGTCTCAGAATACCTTGATAGAAAGATGCTTTCCACACTGGAGAGTGTATCGGATTCAGGGAAAGGCTGATGTTTTGAAACGCCCAAGGTACTTCACGATCAGAGGATGGTTCGTGGCGACTTGGGATTGCAAACCATCATGGTTAACAGAGATGTGGCCAAGTTAATCGACTTTTCGTATGCGTACAGCAAGAAATGGGATATCAATAGTATATACAAAGGCAGCTACAATCATCCCGCTCCTGCTATCAAAGTCGAAAAGCTAACAGAGTGTCTGAAGAAACTAATATCGGTAGATAATGCGCGAATTTCTGATATTTGGCACTAGTTAATGTATTGTTTTACTAGAATTGCTCTGCCCGCGATGCGAGCTCGGCTGCTAGTCAGCATGAGTTGACACGTCGATAAGAGCATCACGGCGAACCGATCATTTGAACGTGTCGGATGGTTGTTGGTACAGTGGCGATCATGGACATCCCCCACCTTGGTGGTCTGCTCAGCGCAGGCGCTTCAGCGCTGGCTCGCTGCTGCTAGCAGCAGAATCGCCTGCTGCTGCACGCCTCTTGCGCGACCTCTTTGTTGCAGGGGTAGTGCCAGAAGCATCGGCAACAATGGCCGTAAAACGACGGAACCGTTCAGGAATACTGCCTGAATCACAGAGTGACTGGAAAATGAGTCTGAAGTTTGGAACTGCTGCGAGATCGCGGTTCAAGAGCCGAGACGAATAAACTCGCCTGTATTGTGCCATGGCCCGCTTACATGACTCGCTTGTACAGCGGAGAAGGCCATGGCACTTCACAGTTGGGTTCTTCGATCTCTGGTAGGGCTGCGGGTTGGGAACATGCCGGAATGACTGCTGCTGCAGCCGATGCAGCAGCAAGTGAATCAGCCGCTACTGCTGCAGTTGCTGCAGTGGCCTCTGTTTCATCCGATAGCATCTTCGCTGCTTCGCGTGCAGCCTCCTTGGCCAATTCTTCGCCCTTTTCTGCTGCTTTCCTTGCCTCTGTTGCTGCCCTCTTTGCTGCGTTGATCTTGGTAACCTCCTCATGTGTTTTCGAAACAAACACCTGCTTGATTATTTGCTTGTCTAAGCGCACATGGCCTGGGATCCATGATGTCCGCAGAGGCAAGCATTGGGGGGAGACTTGCCAAGCTGCTCATTCTCGATAAGCTGGCATAGACGAATGTATGCACGCAGATGCTTAAGTGGATTTACCTTGGCATCATAGTATCGGCTGTCTTTGGCGAATCTGTACTTGGCATCATAGGCATTAAGGACTGGTGCCAGCTTGTTGTAGATTGCAAGCATCGGTGGGGTGAGCACACTGATATCAGGGTGCCTAGAGGCAACTGCCTGGTGGAGCTTCTGTGCAGGTGTATAAATATACACTTGACATGCATTATTGAACTCAGCCTTGGACACATTGTCCATTGTACTGTGCAGTGTGTTTTTGCAGTTGCGAATATCAATTAATTTGGCCAGAATCCGCTGTAGGCAAGTGCCATAGTGCAACACAATGTTGCTCTTGTATGCTGTCATCAGCTCGGTATCCACGTATGTTGCTACTTGATTCATTTCACGTATGCCATGCAGCTCGATATCGCCATTATGCAATAGATAATCATAAATATGATATCTAACTACATCACCGAAATCTGCGCTCGACAGTTCTGACCTGTCCTTCCGGTTGACGAAATCCTCGGCAGATATGACAGTCTTCGCCTTCAGGTTGTGATAAGTAAATAAATAAATTGAGCGAAAGAATCCCCTTTTTTACAAATGTTGCAGGGTCAAAGGTATCATCATCAGCCAGTTGATGGAGTAATATCCATTGTGCAAGCATGTATGCATGCTCTTTGATGATATTGACGCTGTGTACAAATTGCTCTAGGCGGGGCAACATTGAATCACGGAAGCCAATACCACCAAGTGATGTCTTTATGACAGCAGTGCTGCGGGTAATATTCATTTGAGAAGTTCAATAGGCAAGAAGAGAGATGATGCTGTTCAGTTTTGCTTTATTACGTATGCATAGCATTAAGAACTTTTTATTAAAGATTATCTGGCTTGCATGGTTCTTGGGGCCCTTAGCACTGATACAGTCCCTTGAATAAGTCTATACAGACTAGGGCCATTGTGGCCCAAATACTACTGCTTACGCATGTTCATAAGACAAATTAATTTGTAAAATAAACCCACAAATATTGCATAACCACCAGAAGAGATATATGGTCTTATTCAATAGGTGCTCATAAATAAGTATCCTAAGAGTGTTGCGCAGCTGGTGATGACCACCATGATGACGCCATGGAAGTTATCAGGCCGACCGACAATGAGAGCAGCTCTTGCGCTGAACCAATGGAGATTTCTAGTGGAGACCTATGACCACTACAATAACAACTTGACACCCTGGTTTCACCGATGAGGTCAGATGCCGCACAAGATCAAAAAGTGTTTACAGAGCAAGTCACTCAAACTCGCTTTGAAGCTTAAAGGTTTTTTTTAACCAATTAAATAATTTCTAGCGGACGGTCGGACACATTTTAGACTATAAAATCTTATATATAGGTAAAGATAAAGATAAAGATAAAGATAAAGATAAAGATAAAGATAAAGATAGCCACATAGGCCAAGTGTCAGAGGTACAATAAGCTGCGATCGGTGTGATTACACATCTCCGTTTGACATCTCCACTGACTCACTGCTAGAAATACTCTCGTTATCGGCTGCTTTGCCGACTGACATGGCATCGACATGCCAGGCGTCACTGGCTGTATAATAAAGGGAATGGCTAGCCTAATGGCCTTGACAATGCGTAGAGTAATATGTACCGGTAACTACTTGGCTTTTTCCTTTTCATAACCTCAATCTCAATGTACCATCAACAAAACAAATGCAATGTTGCCAACCATTCCACATCTAACTACATTCCTTAGACAGGTATCGTATACTAGTCTGTCTTTGTTTACACTCTAACAGTGGACTATTTTACGTCTATTACCAACAACACCACATGCGGCTCTCATTGGTGTCCGTTTGATCAACTTACATGGTATAGCCATGCTAGACGCCGCCAGGTATCCAACAGTACTACGCCACATAGAATAACCAACCCACTAACGAATAAATAGTATTCTCAACTGCTGGTGGCGTATATATACCGCAAGTGTTGCTAACAGCTTTTTATAAACAAAGCCACAGCACTCGCAAGATATGAACAATATTATAACTTCCCAGTATATCAAACATCCATGCTACCTACGGGGGCTTGGTAACATGGATGTGCTGGAAGCTACTGAGTCAGATTCTTATAAATTCTATCTGTTATGACCACGGATCCAAGACTCAGTATCTCTCCAGCTCTGTTCTCTCCAAGCCGATGCAGCTGACCAACATTCAGTACGAATGCGTCAAAAACGCTTGGAACGGCAACCTTAGTAATATTGAGGATCGAATCCTTTCTATTGGTGGTAGCGATGATGTTACCAAAGAGCAGCTCGATGCGCTTAGTGAAGTTGTCGAGGGAGATGATGACGACAGATACAATGTTATATCGAACCCTACCAAACCAAGCGTAGAGGGTGTTCTTGGAGTGTTCAGTGCTTCAGACCGCAGTGAATTCTTTTCTGACTGCAAGATTGAGGCAAAATAGATAGTTCAATAAAGCTAACTGAACCATTTTGCACTGATATACATACTGGCTTAATGGAATAGATATATCAAGAATCACTCAATCACTTGTACTCTTGACGAAAAATGCGTTCTATGTTTTGTGCTATATGCTGCGTGCTGCAATAATGTCTACTGCGGGTAAAAAGATCGAGAAATAAGCCTGTGGTTCCAAATCTGCATGATTTCACGAACCCATGGATCAAGACCCCTAGGCCACAATGGCCATTCATACTATTCCAGGCAATTAGTGCCACTACTTAGATGGGCACCCGCCCTTTTCACCTGACAATTCCTCCTTTCTTCTTTCATATAGCATGTTTCACACGTTAAATATATGACGTGGAAAGGTGCTTGGAGAGCAAAGGTATTCCAAAGAGAGCTGCAGGAGGCTGTCTATCCAAGTATGTCGTATCCAAGGCACAAAAAAGCCCACAGTCGTGCTTTGGCAAAAAAATTAGTACAAGTAAAACAATATAGAAGCCAATGTTGCCTCCAATACTATATACGCTTTCCGGGTTAGATATATATTTACCAACGAGGCTCTTCACATAAGAATGAGCAATCTACAAGGATTTGTACAAAGTGACTATCTATCTGGTTGCAGCTACTTGTGGTGAAGTTGGCGGGGACAGAGAGTCAATATATGGCGGCGGCTGGTTAGATCGACCGGTGTATGGAGGAGGTAAACTAGCCTCTTCATCACCAAGATCAGCTTCAGCCAACTGATCATGCAGAGGGCCTTGTGTGTCAGCGAGAGATGGCCGAGTGGGTTCAGTTGTGTATGTACTGGCTGAGATCCTCAGCTTGCTGCGACCCGGTGCCCGAGTAAAGCGCGAGAAACACACCGAGAGCATGATACACAGTGGAATTCCCAGCGACAAACACACAATTATTACTACAATGGTGGTGCTCGAAGTCACTTGGCCCATGGCTATAGGTAGGGAATGAGGTTTGCAAGGTGTGGAGGAGATCATGAAACCCACCGACGCTAGTTGGTTTTAACATCCAGATTTCTTTGCCGGCCTGGTACTATACCAAAACACGCCTGGCGATAATGGCAACTAGGTGACGCCAGAGGTGGCATAGACGCCGGAGATGAGGGCGGCACAATTGGCACACCCTTCCATATCCAGGGATCTAGACCAACATGCGTAGTTGGCCAGCGATCGTCGTCCGGAATAGATGCGGGGGGATTGGGAGAACAAAAGACGAGTCCCAAAAAGAACTGCTCGGCAGTGATGGTGGTACACCGGGCGCAAGACCTGCAGGCAAACAACAAAACAACGCCATACGCAGTCCTTGCTATACTCACCCCCCCCCTTTTTTTAATTCTAATGCCCTGCCTCCTGAAGATAAAGATTATTCGTGCGCGGTCACTGCCAGTCATGGACCGGCAGTCGTCAAAGGCCGACGCATACGTGGAGATTCGGTTTGCAAACCAGTACCCGCTACGCACCTCGATCGCGCGCAAGACGCTCGACCCGGTGTGGAATGAGGACTTCCGGCTCGAAGTAAACGACGACGCATACTTGCAGAACGAGCCGCTGGAGCTGCGGCTACTAGACTACGACAGTATTACAGCCAACGACCTGATCGGCTCGGTGTACATCGACCTGAACTCGTTGCTGACCGATGAGTTCAAAATCGAAGACTTTGCTGGCAGCCGTAGCAGTAGTGATGACGAGAGTAGCCATAGCTTGTGCAGCAGCAGCAGCAGCAGCAGCAGTAGTGGCATCGAGGTTGGCCGGCACGGCGAGCGACTGCCAGCTACGCCAGATGCAGGTGATGGTGAGCAGGTAAATAGCGGACACAGTCATGACGACCGCTCGGAGGCTGGTCGTAATGCGGTGCAGTCGTCGCACGAGAGCTTTATTGGCGAGACGACGGGTGTGCCGACAACGTATACACGGACACTGGGCGGGTGGTTTCCCATCTACGACACGGTGGTGGGGATCCGCGGCGAGCTACAGTTCCAGATAATCCTGCAGTACTTTGGCGACGTCAATCCGTTCAACAACTCGTCGGCCGGAATCCAGGTGTTCTCGTCGCCGACGCCCTCGCTCCCGCAGGCGATCAAGATCGAGACGCTGGGGTTTATCAGCAGCATTGCCACGCAGATCGACCCCGAGTACCACTGGACCGACAATTTCCGCACGCCACGCGCCACAAACGAGGCGCGTGTCAGGGTGCTGCATAAGCTGGCCGGCTTGCTCCGCCGCCGCATGGGCCGCAAGGCGCAGGAGCTGGGGGCCAATGCGATTATCGGGTACAAGCAGTCGTTTGACTTTGAGATCGAGGAACACACAATCACTGGGCGGGTGGTGGGCACGGCCGTCAGGGTCGGGTCGAGCCACGGGAAGCACCGCACAACCCCGACTGCCGGCGCCATGGGCGATATGCCGTCGCCAACTCAGGCGCCATTGCCGCATGCGGTGACGATTGGGCCGCCGCCGCCGCCTCTTTCGCTGATGGATAGCCAGGGCGGACAGCGCGACAGGCGGCCCAGTGAGCGAACCGGCGGGTCGTCGGATAGCGAGTCTGATCGCGGTTCAGAGACATCGTCAATTGGCACCAAATCGACCGGCAGCAGTCTGTCGACCAGCTCATTGCAGAGCGCCGACAATGCGCGAAACCAAAAGAAGGCTGCGGCATGTGAGATCCTGACCTTCAAGGCGTTTCCGCCAGGCATGATCCATCGGCTCGGCGGCCTGGTATCGGCCACATCGATCAAGCTGCTGGAGAACGACCAGAGCCGTACGCGTGAGCTGTGGTTCGACGACCTGCGGGCCGAGATCAAGCACCATGCGCTGGCTATCGGGTGCTCGCACATTATCGGATACAACGAGCAGGTCACGATCCGCGACGAGATCATCGTGCTTATTGCGTATGGCACGGCAGCAGTGCTTGAGCTCAACGCCGAGCTGCCTGCTATCCCAGACCAGATTATGCACCAGCTGCCAGAGCACTCGGACGACCATATCCTGGAGCACCCACTGTCAATGCACAACAATACCGGCAAGCAGACGCAGCCAATGACGCCGCTAGACACGCACCAGGCCCAGCAGAACCAACAGCAGCATCAGCATTTGAAGCCGCTGGGGTGCCGCATGTGCCATGCCTCACACGACCGGTTGCAGCTGCCATACCCGATGCGGTTCTTCCGCTGCGGGTTCTGCCAGAAAAAGGCGGTGCCCGAGATCATCCTGTCGACCACCGACATTCCCGTTGAGCTCGACGTGATTGACGGCGAGTCATGTCTGATCGAAGCGCATATATGCAGGCCTGGGTCCAAAGCAGGCGGAGCCAACAACCCGGCCCGGCCCGACATTCCCGATGGCGAGCAGCGCGAGGGCGAGCGGCGGTGGTTCGGGTTCGGCAAGCGGCAGGCAGCCAATGGCGAGGCCAAGCTTAGTGGCGAAGCCTACGCAGCGCACATCAGCGACGCTCTGCCGTTCATCCACTACGACCTGCACCGGCAGCTCCTGTACAAGCTGAGCGTGCATGGCATGAATGCAATCTTTGGGCTCAAATACCAGTTCTCGATCGGCGAGGATATGATTATTGCTGTTGCCACGGGCACTGCCGTCTACGTCACTGGGCTGCCGACGCCTGGCCCGCTGCACATTAAGCGCAACATCGATGTGCTGGATGAGGAGGATAGATCCTTTATCCGGATCCAGGACCGGATCATGCAGCTGTCCAATGCTAATCGACGCAGGCTGGACCGGGCGTTCCGCAAGAAGCGGCGGGCAATGCTCCGGCTGCGCGAGCAGCAGCAGCGAGAGAACAGCCAGCCACTTGCAGGCATGCAGCTGAAACGGGGCGACTTTGCTGTATCGCGTGCCCGGCGCAGACGCAGACGGACTAGTGGAGCCAAGCATTCGGGTTCGAGCGACGGCGAGGATAGCGGCGATGGTCGGCAGCCAGGCAATGCCGGGCCAGCAGGACATAGCGATTTGAGCGCTGACTCGGACTCGGACCGGGATGACTCGTCAGGCAAGTCGAGCAGGGCGGAGCGGAGGCGGCGACGCAATATTCGAGCTCGCGTTGCGGTGCAGATTGACGATGATGCAGACGAGGACCTGATGGCGGCTCTTTTAGACGTGCCGCTGCCGCCGTCGGTCCTCGTGTGCAATGTCGAGAGACCGCCGGTGTTCCGGCACTTTGTCATCCCGGAGCTTGTGGACGACGGGCAGTGCCTGCTGGAGGACATTGATCTCTCGTCATCGTCGTCGTCGTCGTCGTCGTCGTCGTCGTCGTCGGGGTCCACCGACACTGACTCGACATCAAGCACCGACTCGTCGACTAGCATGGCCATGCATAGACTACGCGACATGGACCCGGACCAGATCCAGACGATTGTAATGGTCAAGCGCGCAACGGTGGATCCGTACAGCAAGCACCCGAACCGGCAGCTGGCGGAGCTGTTCAGCAACATCTACACGGACCTGTACATGACGCTGGTGTACTTTGAGCTGTGCGCCATAGTGGGCATCGACTACAACGTGCAGGTGATGGACGACGAGCCACATGATGTGCAGGTGGTGCTATCGGCGACCATCGTTGGCCAGTGCGACGTGGTTCTGCCGCGGTATTCCATCAACGCACACCTCTCGCACGACGCGTCGCATGTGATGAGCCAGGCGGTGAATGTGGAGCTGGAGCGACAGACACTCCGTGTAGTGTCTTCTGATCTGATGCCTCACCCGATGTCGCCGGGGGGCAGCCGCATGTTCACGCCATCCCTGCGCTCCGACCATATCGAGATGGCCGATGGTCGTACACCCATAGCGCTGACCACACTGTCATACCTGCCGAGGCGGACAATCACCGCACATGTTGGCCGGATTTCCCTTCATTTCGTGCAAGAGTCGTACATTGACAGCCAGAGCAAGGGTCCCGTCGGCATGGGCGCCTTTGTGGTCAGCTTTGTCGCCGAGGTGCAGGCTGTGGTCCGCGCGCATGTTGCCGCAAGAGGCGGCATGGCGCTGGTCGCCCTGTGCGTCGAGTCGGTGCAGTTTGTCAGAGACGAGCGGAGCCACGCCTATGCCGCCCTGAGCGTCAGCGGCGATGTTGTCCGGTACACGCAGGAGTGACTCTGCCAGCCCTCTTTTAGCCCGGTGCTTCTGGATCGGATCAGGGTGCCCATTACTCGTGCGTCTTTTTTCTTCTGCTATAAAAGCCTGGGCCTGCCTACCTCCTGCCCATTCCTGCTCGGCATCGTCACCGCCTCTTCCTTACAAGACACGTCTTTTTCACCACTTTGTACTAGTAACATAATGCAGCCCAGAATCGTCAGCTTTGCTTCCATCAACATCGACGAGGTCTACAGCGTCCCGCACATTGTCAAGCCGGGCGAAACCATCTCTGCAACGCACCGCCAGGAGAACGCTGGCGGCAAGGGAGCCAATGCCAGCGTCGCAGCAGCACGTGCTGGCGGCGACGTCTACGTGACCGGCAGGATCGGGAAGGACGGACTCTGGGTGCGCGACCTGATCAGGGACTCGGGCGCCCATACGGGGCTGATCCAGGTCACGAACTCGGCCACCGGCCGTGCCATCATCCAGGTGGACAAGCACGGCGAGAACTGCATTTTCCTGTTCCCGGGTGCCAACATGGAGCTGACCGAGGAGGACGCACGCATTGCGTACGCGCAGTTCGGCAAGGGCGACTGGCTGGTTCTGCCAAACGAGACGTCGGCAGTGGCAGGTGCGATTCGCCAGGCCAGCAGCCGCGGCATGCAGGTGCTGTGGAACCCGGCGCCCATGACCAACGACGTCCTTGAGTGCCCGGTTGAGCTGGTCGACGTGCTGGTGGTCAACGAGACCGAGCTGACCACCATGACCAGGCTGATTGGCGAGGCCGTCGACGAGGACTACCCGAGGATGGCGCGCAGGATCATCGAGAAATTCAATACCCGCGTCGTCGTCGTCACGCTCGGCAGCTCCGGCTGCATTGGCCTGGTGCGCCGGCCTACAGCCAACGCCCATGCCATCCCGGTTGGCACCAGCACGCCGCCGGAAGCCATGGATATTGTCGAGCTCTCCGTGCCATGCGCACCGATTCCCAAGGACAAGGTCGCCGATACCACTGCAGCCGGCGACACGTGGGTGGGCTACTTTGTGGCCGAGCTGGCGCGCCAGCAGGGTGTGTCGCCGGAGAGCATCGGGTCGAAGGCGTCGCTGACCCCGGCCATTGTGCAGCAGGCCATGACTGTGGCCACGTTTGCAAGCGGGCTGTCAGTCACCAAGAAGGGCGCTGTGCCCTCGATCCCGGTGCGCGCCGATGTCGACCAGTTCATGAAATCCAAGCAGCTGTAATCACGTATATTTTTTCTTATAGCTTGATAAACCTCAATATCGACAGATGCTCTCGGCCTGCGCGCCGCGACAACACGCACTCGCCCTGCAGCCCGTCCTTGGCCAGAATGTCAATGATCTCCTCGGGCTTGTTTTGCTCGATCACCACCAGGTAGAACCGGCCCTTGGGCGCCATCAGCCGCCCGATCTCCGGCAGTAGCCGGTCCAGCACCTCGCGCCCGCATATGCCGCCGGCCCACGCCGACGCATCGTCTGTGCAGTCGATTTCCTCGCTGGGCGTCACCACGTACGGCGGATTGAACAGAAGAATGTCGATTTTGCCCGCCAAGCTGTCCTGCATTCCGCCGACAAACCGTGTCTGGCACTGCTCCAGCGCAGACTGCGACAGGTTGCGCTGGGCTGTTTCGCGCGTCGCCTGGGTGGCCGCTGGGTTGATATCGGTGGACAGAATCAGCGATGTCTGCGGGTCCAGTACCTGGCCCAGAAACGCCGACACGCAGCCGGAGCCAGAGCCGATTTCGACGCAGATCAGGGGGCGCAGTGCTTGGAGCTCGGTGCGGTCTTGCTCCAGTGCATCAAGGAGCAGATATGTGTCTTCGGCAGGCTCGTAGACGCTCGAGTACGCGGCGTTGCTGAGGTGCGACGTGTTTGGTGTTGGCAGGCCCATTTGGAAAGAATCGGTTATTGGAAAAAGGCGTATTTTTGGTGCTCGGCTCGCCAGCGTTTGCTGGGCAGCCCCAAGGAAAGTTTATGTGAAATGGATTTTTGTGGGTACTGAGAAATATTTTCGAACAGTCCAAAATACTGCTGCAGCGCAGAGACTGGTGTTCTGCCGTTTGAAGATCCAAGGTGGAGTGTTCCTTCCGATGACCTCATCACCTCAGAAACAACAAATGATTGCATTATCCATCAGAGTACACTTGGTAAATCAATCTGTATATACACAGCATCATGCACCTTTTCTTCTACACCTGCTAATACATTCTCATTTGCAGCTGCTACTGTACGCAATATGCCGCATTGTAATATACACACCCCTGGCCAGGTGTGCACTTGAGATGCCACCTCACTGCCGCTGCATTACTAAAGCTAGCTTTCCATGTTTAAACCACCTAAATCAATGTGTCTGTAATCATTCAGATCTGGCCATCTGTTGAATGAGCTGATGCTGGTTCCAATGTGCTGCTTGTCTGCGTACCCGTGCCATGCCAGCATGCAGTCCTTCGGCCAGTTTTGACCACCAGTCATGCAGCCGTGCAAATAATTACCCGTCATGCGCGTTCGCCCAAGTATAAAATGGCGGGAGGCCTGAAAATGCTCTGCTTGCCGCCTCCTCTTTCGCTCATCACCCACCCTCCCATCTACTCATACCCACCTTTTCTACATCTCAGCAGCCATGGATTACTTTAGCCCTGATGCTCCTTTCTCAAGCGGCCAGCCCGTGAAGCGAACCACTCCACAACAGTGAGTCTTCTGCATACAGGTGTATATTTTTATAGCCTTTCTTTTCAACATGTCTTGTGTTTGCGCATTATGTTGTCTGCAAATAAATTGGTTGTATACGGATTCGCCATGTCTGATTGTAGACATGTATCCGTCTGGGTAAATGGGCACATACCGCATTCTTGTGAATTGCTGGACACGTTTTTCCGTCAGGTTCAGTTTGTTGGTGTAGCAGCTGTCGGTAAGACATTCCGTGCCTCACGGCCCCTGCTCAAACCTTCCTCAGTCCTCCCCCTATCCCGAAAAAGCTCCATGTACCCGCCTGGGGCACATGATAGACGTTCGTGCATAAGGCTCCCCGTGCAGATCCTCCTCTCCTTCAACAATGGACACGGTTGCAACCGCATCCCACGACACACACCGAGGGGGAACGACAGATAAGCGCAACAAGGTGCAGTTCTTTTTCTACTGCGTTAACTTTATTTCCCTAACTTATTACGCTCTTTATCTCCACAAGACAACGACAATGAGCGCCTATGTTGATGCCGACGAGCTCCGTGCCTGGTGCAACAATTTCCTGGACCAGGTCCTAAAAGAGGAGAATTCACCAAACGCAGACAACGGCAAGGGCAAGGAGGTGGAGGAATGAGGCTGTGGGTGGGATGCCCGACACGCCTAGCTGCAGAGAAGCCGACTAGACCCTTCAGCTTTTTTTGTTGCATGTATTCTAAATACATCAATGTCATTCACCCCCATCCCAGCCAGTGATTTGTGCGTGCCAAGAAAACACCGTGACTGGTGGGAGAAAAACAGGAGGCCGGCAGGTACATGGCCACTTTAATCGCCGAGGACACTGGGGCAGACGTATTTAAATCTATGACACACATCTAAAATTAGGCGCCAATTAAGGCGGACGTGCGCGCTATCGATAAGCACATTTACATGGAAAATTGCTCAATCCCCCAGTGCACAGCAGGCGCGCTGATTTTGTGTTCCTGGTCAAGTATTGCGACAGAAAGCGAAAGCAGAACATCTCCCATTGCTCCCGCATGACTTACGCAATTGGGGGTGGTTTTTTTCGCACCAGCACTGACGGAAATTGGCCACACAGTTCACAGGGCACGCCCATGACTAGCAGCCCAACCAGAAAGGCAAGTTTTTGGGGTGTGTGTGGCAACTGTATATAATCGGCGTGTATTCCTGAGCCCTGGCCATAAAGCCATGCTGATTTCCCTTGTCATTTTTTGCTCCTCCCCACCGTTTGCTCATATTCCATTGCACAGCGTAATATTCACAAGAATGCAGTCCATTATTCCCAAAAGCGACGTCGATGCCTGGCTGGATCGGTTCCACTCAGTAACACGGAGCACATCCACAGAAGCCAGAGACAAGTAGCTGCGTCTCTCCATCACCAATATTTACTCAAATAGACTGGCCATTACCACCTTGTAAAAATGCAGAGCCCTTGCCAACAGCATGACTCTTGGGAAGAGAATGTGCACAGATATATTGAGTAGTGGAGGAATCATGCGATCGACGTTGACAAGTGGCAGATCCTGGCATATTCCATGCACGTATGGTGTCGCAGAATTGAACGCCAAGAGCCGCCACTGTTGGGATGCTTGCTATCCCCTATGCCGCTGAATGCGGCGCAGGAAGGCCGTCAAACGCTGTCGCTCATCCAGCAATGCTGCTGCCTTCATATGCTGCTGATCAGAAAGAAACCATGGACACAAAGGAATGTTGCATCATCTGTTGGGCACATGACAGGGGATGTACACATATTAGCCACTCACCGCAATATAGGCAGAAAGGGACGGAAATCACCGCTCAGGACGGAACGCAAGCAACGTATATATAAATGCCAGTCTGCTGCCGCCGGCCAAGAGACAGCACCCCCGACCTTCTCTCCCAAATACATTTACACCCTAGCATTTTTAACACCAAGGCAAAGCACATATCTGACAGATGGCTAAAGCAAGCAGCGGCGGAACCGTGGAGGGATGGATTGAGGAGTTCTGGGAGGACAGCGACCCCGAAGGCAAGAACAAGAAGTAGGAAGTTGCCACCAGCACATTAGCTTTCAATAAAAATAAATTTACCAAGTTGTCTCCAAGTATCGTAAAGAATGTTCAGTAAAAATGCATGTCGCCTTGGACTGTCAACGGTCAGAAAAAGTCCAAGTTCTCCATCTCGACACCGAAAGCCGTGGCAAAGGTGGCTGCGGTTGAATTTTCCTCGATTGGCGAGTCGTCTCCGGAGGCATCATCGGGAATAGCAAAGGCAATGTCGTCAAAGAACTCACGGAAGGCGTATGGCGACGTCTCGATAACCTCCTTCCACATCTGCGCCATGTGCACAGCAAGCGTAGCCTGGCCCGCGCACCCAAAGGCGCCCAGCACCACCGACTGGTGCCCCTGGTCGCGCGCAATATTCAAAATGGCCTCCATCTTGCGCTTGTAGCTGCGCACCGTCTCGTCTGGGATCCGGCTCTGCCACCGGCCATAGTGTTGGACCTCGTTTGCCTGCACGTTCGAGTACGGGGACACGTTGATGAACGACAGGTACAGTGGCTCATCGCGGAAGGCGTACCCGTTGCGCTCCGAGTCCCGGAACACGGCGACGTCGGGCGAGTACACGCCGCCAAACTCGGGCAGCGGGTACGACCAGTCGCGCGCCGGATCGTAGCCATATGGGTCCTCGAGGTTGTGCAGCAGCGAGCTCCGCCGCACCAGCTCCTCCTCCTGCGAGCCCGCACCGCGCTTGTAGCCGCCGCCAGGCGACCCCTTGGAGCCAAATACCAGCACCGCGGGTGCGCGGTGGTTCGGGTTCAGCTCCATCAGTTTTTCGGCAACGTCGATGGCATCGGCCGATACTACGCGGATGGCTGCCTTGCCCTCTGTCCACCCGGCCGAGCCGTTGTTGCGGAACTCGGACACAAAGCAGTCGTCGGACGCATAGTAGAGCGTCCTGGACACCGACTTTTGCAGCCGCTTGCGGTCCAGAAGGACCTCCTCCTGCGTAAAGGCAACCGTGTACTGGTACGTCAGTGTGGCGGCCACTGTGCCCATCTGCACAATCACCCGCAGCGCCCGCTTGATCACCGGGTTCTTTTGCGATTCGTTGAACAGCTCCTGCCAGGATTCAGGGTCAAACAGGTATGTCTGCACCAGCTTGACCTGGTCCTGCTCGCTGCCCAGCGCTGCCTGCAGCTCGTCGGTGCCGAACATCGTGTATGCCCGCGGCACCGGCATGCCAGCCTCAAACCCAAACACCGTCTTTGTGCTCCTTCGCCGTGTTTTGGTCATGGCGCGTTTTTTGTCTTTTTGTGGTTGCAAGCCCGCTCCTTACTAGACGAGCCAGGTAATATGGATACGAGGGGAGTGTGCTCAGCCCCTGTGCGCCCTCCAAGCGTGCTGTTTTATAAATATCCTGGACGAACCCCCTATTCTAAAGGATAGGGAAAAAGCGTGAGTGACGATGTGTGAAAAGCGCGAGGTGTGAAGAGAGAAAGAGAGGGAAAACGGGTGCCACGCATTGGCAAGGAGGAAAAACACCGCTCGGCTATGACTATCTCCTATTCCCAGCCAGAGATATGCAAGCGAGTGGCGTCAAGCCAACCAGCACTGCTATATCGCATCACGCTGCGAATGAATAGGCTGCGCAGTAAGGCAGGCGCTTCCTCAAAGCTCCATTCCCGGGCCACAGCCCGAGAAGCGTTGTGCAAAAAACGGCGGCTACTTCTGGCGGCTTACCTCCCAAAGCCGGGCTCGGAACACAGACCAGGCTGTCAGCAATGCTAGAAGAGGAGTTTGGTGATAAGAGAGCAGAAAAAGGTGCGGTGATGCGCGACACGAATCGCTGGCGCCAAAAGTCTATGGCCAAAATACTCCGGCCGACGATTGCCGCAGCTTTGGCACTGGTCGCAATTGGCCACACGCGCAGTGATGTAAGAGCCTCTTCAGCCCACACAGGCACGGAGAGCGGACTGCTCTTTTTTGTCTGGAGTTCAGGGGATGGGGGCGGGCCAATTGAGGGCTCGGTGGGTTGTCTAATAGGCTGCGCAAGCGTGCCCGCAAAATGCGGTCTTGGCTTGCCAAGGCGTAGTGGGCAAGCGCCCAGCCAAAGACCCTACGGCGAGAACGCCAGCAGACGATCACACACTGCTGTGGACTGGTGGCAGCATAAAACAAGCCAGGAACACACGAGGGGTTTAGAGCCCAACCCTTTTTGCTTTTGTTGCTCCCCTCTTCTGCAACACCCTTTTTACAAACTCTTTCCTCGCACTCTCCTTTTTCACGAACAGTTACAAATGGTAAGCAGTTTGCAGCATTCGAGATGACATTGTATGCATCCCGGCCAAGCTGACTAATTGGGTGGAGGCGGCCTTTCTCGCTGCTATGTGTAGGCACGCGGCGGTGGCAGCAAACGGCCGGCAAAGGCCGACTGGTCCGAGTCAGCAACAAAGAAGAAGCAGGCGGGAGTGTCCGACATGACGCTCCTGTCTAAAATCACCAACGACGCAATCAACGACAACCTGAAGAAGCGCTTCCACAACGCGGACATTTACACATACATTGGTAATGTGCTGATTAGCGTGAATCCGTTCCGAGATCTGGGCATTTACACACCGCAGGTGCTCAAGAGCTATGAGAACAAGAACCGCATGGAGCAGCCCCCGCACGTATACGCAATCGCCGAGGGCGCATTCCGCAACATGGTGTCGTACCGCGAGAGCCAGTGCGTGATTATCTCTGGCGAGTCGGGGGCGGGCAAGACCGAGGCGGCGAAGAAAATCATGGAGTACATTGCTGCCGTGTCTGGCAGCGGCGGCGCAGGCAGCGGCATCAGCGGCATCAAGGACATGGTGCTGGCGACAAACCCGCTGCTCGAGAGCTTCGGGTGCGCCAAAACGCTGCGCAACAACAACTCGAGTCGCCACGGCAAGTACCTCGAGATTCAGTTCAACGCCGGTGGCGAGCCGGTCGGTGCCATCATCACCAACTACCTGCTGGAGAAGAACCGCGTGGTGGGGCAGATCAAGAACGAGCGCAACTTCCACATTTTCTACCAGTTTGCCAAGGCTGCGTCGCAGGAGTACCGCGATATGTTTGGCGTGTCGGGCCCAGAGAGCTATCTGTACACTAGCGCCGCCGGGTGCCTGGACGTACCCAACATCGACGATGCCAAGGACTACGCCGACACCATCAAGGCTATGAACACGATCGGAATCACCAAGGACGAACAGGCAGGGATCCACCGCATGCTGGCCACAATCTTGTGGCTAGGCAACGTGCAGTTTACCGAGGATGACGACGGCGGCTCAGCCATCACCGACCCCAACATCACGCAGTTCGTCGCGTATCTGCTGGAGGCAAACCAGGACATGGTCAGCAAGGCCCTGACCAAGCGCACTATCGAGACGTCGCGTGGCGGGCGACGTGGGTCCGTGTATGATGTGCCATTGAACACGTCGCAGGCACGTGCAGCCCGTGACGGCCTCTCCAAGGCCATCTACGGGCGGCTGTTTGACTGGATTGTGGCCCGCGTCAACACTGCCATGCAGGCGCGCGAGGCGGCGTCGTATATCATCGGTGTGCTGGATATCTATGGGTTCGAGATCTTCCAGTCCAACTCGTTCGAGCAGCTGTGCATCAACTATGTCAACGAAAAGCTGCAGCAGATCTTCATTGAGCTGACGCTCAAGGCCGAGCAGGAGGAGTATGTGCGCGAGCAGATCCGGTGGACGCCGATCGACTACTTCAACAACAAGATTGTGTGCGACCTCATCGAGGCCAAGCGCCCGCCCGGCGTGTTTGCAGCCATGAACGACGCCTGCGCAACGGCACACGCTGACCCGAAGGCAGCCGACAACTCGCTGAGCCAGCGGCTGACCATGTGCTCACACAACAAGCACTTTGAGCTGTTCGACGGCAGCTTCACCGGTCAAGCACTACGCCGGTGACGTAACCTACACCATCTCGGGAATGACCGACAAGAACAAGGACCAGCTGCTGCGCGACCACCTGGAGCTGTGCAAGTCGTCGGGCAACCAGTTCCTGAGGACGCTGTTCCCGGAGCCTCTGGACCAGGACTCGAAGAAGCGGCCGCCTACGGCCAGCGATCTGATCAAGGGCAGCGCCAACGAGCTGGTGACCAAGCTGATGCAGAGTCAGCCCAGCTACATCCGTACAATCAAGCCCAACGAGAACAAGAGCCCCTCAGAGTTCGACGACAAGCGCGTGCTGCACCAGGTCAAGTACCTGGGTCTGTGCGAAAACATCCGCATTCGTCGCGCCGGCTTTGCGTACCGCCAGACGTTCGAAAAGTTCGTCGAGCGCTTCTACCTACTGTCCAGCGCAACGTCGTATGCCGGAGACTACATCTGGACCGGCGATGCCAAGTCGGCGTGCGTGCAGATCTTCAAGGACACCAACATCGCTGCCGAGGAGTGGCAGATCGGAACCACCAAGGCTTTCATCCGCCACCCCGAGACGCTGTGGGCGCTCGAGAATCTGCGCGAGCGCTACTGGCACAACATGGCGAGCCGCATTCAGCGCGCGTGGCGGGCCCATATGGCATTCAAGCATACGGCAGCACGCAAGATCCAGCGGTTCTGGCTGGGGAAGAAGGAGGCCCTGGAGCTGCTCAAGGTGCGGGAGAAGGGCCACGACCTGCTCGGCGGACGCAAGGAGCGCCGTCGCCTGAGTCTGATCAGCGTGCGTGTGTTTGCCGGTGATTACCTGGGCGTCAACAGCTCCAGCGCCGGCGGCATCGGCCAGCTGATCCGCGACGCCGCGGGCATTGGCAAGGAGAAGGTCAAGTTCAGCAGCGACATTCAGTGCCTGGTCCCGCGGTCCATGCGGTCGGCCATCCCCATGCCGCGGTCGCTGGTCGTGAGCGGCCAATACCTGTATGTGTTGTCGGCCATCGTCAGCCAGGGCCTGCTGCAGTACAGCGTCGAAACCAAAGGCTGGCCTGGTCAACATCAAGGACCTTGCCATGTCGCCGTACCAGGACGGCTGGACAGTGATCCACCTCGAGAGCCAGCCCGACCTGGTGATTGAGTGCGAGCTCAAGACCGAGCTGCTGACAGTGCTCAACGCCATCTCCAACGGCCGCATCAAGCTCCAGGTCAACTCGACCATCGAGTACAAGAACAAGAAGCTGAAGCCGACGCAGATCAAGTTTGTCAAGAACGAGCAGATCAAGCGCCCGCAGTTCCTGAAAAAGACTGTGCAGGTGCCGACAGGGAGAGCCTGCCAACAAGCGCTCCTAACCCGCCGCCCTATGTCAAGCCGACAGCCATCTCGGCGGCCCGCACCAACGTGCAGCGGACCAAGCCCAAGCCCGCGGTCTCAGTGCCTGCCCGCACCAACGGCAATGTCCAGCGGCAGACGTCGCCACCCAGGCAGTCCCAGCGCGATTCACCGCAGCAGATCATGCAGCAGTGGAACAACCAGGCTGCCGGCTCCAGCAATGCACGTGCCAGTGCATCGCCAGCTCCGCGCCAGCAGGCTCCACGCCAGCAGGCTCCACGCCGCCCCCGCCCGCCGCCCCCGCCGCCTGCCGCGCCTGGTGTCCCGTAACCCGAAGCACAAGGCGCTCTATGACTTCCCGCCGCAGAACCCCGGCGAGCTGGGCCTGGAGAAGGACAGTTGTCTACGAGATCCTGGACAAGAACCCCAACGGCTGGTGGCTCGGTCTGCGCGGCGGACTCGAGGGCTGGATCCCGTCAAACTACCTGAACCCGACCCCGGAGCCCGAGGCGCCTGCACACCAGGCTGCCCCGCCGCCGCCCAGGCCCAACATGGCCAACGGCAACAGCGGCGGTGCCCATCAGGGCGACAATATGGCCAGACTGGCTGCTGCCCTGGCGTCGCGCTCGTCGCCAACCTCCACCACCAAACAGCGCCAGCAACATCCCGGCCCGCCCTGGCATGAATCGGTTCCAGCAGCAGCAGGACGACGAGAGCGACGAGGAGGCATGGGATTAGGGCCCTGCGTTTCCCTCGTAGCCATTTCTTTTTGCTGCTTGGCTGCCAATTTTTTTTCTAGCGCTTCAACTTTCAATTATATTTTTCCTACTTTTAAGCGGGATTTAATTCCTTTTTGGTCCCACTGTACGTGTCTTCTGGCGGCTCGTGTCGGCGCGATCGGGCGAGTGGGGCCTCCAGAGTAGCCGCCGGTTCGCCGACACTGCCTCCTTGCGTTGGTTTATTTGCAGCTGAAACTCCGGCCAGTTAATTACTAATCATCGCACGCGCTCTGTTCTCTAGGAAAGGCTTGGCACTGCTGCTCAAACCTGCCAGCCAGCACACGCCCGCAATGAATCCGACTACTATCCGACTACTGCTGCGCTCGCATCTTGCTCTGTGTGCTGTACGGCTGGCCCAGCCGCGCACACTTGGGGCCAGGGGATTGTCACACGTATTTAAGCCGACTTGCACCGCACCCTACGTCGCCCCCCATCTCTTCTCCACAAACACCTTCCACACATCCGCCTCAGCAAACATGTCCACCGACAACGTGAAGTTCTACGAGCTCGGCTTCAAGGACCTGGACGGCAAGCCGTTCCCGTTCGAGCAGCTCAAGGGCAAGGTGACGCTGATCGTCAACGTCGCCTCCAAGTGCGGCTTCACGCCCCAGTACAAGGGCCTTGAGGAGCTGTACAAAAAGTACGCCGACCGCGGCTTCACCATCCTGGGCTTCCCGTCCAACCAGTTCGCCGGCCAGGAGCCCGGCAGCTCCGACGAGATCGCCAGCTTCTGCTCGCTCACCTACGGCGTGACCTTCCCGGTCATGGAGAAGTCCGACGTCAACGGCGACAAGGAAAACGATGTCTACAAGTATATCAAGCAGGAGAAGCCCGGCATCATGGGCCTGAAGAGGATCAAGTGGAACTTTGAAAAGTTCCTGGTCGACAAGCACGGCAACGTTGTCGAGCGCTGGGCGTCCACCACCACGCCTGCGTCCATCGAGGCGACGATCGTGAAGTACCTGGACCAGGAGTAGGCCCTTTTCTAGTATTTTTCTCTCACCCACTCACTAATATCAGGGCACTCGCCAGCATTCTCCCGCTGTCAGCTGTGAGTGCAGTGCTCGTGCCCACGCACGCCTTACGTGGTGGTGATGACAGCCTCACCCAATGCCTGCATCAAGGGAACGTGACCAAGCAGTGATCCAGGATTGCGGAATCACAATCGACTTTTTTTTTTTGGCATTGAAGAAAAACTGCGACGCCTTCAGCCACGCAGTTCTTTGCTCTTCACTCTCCAACATTTACACAGAAACGCATAATGGACACACACATGGACATACACATGGACACCGACGATACCCCTGTCACAGCCACCACGCAGCAGCAGCAGCAACCTGAACAGCTCCAGCAGGCGCCGGTTTGTGAGCCAGATTTTATTGCTGCTGCTGAGGCTGTTGCCGACTACGAGTCGAGCGATCTTTCAAGCTCATCCGACTCTGACTCTGACTCCGACTCTGACGCAGGGTCCAAGAACATACTCGACATGATTGCTGAGGCCGACGACGACATCGAAGACAGCAACTACTCAGCTGCAATCACCTCGCGCAACGAGATCTTGCGCCCCGAGATCCCCGCTGTTGCAATCTCCATGCTCCCGGCTACACAGGAAACCCGCCCACTGGGCACAGTCTATTCGATTGTGAATGACACGGTGATCATCGAGTCAGCGCAGTCGGGTGTGCACAGCGTCCTGGACGTTGACGCCATCGTGGCATTCTCAGATCGCTCCTGTGCTCGGTCAGATTTTCGAGGTGTTTGGACCTGTAGCCCGCCCCATGTACTCAGTGCGATTCAATGACCCGGCAGACATTGACCGCGAGAAGTGCGTCAAGGGCGCCCTAGTCATCTACGCTGTGGGCATGGCGAATGTTGTGGCCACGGATAGACTGCGCACCAAGGGCTATGATGCGAGCAACGAGTACGACGAGGAGGTCAACGAAAATGAGATGGAGTTTTCGGACGACGAGAAGGAACTGGAGCATCGGCGCCAGCTGCGGGCTAGGGTGAAGCAGCAGAAGGCGGAGCAGAAGGCAGAGCAGAAGGCAGAGCAGCGAGAGAAGCAGACGAGCCAGCCGCCTGCGCGCAAGCTGCAGTCGTACGGGGACCTGTATGACGCCGACCTTGGATTCTGATCTTGTATATTGCAATTTATCCCCAGTACGTCCTATATTTTTAATTTGCTCTTCGCCGCAAAGCGTGTGCAGTTCTCTAAACCTTGCTAGGAGCCAGTGCCAAGGTGTGGGTTTGTAACCTTCATGGTACTTGCACTCGCAGCTGCCTTTGACACAGGCTTATTGGAGCGCCTGTCTCTTTGTCTGCCTCAAGCCAAAAACACGCCCAGACCACCACGTGCCATCCCACCGGTCCCATGCAATTATCGGCTTGTTTGGTTCAATTTTCTCTTCGAAAAGAACATTGCGGATTGCCTGGGCCGACAATTTTGCGGCTCCCTTTTCGTCTTCAGACAGCAGCGTTGGCACCAGGCTTGCTTGATGCTGAATAGAGGAGGAAAAGGCGGCCGATCATTGCACGCCTGCAAGTCGCCATCAACTCTTCTCAGCACATGCCAACCAGCCTTTGGTATCTTTCCTTTTTTCACTCTTCTTTGCTTCTTATCTCTGCAACATACCTTTATTTCCACATATAATGTCGGACAAGTCGGTAAAGTCGGCGCGGTTCGGGCAAGTCAGTGCGTTCGGGCAAATCGTCATCGACTGCACTGACGCGCAGATCAACGCGCGAGCCCGCCATGGACAACCCGATCGAGTTTTTTGCGCCCAGTGTGCGCAGCTACAGAAGCAACGTATCGGAGCTCATCAGCAAGCAGCGCAGCCAGAGCAAAATGTCGCTGGCTTCGTCGGATTCTGACAAACAAAGGATGGATCCCGAGGCTAACCGAGAGAATCTGGCGGAATATCTCAGGCAGCTACGAAGCGAAAGCAAAGCGCCAGCAGGACTGGGTGCGTCTGGAAAGGAAGAAGCCGATGCAGAGACCAGTGAGGTGGTAGAGAAGGATACTGTTCACAATGCCGAAGAGGATGAGGAATATGAAGAAGAGGGCGAGTCGATGCTGGCACAGATGCCGCTAAAGTCGCGGGTTCTTACCCTTCTGGCCCTGGCATTGTCGATTTTCATTGCTGCCTTGGACCAGACCATTGTGGCTAGCTCCATGCCGGCGATTGCTGAGCACTTTGGCGCATTGTCTTCAGTCAACTGGATTGCCACCAGCTTCCTCCTCGCGTCAACTGCCCTGCAGCCTCTGTATGGCCGCCTGTCTGATATCTTTGGCCGGATTGAGACGCTGGTGGTTGGCCTTGTAATCTTCCTCATCGGCTCTGCCGTTTCAGGCGCAGCCGCCACCCTGCCCATGCTGATTGCAGGCCGTGCCGTGCAAGGCCTGGGCGCCAGCGCACTGATGTCCTTGGTGATGGTCATTGTGGCAGACATTACAATTGAGCGCGAGCGCGGCAAGTTGTCGAGCGTGTTCGGGTCGGTGTGGGCAATTTCGTCGGTGCTGGGCCCGGTGCTTGGCGGCGTGTTCACTGACAGCAAGGCAGGGTGGCGCTGGGTGTTTTACTTCTCCCTACCCGTCGGCGCCGTTGCAGGCATCTGTGTTGCACTGTTCCTGCGGCCTGCCGCGCCCGCAAGGCTCGTTCATGGACAAACTGAAGCGAGTGGACTTTATCGGAATCGCCGTTCTGGTTATCGGCGTCGTGATGTTCCTGCTGGCGCTGAGCTTCGGCGGCAAAGAGTACCCGTGGTCGTCACCCACCGTCATCTGCCTGTTGGTTTTCGGCATCCTGGTGATTTTGGCTTTTGCTGTGCTCGAGTGGAAGGTCCCTTCCGAGCCTATCATGCCCATGCGACTGTTCCAGAACCGCAATGTCGGGCTCATGCTTGTGCTGAACATCTTCCTGGGTGCCGTCGTATTTGGCCCAACGTTCTATATTCCGATCTACTTTAGTGTTGTGAAAAACGCCAGCGCCATCGGGTCTGGCCTGCGGCTCCTGCCGTTTATGCTACCGATTACTTTTTGCTCAATCTTTTGCGGCATCTTCACCTCAAAGACTGGCCGCTACCGCGAGCTGATCTGGGTCGGCGGCGCTATCACCACGCTAGGTATTGGCCTGCTGGCACTCCTAAACGAGCATTCGTCGGCGGGTGCCAGCATTGGCATCCTGCTTGTCAGCGGCATTGGCGTCGGGTTCTGCTTGCAGCCGACTATGATCGCCCTGCAGACGGCTGCCGAGCCCAGAGACATGGCTACTGCCACTACCCTTTTCGTGTCGGTGCGCACACTGGGCGGCACCATCAGCCTGGCCATCTTCCAAGCAGTGCTGCAGAATGCGATCAAACCCAAGCTTCTTGTGCTGTCACAGCAGTTCCCTGAGTATGCAGCACATATTGCTTCAACTGTTGACCGTCAGTCGAACATCTACAGCCCTGGTATTCCTGAAGACCTGCGCAACGACATTGTTGTTGCCTATGTTGATGCACTGCGCCTGGTGTTCTATGCAATGATTCCTTTCGCTGCTATGATCTTGGTATGCACATTGCCGGCCAGACATGTGCCGCTGAAGACACAAATGACCAAAACTATTTCCGAGTAATCAAGACACCTTTATTCCATTGCAAGCGTACCATCCTTGCCTCACAACAAATATATTCCTCTTCTATTGCCTAACACGTCGTTACTCGCTGTGTTTTGCTGTGGCAAATGCCTCAAACTCTTGCTGCGCTTCGCTGAATCCATGCTCATACTCCCACTGCCACTGCTCTCCACCATGTGCCGCTATATGGTGGCCGGCATGCTCCGATGCCAGCTGCTGCACGAACCCGATCTTGGACGGTGTATCCAGCTTGGTGTAAAAGAATATTGCTGCGCTTAGACCCATGTCAAACCCAGCAGCAAATAGATCGAATCTGTATTCGCCGCCCCGGCTTGACCAATAGCTCGAGTGGCCGCTCACTCTGCGCTCCTTCCACTCCGCTCGATGCTCTTCGGCCATCCGCGCCACATCGCTGCACCGATCACCACCTTTGCTCCACGCAAAGGGAAAGTACCGGGGTGGAACAACCCCCTGGTCGAGCGAGTACTGGAAGCTCCAGAACCACGAATCGTACTGCAGTCGCCATGTCCAGTAGAATGTGCCCGCCGATACCTGCTCAAACGCTGCCAGCTGGTGCCGCACGAACTCTCCCATGCACTTGGCTGGGTCCTCACCCTCAAAGCTCGGGTTTGCCAATACCGCGCTGTACTCGCCGATAATCAGGTTCCCATGAGCATCGGCGCTGTGTCGCTCGAGCTCGGGCTTTACTTCCTCCCACAGCTTGCGCGCCAACTCGGGCACACGCCCTGCTGTTCGCGGGGCATGAACACCCAGTATTTGTGCGTGTCGAGAACGATCATACCAAACTGTCCAAGCATGCTGCCCGTAAACTTTGCGTATTTTTCAGTGTTCCAAGCATCACCGATATAGATTGGCAGCGAGTAGGAATGCCCTCGGACGGTCTGTATGGCGCGGTAGTAAAAGCCCTCCAGAACTGGGTCGTCCAGCGGCTCGTTTATAATTTGGAGTCCAACAACATGCGTGATATTGGACACCAACATGGTGAATGCCGAATAGCACTGGAGTGTCAGTTCCTGGCACGCTTGGTTTCGGTAAAATAGCGGCTTCCCTGTAATCCCCGAGTGTGAGTCGTTGTTTTGTCCGCCAGGAATAGCATGGATATCCAGCAATACGCCAATTTGGAATTCTTCAGCCCAGCGCAATACTCGTCCCACATAGACAAGTGCATTCCGGTACACCTCTGAGTGCTTCTCATACAGTCCTTGCGTAAAGCCTGGCCCAAGCACCCACCATCCAACAGGAAGTCGGACTGTGTTGATACCAATCTTGGCCATGCGCTCAAAGTCACCGCGCTGGATCCACGAGTCCCAGTGTGCCTCCATCTTTTGCTTCGCTTCACTGCCCATGCATTCGATCAGATCGCCCTCAGACTCAGGTGGACTATCCTTTCCCTCGGTATACGGCTTGTAGAGCTCTGTTGATATCCAAGGCTCCAGGCAAAACATAGAGCCAATGTTGACACCGTACATCTTACGATAACGATACACCTGCGCTGTGCTGTGGTCATAAGGGGCAAAACTACCTAGCCGCCCCATTAACTCACCGATAGGAGGTTGGTGGGCAGTTGGAGCACAGAAGTGTCTTTCAACATCGCTGTCACCGTCCTTTAGCATCGACTTTAGACTGGAAAACATGCCCATGCTTAGTTTGGCTTTATCGGAAAGGCGGAGAATAAGTGCTGCTGAGAAACAAAGCGGAAAGGGGGTGAACTCGTTGGGTGCAGGGCCTTTTGGCTGTTGTTTAGAGTTCTCGAAGCCCTGTACTCGGCCGTGCCAAGATTCTTAATGGAAACCATGACGTCACTGCAGCCAATTTCAATGAACTGGATTGTCGGCATCTCCGGACCCACTGGCACACAACACTTTCCAACCCTCGCTATGCTATGTTTATAATCATCCAAGGTAAATGGGGCTAGCCGATTAATTGCATCTGTATATAATACGGCGTACATTACTCGGTCCTCATCGAGAACAGAGACGAAAAAGCCAACCTTGGAATGCTGGTATGCCCTTTCGGTGAGGGAAGAACCCCAATAATAGGCGAGGGCAGCAATACCGATAGTGGCGTATCACCGTATGGTTTGATATCGCCAACCCCTACTCAGAAACCCACCACATGCGACTGGCCCACGCTCCCCAATTCATTCTGCAACTATCACACGTTTGCCTCAACCTTTGCCTGCATTGATAGATCCATTGGCTCTGGATTGCTACCGCTTTCAGGCTGCGAGTACACGCTTACACAGGGTGACATAGTCCACAAAAACAGGATATTTGTGCGGCCGCTCTTATGTCCGTAGCAGTCCTAGAGATTATTCTGTTTTTGACACAAGTCGCGAATCTTTATTCATCTCTAGCCATGGATATCGTTGCCAATACAGCACTCGACGAGAAGCCCAATCTACACGGGTTCTCGATTCTGGAAAGCTACTAAGGCAGAAACCATGATTCGAGGTACAGTATGGCTGCAAATGACTTCATTTTCAAGGGAATACTCTGGAACAAGGTTGAGCTGCCTCATGAACCGATAATAGGAGCAGATTCGATTTCTATCTTTATTCACAAAGCTAGCTCTGCCTGTTACTCGGAATTATATCTTTTCGATTACAACATGACGTGCACACCAACCGTGGTAGAGCTGTTTACTTTTATGTAGCTAATTCCCAATGGGGCCAACCCAAGTGCAATCAACCCATGATCCATGCAGACCGATACTCCGCTATCATGACTGAGCAAGTACTGAACTGGCCGTAGACCTATTTTAGTCACACAATGGAAAAGCTGCAAATATTATTACTCCCAAGAGTATTTCAGGGGGCAGCCAATCTGTCATGCTGCTAGGGTGGTTCCGACTCACCCAAGGCGGATTACTCACTGAGAGCGGCGCAGCTTTATCCAGGACCGTACGCGGCTTAGATGAGGGCTCAGTATGCGCACTCGGCGCTTGCTTAAATACCCCTTGCTGGCTCCTAGCAGCAGGGATTCCTCCTGGTTTTTCCAATATATTTTTGTGAACGCTTACATTTGGTTTTATCAGCACGCTTATAATCATCACTAGGAGAACACGCTACCTAGTTTCCTCTTCCCCGACAGTTGACCAAGGTTGATTTAGGCGCCTACCGTATTATTTAAGAGTATTTTGTGGATCATCATGAGTGCCGACAGAAGAAAGGCACCTGGCACCACAAATCTATATGTATATTGCCTCTTGCTAACATTTCCCACCAATCCCATGCACTGTTGCGAAGAAAACTAGAGTTGAGCTGGTTTTGAATAGTTTGTCCGAATGCCGGCATCTCCAAGTTGAGGATGAGTTTGTGGAAATCAAAAAGTAGATCTATTTCATCCTTTTACAGTCCAAGGATTCTTATTCGGCTGGCAGGGCTTGGATGCGGTGCTATCATCTCTGAGATACATATACTTTTATCCAGGCTCATTCCGCTGTCTTGTGTAAAAGAAAGCATACATCGAGAAAAGCATGTGTCTATATGCTTTCAGTAAACGCCATAGCAGATTAGGCTGTGAGGTAGGCAGCCTCGATGTACTATCTGCCTCCTCAACATTCTGCCCAATCGAGTTGCATTCGACATTTCCATGTGCTCATGCCAGATGCAATCGCTGATGGAGAGCCTTCTTTCTGAAGGACGGGGCTCTTTACAGCTGCATGCACACGGTGCACAGATCCTCTCCCTCGTATTCTATATTTGGCAATGTGTGGGAATCGCTTTCCAAGATGTAGGCCAGCAGGCACCAGCAAATAACATGTTAAGAACAGGATTAGTAAGGACCTTCATTTTTCTGCCCAGATAATAGTATGAGTGTATTCTTGATTGCTGACATACAGCTACAAATGGCCTGAGGGGTAGGTGTGGGCATACAACCAGTGGGATATTTAAATGGTCCACTTTTCCACACAACCCCCTAGTATTCTTTACTCCCGTTAACACTACTCTTCTCATTAACTTACCCCAAGTCTAATCCTCAATATGAACTTCTTCAACGTCCCTGCCAGCGCCCTTCTTGCGATTGTCTTGCTTGTTGGTGTCGCTAGCGCTAACCCAGTCGAGCTTGACGAGCGTGGTCGCATCTGCTGCGGCTACTCTGGTGGCCGTTGCCTCCTCTGCGAATAAATCTATCAAAACCGTATGGGTAGATATATGGTCCATTAAATGCTCTTCTTTTTAACACTGCTTTCCTTGGGATTCACAATATATCCAGCATTTATAAAAGTATTCTTCTCGCCAGGATTTTGGATTTAGCCAGCACAGTATCTGACTCCACACCCTAGGAAGCATGTTCCCAGCATGGGGGTGCAGCATTCAGGCGGTTCGCCCAGTACCTTCATATGCTGAAATCGCCGAGCTATAGTCCCTACCGTAACAGCAGTCGATATGCTGGTCTGGAGGGCTGTATATCGCAGGAGCTGTACCCACCATACGAATGGCTATATGTTCACAACAAGTACCAGACGACAGATATCCAGGGGTTCAGTCAGATTGTCATGAGCATCTGATACCTCGCCTGGAGCAAAGTTGATGGCCTTCAACTTGACACTGTCTGCAGCAACCGCCAAAAACATATACCTGGTTTTGGTGCCTCTGCCATCCAGCGTCTCTCAGTGGCTAACATCAGAAACTGCACTTTTGGCAGAAATTCACACTGCGAGGAGCAGCGGCTTTTCATTTCACTCATCTTGGATCGCTTTCAATCCACGCAATCCTTTAGGCATTTTCCCAGCAAAACCCGGTCCAAAACAGAGCGGCAGCACCCCATTTACTATGTCTTAGAACATTCATAATTGATAACCCGGTATAACTTGGCCAGAAGGTACTCTCACTATTCCACAGCGCTCCATTAGAGCACCGCCATCTACAGCTCCTGCAAGTACTACATGAGTCTCCAGAATCTGGCGCTGCCTATTTCTGCACCTGGTTTGACGACCGGCTCGCGATTGAGGACGGCAATGCCTCCAGCACAGAAGGATCCGATAGCGAGGACAACCCAGAGTACTACACTGATAGCGGTAGCGGCCCTGGCTGGAGAGTAGAGATACGCGATGGCTATGGTGTATACATGCCAGACCCAGGCAGGATACTGCCTATTCTTTCCCCTGGATTGGTGTGTTCTCTGAAAAGGCGTAAGCTGTCGGATCTGCCTATGAGGAGAAGCAGGAGGATGGAGCACGACCATGCACCAGGTGCTTCATGGCCTGTGCCAGAAACAGCAGACACCCAGCCAGCCAGCAGCATATTGGAGCAGCCTGATATTGGGACTGGAGATAGTGCAAAGGAGACAGTTCTTGAGGCTATTCAGCAACTGCCAGGTATTCGCAAGGCTTCTGTAGTCGACGGGTATGTACCAGTGGTCCAGAAGGACATCAGTCTCTTAGGGCTGCCTATTGAGGTAGGTATTTTCCAAAAGCAGATGTATAGTCAGCACATGTGTATCCTCCTACACTCACGTCGACATGTCTATTGGTTGAGCAAAAAGGCTGGAGATGTTAGATACCGCTCATAGGTGTAACCACCATGCAATTGACGAGCAGTGCGTGTCCAGATCTAAATGGCAGACAGCCAAACAGGCAACCCACTACAAATTGACGAGGTGACTGGAGAGAAGGCAAAAGTCATGATAGGATCCACAAAGACACGACCTAGATTTGGATGTGAGCAACGGTAGCTTGGTGTAAGGTAGCAAGACCGCTGCATACAGTATAAGGGAGCAACAGGTAGAGAGGTCATCGTCATCAAGGTGGGGACTGGAGGGAATCCAATGATGGCGTCGTTCCCAGACTGAACACTGCATTTTATGAGGTTTCACGGTAAATGCACAGCTGTGTATATTTATTGAGTGTGGAGTTTATGAAACTGATGCCTTTTACACATTAGAGTACTTGCTCAAGGAATACTCGACAAAGTGCAATGAATTGTTCTTCTAATGTATCCCAAAGGCATTCTAGGCTAGGATATGAGGATCAGCTTGAATGGGTGAGCTAAACAAGAAAAAAAGAGAGATATCTTGCATACAGACACCTTTTTTGGTGCTCTACATTAATGATACCATATATTAGATCTAAGATCCTGAATGTGATCTGTAATGTTTAAATATTCATATGGCATACACTACAGACATCACTCTTGTATTGCCTAAAGCGCTCTTTAGTTTCCATTGATACTGGTTTATTTTACACCCTTGGCCATCCAATAGCCCAGGAATTTTATTCTCTTATAATGGAAACACATTGTTGATATCTTCAGAGAGGGGAAAATAAAAATATATCTGAACAAGATAGATGCTAAAGTAACGTCTAATAAAATCGGGTTTGTATTTCGTAATCCTTATCTCAGGAGTAATAGTATAACATCCAGAGAGGTCCCATGTGTATAGTTTCTCACAAAAACTCTCAAACTGGGCACCTTAGATCTGATACAAGCCAGCTTCTGTACACGATGCATCTCCATACCAGTCATCAAATTACTTTTGTCGCCACTAACAAAACACAGGGTTATGTTAAGATCGGTGAGACTGGTTCCTCATGCTAATTGTGCCAATAATTATATAGTCGGATATTCCTACAGCCCACCAGAAACTAAAGAGAATCAATCGCTTAGCAGAAACTTGGGGTAAATGAGCTATCACCATGAGTGTCATTTTATATTGGTAGGTATGGAATGCTCGACTATCTGCTTTCTTATTTGCCCTCACTAGGGGCATTTTGTGTACCGTATATTGGATTCTATGCTCTCGAGGAATATTTAAAGAACCCCAAAAGGAGTGAGGAGGTTTGCCAATTCTATGTAGGTGACGATAAAAATGAGTAATCTTAAACAAAATGCATTTTGTAATATTGTTGTGTTTGTTGAATGTGTGGGGATTTTAAAAGCCATATTTAATACTGAAGAGAGAGAAAAGGGAATAGACGGGTTGCACAGGGGAGTTTTCAATACGGCCGTCTATGCAGCTTATCAGAGGCTACTCTATCTCCATATTGTAGGCTGTAGCGGGGCTCTCGTTGGCGCCTGGCTTGCTGTCACCTGATTCAGCTGACATGTCGACGTCAGGGACAGCCGCAGCGGGCG
The DNA here is from genome assembly GCF_002104995.1 of Linderina pennispora. Classification (NCBI taxonomy): domain Eukaryota; kingdom Fungi; phylum Kickxellomycota; class Kickxellomycetes; order Kickxellales; family Kickxellaceae; genus Linderina; species Linderina pennispora. Next base: position 353,280 of record NW_024468262.1, read on the forward strand.
CGCAACAATATGTCTATGTCGTTTTGGTCACTATGTTTTCGTGCCCGGGAACTGTGTCACGCCATAGCTGCATTGGTGTCTTAGCCGAGAACACAGGTGGAAAATAAAGCCCACTAGTATCGGCTCATCTTTGTCGACACAGCACATAGTCTACTAGAAACAGCTTCTGCTCTACCATGGTAGCAATGTAGCTGTCCTCGTAAATAAATGTGGCAGGCTATTTGTCTGAGGAAGCAGACTCAGAGGTCCTCCCAATGCAAGAATAGCTGGCAGATGCACTTACCCCACCTACAAAGAAGCACAGACATTCTTCCGCCGCCCTGTACTACACAAAGAGACCCAGATCTCAATGGGCACTGCAGACCACACCCGTGCTCCATTGTACTACAAAGCAACTCTTGCTATTATTTCACGATAAGCACTGTTTAACCATAGTACGGATTCTGCTGTCCTTGCTGCGCCATATACGCGTTCAACGCGCTGGAGTCGGCCTGCACGCCCAGCTGGTCTTGGCCCAACTCAGCCTGATCAGGGGCTGGCTGCGACGACTCCTTCGACCCGCCGTCCTTCTCGACCTTGACAGACTCCCTATACTTGACCAAGTACAGCTTCAGGGCCTCGGCGTAGTTTTCAAACCCCAGCGACTGCATCGCCCACAGAATGTCTTCGCCGTTGATAGTTTTCCGCTTCTCCTGCTGGCACCGGTCGCTGGCCTCGCTGGTAATGAAGGAAATAAATTCAGATACGCACTCCTGCACAGTCTCCTTTGCCTCCTTGGCTATCTTTGCGTTGTCTGGCAGGGACCGCTTCATGATCCGTGCCACGTTGGCGATAGGCAGGTAGCGGTCCTGCTCCTTTAGGTCCTCGTATTCCTCGGCGTGCTGGTCAGACATTTTTAGGAGAAACGTGTAATAAATTGCGAAATTACAAAAAGAGAGGAAAAATAAGCGTGAATGACGCGCCTTCGCCAACCCTGCTCCGCGTGTGCGCGATTCTGACAGCCCTTGATTTCCAGCCCAGCGCAATCACACATGAGATCAGATTAGCGGCGATTTTCGTGTATTTCTAAATTTGGTATTTCTTGGCGACTATGCTGCAATATGCAAGGCAGGTGCTTGCTTTGCATGCTAGCTGAGGATCTGCTCCTGGAGTGACTGCAGGCTTTCCCACTACAGATGGCGTGGTTCGGCTCATTTCGGCTGTCCTTTGCTCCGAGCACCGCTGAGAGAGCGACACAATTCTGCCGAAGCCAGCCTACTGCATATATTTTTGGGCAAATTGCTGATAAGCAGCAGCACAGTAAAAGGGGTGGGGCGATCATAAATCGTGCAGTGCCTGCTCGCAAGCCATCTTTCTGCTCTGCCGGTATTGGTCAGCTTAGAGGAATGACAAGGAAGAGGAGCAATTTCGAACATCTGAAACTGCAGCATCAATCAGACCATGTGCCAAGAGCAATTACGTGGTGCATACAAAAGGCTTTGTTTGCTTGAGAATGGGGGCAATTATTAAAAGCGAGCGACGAAATATAAAAAACGCAGGAATAAACGGCATGAAAAAGATTAGAAGAATCGCTAAGGGAGAGACGGAGTGGTGGTGGTGGAGATGCTCTAACTGGAATAAGGGATGGGGGAAATAACGCAGTAATAAATAACGCAATGGTATGATGCTTTTACATGTACATTGAGGCCGCGTGCGAGTCGGCATCCTCGTCGGACTCGTCCTCGTCCATGTCGTGTTGCTCCTCGGCCACCCGATCGAGTGCGGCGTATGCAGGATCGATCATGATGGAGGGGATTTCAGGCGGCGGCGCGGCACAGCCCTTGAGGTGCGGGTTGTTGGGCCGCGGCGTGCGCTTTGGACGCAGCGTGTCCAGCAGCTTGAACAGCTTGGTGTATGTGGGCGTGCGCCATTCGAGGGTGCCCACTTTGACCTCGCCATCGTCGTCAGTGTGCTCGGGGCTCATGGCGCTCGGCACAAAGGCCAGATTCGGGTCGAACTCGTTTGGCAGGAACGGGTATTGCGTGCGGTCAAAGACCTTGCGTCGCCCGGCCGCCTTCTTGATTCGTCTAGCGCGGCGACGGTCGCGCTGCTGCTTGAGCAGAGCCTTGTCCTCGGTGGTCCGGTGCTTGGCTTTCAGCGAGCTAAAATACACGCTGAGCCCGTGCTCGATGCGTTCGACGGTGCCGCCATGGGCGTTGTAGAAGGCGTGGACAATCTGCTGCGTCACCTGTGCATTGCGCGGCGACTTGAACGACTGCTGGTAATCCCACTGCGTGTTGCCCGGCGACATAAAGTGCTGGTCGACGAAAGCGCGAATGTTTGCCTGGAACCGATTCTTTTCGAGCTTGAGCTGCGAGTAGCTTTGCTGTCCGGGCGGCGACAGCTTGGAGGACCCGGGCGTCGCGCTGCGCTGGTGCAGCATGTGGTGTGTCATCGAGGCTGGGGCCGACGACGGTGGCGCATGCGCCAGACCGCCGGGTGGGCCGTGTGGGGACATCATGGAGGCGGGGATCTGGCGGCCCATGGCGAGCGACGGCTTGGACGTTGCCCCGCCGGTGTCGGGTCCGTGGGCGTGTCCTGGGGCGGAGGGCGGGCCTAGCATCGGCTGCTTCTGGGACAGCATTGCAGCCGACGCGCTGTTGGGCGCCTGGGAGGGGTGGACTGGCGATTGGCGGATTGGCGGTAAAGAGATGGATTGCTGCTGTTGCTGTTGCTGATGTTGCTGATGTTGCTGATGTTGCTGATGTTGCTGTTGCTGTTGGGTCTGGTGTGGCGGCGCCGACGATGGCGGCGGGTGATAAGGGAACCGGGGCTGGTACTGCTGCAGCGGCGGCGGCTTGCTGTGCTTTGGATGTGGCGGCGAGTGCGGGCGCGCCGACATGGGCATCTGCGGGGCCATGTACTTTGCCGGCTGGTGGAACGTGGTCTGCGGGCCGGCGGATCGCATGAGGCTGGGCGTCGAGAACCCTGGATTCCGCGCCAGCGCTGCAGGCGGTGGAAGCGAAATCGACATGGATTGTTGCGTGGGTGGCGGTGGCGTGTTATAGAAGCTGGTAGCAGGGTTTCCAGTGGCTGGACGATGATAATCGCGTGGGGATTGTTGCTGGGCACCGCCATGCTGGAGACGCGGCGACGCTGAGGGAGACCGCGCCTGCTGACTTGCTGGCGCGCTTGGCTGTGCTGACGAGTGCGGAAGCGCGGACAGGGGTGGCAGCGAATGATCGTGGGAGTCGCGCGGCGCGACAATGCTGGCCAGAGAATGGCCACCACGCCCCGTACCCAGCGATGCCAGCACCGTATCCATCGAACTCTGCAGCCGGCTCACGTCAGCTGCGAGCCGCTCCTGCGAGACCACTATTTGCTCGAGCAGACTCAGAATCCGCGGATGCAATGATGGGTCCTGCGCCTGCTGCTCGCTGAGCGTGTCCACCTCCATTTCGTGCGTGGTCATGACGCCCGTGCTGGGTGTTCGCTGCGGTGCCGAGGGGCGGACGGGGGCGGAGATGGGTGAGGGCGGCGACGATGAACCATCGGTCCGTGGCCGCTTACTGCCGTCCAGGGGCGACATGCGATTCAAGAATTATATGGGCCGTATGTGCTGCTGAGACCGTCCGCTGCAGAACTCGGTGTGTGGGGCGTGTACGGTGCGAGCGACGAAACAAGAAATGGAGCAAAATAATAGGCTGGCTAAATAGGACGCTTTTGGCCAGAGGAAATAAAAAAAGCCCCCACTGAACGGATAGAGTGCCGTAAAATAAAAAGGAACGAAAATGAGAAAAACTACAGGGGTGGAAGAGAGAAGAGGGCGTGTATTAATATAATGGAGGAACCGGTCATGTATAAACGCGTTTCACGACGAGAAAATGGCCCAGCAACTGACGGATTGTTGTAGAGCAAAAGGAAAAAGGCCCAAAGTGCATAAATTGTAATGGCGAGCAGTCAAAAGCAAGAAGCTATGCAGAAGGAGGATGCAAAAAGCTGGAGTACCTTTTTTTTAATTAGGTTCAAGAGCAGCAAAAAGGATAGGAGAAAAAGCCTGTCAAGGAAATCTTTTTTGCTTTCCTTCCAGCGCGAGGCAGAACCACAAGACTTTATCTCCCTGATGTTCGGAGACACATGCACAGACCCAGTGACTGAGCAAAAGGGAAAGGTGAGTGAATAAGGAGAAAACGCGAGTGGGGAAAAAAGTGGAGGGAAGAGTGGTTATATAATAATCAGAAAGGTGCAGACGCGTACAGCCGGTAGAATACTGCGCTGGTAGCATATAAGAAATCGATGCAGAAATAAAGAGAAGGGGGAGAACAAAGTATAAAAGCAAAAAGGCAAAGAGAAAAAGACCTGTATTTGTTTGCCTCCAGTGCTGGAAAAATTTTCTGCGTGCGCGTAAACAAATCCCTCTGCTCCAATTGAAAGAATATCGAAGTGGGATTCTTGAAAACCGCCCGGGGGGTAGCGGGGCAGAAGGGCGAACGCGTAAGAGCAGGAGTATTCGGCGAAAAAGCGGATGGCCAGGTTTTCCTATTGCATCAAGGCGAGCACAAGGCGACGTTTGCGAGCGAGGGGGGGTGATCAGCGCCTCCCCCCACCATCTTACGCACGAAATGGCTTGAATGCGGCTTGCCTTAAAGTTGCAAAATGGCAATCCCCTGTGCGTTTTTCGCTCTACACGCAATTGGCTAACCGATCGATTTTCCACTATGCCTCCGGACACGATACAGTGCGAAATGCGCGGACATAATAATGCAGACCGCAAACCGCGGGCTGTGGCGCTGAGCTTCGCTGATTGCCCCCCAATCGTGCTTTCATGCGACCATCCGATTCTTAAAATGATTTAGGAAGTGTCAACCAAGGAAAGTCCTTTTGGCCGCGGGGCCATGCGTGTGGATTGGCTGGCTGGCGGGCGGGCGGGGCACGCAACTCCAAGGATAGCATGCAGCGTGCGGGTCCAGCCAATGGGGCCGCTGTCCGTGCGCGAGGCGGGGGAATCCATCCTGCTCGCCACGCCGCAAAAATGGCCTCCAGCGTGCCGGCCGTCTCGCGCTGGTGCCGGCCAGTAGTTGCCCCTGCTGATAAACTAATATCCCGAGGTAGCGCCAAAAGGGGAGGGGCCAAAAAAGCCCCGGCGGTAATGCTGTGCCTCCCCTTGCAGCCTGCAGCCAAAAAGCATGGTGTGCACCAATTGGATCCTGGCACAGCGCCAGCGGCGATGGTTACCCGGAATGGTCAAGCGGACCGGGTGCTGCTATTTGCATCGTTGCCAGGCGATAGTGAGTCAGCCCTCGACAGCGGGGGAACCTGGGTGGAGGAATCCGAGTGGAGGCGCCAGCGGACCATGTGCGCTGACACGATTGCGATGTCCAGTGGGCGTGGGACGCTTTCTTTCTCTGCCCATGCTCGTCTGGCCATTTTAAGAGCGCGGGACTGTGCTAGGTGATCTCGGTAGGATTACAAACTGTCTTTTTATTTTTTATTTTTTTGGAGACCGGGCAATTCTTTTAGGGCACATATCCGATCGCTCGCAAGCCCGAACCCTACAGCTCGGAATTAGCTCAGCTGCATCATGCAAGCGGGTACGTCGCTAGCTGCGCAGCCACCGGTTCGCCTCTCCTTTTTCCTTGAGCAGCGGCACACCTTGTTTTCCCTTCAGAATTCGACGCAGAGCAGGTGGTGGTGGCCCAATAGGCAGCCAGCGAATCTGCGAGTGGGTCGCCTCGCTGCCCCACGCCTTTGTGGGCCATCCGCTGCTGCAATTGTTTTTCATCATAAAAGAGATATGGAGGGCAGGGAATACCTTGTCCACAACTTTCAGACCTGGAGGGATACACCGCCAGTAGTATCTCCTAAGGATACCCGAGCACAAAGCAGCTCTCCCCCCTCAAGGGCACCTGTGCGTGTTCCCCTGCTCTTGACAGTCTCTCTGGCAGGCTGCTTGACGCGTCTTGGCACTCAAAAAGAAAAAAGTCCTGCTCGGCTGCCTATAGGCTCGACAGATTTCGTATCTATTGCGGCATTTGTCCACAACATCCCTTTTTCGCCCTCTCGTCTTCTCTTATTTCTATACACTTGCTGAATGGCCCACCCCCTTTAAATTTTCATTTTTCTCCTTCTCAAGCATGGCGTATAGTCACGACAGCGACCGGACAAACACCCCGTCCGAGCACGAGCACATTCCAAGCCAGGGGCAATCTGCACTCGAGCATGCTTCCAAGCTCGCACATATCCTCGACAACAGCAGCAACAACAGTAGCAGAGACCGGTCGCTAGCCGCGGCCCGGTCAGAGTCCCCGCAGGCAGGCATGCAGGCGTACCACCGCTCAGCACGGGAGCCGAACGGCTCGCCAGCAATTAACAACCGGCCAAAATCCTCGCTCAGCAACGACGGCTCGGGGCGGCGGGCGTCGCCGGACGCAAGCCAGGCGGGCGGGCAGACAGCCCAGCGGCAGGCGGGCGACGTGCCGCCGGGGCTGCGGTACTCGCACAGCGAGGCGATATACGAGCGGTCGGGGCACAGCGACGAGGGCAAGGCCGGGTACGCGCTGTGGCTGCCATGGGAGGAATCGGCGCTGATCGACTGGCTGTACGAGCCCAGCAACCGGCGGCTGTTCAACGAGCCGCGACGCAAGAAGGACTGCCACGAGCGCATCATCCGCGACGTGCTGCCGAGCAAAACAAGCCGCGCTATCGAGGGCAAGATCCGCACGCTTGAGAAGCGCTACCAGCGGGCCGAGGCCGAGACACACCGGCCCGACTTTTCCACCAAGCACCAGGGCAAGCGCGCCGACGAGGTGGCCGAGGCATTATGCACAAACTACTTCAAGCTGCATGCCATCTTCAATCCCGCCGCACGCCAGGCCCCATGGCACAAGGATGGGCCCGGCGCCCGCTCGCCCAGCCTGGCCAGCACGTCGCTCAGCGTGCCACGCGCGTCGCCGCCGCGGATAGCCAGCGCCGAGTCGATGCCCCATGGGCAGCAGCTGGTCCGCAAGATCGCCCCCAAGCGCGGGCTCGACGACGACGACACGCCCACCATGCTGGGCGGCAAGCGCAGCCGCACCTTCCCCACCATGGCGCTGGTCAACGGCCGCTCGCCTGCCCAGTTCCTGCCTGCAAAGGCGCCGCTGCAGGCCAAGCAGCCGCAGCGCTCGCCGCTGCCCCTGCGGCTGCAGCAGCAGCTCGCCCCGCCGCGCCTATACGATCCGCTGGGCGAAATGCCTGCCCGTCCAGCCACGGCCACCTCGGCCACAATGCCCATCCCTGTCGTGTCTGCCCCACAGCCCACCACGGCGCCGCTCGGCGGGTCCATGCGCCAAGCCGCCCGCGACGACGAGGCGCCGCCCGCCCCGCGTGAGGAAATCGAATGGCTCCAGCTCAACCTCCGGCGCGAGGAGCTGGCCTTCCGGAAGCAGGCGCTGGAGCAGGAGCGTGTGCTGGAGGCCCAGCGCGTCCGGCTCGAGGAGCGGCGGCTAGAAATGCAGGCCCGCGAGGCTGACCTCGAGAGCCAGCGGCTCCTGGTGCAGCAGAAGCAGATGGACGTGCAGGTCGAGACACTCAAGGGCCTCACCAGCATGCTACACCAGACTGTCGCTAGCTTGCATGATGTGCTACGTGATCTCGCCCGACCCAGCCAATGACTTCGTTTTAGAATCTGCCAACTGTACCTTCCATGAATAGCTCTCCTCCCCTCCGCTCCCTCCCCTGTTCCCACACTAATTCCATATCGCTAGCTTATTGGCACAAATCAATGTTTGCTTTTCAGCCCTTCGAGAAAATCAACCGACTGAGGATTCGCTGTATTTTGGTTATCCTTCGTATCTAAATTTGGCATGTCTCCTCCGCACTCCACCCCCACACCCCGCTGCGAATCATGTGTTATTATTGTTACGGGAGGCCGCTAAATGAAAAACAACTCGCTGCTCAGTGGTGGTAGTGGGGGTAGTGGTCAGCAGCATCCAGATCCCGCCTCCCCAGCCACGCCTCCTTCACCGCCGCCGTCTCCTGCCGGACGCGATCGCTGTGCACCAGCGCCGTGACGGCCTGCAGGTCCAGCCCCAGCATCTCCACAATGAAATTCCCAATGTCGGTGTTCTCGTGGTTCCCCGCCAGCAGATGCGCATCCCTGCCGTACGCATACAGGTTGACGTCCACCGCGCTGTGCCCATGCGTCGACCATCCGAGCTGGGCGCGAGTCGACTCGGCGTCGCTCAGCAGCTGCCGCAGCCGCACCGACTCGGTCTCCTTGGCAACCGCCGAGATTTCGTCGTGCGTCGCGTCGGAAATCCCCATCCACTTGGGGAACACCGTGTCGCGCACAAACGCGTACTTGTCGCTGTCCTTGGTGCCCAGCGCCAGGATCTGCGGCGCAATGTACTCGATCGAGTGCTTGACTGGCTCCAGCGCATGCGGGTTCCACAGGTACTCGGGGTACTCGGCCGTCAGCTGCTTGGCCACCGAGAAGCCGCCAGTCTCGTGGTCCGACACGCTAACCATCACCGTGTCGGGGTTCTCGTCAACAAACTTGCGCACCACGGCAATGGCATCCCAGTACGCGATGATGTCACGCACATGCGCAGCCGGGTCGTTCGTGTGCGCTGCCATGTCGATGCGGCTGCCCTCAATCATCAGGAAGAACCCAGAGTCGCTGTCCTTGGTTGCCGACTTCAGGATCCGCAGCGCCTTGTCCGACATGTCCGCCAGTGACGGCTGCTCCTCAGGCTTCCGGTCAATGTCATAGTCCATGTGCGACAGCGCAAACGAACCCAGCACCGGCAGCACCTCCTTGGTGGTCTCCAGCTGGTCAAACGCCTTGCGGTCCTTCAGCACCCGGAACCCAGCCTGCTTCGCCTCGCTCCACAAGTCGCGGTTGTCCATCCGGCAGCTGTCGTTGCCGGCGCTCTGCGGCAAAAAGTGGCACCGCCCGCCGCCAAACATCAGGTCCACCACGGATCCCAGCGAGTAGTTGCCAATCTGGTACTCGGCAATCAAATCTTCCATGTCGCGATGCAGCACATGCGACGAGAACGCCGCCGGCGTCGCATGCGTAATCCGGCTCGTCGCCACCAGCCCAGTAAGCATCTTGCGCTGCAGCTTCGCTGCCTCCAGCACCGTGCCGCACGGCGACTCGCTGTCCATCACGCCAATAGCGCCATTGTACGACTTGTGACCACACGAAAACGCCGTTGCGCCTGCTGCAGAGTCCGTTACCAGCGAGCTGCTCGACCGCGTGCGCGACGAGCCCACAAGGATCTCGTCCAGCGGGCTCTGGAACCCGACCGGCAGCTTGTGCGTCTGCTGCCAAAAGTTGCGTGCCATCGTCTCAGACGCTGGCCCAAACCCGTCGCTGATCATCAGAATCACATTGCGCTTCTTGGACCGCCGCATCCAGCTGATGCCGTCGAAATACAGCCACACCATGCCAAACATCGAGACCGTCACCAGCGCAACCACTGTGACCCAGAAGCCCTTGCCCTACACCCAATACGCTTGGACAAGTGAGTTTAAATGTGTCTTACAAACAGTTACACCCTGTCTAGTCCCTTCCGCTCTCCCCAAAAATAAGCCACTGGCTGGCTGAAATTTGACGCCTTACCTTTCTCAAACGCCGGCGGGCGCCCAGACTCGCGCCGTAATAAAGCGTGTCGTTATCCGACACCTCCATCGCACCCGGGTGCGTTCCAGAGCCAAGGAACTCGTCGTGGTCCTCAAAGTCGCTCATCTCGCCTGCCTCCTGCCGCACCAGACTATGGCGCCCTTCGTGACTGTCAGAACTGGCCCGTGTAGGCACTGCCGCATAGGGAATCTGTCCCTGGGACCTGGGTTTCTCGGGAAGACGAGGTGCCATGGCGAGCGAAAAAAAAAAAAGGGGTCTGAAATTAAGGAATAACGTCTGGCGAGTTGTAAAGAAAAAGGTTTGTTCAAAAGGGAATTGCAAAAGTCAAAAACAAATGTAAAAAAGGGGAGGAATATAAAGGCGAAGGGGAAAGAGAAGAGGTGTGGTTAAGGAGTAAAGCAGAGCGAAGGAGTCTTGGAGAGCCGGAGCGAAGAAAAGGCGAAGGCTTCAGGATGTCCGCACTGCCGTTGCTGCGCTACAGCCAAAGGCCGTTATCGCACGTGTGCCGAAAAGCCGCACTATCTATTCCGTCAGCTGACTGATAGGCAACAATCTGCTTTGTGGAAAACAAAAGTTGCTAATATCCTTCGCCTCACAAACACCGGCGGCGGCTTTACTGTCTTGTGTCGTTTGGGCAGAGTGCGGATTTCCTAGCGCAGTTTTTTTTGTTTTGATTTGGTCACTTATTCAATGTTTTAGACACAAATGCAGGCTGCGCCTCACTGCCGTGCCAGCAGCTCCTTGACCATCTGCTTTGTCTGCCTGGCATCCAAAAACTCTGAATTCCGGATCGCATTGGTTACCAGGATCGTGGCCGCCGGCGTCTCCGCATGCACCCACACCCTTCCATTCAACCCCACCGCTGCCTCAAACGGCACCTCGTCGCCCAGCGCATTGAGCACAGGCGCCTGCGCATCCATCAGCCGCCTCGCCAGCCCCAGCGAACACTGGAACACAAAGCCGCTGCTCAGCTCGCCATACCCCTCGGCCTTGCCCGTGTTCGAGTTGTAGCACTCAATCTCCGGGTCCATCACCGGGTTCGCCACCACTACGCGACCATAGACAACCGTTCCGACGGCCAGGTTCGGCTTGTTGCGCTTGGTCGCGCCCTCAAACGCCAAAAGCGGGAGAAGCGCGTCGTGCGCCGATCCAATGTCCACCCGGTAGCCTTCGCCGTGCCGGGCCGTGACCACACCAACAACAGGCTCGCCTTCAGCCGGCACATATCGCCGCTTGTTGCTGACGACCCAGTGCTGGTGCGTCTCGGGGTTGCTGTGGAGGACGCCGGCCGAGATCGAGGTGACCGAGTCGTTGATTTGCGTCAGCCCCGGACCCAGGCGCACGACCGAGTCGTCACCGTCGCCGGTCTCCATGTGTATCGTTGTGTCGATGACATCGCCGGGGATAACCACCTTTGTGTCCGCCATGCTGATATGTGTTAAAAAGGGGGATTGGGAACAAGTGCTAAGGCGAAGGCAGCGCGTCTGTAGGCGCTTGCGGAAATACCCTGTGCAAGAACAAAAAAAATTCTGGGACATGGGCGCGGTGTTGATCCGGTGATTAAAAGAGCAGATTCACGCAACGGGAAGGCACATGGGTAGGAATAGGCGCCGAAAACGAGGAACGGCGGAGCATGTGAATGAAGTGTCCGCTCCGTCTGTTCCGTGCCCAGATACAAAACCGACACACAAACCGCTCTTTGCTGTTTTGCTGCATTCCAGCTCCTCAGCCTCAATTACTCTTTCTCCACCCCTCTTTATCTCCACCCCTAATAATGGCCCACCTCAACGACGACGAATTCGACGACCTGCTCGACGATGCCCTTGAGCAGTTCACCGCGCCCGCACCCAAGCCTGCGCCCAAGCCCGCCGCCGACAAGCCTGCAGAGTCCTCCTCCGGCTCGACAGAGACCACCGAGGATATAGCCAGCTTTGAGGAGGAGTTCGCACGCCAGCTGACAAAGGGCATGGAGGACCTGCTCAAGACCAACGGCGGCGACAGCTCCGAGAGCGACCAGATGAAGTCAACCATCGACCAGCTGCTCAAGGACATGGCATCGCTGCGCACCGACAATTCCTCAATCCCGGCCAGCGCTGCTGCTTCTGCTGCGCAGGAGGCTCCAGCCACGCCCTCCTCCGAAGAGCCGCTGTCGTTCCAGGACAAGATCAAGGCCACCATGGATAAGCTCAAGGAGAGCAACGAGATGGCCGACGCTGAGACTGCCGATTTGTTCGGCGGCGATATGATGGAGGAGCTGATGCGGCAAATGGACTCGCTGGGCGACGACACGCAGCTGGACTCCTTGGTTGACGATGTCATTGGCCAGCTCATGTCCAAGGACATGCTGTACCAGCCGCTCAAGGACCTGGATGTCGAATACCCAAAGTACTTGGAGAAGAATAAGGACACGCTGTCCAAGGAGGACTGCGAGCGGTACGAAAAGCAGCACGGGTATGTCAAGCAGATCCTGGAAATGTTTGACAAGATCACCGACGGCACCGTCAACGACCCGAGGATTGTGGACCTGATGCAGAAGATGCAGGACTGCGGGCAGCCGCCAAATGAGCTGCTCAAGGTGCTGTCGCCCGATATGGAGCTCGACGACAACGGCGAGATTAAGGTGCCTGAAGCACCCAATTGTTCGATCATGTAGGCTCTTCTATAGTCGTGTTTTTAACAACGAAACCTACCTGCACCTTTTCGTGCGTGTGACTGGAGCAAGCCGCTTCTCTTCTCCGCAATCCCTCATTTCGCAGCACATTTTATTTCCTTCACTCGTAATTCAGCATACCTTTCGGCAATGAAATGCAATGTTTGCAAGAACGCCAAGCAGAGATACTATTGCCTTGCCTGCCTCCAGGACCGCATACGCCAGCACCGCTGGCTCCTAGAGCAAGTCCCGGACGCCTCACTGCAGCACACCGGCACGCACGAGCTGCTCTACGACCACCACACCATGCAAATGCGTGGCCACCACCAGCGCATTTCCGGTCTACGAACGAAAATATCTGCCCGTGAGCGACAAATACAAGAAGCCCAAACACAGCGTGACCTGCTTGCTGCCACCATCGCCCAGCGGCGCGCACAGCTTTTAGATGCCACGAAGAGCAGCCGAACGCACCTTGCCGTCGAATTGCAGCAGGCAGCAGATGGCGAACAGAAGATGGCGGCAAGGAACCAGAAGGTCCAGTTGATGCTACGCAAAGACAGACTCATCCTAGCCAATGCACTGTGTGACATTGTCGGCCTGCAGCTCGATGAACCAGCAGACGACATCTACGTGCTGCTAGGTGAAGGAGATAGGCTGTTCGGGCTGCCATGGCCGCGCCGTGAGGACTGGGCAAAATATCCGAATGACTACATCAATGCGTGCGTCGGCCATGTCATACATATATTCAGCGTGCTGACGCACTACATGCATATAGACTTGCCATTCCTTGTGTCGAAGCGCGGACCCAGCCTGGTGATTCGTCCGCACTGGCGCCATGTCGATGCACAAGAAGCCACCCTGACAATCGCCGATAGCAATCTCACCAGCTTCATTGCCGGTCTGGCCATGCTATTTTACGACATTGCCTACGTGTGCCACTGCCAGGGCGTGAGAGTCGCGCTAGAGCAGGTCACAGACGCAGTGCGGAATTTGCGCCGGGCTGTGGTGGCTCTCGGCGACAACGATAATGATGGAGCGGAGCTGTTTGGGATGGATTTGTATGATATCGTCGAGGTCATTATGCGCATGTACACGGAAAGTGGGAGAGAGAATGAGGATGTATTGAAGCCGCAGGTGCATGAGACCCTGAGGCAATTGCATGTATGCGACGATGCAGTCGATAATGTCGAGTATGAAGATGAGAATTGGGCAATTGTGTGAGCTGTATATACGAATATTAATTATGAAAATCATTAAAATGATGCGACACATGACATCACAGCTGATTTAACTGCACACTGGTATATGAACGTACTGTGTGGTTTTCAAGGGGGAGACATGGTGTGGCAAACACCTAGTTTCATCACATTTCAACGATCGTCCAATTAAATGCGCCATTACATAGTATACCATACATTACTCGTTATTTGGATAGTTATCTAATATATATCGCAAAGGCCCTTGCGGACAACAGAAGCAAAAAAGCTAACCTCAAATGGTGCCATATCCCTTCAGCAAGAGAACAACAGCTTGTCGGCAGATGCTGCCTTTTAGCTTTATACAATTTCACCTCCCAGCACCAATCCACATGGCAGCCAGGCGAACATGTCGGTGGTCGTAATCTCTGTCCATACCGTCTGGTTCTGAGTGCTGCTGACATAAGAAATCAGACAACACCTGTGCCCCTTATCTCTTAACCCTCCACGATTTATGCTTGTTAATCTAGCCATGTGCCCAGCGCTTCTAAGGAAGAAAATCTCACGTATGACAAGCACTTGTGCTGTTTCTGAAAGCCTGTGAGGAAGTGTACTTGTCTATTCTACCTGCTCACTATGTCGTACTCAACAGCCAGCTAAGCAGGAACTCGCTACTCAGAAACCCAGTATGAAAGGAAAGACTACCATTATGAAATTCTCCCATCCTCATTCCATCTTCTCAAAATTCCGTTGTTAGCTGTTTATAATGCCTAGCAAGACATTTGGAAACCTGCAAGGTAGCCTTCTCGCCAGGATTTTGGATTTAGCCAGCACAGTATCTCTGACTCCACACCCTAGGAAAGCATGTTCCCAGCATGGGGGTGCAGCATTCAGGCGGTTCGCCCAGTACCTTCATATGCTGAAATCGCCGAGCTATAGTCCCTACCGTAACAGCAGTCGATATGCTGAGTCTGGAGGGCTGTATATCGCAGGAGCTGTATCCACCATACGAATGGCTATATGTTCACAACAAGCACCAGGACGACAGATATCCAGGGGTTCAGTCAGATTGTCATGAGCATCTAGATACCTCGCCTGGAGTAAAGTTGATGGCCTGCAACTTGACACTGTCTGCAGCAACCAGCCAAAAACATATACCTGGTTTTGGTGCCTCTGCCATCCAGCGTCTCTCAGTGGCTAACATCAGAAACTGCACTTTTGGCAGAAATTCACACTGCGAGGAGCAGCAGCTTTTCATTTCACTCATCCTTGGATCATTTTCCATCCACGCAATCCTTTGAGGCACTTTTCCCAGCAAAACCAGGTCCAAAACAGAGCAGGCAGCACCCCATTTCCCTATGTCTGAGAACATTCATAATTGGATAACCCGGTATGCCTTGGCCAGAAGGTACTCTCACTATTCCACAGCGCTCCATTAGAGCACTGCCATCTACAGCTCCTGCAAGTACTACATGAGCCTCCAGAATCTGGCGCTGCCTATTTCTGCACCTGGTTTGACGACCGGCTCGCGATTGAGGACGGCAATGCCTCCAGCACAGAAGGATCCGATAGCGAGGACAACCCAGAGTACTACACTGATAGCGGTAGCAGGCCCTGGACTGGAGAGTAGGGATACGCGATGGCTATGGTGTATACATGCCAGATCCAGGCAGGATACTGCCTATTCTTTCCCCTGGATTGGTGTGTTCTCTGAAAAGGCGTAGGCTGTCGGATCTGCCTATGAGGAGAAGCAGGAGGATGGAACACGACCATGCACCAGGTGCTTTCATGGCCTGTCGCCAGAAACAGCAGACACCCAGCCAGCCAGCAGCATATTGGAGCAGCCTGATATTGGGACTGGAGAGATGGTGCAAAGGGAGACAATTCATTGAGACTGATTCAGCAACTGCCAGGTATTCGCAAGGCTTCTGTAGTCGACGAGTATGTACCAGCGGTCCAGAAGGACATCAGTCTCTTAGGGCTGCCTATTGAGGTAGGTATTTTCCAAAAGCAGATGTATAGTCAGCAGCATGTGTATCCCCTACACTCACGTCGATCATGTCTATTGGTTGAGCAAAAAGGCTGGAGATGTTAGATACCGCTTGTAAGCGCAACTGCCATGCAACTGACGAGCAGTGTGTGTCCAGATCTAAATGGCAGACAGCCAAACAGGCAATCCACTGACAAATTGACGAGGTGACTGGAGAGAAGGCAAAAGTCATGACAGGATCCACGAAGGACACGACCTAGATTTGGATATGAGCAACGGTAGCTTGGTGTAAGGTAGCAAGACCGCTGCATACAGTATAAGGGAGCAATAGGTAGAGAGATCATCGTCATCAAGGTGGGGACTGGAGGGAATCCAGTGATGGCGTCGTTCCAGACTGAACACTGTATTTTAAGAGGTTTCACGGTAAATGCACAGCTGTGCATATTTATTGAGTGTGGAGTTTATGAGACTGATGCCTTTTACACATTAGAGTACTTGCTCAAGGAATACTCGACCAAAGTACAATGAATTGTTCTTCTAACGTATCCCAAAGGCATTTTAGGCTAGGATATGAGGATCAGCTCGAATGGGTGAGCTAAACAAGAAAAAAAAGAGATATCTCGCATACAGACACCTTTTTTGGTGCTCTACATAATTGGCATACTCTATTCATTTGCCTGTGTGCAAAGTATGTTCAGCTACATTGTAGTCGATATCAATATTGCACACTCAAGCGTAAAGCATACTTAGCGTATAAATATAGGTGTGATACTGTACGCGACCAGTCTGTCGAACAAGTATTGAAATCCCAACAAATATAAATCGACCTGAAAAAGAATGATATCTGCAATATCATGAAAATACTATCTCTATTCGCGGATATTGCTCAATCACGTCCATAAGCTTGGTGATCACTGTTTCTGCCACAAAACAAAGATTTCAGAGTTCGCAATTTTTTACAGCCAATTCCTAACTTTCTGCTCAGCCTCACTGTACACTCTGCAATAATTAGTAATGGTTCAGGTAGCCGAGAGCGAGGATGTGACATGCCTGCCAATGTCGCAGCAAGACGAGTGGAAAGACGTGGTACCACTCGCCCAAGAGGAGACTGCCAGCCCCGTCTGCCCGATTGCGTATGCTGAAGACTACAAAGAAATGATGGACTATCTGCGCGCACTGATGGCCAAGGGTGAGATTTCGCAGCGCGCGCTGAAATTGACCAGCCTGGTGATCGAGGAGAACCCAGGGCACTACACGGTGTGGGTGTACCGCAAGAAGCTCGTGCGTGAGCTGCAAGTAAACATGGAAGATGAGCTCTCGTGGGTAGCCGATCTGTCAGCAATGCAGCCGAAAAACTACCAACTCTGGCACCACCGCGAGGCCGTTGTGGAAATGCTGTTAGATCCAGCCAGCATACAGGGCATGTCGCAGGACGACCGTGTTGCGATCCCAGTGCTGCGTCGCGAGCTTGGATTTCTGGCGGAGTCGCTGGACGAGGAGTCGAAGAACTTCCACGCATGGGCATATCGGCAGTGGCTTGTGCGTACATACGGGCTGTGGGACCAGGAGCTGGCGTTTGTGGCGGTGAAAATCGACGAGGACATACGCAATAACTCTGCGTGGAACCAGCGCTACTTTTCGCTAGTTGCTGGCGGCTCTAGCCTGAGTGCTGACGTTGTGGAGCGCGAGTTAGCCTATACGCTGGAGAAAATCAAGCTGGCACCGAACAACGAGAGCCCGTGGTCGTTCATTGTCGGGCTGCTGTTGCGTCACGCGCCGGAGAAGCTGTACGAGTCGCTGTTGCCGCAGATCAAGGCCTTGGCGGCCGACGAGGAGTACCTGACCGCGATTAGTGGCACTCCCTTCTACTGGGCAACACTGGTTGATATCTACGAGCAGCAGGCGAAGGATGTCCCAGAGAAACAAAAGGAGGCGATTGAGCTTGCATCCAGCGCGTGCGATGTGCTGGCGACTGAGTGCGATCTGCCGCGTCAAAAGTACTGGCAGTTCCGCCAGACACAGCTCTGAGGAGGAGGTTATTTTGTTTTACTGAGAGATCTTTGAATAGTACTCTGCTGTCAGAAACGACGGCATATTTTCCATACGAGTTATTGAAATCTCCTGGCTGTTGCTGTCATATGCAATCCGGTACTGCGTCTCGGGGCCGTCCTTGACCACATTCTGCTTGATAGAGCTGAGTAGGCGATCAGCAAAGTTCATGCACACGCTGGCCTCCCACATGCGCTTCTTGTTGCGCACGAGCCGCGGAATGTCGAGAGTCTTGAAATCCTGGACACTCTGTAGCACGCCGTCGTCGCCCCTGAACCCGACGGTGACGGTCGGGATTCCGGCGATGAACGACTGTGCCCAGAACTTGAGCAGCTTGAATCGCTCAAACGTCTCGATTTTGCGCGGCGAGTCCAAAAGCCCGCTGGTTTTGAGTTCGCGGTAGTAGCGGTTAGGGAACTCTGCAGGCTTCTCGCGGTCTATGCAGTCGACTTCCGCACCGGAGATGATAGAGTTGTTGCCAAGTGTGATTTTGAACACAGAGCAATACTCTTCGTGGGTATCGACGATTCTGTTGGCTCGCTGTTCCAGAGCCGGATCTTTGGGCAGCAGCTGGCTGGGCGGTTTGTCGATGGTGCTCAGAGTTTCGAAGCGGTAGCCGCTGTACATTAGTTTCTGGTGCCATGCCGAGGAGCCGTCGCGCTGAGCAATCATGTCGTCAGTGACGTTATCTTCGATATAGATGGTTTTACCAACGCGCATTGCGTTCATCGACCACGAATCGCGCAGGCTGTACGGCGTGGTGAACATCCTGGTCAACATGCCACGATACATGACGAAATCAGCATTGGTGTCCCGCTGTATGTCCTTCAAATGGCCCAGGGCTGCCAGCAGTCCGTCAATGTGCTCGTTGATAGTGTGGTCGCGCTTGATTTGCTTTTCAAAACTATCAAACAGGCAGGGCCGCGGGGAAAGAGATGCCGGGTAGTAGTACTTCAGCTCTCTGTCGCTCATCTCTACGGTGCGGTTCTTGATGTAACTGAAGGAGACAACCTCCTTGGGCTCGGTGAAGCGTGGGCAGGCGCGACGGTACTGCGACAGCGGGTGGATGGGGATGCGAGCTACGGGTAGATGCATGTTTGCAGGCTGTTCTGTTCGGGGTTGCTTCGGTGCTGCGGTATGATCGACTGTGGTTCCTGGGTGAGCACGCTTCAGGGATGGTGCATCAGTAGCATCACCAGAGCTCATGCTACGAGTAAAGGAAGATGAACAAATTGCAGGAAAGTGTTGTGTCATCATGAAAATGAGTCAGCCACATGTTTGTTGTGTTGACGCTATATTGGGCCTGGGATTCATTGTGGGTGGTGGCACTGGTCGTGTGAGCCCTCCAGGGAATCCGGCATGTCTGCACTACCCCTTTCGCCTTGGGTCCGCCTGGGTCCATCTTGCGCTGCATTTACGGCCAGGCTAGCCAGGCTCCGTCAGTTCTGTTGGGAGCATCGGTGTCAACCACTGTAGACACCGAGTGCATTTTCAGAATGTTCCCTCAGCTGCCTATGCCAGGATCTCATGTGCGAATTGTCTGCGAGGTTGATGTCCTGATTCTGCTGAGAGGTGTCTGTGCGCAGGCACCATATCAGAATCCAGTGAGCCAGGCTATTGACGAGGCTGTGTTTTCTGGAGCGGCGGTGGTCCGTCCTGGCATTTCCAGTGGATTGAATACCAGAATTCTGCTCTATGGCGAGTGAGTCATTAGGATCGTTCCGCCCAGCACGCCTGGGCTTGAGCATAAGAATGTGCTCTTAAAAGGTTCGAGGCACGACCTCTGGCTCTGCTGTCTTTTCGCTATCCTACTTTCCATACTCGAATTCAATAGCGTCACCTTTCTATTTACAAATGACGTCGCAAAAGCTGTACTTGCTAGACTACGGAGCCGGCAACGTGCGCAGCCTGCTCAATGCGGTGGAGAAGATCGGATACAGCATCGAGTACATCCAGACAGCCGAGGACTTTGACAAGGCTGACAAGATCATCTTCCCGGGAGTCGGTGCATTCGGGTATGCCATGCAGGCTCTGCGCGCCAAGGGGTTTGTCGAGCCGCTCAAGGCATATGTGGCATCGGGACGGCCCCTGATGGGTATCTGCGTGGGCATGCAGGTCCTGTTTGACGGCTCCGACGAGTCGCCGAGCGAGCCCGGCCTGGGGATCTTCGAGGGCCAGGTCAAGTTATTCGACAACTCGACAAAGACTGTGCCGCACATGGGCTGGAACGCCACGCAGATTGTGCACAGCACTGAGGCTCTGGCAGCGCCGGCTCTGAGCGACCAGTCGCGGTACTACTTCGTGCACTCGTATGGCGTGCCATATACGGGTCAGGGCTCGCAGACAGAGTTTGTGCATAGTGCGACTCGGTACGGCGACGAGGTTGTAGTCAGCTCAGTATGGAAGGGCAGTGTGTTTGCGACGCAGTTCCATCCGGAGAAATCGGGCGCCGCCGGCCTTGCTGCGTTGAAATCATTTATCGAGAGCGATCTGGTGCGGCCAGCCAGCGCCAGCCCCGCTGCTCCGCCGAGTAGCATCCCTGAGGCCTTCACTGTGCGTGTGATTGCTTGCCTGGATGTCCGTGCTAACGACGTCGGTGATCTTGTTGTAACCAAGGGCGACCAGTACGATGTGCGCGAGAGCGCTGATAAGGGCGGCGATGTGCGTAATCTGGGCAAACCCGTGGACCTGGCAAGACGGTACTTCGATGAGGGCGCCGATGAGATTGCATTCTTGAACATCACCAGCTTCCGCAACATGCCGTTCAAGGACACGCCGATGCTGGAGGTCCTGCGACAGGCGTCGCGCTGTATCTTCGTGCCCCTGACCATTGGTGGTGGTGTGCGTGATATTGTCGACCCCGATGGCGAGCACATGTGGCCGGCGGTTCAGGTCGCTGGCGAGTACTTCCGGTCGGGTGCTGACAAGGTGTCCATTGGCAGCGATGCTGTGTATGCCGCCGAGCGGTACCTGAAGAGAATCGCCGATGGCGAGACGCCGCTGGACGGGACCACGGCGATTGAGCAGATCGCTGAGCGCTATGGCCGCCAGGCTGTGGTGATCTCGGTGGATCCCCGCCGCGTCTACGTCAGCGGACCCGAGGACGCTCCTGCCCACCATGTTGTCAAGACTGCATTTCCGGGCCCTAATGGCGAGCAATTCTGCTGGTACCAGTGCACTGTCAAGGGCGGCCGAGAGGGCCGCGATATCGACGTGCACCAGCTGGTCACCTCCTGCGAGGCCCTGGGTGCCGGTGAGGTGCTGCTCAACTGCATGGACAAGGACGGTACAAACTCAGGCTACGACCTGGAGCTGATTGGCGATGTGAAAAAGGCTGTCAAGATCCCGGTCATTGCTAGCAGCGGTGCCGGAAAGCCCGAGCACTTTTCCGAGGTTGTCAAGGCCACTGCTGCCGATGCCGTACTGGCTGCGGGCATCTTCCACCGCCGCGAGGTGCCGATCGCCGACGTCAAGGCTCACCTGAAGGCCGAGGGCATTCAGACCAGAAACGCTTAGTCTACAAATCCATAGATGTCCTAATTTTTCTCCATAACTCAGCACACGCCAGAGTGGGGCTCCTTCGATCGGAGAAAAAATTTTCCCTTTGCACCAGATCGTTGCCTAGCCTGATCTCACTATTCCAACCAGCTCCTTACATCCCTTACACATACATCCCGCAGCCATGGCTGACGTTGAAGGCACAATCTATTCGATAGCCCTTGAGGAGGCACAGGGCGTTGACAACGAGCAGCTACGCGATGCGTTTCCCGAAAGCGTGCAGCTCGAGGCCATCGTCAACGGCGTCAACCGGCTTCTCCAAAAGGGTATGCTTGAGCTACTGCAGGTTGGAAACCAGGTGCGGTACCGCGCCGTGCGCAGCGACGAGCTAGCGCGGCTGGCAGGCCTGACGACCGACGAGCAGCTCGTGTATAAGCACATCCAGGCGAGCAAAAACGAGGGCATCTGGGTGCGCACGCTGAAAATGAAGACCAACCTTTTGCAGGGTGTGATTACACGGGCGCTGAAGACGCTCGAGCAAAAGGCGCTGATCAAGTCGGTGAAGTCTGTCAAGCACCCGACGCGCAAGCTGTATATGCTGATTGACATGACGCCGTCGTCGGAGATCACGGGCGGGCCCTGGTATACGGACCAGGAGTTGGACACCGACTTTATCAACCAGCTAGCAAAACAGTGCTATCAGTTTATCTACGCAAACAGCTACCCGAAGCACAACCCGCAGGCTATCTACCCTGCATCGTATACAGGATTCAAGACTTCCTCGCAGATCAAGAGGTTTATCTCGGGCCACAACATCACCAACGTTGATCTGAGCGACGAGAATATTGAGGAGCTGCTGACCATGCTGGTGTATGATGGCAAGATCGAGCGGATTGCTGCTGCCTTTGAGATGGATGCGGGCAAGACATCGTCCAGCGGCAAAGACTTTATGTATCGTGCGCTGAGGATCACTGACAAGGACTCGCCATTCACTGATATCCCGTGCGGGCGGTGCCCAGTCTTTGACAAGTGCAGTGATACCGGCGTCATTACCCCGGGCAAGTGCGAGTACTTTAAAAAGTGGCTATCATTCTGAGTAAAACTCCATCGGTCTACATAATACATGGCTATTGGGTGTACATGTGATCAGAACCATATTTGGAATATTTGATAGTGGTCAGTTGATTTTTGTAACTGGTGATTTACCGCATTTTAGCCATCTAGATTGCAATTTCTTTTATTACACTCATATCATGGGACGCTGGACGGACAAACCGTACATTGCACAGAGCGAATGGGCAAATGCCCATAGCGAAGGAGGCATGTCTTTTGGCGGCAAGAAGACGCAGATCGAATCAATCAAGGATGCCGCGCAACGCCAGCCGTTTGATAGCTGCACACTTTCCTTACGGCCATTTACTGAGCCTGTGTGCACTCGGGACGGCTCTGTATTCGAGCGCGACAACATCGAAGCGTACATCAAAGAATACCACAAACACCCGGTGACTGGAGAGCCCTTGGCAGCAACCGATCTGGTTACACTGAATTACCACAAGAACCAGGACGGCAAGTATGTCGACCCGGTGTCGCTGAAGCCGTTCAGCGAGTTTTCAAAGATTGCAGCCAACGCAAAAAGCGGGAATGTGTATCTGTGGGAGTCACTCGAGGAGTTCAATATCAAGGAGAAAAATTGGACGGATTTGGTCAGCGGAGAGCCGTTCAAGCGCCAGGACATTATCGTTCTACAGGATCCAAAGGCAAAGAAGAAGGCCGTCGTTGCTCAGGGCAAAGAGAGCACATCCGGTGCTACAAAATCTGTGAAGCCCGGTACCCCTGCAGCTCCAAAGAGCACGGAGAAACGGCCATACAACGCAGCCAGCTACTCGAAGGGCCAGACTGCAGCGTCGTTCACATCGACTACAATGACGCCGGTGACCAAGAACGAGTCCGACACGATTGGTGACGAGGAATTCATGTTTGCGCGGGTCAAGGACAAGGGCTATGCGCGCATAGTAACCGACTTTGGCGACATTAACCTGGAGCTGTACTGCGACAAGACCCCTATCACCTGCTACAACTTTATCAAGCTCGCGCAGTCCGGCTACTATAAGGGCGTAAAGTTCCACCGCTCAATCAAAAACTTTATGCTGCAAGGCGGCGACCCTACCGGAACAGGCCGTGGTGGCAAGTCCTTCTGGGGCAAGGACTTTAAGGACGAGATCAAGCAGGGCAAGTCGCATTCAGAGCGCGGCGTCCTGTCGATGGCCAACCGTGGACCAAACACCAATTCATCGCAGTTCTTCATTCTGTATAGGGCTGCCACGCACTTGGATGGGAAGCACACGATATTTGGCCGTGTCGTTGGCGGGCTGCCTGTGCTGGCCAAGATCGAGGCTGTGCCAACTGATAGCATGGACCGGCCCGAGAAAGACGTTGTGATTAAGGACGTCAAGGTGTTTGTGGATCCGTTTGGCGAGTTCCAGAAACGACTGGAGCGCAAGATTGAGCATGAGGAAAGCGAGCAGGCGCTGAAGGAAGGTAAGCGCAAACGCACAGAGGAAGAGGAGCTGGAGCATGAGCGCAATACGACTACATGGCTCGGAACAAAGGTGCCATCGCGCTCTTCAGAACCCAGGGCCGACCCGGCAGATGGGTCAACTGCCACAGCGTCCAGGCGTGGCGTTGGCAGGTACCTGAAGAAGGTGCATCTCGATAATCCAAAGCACGCAGCAGACGCTGAACAAGAGTCCAACGCACAGAGCGGGTACAAGTTTGGTGATTTCGGTGACTGGTAACTCGATCTCAATAAATGGCAGCTATAATACAATTGGCTAAAGCGATGCTGAGCTTCCCCACACACCCAGATCATAAAAGTATGCGTGCTCGCCGCGAGCCAGCTCCTCCAGGACCCGGTACGCCCGCGCATTGGCGTACGGGACCCTGACTCGCGGGTGGAAGTAGCGTGCAGGCAGTCCGGTGACAGGGCACAGCGGTGGGTCCTTGATCAGCATTCGGCGGCTCCACGGGTTGACTGGGTAGTGCTTGTCATCGATCTCGTCCAGCGAATACTCCGTCTTCACCTCCCGCACCAGCGGCTCTCCAGAACTGACAGCCGCTGACTTCCAGTGGACAACCGGCTGGATGATAAGCGGTGCCTTGCGTGCACTGGCCGCCCTCTGTCGCATCTTTTCCTCAGCCGCCATCTCCTGGAACTCTTTCAGCTTCTCCATGTTCAGCTTCTCCGTCTGCTTTGCCTCCTCCAGCAGCTCCTCTTGCGTCAGCGCCGCCTCCTCTGCCTTCTTTGGCTTCTTGTGCCTCCGCTTAATGTCTGCCATCACCTCGCGCTCGTGCTTCAGCATGTCACTCTCCTTTGCCTTGCGCACTGCTGACGAGCGGCTTGAAAACCGCACCGCAAATTCCGGCGCCTTGGATTTGCGCGTCGAGTCGCTGTCAGAAGGCTCCTTCTTCGCTTTGGTCTTGAGGCTGGCGAACCGCGGCACGATGCGCTTCTTCGCCAGCTTGCGCTTTTGCCTGCGCTCTGCCTTGGCGATCAGGGCTTCAGCCAGTTTGCTGGCGTCGGCGGCCGCGTGCTCGACCTCGGAGTCCGTTTCTTCGAAATCGGAATCAACCACATCCTCCTCATCGCCCTTCTTGACGAAATCCTCGTCTTCGTCGCTGCCAGCAATCTCGCCGCTGTCGAGCTTGGCCTGCTCTTCCTCAACCATTGTTCGCAGCTTGTTGCCAGCATTGGCACGCCGGGATCGTTTTGCCGTGGCGCTCATAGTTGTATAGATGTGAAAAGGACGAGCTGAAGTTAGAGGGTTCAAGCATGCAAGCCTCATAGCGGCCCTTGGGTTACCATCACCGCCATGTACCTCATCGATAGTTGCCAGCTAATTGGAGTATGGGGCGCCGGCTGATTTCGACATTGCCGCCATCATTCGGCATGTAGCAGACATAACATCTCGGCTCGACCTAGCATATTACTCGCGTCAGGTTTCGGCCATTCACTAAGAGCAATCCCAGTCCAGCATCAACATTGATACGAAACATATGGTCCATTGGCTATTGATATTGGTAGTGGTAGAAGGATAGTAACGAAGACACACCCTTGCTTAGTTGATGTCGAGGATCTTCTTGAGCTTGATAATCAGTGCCCACTCCTCCTTGGACACGTCATTGCGGAAGCTCTCCTTCAGTACGTTGATACTGCCACGAGTGATGTGCGAGTAGATCTCGTCCTCATCGGTGAAGTGGCGACCGTACATCTTGGGCGTGTCATAGACAGGGCAGTCAATGCGGACAGCGACACCAGCACCAGACTCGCCCTTGCGCACGACCTCGACCTGCTTGTGGTTGATCTCCATGCTGGAAACCTTGCCCAGGTTGATGATCTCGCGGGTCTTGGTCTCGGGGTCCCACTTGGCGACGCACACCGGCGTCCCCTGGCGCAGCTGGCCCTCAACGACGTCGCAGCCGATAATCAGCGGGTCGCGCTTGTTGAAAGCGGCGCCCTTGATCATCTTGAGCGTGCACGGGAAGATAGCCTGCGGCGCCTGGTCCTTGCGCTTCTGCTCCATGATTTCGGCGATTGTACGCGGTGAAGGCATCAAACAAATGGTAGATAATGTCGGCCTTGAACACCTTGACACCAAACTCGTCGGCCAGCTCCTCAGCCTCCTTGTCGACCTTGACATCAAAGCAAAGCATGACGGCAAACTCCTTGGCCTTCTCCAGCATGGCCGAGGCACGGGTCACGTCCTTCTTGTGGACCGGGCCGATGTTGATTCCCGACACCGGGATCTTGGACACGCGCAGGAACTCGAGCAGAGCCTCGAAGTGAGCCGAGCGTCGATGCCTGCACCCAGACACCGCGGCCAGACTTGTCGATGGCGTCGTTGAGCGAGGTGAGATCCGACATGATCTCGTCCATGAGCTCCTCCTCGTCATCGTCAGGACCAACAACCATCAGGCGCGAACCAGCGATGGCGCGCTCGAGACCCGGCGCAGTGATCTTGACACCCATAGCGGCCTTGATCGACTTGTGGTGGACGTAGGCCGACTTGACACGCAGCTCACGCATGGGCTGGGGTGTGAGCAGTGCACGCACGTTGGTGACGATGGGGCCGTCCAAGCCGCACACGACGATCCGGTCGCCCTCATGAAGAACACCGTTGGACAGGACGACGTCAATGGTGGTTCCAAGACCCTCAACAACCTTGACCTCAAGCACAGTGCACTCGAGCTCGGACAGATACATGAGCTTGTCGGACATGTGGGTCTGTGTCAGGCCAACGAGCAGGACCGAGAATGTCGGGAATACCCTCGCCAGAGATGGCCGACGTGGGCACCAGCGACACGTACTTGGTCATCTTCGGGTTCTCATAGTAGACGCGTGCGTTGAGTCCCTGCTCGGCGAAAAGCGGTGATTGTGTCCTCGAGGCGCTTAGCAAACTCGCGCTGCGAGTGCTGGGGCTGGCTCTTAAGACTGTCACGGAACGGGCTGTTGGGGATGGGCTTCCAGTCGTAGATGCGGTCGACCTTGTTCAGAGCGACAATGAAGGGCGTCTTGCGGTCACGCAGCAGGCGCAGCGACTCGAGAGTCTGGGGCTCGAGACCGTGCATGATATCGACGACCAGGATCGCAATGTTACACAGCGACGAACCACGCGAACGCAGGTTGGTAAACGACTCGTGTCCCGGGGTATCGATGATGAGCAGGCCAGGCACGTTGATCTCCAGCTTGCCCTTGGTGTTGATGGCTGCGGTCTTCTGCTTGATGGCATCGGCCGGGAAGTAGGTAGCACCGATCTGCTGGGTGATACCGCCAGCTTCGCCCTCCTGGACGTTGGTCTGGCGGATCTTGTCGAGCAGCTTGGTGTTGTGTGTGACAGTGAAGTCGCCAAGCAGGAAGCGCGAGTTCGGGCCGCTGACAGTGAAGCCGTAGTAGTCGCCCTCGCCAATGCTGGCAACAACAAACGGCGACGAGCTGAACAGGCAGTTGAGCCACTGGTCCTGCGTCTTGGCCGACGCGCGCTTGGACTCGAGCTGGACCAGGCTGCTGACCTGCTGCATGGCAGGGCCACTGAGCTTGATGCTCCAGCCTGCGCCAGCCTCAATTTCGGAAACAGAGCCCACCTGCAGGCCAACAGAGCGGGCGAGCTTTTTGACAGAGACAGCAAGCTCATTGCTCTGCGAGCACAGCTCCCAGCTCTCAGCGGAGACAGCTGTACCACGCACATCGCGGGCCTCGCCAGCGCTGTAAGCGCCAGCAGCGTCAACCAGACCAGCCAGAAGGGCGCGGCGGTTCTCCTTGGAGGAGCGCATCAGCACATCGGGAATGGCGGCAGTGCGCGAGACGCCCAGGCGGGTCACCAGGACTCTCGAGCTTGGCGTCATCGGCAGTGACCGCCGAAGCAAACGCCTGTACCTTGGCTGCGACCTCAGCGCCGAGCTGGGCCTTGGCCTCCTGGGCAGCAGCGAGCCACAGACCCAGGCGCCAGAACGCGAGCTGCTCGAGCTGCTCCGAGGCATGCAACCTCGCCAAAGACCTCGCGCAGAGCAAGAGTGATGGGCTCGACGGCATCAGCCGGGTACTCCACACCGTGCTCGGGGACGTACATGAGCCAGCGGCTGCGCTCAACAGTGTTGGTCGCCAGGAAGTCGAGCACAGGCACCTGCCAGATATCGAGCGACCAGGCGGGCAGCGCCGCAAGAGCCTCAGCCTCGGTGGCAAACTGGCCAACAACGCGGACGCCGGGTTTGTTGCTAGCACCGTCGATGTAGACCTCCTTGGCAGCGAACGCGTCAGAGCCATCCTCGGCGACAACAGCCTCGACCCAGGGCTTGGTCAGGTTGATCAGAACCAGGATATGCTCGCCGTTGCAGACAAAGGACTCGGCACCGCTGGCAGAGTCCGGCGTGATGCGGTACAGCTGGCCCTGCTCGTGGATCAGCGAGCCGACACGGACCTGGCGCGGTGTGCAGTCATCTCCCATCAGCAGCTCGTTCTCCTTGATGTCCTGGACAAAGCGAGTGGTACCGTCAGCCATCAACAGCGGGGTGTTGAAACCAAAGCACTTTCCGGTATCGACGTGTCCAAGAATACAGCAGATGGGCGAACGCAAGTCATCGGCGGACCGGGCAGCCATGGCATCCTTCATGCGCTGCTGGCGACGAGCAGCAGCAGCCTGCTTACGCTCATACGCCTGGCGCTCAGCGGCAGTCATCTCCTCCTCAGACGAGCTGTAGTCCGACGAATCGTCAGAGTCGGATTCACTGTCGCTCTCGCTCTCGCTCTCGCTCTCCGACTCGGCAGGCTTAGCCGGAGCCTTGCCCTTGGCGGCAGGGGCAGCCTTAGGGGCAGGCTTCTTTTCCTCTTCCTCCTCCTCATCAGACGACTGGTCCCAGCTGTCCTTGATCGTCGTCGTCCTCGTCGTCAGAGGCCTTCTTCTCGCCATCGTCCTTGTCCTCATCCTCGCTGGACTCAAGCAATGCCTCCCAGTCATCGCCAGCATCACCATCACTCTCTTCCTCGGCCTCCTCCTCAGCCTTCTTACGAGCAGCCTCCTCCTCCTCCTTGCGCTTGCGCTCTTCCTCCTCCTCCTTCTTCTTGCGCTCGGCAGCACGGCGCTTGCGCTCCTCAGCCTCGCGATGGCCGCCACGACGGCCGCCGCTCTTGGCACCAGCATCGCCACTGCCCTCCCGCTCCGCCAGACCAGCGACCTGGGCACCAGATGCCATCAGCGCCTTGAGCGCCTGCTCCTGACGCGCCTTGGCCTCCTTCTGCTTCTTGGTCAGCAGCTTGCCCTCCTTCTTCAGCTGCTCACGACGCAAACGGTCGGCCTCGCGCTTGGCCTCGCGCTCAGCTTCCAGACGAGCCTCCTCCTCGGCAATCCGGCGCTCTTCCTCCTCAATTCGCCGCATCTCCTCCTCATGGGCCTTGCGCATCTCCTCCTCACGCCTCCGCTGCTCTTCGACCATCTTCTGCAGAGCCGCGATCGGCGCACCCTTCTTCTTCTTGCCACCCTTCTCCTTCTCCTTCTTCGTCGGGGCAGACGCCGGGGCAGGTGCGGCAGCCTCCTCGTCCTCGTCATCACCGCCCTTCTTCCCCTTCTTTTTCTTGTTCTTCTTGTTCTTCTTGCTGGCACCGCCCTCAGCAGCGTCGTCCTCAGCAGGCTTGTCGTCGTCGATCTTGGCAGTGCCCAGGGTAGCCTCGAGCTCGCGCAGCTCTGCCTCCTTCTTGGCCTTGGCCTCCTCGGCCTTCTGCTTCTTCAGCAGCTTGGCGCGCTCCTTCTTCTCGCGCTCCTTCTGCTTGGCCGTCTTGATGACAACCACTGGCTCGTCAGTGGGCTCGTCGGCAAGATCGATCGGCTGTGGTGTGGAGGCTCCGCCCTTGCCCTTCTTCTTTTTCTTGTTCTTTTTCGACGCCATCTGCGGGACATCCGGCTCGTCTTCAGAAGCAGCGGCTGGTGTCTCGGCTGGCGTGGGCTCCTCCTCCTCCTTCCTCTTCCTCCTCGCCCTCCTCAGCGTCGTCATCGATAGCAAGCGCGGCGAACGATGGTGTGGGAGCACTCTTCTTGCTCTTCTTGTTCTTCTTTGCCCGCGAGATCATGTTCATCAGGCCGCCGCCGCCGCCCATGTCTTCGTCCTCGGCAGTGTTGGCCATGGCTGTCTCAATGGGATCCTCTACGAGATCATCAGCCCAGATATCTTCGTCGTATCCTCCCTTCTTGTTTCCCTTCTTCTTTCCCATGGCTGCAAGTGTAGTCTGGTAAAGACAATAAGGTTATGCGAAATATAAAAACGGACGCTGTGTAAATTGGAATTCGTCGAAGCCGCCTGATAATACAGTGAAAAAAAATTTTGGCCTTCGAGCTCTACGATAATGTGAGATTGCGAATTAGAGCTGGAAACTTTGGCCGGTGCGGAATGTCGAATGCACTGGACGCCGTGCTGAATTTGAACTCTACCTTCTTTCCAGGCAGTAACGCTCTAGTCGTGTATGAAAAAAGACGTAGTAATAGCGGAGAAAGAGTAGAAGCGGCGACGAGCGGGGGCTGAACGGCTTTTAGGGTTGGAAGAAAATTTTTTTTCTTGGCTCATTGGACATAATTTCTGGAGACGCCTCACGGCCAGGCTATTGGCTGGCCCTAACTATCCATGTGATTTCCCAAAGTGATCAGAGCAGGCACACAGCTAGCCAGTGAACTAGAGCCCCCTGTGTCATTTCGTGTGTAATAGATTGTTGCGCGGCCGGCGATGACCGCCATGACGATGCCATAGGAAGTTATCGGGTCGACCGACAACGAGAGCAGCTCCTGCGCTGAACCAATGGAGATATCCAGTGGAGACCTGTGACCACTACAATCACAGCTTTCCGCCCAGTTTTACCGATGAAGTCAGATTCCCGCGCAGCAGCGAATTCTTCAAAAAGGCCAGCGCGTGGCATCAGTGGTTTTCCTTTCTCTTCCATTTTTCTTTTAGGTTTTGAAATCCGAAGCTTATCTACCCCCCAAAATGGAAGTATTCAACCTGAGAGACGGTAGCCTTGTCCAGAACCCGCTGTCCTGAAATAACAAGCTCTGTGTACTACTCCGATGAATTCGCATTTGGCTCTTTCCAGCTGCCTGAAGAGTGGCAGCAGGCTAGCATCCTGGCGATGGTCAAGAAAGTGAGCAGTTGGCAAGATGCAGTGCATGATGCTAGAGATGAATCACACTTCTTCTTCCTGCACAGCGATATATGCGACGTTTACATTCCAGGTGCAGAGTTTCTTGTGAGCCATGGAGTAGTTGACCATGAATGGTATGCCGACAATCCTCTGGTGCAATTCTGGCTTCTTCGCATAAGATATCCGCGAGACAGACTGGTCTATGCCATCAGAGACTTTGCCAGAGACGAGCCAGCGCATGTCGACGACCTTTTGGAGCTGGAAGACAGTGAATGCCACAATTACGTGGACATAGCTAACGCCATTGTTGTGAGCACGATTGACGGACACGATGTTCTGGGTTTTAATTAAAAAATATTTGGTACCAGAATAGGAGCACATGTATACAGCGCTTCCTGATCTGCCGCATCCATCAGAATATCTCGAGTGCCAGCACGCAGACAATTTCCTCCTTATGATCTGGCATATGTGTGAGGAACGAAACACAAGTAGGCGACGGATGCAGAACTGACCACACTTGGACGAGGCAGCTGATTACGGACCTCCAAAATGGAGTACTTGTCCCATTTTCGTTGAGCTCAGAAAGTCTATGATGGTACCGATCTGATCTATGGGCACCAAGTACTTACAAAAACCAGCTTGCCCCCTTGAGCGAGCTCCAGCGAAACCTCTGTGTAGGTTATGCGAAGGACAGAATGGGTCCGGATTTGGCTTACATATTTTTGAATGCTTGGGGTTAGGATAGCATTGGTTCGATATCCCAAGTCGTTGATATATCATTTCACAATAATATCTATTGGAAAGGAACTTGTACCACCATTACTGCTGGGAATCCAGTGCCATACAGTTTACACAGCGTGCAACGGGAACCAGGCATCGCTTTTGCACGCTTTCACTCCATTGGGATATTTAGCATCTTCGCCCTGACATCCTCCTTGCTACCTCAATGCGGACACTGGCTGAGGGAGGTGCGACTGTGTAGCACGCTACCACGCTACCAGTTTCTCAGCCGTGGTATATCTTGATTGGAAGAAACTGTAAAAAATACTCGAGAAAACAAAAAAAGCAAACGGTGTGTCTGCTGGACGAGCATCATGGAGCCTCACCCTTGGCCTGCGACCATTTTATATACCTCTCTCGCAAGTAGATCGCGTAGGTTTCCAGCGGCTCTGCTCTTGCCCAAAGCTGCTCGATGATCTTGCGGTAGGGGCTTGGAATGTCGTCCAGACTCTCGCGATAGCCTTTAATTACTTTCACATGAATATCGTGGAAGGAAATATGTGCCAAACGGTATTTTACCCGTCGAGCACAGTCATAGCACATATCCTAGGGAGTAATAGTTGTTGTACTTGTGAGACATATTCGTTGCAGTGTAGCTTGTAGACATGTATGGTCCTGCCCTAGTTTCATTCTGCCGGACCCGTTCTTAAAGTTGCTGTCAGTGACACTACTGTCAAAATCAGCTATGAACACGCCATGCTGGTGGTCGAGCAGGGATGTTTCTGGGGTTGCGTTCGTCACGTAAACCCCGAACGCTGTTGATTCGAAAAGCATTGGCAATAAAAAAACTCTTTAGACAAGGGCGGCAGTGATGTGGTACGCTAAAGACAATGATATATGAATATGTAGCTTCGAAAAGAACAGGAAAAAGCAATAGAATTCCTGGTTCAAGCACAAGCACTGCCAAAGGAACTATGAGCTCAAGCAGATGAGCTGCACACGTCATCCACTGTGGCCAGCTCACCTGCAACATTTCCTCGACCTCCTCTGCCATTGTAAAACATTAGTCAACCTAATCCACGGACTGCTTTTTCTACGCTCCGAGTCAGTTCACATGGATGGGAGCTATCTGGTTCGTATGCGCAGGCTCAAGGGCCGGGATAACCTGGGCTGCCCGCCGTCACTGGGAGCAGGCTTCTAAAAGATGCTGATTCTATGCTAGCAAATATTTTGGAGTAGTATCCGAATGCTCTATCCTCCCTGTGTGTGTATCGGATCCAGGTCTGCACAGGCTACCGGCGGTCTGAACTACACTGGGTTAGCGCCCACCCGCAACTGTCCCTCTGAGATTTCCGCTCTGATTCCACTGAAGACAATAGGGTGGTCAGATTCAGACCTCAGAATCTAACAATGGCCATGCCTGGTCTAGCCCTGCGGTTGCATCGAACAGACGATGCGATGCAGTGCCTGGCCGGAAGTGTGGCTATATATCCCACACACACGCATTCCTCCTTCTGTCCTTTTCTTCTGTTTCCTTCGGAATAACATCCACACTTCAAAATGTTCCAAAGCCCCTTATCGAGCCCCCCCCCCCAGAAGCCAACAAACTGATACATCATAATGTGCAGACTTGCCCTATATACACAGCCAATATAAGCAACGCATAATATATGCCCAGTAGAGAAGCCTTGCAATATTTGTGCTGGGAATGTTATGATGGTCTCATTAGTGAGAAATAGCCGGAAGACACCAAATCTACTTCATGAAGAAGTCAAGGTCCATGAACGCGTTGTTGCCGGCGTTGTTGCCGGCCGCTGCCTGTCCTTGAGATGCGCCGTTTGTGCTGGCGGCAGGCTGAGAAGGCCCCTTCGAGTAGAGCGACATGATAAAGTCATTGTCAAACATGGATTGGCCACCATTAGGCGGCGCGGTGATTGTCGCAGGTGATGTGGCAGCAACAGCCGGGGTGCTGGTGGGCTGTGCCAGGCTCTGAACGACAGGAGCAGCAAGCTTGGCAGCCGGAGCCGGGGCACTGGACGCGGGTGCCGCTGACAAGAAGTCGCCAAAGTCGCCAAAGTTGTCGTTGGAGACAGCAGCCGGAGCAGTGGCCGGAGCCGGAGCAGCAGAGCCAATGGTCAGACTACCAAACATATTGTCGAGTGGGCTGATCTGCGCGGCAGCAGCAGCAGGAGCAGCAGGCTTAGTGGCCGGGGCAGCAGGAGCACTGGACATGCTGCCAAAGAAATCGCCGTCCAGAAGATCAGCAGCAGCGCTGGAGGCAGCCGGGGCAGCAGCGGGCTTGGCAGCAGCGGGCTTGGCGGCCTTGGCCGATGCGCTGGTGCGCGGCGGTGCATTATCGCTCAGCAGCAGCTCGATTGCTTGGTTGACATTGCCCTTGCACTGAAGCAGGGCCTGGACGTTCTGCCCGGCATGGTCAAAGCCCATGTTGATAAGCTGCTTAACGCGCGGATCGCTCTCCGAGATGGCCGGCTTAGCTGGCTCCTCGGTCTCGCCGCTCAGGAACGCAGCAGCCCGAGCAACGTCAAAGCTGAACTTCTTCAGCGCCGCATGGTTCTCGCGCACGTTGGTAAATCCCATCTCGCGCAGCTTCGTCAGTGCGGTCGCCTCGTCCATCGATCCACCGCGTACAGGCTCCCTGACAGGCGTCGACAGATCGGCCCCTTCCTGTGTTGGGTCCATGACGCCGCTGCGCTGGTCGACAAACAGCCGGCGCTCGTACTTGTCCCGGATGTACCGCTCGATTTCGCGGTCCGAGCGGGGTGCCGGGTGCCGGTCGGGGTGTGGGTTGAAGAAGGCATTCGCCCGCTTGTTGCCGATCCGCCGGAAGTGCTCGATCTGCTCGGGTGTCCAGTTGTCGAGGCTGATGGACTTGACCTTGGTAATATGTGTGCCGATGCGCCGATGGAAGCCGCCACACCGAATGCACAGGAACACGCCGATGTTCCACGATGCCCAGCGCGGCCCTACAGGGTACATAGTGACAAGGGTGTGCACGTGTGGTGTCAGTCAGCCGGTGTCTCCCACGTCTCGGCGCACAGCATGGTGCGCTGCTTGTTCTCAGAAGCCGCGCCAGCTGAGCATTCTGAATTAGCAGGGATTGCTAGAGATGGGCATCCAGCCGCTGGAGACTCTAAATTCACCCTGCATTTGCGTAAGCGCCCTGGCTGCGAGGGGCTAGGCTAGTGCTGTTGTCCTTACCTGGTGCTCCGCAATCAGCGCATGTTGAGTTGTCGGGCTGCTTCACAAGCTCGGAGAGCAATTTGGTGTGCTTCTCGGCGAGCCTCTTCTTCTCCTTGTCTGTGATGGGCGCCATGGCAGCAGCAACTGAAATCCACTAAAAAGAGCTAGAAAAAGTGCAAATTCGAGGAGCGGGATAGTAGAAAACAGTGTTTGTGGCATGCGGGAAGCGCTCTTGATTTCCACCCGCCTCAACCAGGTTCCGGCTTGTGTGCCTCCGCTTCAAGAGATATAATTTGGCTGTCGTCATATCGCTAGACCTTTGGAGGTGTATTAAAATTTTAGGGTTGCTGTCTCGTCGACCATTCCATGGCGATGGTACACGTTTCTCGAGTAGGTGAACTTGCTGAGCTTTAGTTCGGCGGCAAACAGCTCCTGGGCTGCTGCATCGCGCTGGCCATCGACCGGCGTCTTCTCCTCCATCGAGTTGCCGGCTTTGGCGTCCAGCATCGCCGACACCCACAGCTTTGTGGACCTTCTCAAACTCTGCAGGTTTTATCACGCCACACCTGCTCGGCGGCCCGCCTTCCCTCAGTGTCAAACATGGCGGCGTTCTCGCCCTCTTGCGGCAGGCGATACTCGAGGCTGAACTCGTTTGTGCCACCAGCACACACTGGGAGCTGGTCCCTGTCGACGTACCTCATGACCTCGTCGGCGTTCTTGGCGAATACGATGCGCGAGCCCAGGTTGGCGTCGAGGAAGGGCCGGATCAGATTCCAAAAATTGGAGAAGAGCCAGCTGTCGACCAGCAGGATGATCATGCTGGTCGAGTCGGCATACTGCTTCATGCCCAGAGTCACCATGAAGTGGACCATCTGGAACGGCGTGTTGTCAAGGGAAAAGCCGGTAAAATCGTATATCATTGTGGCCCGGTTGTACCCGCGCGTCACCGACTGGATGCCCTCAAAGATCGTGATCAGGTACCGCTTGAAGACGAAGGGCTCGGTGGCTCGCGGCATGATATTGCGCACCGTGACATGGTACAGCAGGTATCCGAGTCGGTCGCGGCCAACAAGCCGGCAAAACTCTAGACGGAACTCGTCCAGCCCAGATGTGATGTCGCCTTCGTAATTGAGTCTGTCTGCTGCCTCAGCTGCCCGCCACTCGAGGACGCTCTTGATGGTACCAAACGCACGGTCGACGTCCCACCCCATGGCCCGCAGATAGCGGTGTAGCCAGATGTCCGGATGCATCTTTGACGAGGCGATCGTCCAGAACATGTCCGCCAGATTGCGTGTCTCATTGTCGGGGTGCTTGAATGACGGGAAGTAGTTGTCGGGGATCAGGCGTACCGGCCGGCCAATGGTACGATCGAGGTACTGCTGTGTGGTCTCGTTGACGTGTCTATCCAGAAGCAGCTTGTCGAGCGGCAGCTTGGTCTTTTTGGAGCCAAACGCGATACGGATGTAGGCCGCCGCTAGTCTTGGTGAACTGCCATGCACGGCGAGTGATTTCTTCTGGCCCAAGACCCTCTAGACCAGGCTCGTCAGGACCCAGCTCCGACCAGTCGCGGTCGACTTTTTGCAACAGCTCGCCGACCACTTTCACCGGTTTGTCCCTGACGCTATCCAGGTATTGGAAAATGAGCTGCCAGAGCCTGGCAGTTTTGCGCTGCTGGTCAGCAGTCAAGAAGCCATATGTGCCGCCGGTCGAAGGCGTTTTGGTTGCGTACTCGTTGAGAATGGTAGCTGGTGATATAGTCATTCTGCAGTTCGGGATATAGATGGAAATGGCAAAAAAAGGAGATGAACTGAAAAGCGGTACGCATCTGCAGTACGCTGCTGCCCCTATTTCAAAGGCAAATGCGATAGTCTAAGCCCTAAATCCCGGAGTCAGCTAGGGACGCAGTATATCTCCACCTCCCGTACATCAATGAAAATGAGTCGATACTTTGCTGCATTTATGCATATGCACGCCACAAGTAGAAGCCAGCATGTGCACGTTTATTAACCATGAACGTAACGGCAAATACGCAAATTGTACTATTGGGTAGTAAATAGCACCGAGATTATTTATTCCTTTCTAGCTGTCTCTTCAAGACGTAGCAGCCTCGACTCTTTGCTAAAGAAGATGGTCTCCGTATCCCACCCCCGCTGCTTCAAGGAGGTAGTAAATTCCTCAAATGTGCGCCTAGCAAACCCGTGCGCGCGCTTCGCCGCTTCCTCTACATCTGTCCGAGTACCGAGCAGCTGGCGCAGTGACATGGCGTTGTAGAAAGCAAGTAGCATATCACTGGTCGATGCCTTGTCGCTGAACCACAGATATACATTGCCATTGGTGCTGCCATGCGCTGTGGATTCAGGCAAATACCCAATATAGTAGTTTTCGTTCGGAGCGCCTGCCTGCTGCTCAACTGCCCTGGCGACCATGCGCGCAACTAGATCTTGCGATTTCTGGCTGCGACGAGCCGGCATATCGTGGGCTATCCTGTCGAGCCTCCGGGACACAACGATGCCAGGAAGATCCGCAGTGGGGGTGATGTGGTGGACCTGCCGGATGAATTCCTCAGCCCTGGCCACCTCCCGCGGCGCCTTTATCGCACTGGCGTTTAGCGCCAACCTCCATCCTCAGCCGTGATTGCTCCGGCACTGAGCAAGAGGCGCGCGCGCTCCAAGTTCAGCGACGGCGTGATTGCGTAAAACAGCGACACATGGTTTGCCCACAGGCTGATCAGGCTCAGCGGTACAAAAGCGACCAGCAGCGTGTATATTGACCCATCCATGGTAGCGCCGATTAGCACGCCAGTGGCAGTGCCAAGAAGCCCGGCGGCGGTTGCTTGCGAGCCAAACTTTGCCTGTGACATCGCCCAGGTTCTCCTTCAGGCAAAACTGGCGGTTGACTGTAGCCTTGGTGGCAAAGATAGCCAGCCACGAGATGTTTTTGCCCACATTCGCAACGGATCCAATCACAAGGAACAGGTGCGGTACCAGCGGGGTCAGCATCTCCAGCCATGTCGCGCACTGCAGCCAGATGGTCGACCAGAACCGCTGGTGCTTCGGGTCGCTGTCGAACCGCTGGCCGACTAGCGTCGCGTAGATCACGCCTCCCAGCTGCCCGAATCCGTCCTTGATCACCCAGTTTATAGGCTGCCGACAGAGGCAGCGATCCGGCACCCAGACCCATTGCGTACAGCATCGCCTGCGTGGATAGAACGCCCGATGCTGCGCCAAACACATTGTGGACGAATTGCCATTTTGTGTACGGAATGTACTCGGGCGTCACTGTGTTTTTGTAGTCTGCAGGCATGAATGCCTCGATCCCCTTCATAACCAGTGCGCGCAGCCGCTCGACGGCTGTGGGTTTGCGTGCCGGGACATTGGCATCGGTAGACAGCACTGGGAGTCCCAGAAACTCGCCTCTGGATCGGACAAACTCGAGACAGCGAGGCCGGGTTGCCAAACTGTTGTTGCAGGTCGTACCGCCTGATCGTCGACGACAGACAGCCCTGCTTGATAACGAGGTCCTGGCTGACTGCGTGTTTACTGACTGGCTTCATGGTGGGCGCATGGGCGAGGCTTTCTTTGGGCGTATACCTGCGGATCTGTATGCTTCGATTCCATGCTGCCGGTGTTGACGCTCCCCGAGCAGATCTAATAGATACAAGCGCTGCCCTACTGACACAGAGCATCATCGCACAGACTGAGGAATTAAGGATAAGTGTATAAAAACGGATTGCGGCGAGACAGGATTGAAAGAGGAGGGCGGATCGGTGTTTGGACGCACTACCCCCTCCCTTCTTATAGTACCAGATGGCTGGTGGGAATCCCGCCGTCCTTGGGACAGCTGTTCACACGCCCACTGCAAAAACAGCACTGGTATCATGGGCGGTCTCGAAATAGACGAACCCGGGCATGGTCGCTGATCACAGGAGATACGGGGCACATTCACACGAATCCGCCACATATGCTGGGACATCAGCGGGATGCACCGCGCATCGGCTCTAGAATCGGGGAGCTGCGCGGAGTGTTAATTTCCAGGCGCACATCGATATACCCCGCATATGTACATGCCATGTGCAGCGAAAGACCACGTTCGCCTGCTGGCCATGTCTACTCGACAGGACATCCCTGCGTTGCTCCACCGCCCGCCTAATGAGTGACGTGTCTCATTTAAACAATCATGGTGCAGGGGATGCAATTGAGAGACCACGTATCTACTGCAACCACGCCGCACTGGATGGCAGCGCAAGGCTGGTGTGCGGCTTCGCACCTTTTTCTCTTCAGCTTTTTTCACATTAAGCAAAATTTCCTCCTTCGCCAGCTCTACGCCAATTCGCGTGGACCGATTTGAATCGAACCCATTCAAAGCCTACACTAGAGCGCCCTGCCCTTTTTGCCTGTAGAGAAAATATTTTCTTGTCGCAAATTTGTTTCTCCCACTAGAGCGACGGGCCGCAGTTACTTTAGAATTACACGCCGGTTTCCACTATCTTGCTTTTCTGTACACTTTCCAACCCTTCCTGTATACACCTGTAATTTCATTCCCACCCTCCCCTCAGCTAGATATCCGCAGCACGCTCTTTGTACAAAAATAAACCATGGATTCAAGCAACACGATAACGATCAGCGGACCGCCGTCCACATCGAGCACGGCGGCCAGCGGACGGCCAGCAGCCGATCCACCAGCGGACGCGCCAGACCAACAGCTCTGGCAGACAATTGACGAGGCACGCTCATGCATAGTGCTCGTGGGCAACCGGGCGCTAGCGCAGGCAGACGAGCAGGATCTCATGACGGATCCAAGCATCACGGCATTCTGCTCGCTAACAGCAGCAGCCGACAATGCAGAGCAGCTGGAGCAGGCGTCGCATGTGTATGGAAGGCTGTCGAGCTTCTGCGGCTCACTGGCACGCGCCAAGCCCAGCGCCCTACAGGCACTAATTGGCCACTTGATTTCTGCCGACAAGCTGGTGCGTCTGTACACGGACGATGTACACCTGGCGCCCTTGGGAAATGGCAGTGAGCTCGACCTGCGTACAGTGTTTGTGCGCGGCAGTGCGACCAGATTCGTGTGCAAGGCATGTACGGCCAAGAACGCACTGACGCAGGCAGTGCTGTTCAAGGCAATGAGCTGCAAGGACGTGAAGTGCGAGGTATGCGGGCAGCACGGGCCGATGGCCAGGTGGAGCAGTGATGCGGAGGCAGCCTTTGTACCCGATATCTGCGGCGGCTCTGAGAATCTGCAGGTCGCCATGGGTCTGGCTGACGTCGATGCAAAGGCAAAGGTCGATTTGGCGGTGGTCGTTGGTGCGGCAGATGCTGAGCCGTCCGAGTGGGTGGTCCTCGGTGCTAGACAAGGTATCGGAGTCGGCGGGACACACGATCGTGGTGACGGAGTCAGGCAGGCTACCGGACTATGTTGGCTGCTGGGCCGGCGGTTCTCGCAGCCAAATGCAGCATCGAATCGTTTGGCCAGAGGTGGGAGGCACACCAGGCCATAACCGAGCAGAGCTCGCAGGAGAGCACCAGCAGCGTGGCAGAAAGGGCCGGGACATTGCAGGCATTGGACGCAAGCAGCACGGCGGGCAGCAGCGACGAGCGATCGCACAGTCAGGGCAGTGGGACGTCCCGGAGTGGCAAGCGACACGGCAAGGGCCGCAACAAGGGCGAAAAGGTGAACCTCAACCACCTGCTGAACTTCTCGCTGCCGGTGCGCATGCCGTCGCCGCTGCCAGCACCACGTGCCCGCAAGCACCGCGACCCTGCGCCCAGCGCGCGGCAGTCGCAGCTCACCAAGCGCACGTTCATCAACGCCAATTTCCGGTTCGTGCTCAGGCCTGAGAAATGGAGCCAGTTCACGCAGGTCGCCGATAAGCCCGATGTCCACGTGAAGTGGGAGTGGATTGAGCGCGTGGTCATGCCGGTCCAGGGAGACTCGGTCCAGTGCCCGATCTGCCTGTCGCCGCCGGTTGCCGCGCGCGTCACAAAGTGCGGGCATGTGTTTTGCTTCCCGTGCGTACTGCGCTATTTGGCCATGGAGACCGAGAAGCCCGATGGCGAGAAGAAGTGCCCAATCTGCTGGGAGCCGGTCGCTGGCACCGACGATTTGCTGCCTGTGCATCTCTGGAATGCCCGCTACCAGCCGGCCGCCAGCAGCAGCAGCAGCAACAGCAGCAGCAAGCCAGTGCACAGCGCGTCGTCGTGCCTACCCGAGGGCATGCATATTACCATGCGACTGATGAAGCGTCTGCGGGGGTCGACTATCTGCCTGCCGCGGCCCACGGCGTCGATGCTGTTCGCCAAGGGACTGGCTCCGCACGTGGTCACGGAAAAGAGCGATCCACTGGACCCGCACACCAAGGACACTCAGCGCCTGACGTTCGACAGCTTCCACTTCCCATGGACATTCACGCAGCACGCCATGCCCTTTGCAAAGTTCCTGCTGGCCGGCCACACGTACTGCCGCGATGAGTACGCGCGCGAGCTGCGCGAGCTCTCGGAGGAAAGCAAGCTGACTGGGAACGACCCGATGGCGCAGATGTTCATTGAGTCGGCCGTTGCCCTGGTCGAGCTGGCCATCGGGCAGACTGAGAAGCAGAGCTCTGAGAAGCTCGAGGAGT
Source organism: Linderina pennispora (assembly GCF_002104995.1). Taxonomy (NCBI): domain Eukaryota; kingdom Fungi; phylum Kickxellomycota; class Kickxellomycetes; order Kickxellales; family Kickxellaceae; genus Linderina; species Linderina pennispora. The sequence goes on from NW_024468262.1 coordinate 394,480, forward strand.
CTGTGCGCAAAACCCAGACCGCCGATCAGCCCGACGAAAAGACCGCCGACCACACCGACGACTTCCGGTACTTTTACCAGGCCGACGACGGCCAGCACATCTACATGCACCCGCTGTACATGCGGGTTCTGTCCGAGGAGCACAACGGCTACGCTGATCTGCCAGGACACGCTGGACATCAAGCTGCGACACGCTGTCGAATCGACCATCACCAGCGAGGTCCGCCAGCGCTTCAAGATCCTCGACCACCTGCCGCTGCGCTGCGACGTGATCTTTATTGAGCCCGAGATCAAGCACCTGGTCAGCGCACGCTCCCTCGACAAATTCCGCGCGCAAATCGCCCACCGCGAGAAGCAGCATGCGGCGCGCGCCCGCCACCTGGCCATTGACGAGGCAAGGTCGGCGGCCATGGCTGCGGCAGCTGAGCAGGCAGGCAGCGCGATCCAGTACCGTAGCGAGTGGACCCGCGAGGGCCACAACCGGTACGGCGAGCTGCAGACGTACTCGGGCAGCAAGCCCGATGCCGCCAGCTTTCCGGCCCTCAGCGGCTCCGCCACGCCCGCCAAGGGCAGTGCTGTGGAGTCGCCCAAGACGCCGCGCGATCTGTGGCCGCGCCAGCCCGCTAATACCGGCACGGGCGAGCTCTACAATGAGCTGTGGGAGGAGTTTGAGCGCAATGCCAGCCATTACGACGACTACGACGAGCATGACGAGCACGATGAGCCTGACCATGACTACGACGACAAGTACTTCCATCTGAGCGAGCGTGCTGGCGCCGATGCACGGCCTGCGCATCTCAAGCTGCCCGAGACCCGCTCGAAGAAAATCAAGAACAAGGCAAAGGCCAAGATTGTGCTGTCGGGATCCAGCGGGATGCGCCGGCGCTGAACGGCTTTTTGTCCCCTCCGCAGCCAAACCACGAGCAAAATTTTCCTCACCTGGTGCTCCCACAAATGACAGATGCTGGTGCAGCCTTGACCTTGCTGGGGCCAATCTCCCGCGGCAGATATTTTTGCAAACCAATATTACGAGTCTCCACATATTCATCGCTAGCATCCAATAATGCCCGGAATGCCCGAACCTGAGCGCCCCGTAGAAGCCCCTCCGCAGCCTGCTGAGCAAGCAGAGGAGGTAGAGGAGGTAGAGGAGGTCGATGTCGCCTCGCTGTTTGCGCCATTGGACTGGCAGCAGAAGTCACCAACAGCATGTTCTCCACCTGGTACCCGCTACTACGCCACTCGACCTTCAAATCCGCAGTGCTCAAGCCGCTGGCCCCCGAATTCCTCAGCTACCTGCAGACCGACGGAATCTTCCTGCCCGACAACGAGGCCACGCCGCAATACGGCTCGCGCATCGACGCTGTGGACTCGGACTCGGACTGGAGCGACGACGAGCCGGACGTGCACGTAAACCTGGACAGCACCAGCGCAGAAATCCGCAGTGCCCTGAAGGAGCTCGGCGGCAGCGTGTTCCCGCGCATGAACTGGAGCGCGCCCAGCGACGCCATGTGGATGGCCACCGGCAACACACTGCAGTGCTTTAGTGCCTCCGAGGTGTATCTGCTGCTGAAGAGCTCCGACAAGATCACCAGGGACCTGGTGGGCGCCCGGTACGAGGGCGTTGCGGTGAGTGTGGAGCCGGAGCTGGTGCTGCGGCAGTGGTGCAATCTCCTGCCGTCGATGGAGTTCCGATGCTTTGTTAGGGAGCAAGAGCTGGTTGCCGTGTCGCAGATTGACCTGCAGCACTACGAGTTCCTGGAGGACATGGCGGCGCTGATTGCCGACAAGATTTCGGCGTTCTTCCAGGACAAGATCCGGGAGGTGTTCCCGTCCACAAGCTACTGCTTTGACGTGTATGTTACGCGCAACATGGACCAGGTCTATGTCATTGACTTTGAGCCGTGGACGCACTCGGTCGACAGCGGGCTCTTCGGGTGGCAGGAGCTGGTGCAGGCAGCGGGATTCCTTGGCCTGCGGCTGTTCCCGAAGAACGTCAATGCATTGGCCCATTTCTCGGGCAAGTACTCGCAGAGCCGGTTCCCTGTCGAGCTGACAGCCGATGCGTACCAAAAATCCATGGCCGATCTGATCGAGAAGATGGCGGCGGGAACTGCAAGCTAAGCCTAGACTTTTTTTTTTGCGAGCATGGAACGGCTCTCGAGTAAAAGTATATTTTAAACATCCTCGAAATCCTCGTCCTCGTCAAAGTTAGCGTCGTCATCCATGTCGTTGGTTTCGGCAGGCGGCGGCGGCAGCTGCATGTCGGGGGCGGTGTTGGTGCTGTTGCGGAACTCTGGCTTGATGCTGTAGGTGGCGGCGTAGGGCCCGCGCTTGTTCAGAATGGCCACATCGGCCAGGACCTCTTTCAGAAAGGCGGCAGGCTGCTTGGTCTGCTCGACCAGGCCCTTGAAGGACCAGTATGGGTAGCGCTCAAAGGCGCTGAACAGCAGGTCCATCAGGTCCTTGCGGTCCATGCGCGCCATGCGGCTATCGCCGGTGGGCTTCTTGTGGGCGGTAACGAAATCGGTGTTTTCGCCCTGCCGGAACATGCTGGTATTGCGGCCCTGGTCGCTCAGCAGGCGCACAGAGCGCACGGGCTTCCCGGCCTCGACAGTGCGGCGGCGCATAATATCCTGGTACTTTTCGTTGAAGGTCGGCGTCACAGTGCATTCGTGGTGGATTGTGCCAGTCAGGGCGGTCGGCACGGGCTTGTTGGCCAATGTCGATGTGGGCTTCAGGACCTCCTTGGGGTCGCGCAGCTCGGAGAATATAAGCATGTTCTGGACCTGGTTGTTGACGACGCGGAGGTTGTAGTCCTTCGGGATCTCGCTGTTCTCGGCGGTATCGGGCAGAATCAGCGAAATGCTGTTGCCTTTGGCGTCGGGCTTGTCAAAGATACGCACTTTGCCGATCTCCTGGCCCGACCCGTCGACGTCCCGCCACTTGTCGGCCAGGAACTTGGGCACCTTCACTAGCCACACTTTGTTGCCAAGCTCAGACATGTCTAGGTCGTCAATGTCGTCCTCTACCAGATCATCGACCGGCGCGACAGTGGGCTTGACGTCGTCGTCGTCGTCATGGTAGAATTCTGGCCGACCACCATTGCCTTCGTTGTCTGAAAGTCCCATGCTCTAATGTGTTGTGTGAGGGGGTGAAAGGGTGAAATCCGGATATGGAATGGCTTTTTATGCACGGACATGTGCTGCCCAGCGGCATTGGCCTGCTCTGTATTTGACGGCACATGCCAATATGGATGACAAATGGGACAGGATTTCACACATGAGAAAAACGAGTCAACCTCCACACAGACTATATACAAGGTTGCTTTTTCGTTCCTTCACGCAAGCGCATGCTGGCACGAGTCAGCCCAGGACAATCATGCATATGCTCCAGGGGCAAGAGAGAAAGCGGACAGCCCCTTACTCCGCGCTGGTAGAAGGGCGCTGACCGGGGCGGGAGTCTGTAAGGCCCGTGAAAATCAAAGTGCCCGGGATTCACGTGGTTGGACAACTTTTGGTAGTGCATTCACTGCCACGGCAATGGCTATAAAACGGCTCTGCCAACACGCCATGCATCGCAAGATAACCCTCCCTCTCTCCTCACAAACTATCTTTTCCCAAGCATCACAATTATGTCGCTTATTGACCTGCCCCTAGTCGAGCTGACAACCCCGGACCCGTCCTTCCCGACGCTCTTTCTCCTGCGCCTGAACAACGGCGCGGAGAACCGGTTCACGCTCGAGTTCGTACACCAAATCACCAAGGCCCTGGACCACGTCGAAGCACTGCTGGCGGACCTGCCCGAGGCCGAGCAGGCGCGCGGCGGCGCCCTGATCACAACCAGCACGGGCAAGTTCTACAGCAACGGGCTGGCGATCGAGGCGGCGATGGAGCAGGGCGAGAAGTTCTACAAGCCGTACCTGGCGATGCTGGCGCAGCTGCTGACCTTCCCACTGCCTACGGTGGCGGCGATAAACGGCCATGCGTTTGCAGGCGGCTGCATGTTTGCGCTGGCGCACGATTACCGGGTGATGCGGGCGGACCGCGGCTGGATGGCCATGAACGAGGTGGATATCGGCATCCCCTTGTCGCCTGGCATGGCGGCCATTGTCAAGTGCAAGATTAATGCGCCTAATGTGCTGCGCGAGTGTGCGCTGGCCGGCCACAGGTTCAAGTCGTCGGATGCGGTGGCGGCGGGATTTGTCGACCGGGCGGTTGCCGAGGACCAGCTGATGAGCACGGCGGTCGAGTATGCAAAGGCCTATGCTCCCAAGGGCAGGAATGGCGGCAAGGTGCTCCGTCTTATCAAGCAGGAGGTGTACCGTGAGACCGTCATCACGCTGCTGACCGGCGACATCTACCCAGGCACATACCTCGCCAAGCTCTAGGACCTGCTTTTTTTTTTTTTAATATACATGTTGTGGCAAGCATGCTTAGGAAAGATTGCAGGGGAAATGTTACAGAAGGAGATCTGTGCTAACCACGCCGCCCAGACACTCGCTGCCGGGCATAGCCGTGTCGGAAAACTCGACCAGGCCGCTGCTGTGCATCGGGTCGGACACAGCAAAGAACAGGCTCTGGGAGTCTGGTGCAAAGGCCGCCCCAGCGATCTCGCCCATGACCTCGATATCCTGCGCCTTCTGCAGTGTCCGCGCATCATACACATGAACATAGTCGGCCGGCTCGGCAGCCATTAGGAAGCGTCCGCACGAGCTGAACTTCACCACGCGCATGGCGCCCAGATGCCCAGCCGCACTCACGGCCTCTGCAGGCCACCGCACATCATACAGCCGCACGGTCATGTCCTGGCTGCCCGTCGCCACACACATGCCATCGGGGCTGAAGGCACATGCAAACGCATAGTCCAGGTGGCCGGCCAGCCGCGCCGCCACGCCTGTGGTCCGTCTGTCCACCAATAGCGACTCCGTCGAGTCGCCCACCACACAGTGCAGCGAGCCGTCGGGAGCTGTCGCCGTGCAGTTCACCGCCCACGCAAACTGCCGCATGCCGGTCACCGCCAGCCGCGCAACATCAACGTGCCGCACCATGCCGTTGTTGTGCGATACAGATACGGTGAGCGGCCCACCGCGGTTCCGTCGCAGGTGACGCGTGGTTGACGCTATCCATGGCCTCTGCCGCTGCCATAGTTGCTACATCGCCGCCCAGGGCCTTGACGCAGTACCGCCCCTGCCAGTCGCCTGCAAACACCACACCGCGGTCGGCGCACAGAGCCGTGGTCTTGAATGCCCCAGGCATTTGGTCCCACGTGACTACAAACTCGCTCACGCCCCGTCCCGGATCCCACCTCCGGATCCCGTCTGCGTGCGGATAGAACACGTCGAACGCGCTGGTAGCCCACAGCAGGTCGCGCAGCTGGAAATGCCCCACGTGGCCCCGGAAACTCTCACCCATGGCCGAGCCGCGGAACCGGAAGAACTGCGCGGAATTGTCCACGCACACCGCCCGCTTGCGCGCGTCCATCACGTTATATGGCATGCCCTGCGTCTGCGGGTACACTTGCCGCCGGTATGTCATGTACAGCCGGTGCTGCAGCTCGTTCCCGGTCCGCCGGTACCCCTGGAGGTCGAAGCCGCGCCCGATGTCAGACGCTGTCACATGGCTTAGCTCTGCCCGCTGGTCAAACATCTGCGCAGCGTTTGCTAGAAAGTCCCACGTGCCGCCCGCCGGTGTTGTCTGTCCCGTCCCGCTCACCGGCGTCGCGGCCTCCTCGCTGATCTGCATCTGCCCCAGCGACTCCCACAGCCTGTCGCCGCCATCGTAGTCCAAGCCGAGCGCCGCCTGTGTGCGCGATTGTGGCCCTGGATCGCTTGTGGCCATACACTAACTAGAGGTGTGTGCTCTCAGGGATATTGGCTGCCTTTCGTGTGTTGAGAAAGTCAGCTTCTAGCCCTGTCAAGTCGTCTTGTCTCGCTTGCCTTCCTGCTATCTTGCTTTTCCCTGCCGGTGTCCTGGTAGAAAACGGCTCAAGTGTGCAGACAAAGGTCTTGGTCGCTTCGGATGCAAGGGAAGCGGCAATTCAGGTGCTCGAAATAAAAAATGCGTTGGAAGTGGAGGAAAAAAGGGTGGATATATGCCTCAACAGAATTCTGTAAATTTTATCTCTTTTGGCGGCTGCGGTTTCTGTGAATCAAAAAATAATGCTGTTTGCGCTAACGCCATGAATGCGACTGAGACATAAAAACTGTGTAGAACAGAGAGGAGAGAGTGCAATGCCAAGCTGGCTATTCCTCGCCCTGTACCCCTCCAAACCTCCACCAGCCTGTGATGCCTGGCAGCCAAGCAGATGCTGCCGCCGATTGGATATCATTATCCCTCCTGCCACGGCTGTGCGGAGAGGGCTAATAAGCATCTATGAAAGCCAGACCATGTCCAGGTCTGCACGTGTGTCCAATGCCGCCCACTTGCCCACACTGGCCTCTTTTTAGAACCAAAGTACTGAAATGCATTGATAAAAATGAGAAAGAAAAAGCAACCCCCTACTTCCACCACTCGACGAGCTCGGCGCCGCTTGCCTCGTGCTCGCGCGCAACCCAGCTCTGCCACCTCTCAGTGCGGCCTGCCCACTGCTCGGCATACGCTCTCTTGGCCGCGTCGTCTGCCAACACCGCACGCCGCGTGTGGTTGATATAAATGTCCTCGGTGCCTGTTAGGAAGCACAGCTTGTACGTGTTCACCGCAATCTTGATCTCCAGGTTCGACCGCGAGCTCACAACATACTCGCGCTCGTCTGCGTGCAGGTGCCGCGGCAGATACGGCCGCGCCCGCGCCTGCTGCAACCGTGGCACGCCCTCCGTGGGCTCAAACAGCACATACGAGTCCACATAGTACGCCCACCGCTCCTCTTCCGTCACCGCCTCGTCGAGCGTGATATCCTCGCGCCGCAGCAGCTGGATCGTCATCGTCCGTGCGTCGTAGATGTAATCCACTCGGAACACGTGATCGTCCGCCCCCACCAGCGTCTCCACCTTCATGCGGTATGCAATGTGCGACCGCAGCGGGCTCTGCTCGTGCACCGCTGGCAGCGTTGTGAAGAGCTCGAGGATGTCCACACACTTGCTGTCGCTGATCAGGTGCTGCATGTTCTTGGCAATCGCCTGCACCACCTTGTCCACCGTCAGAATCCGGTACGCGCTGGTGTTGTACATCACCCGCATCGCCTCGTCAAACTGGCTTGTCTCCAGCTGGCCCTGCAGGTACTGGTCCACCAGGTCCAGGAACACCGTGTAGTAGTCCGTCGTCTGCAGGTCAAACGCCTGGAGTGCCGACGGCTGCGGCCGCATCCCGAGCTTGCTCGCCGCTGACGCCATCTGCTGCTCGTACTGCGCCTTCTTCTGGCACTCGGGTCCGATCTCGCGAAGCACGTTGAACCGATCATACAGGATCTGGAACAGACGCAGGAACACGTAGTAGTTGCTGTTGGTGTAGAACGCCCGCGACACGCTCTTAGAACCTGACGCCTGCTTGGCTGCCTCCGCTTCTGCCTCTGCCGCTGCGTTACGCTTGCCATTCGTGCCAAGCTGGATCCACGACCGCGATGAAATCAGCCCAGGCGTTGACGGCTTGCTGCCGCCCTCCTCGCTTGCCTGCTGCGGCTTGCCCTCCTCCTTGGCACCGTCAACGTCCATGGCCACGCCATCACTGTCATTGCCTTTGTCGCCACCTTTGCCATTGGCCTTGCCTGAGTCAGCACCGGGCGACGGCGATGCCGACGACGCTCCGTTTGTCACTGCCGACGACGACTTCTGCTGCTGCTGCTGCTGCTTCTCGGTCGAGGAGTCATCTGCCGACTTTTCGACGCCCAGCAGCCCGTCAAACAGCTCCTGGAACAGTTTTTCCATCGACTCCTTCTCGGACGCGACGAACTGCGAGTTCGGCTTGCCCACATGCGCCAGAATCGCATTGATTACATCGGCAATGACTGTGGGCTCTGTGAATTTGTACTCCAGCTGGTACCGGTGCCGCAGCGCCGACGCAACCTTGCGGCTCTGCGCCCGCGCTCCGCCTTCATCAGCCAGGTTCTGCTGCTCGCGCCGCCGAGTCTCAATCTCCTGCACCAGGTGCTTGGGCGAGATGTTTTTGCGGTCCGTCGACTTGAATGTGAGTCCCTGGTGGTCCAGCGCCTTGTAAAAGTTCTTGGCATCAGACTCGCGCCATGCCTTGGAGCACTCGCGGCGCTGCCGCCGCCACTCCTCGTCCTTTTGCTTCAGCCGCTTGACCACGATCGGGATTGCCACCGACGGATGCGTGTGCATCGCCTTGATGATCTCCAGCGCCCGGTGCGAGTCGTACACCTTGCGCAGTGCTCGCCGCGGAAGTGCCTCGGACATGCCCCAGAAGTTCTCGGGCAATGTTAGCTGCATCGCCTGCTCGGGGTCCATCTTCTCGATCTGCTGCGCGATCGGCGTCAGCTGTCCGGATCACAGACAGGTTGGTGTCGATCTCAATATCCATCTCATGCCGGTCCTCCTCTGTGCGGAACAGACCATCCTCGTAGCAGTTCTTCTTATGGTGCATAAAGTCCGTGTCCTCCGATGCCCACGTAGGATGCGACGCCCACTTGTCGTTGAGGACCTCGTAGCACATTGCATCGCGGCCAGAGCACTTTGCTTGAGTTGCCGACGGTGGCAGCAGGCGGTAGCTAGGGCCGTACGACTTGCAGTTTGTCAGATCAGCCTTTTGCCGCACTGGCCGCAGCGTCTTGGCTGCATCCTCGGGTGTCAGGTACGCCTGGGGCTCAGGGCCCAGAAGCGACTCCATGATCGCCTCGTCGCTCGACCGGCTGTCCTCCACCGACTGCTGCCGCTCGTCGTACCCGACAAACTGCTTGAACCACGCCATCAGCTCACGGTCATCACCGATAAAGCTCGCTGCACGGTCCATCAGCCCCTTGGCATCGAGCACCTCCTGGTTGTACATGTTCAGCAGCTTCAGGAACTCGTTGTATGTAGCTGGCTGCCCGATAAACCGCTTGACACGCTCAAAGAACACAAGTTCGTCCGACGTCGCTGTGGCCGGGTTCTGAGGCATTTGGATCATGGCGGCGTCAGGCATCGCCTGTCCGTACAGACCAGCTGCTGCCGCATCGCCCATTGGCACCGGCAGTGCATTGCTCTCATGCTTGCTCCCCTTGTTGCGACGCTTCGACGCGGTAGCACCAGGCACCTGCGCATTGCCGCTGCCCATCACATTGCGGCGCTTACGGCCAGTCCCAGATGCCGCTGCTCCACCTGCAGCTTGCCGAGTTAGCCACTCCGCCAGCTTGGGCATACGGATCAACCACATGGCCCACAGCTCCAGTCGGGGTGAAGTTGCCCACTGGTGGCAGGCGGCTGCTAGCAACAGCATCGCCGCCAGCTCTGCCGGCAACCCCCTGCTGCCCCTGAAGGAGCGAGCTGCCAGATCTGGCGTGGCCAGCTGCAGGCGATGCAGCCGAGCCATGCCCACCGATTATGCCGCCCCCAGCCCCCTGTCCTCCCGACTCAGAGGTATCAGGCAAAAACTGCTTAAACTCATCGAGCAGATCAGGGGCCGACGCAAACAGGACCTGCACCTGCGAGTAGACGTCCTGGATCGGCCGCGACTCCTTCTGGTACGTCTGCAGGATCTCCAAGAACTCCTTGTAGTGGTCGGGCTCGGCTGCAAAAGCGCATCTTGATCTTGTTCACGTAGTTTATCGCGTGGTTGAACTCCATCGGCGCTTGGCGCGGGTGGTGCACATTGGCTCCTATGCTCGGCGAAGGCAACCTGGCTGGGTGCCCGAGCTGCCGCTGCCGCCTGGGCTCCATTTCCAGACACCGCAGCACCAGAACCACCGTATGCTGCCAGACTCGTCTGCGGATGGGCATGCTGCTGAGTGGTTCCGCTGGCCGATGCCGAGCCCTGGCGAGACAGGTACTGCTCACGCGAAGGGCCACGCTGCGCGCCGTACTGGTGGGACTGCGAGTGCGAGGCCGCCAGAGGGCTCTGGGGCTGGGCAGTGGGCTGTCGCCGGATGCATGTCTGGGAGAACTGAGCCGCTCGGGGTCGTGACACGCACGCCCTCGTTCGGATCATCAGACACGTCAATGCGGTACCCAGGCGGCAGGAACGTGTTGAATCCCTGGATCAGCGCCGGGACTGCCATAGAACAGCCGCGAGACACGCTCAATGACACCCGGTGTGTCGATGGTGTGGCTCTTGAAGTCTTTCATGATGTCCAGGAACTGGTTGTACACCTCGGGCCGGTCTTGGAACTGCGACTTTACCATATCCAGATAGCTCAGCGCATCACGTACGTTCAGCGGGCGGCCAGCGGCATCCGCTGCTGCACCTGATGTAGCCTGCGTTCCTTCCGCGTTTCCTGACGTAGCAGTTGCTGCTGCAGGTGCAATCGCTTGGGTGGACACCAGACAGCTGCGGGTTTGCAGTGGCTGCAGCCGACTGAGGCTGCGCAGCTGCTATGCTTGCGGTTGCCTGAGGGTGCAGAGACCGATGGCGCAACTCGGGTCACAGCAGCAGCCGGTCCGTTGCCAGTATTTGTCGAGACCGCAGAGGCAGCTGCAGTGCTGGAAGGCTGCCTGGATACAACTGAGAATGTGGCCCCTGATGAAGCCTGAGGCGTGCTCATGGCTGGTGCTCTCGGCGAGGCCTGGACCATAGGAGGAATTGGCGAGTTCTGCACCGATGCGGTACGCTGCACCATCGGCGACTGCATCTGCTTTCCTGGCGGCACTGATGAAGCCTGCTGGGGCAGCGGCATCTGCGCCGACGACGGAGCGCGTGCGCTTGGTGACACAATTCCGCCTGCAGGCGTCGATATACGCGCACCCGACTGCACCTGCGACTGGCTGCCCGAAGCATAAGCGCTCGAGTTTGCAGGCGCTGCTGACCCGTGGATCGGGAGACGACGCCGGGTGCGGCAGACTCTGCGCGCCAGGTGTGCTCTTCATGCCTGGGAATCGCCGATGCCTGCGTGCTGGTGAACGATGGCGACCGGGCGTAGGTGTTGCTGATAGGCGGAAGCGAAGGCAGCAGCGCCTGCCCCTGTAGCACTACCAGAAGCCGATGCCATTGCAGGGCTCTGTCCCAGTGTCTGTGGAGGCGGCAGCGAGCCTCCAGCATTATACGGCGCTGTAGGGCGCGGTACCTGTGCAGTTACTGCGATCCCGCCACTGGCTGCAGCAGCACTGCTGGCTGCAACACCAGCGGCTGGCCCCCACAGGAGCACCAGAGTGCGATATCGGCGGCATGTACGGACGCGATGCTGCTGTATCGGCTTTTGGCGACATTGGTCTATGAAGTGTTATCACAAAAAAGGAGCGAGTGAGCGGGACCCGCTTGAGGCATGATTAGTAAGTATCACGCGATTACTGCAATGAGATAAAAATGATCAACAACGGCTGCTCCCCTACCCCCATTCCGCCGATTGCCGCTTTAGAGGGCGTCAGCATAAGGCGCTGCTGCCGGACTTTTATTACGCGGGACAGTCAGCGCTTGGCCAGTGCTAAAAACCGAAGCCAGACTATGCTTACCTTTGGATGGGCGCGAGCTGGTTCTGAGGACCGCCAGCGTATCTGGGCTGCTGCTGTGCTGTGCTAGCGCCAGCTGGAGGCGGGAGCCCGCGCTGCTGTGGCGGCTGCTGCTGTGAACCAGTAGGCGGAGGATTATGCTGCTGGGGTGTCGACGACGACGACGACCCTTTGCTCCAAGCACGTGAGTCGCTGTTGTCCATGTTTGGGTAAAGAAGGGAGAGGAGAAAGCGCCGAAATGGGAGTCAGGAATAATAACAGAAAAATGGGAATAAGATAGTGCCAGGTTGTTTTCTAGTGTGTGACGGAGCGCGTGGTGGACGAAATAGACATACGCTGACGCGTTTTTAAAAAAAAAAGTGGTTGAGCGAGGAAGGAAGAGAGGTTGTTGCGCAACCTGTCGGTTTGCACGCGCAGCTATTGTACGGGTGAAGGGGGAAGTACGAAACAGCGAATTCGGCACGGAGGAGGCCAATAAGCGGTCGAGCTACCTAAAAATGAATAAAAAAATTTTTTCTAGCCGCGTGTTTGAGGCACAATTGCAGCTGCGATAATGCGAACACCGAAATTTATAGCCAAACTCGAAGGTGTCAAGAAAGCGCTTAATAAAAACGAGCAAACTCGGGCAAAAGGAAAGAAGGAGCACTTTGTCGTCTTTCCCTCGGACGCCCACTAATACCTTGAGCAAGATTTTTAAACGGGTCTGTTGGGAAAAGCGGATGCAATGTTTGCAGAACTCGCGACGTCACTGCCCGGCTGGCCCGGCTCGCCGGCTCTGCCAGTCTGTGGCTCGCCAATTACTGCCAATCGCGGTTTCCGGATTTGCTCACAAGGCCAATGCGCTCCTGGAGCGTCATGTGTTGGCGTCGGAATCCGCTCCTCGCGGTGTCCATCGCGCGGCAGCTCGGCGGGGCGGCGAATTGGCGTGGTGTTGCTCTTGGTCGGCGTACACGTGCTTGGCCTGCCCAAACTTTGTCCTTAAGGACCTGGCTCTGCAGCGCGGCCAGCTCCTCGACATCCTTGTTTGCTATGCTGATTGCGGCTGGAGGCTGGCGGATCATCGTTTGTAAGCACAGGACGAAAAGCAGATAGGAGCGCAAATGGGAGCTGAATAGCCTGCAAGCATCGACTAGCTGCTATATTCAGAATTTCGATAACGCTAACAGTTATGGATGAAATTCAAAGTAATGCAAGTTTTGGCTGATAGAACTGTGATCACTACAACTAGCTTTGGCCTGCATACGACTCCTGGTTGTGCAGGGCACTTGTCATCACATACTAGCTCACTGCTGTATAAGGTGATAGATCACCACTGTTCATTCAATCACCATTGCTAGTAGAGTATCTCTGCTTTCGCTTATTTTTGATGCGCCGTTTGGATGGCTACGCTTCCTTCTTGAGTACCATCATATGCAGATGAAGTAGAAGAATGAACTAGAGAACGGTGGTTGACGACGAGCAGGACTAGTAAGGCTCATTTGAGTGCGTGTATCGTATTCGCGGAAAATGCGTTGGTAGGACATGATTACCGCAGGTACTATTCTGGGCTAGAGAGAAATGCCTATCATACTGCTGGATAAGCACCACCAGTGACGACGACTACCATGTACATTGATCAAAGTTAGATTTTCTTGCTGGTATTCTAAATATGTAAGCCGCCGATAGATAGCCCCGAATAAGGTGCACTATTTAGGCGATTCACTTAATGGTCACTGGCAGTTTGTTAGTTTGCGAATAAGCGCTAAGGCTCCAGATGTGTAAATGAGCCATGTTTGCTACCATTTCTCTGACAATAGTGTGCAGTCCACACTACGGCATTTCACTCTCCAGATTACAAGGCCATGTCTCATAGTGTAAACAGATATAACAAACGGTAGGCACTCAGTTAAAAAATATATTTAACCAGCATTACAATACCATATTGAGTGAGTTTATATATACAAGATTAAAATCGGTCATCATATCGGTTAAAAAACCACTAGCTGTCCAATTTGACGCGGCTATCCATAGCACTTAGTATATCACAGATATGTATAGTTTGAAGAAGTTGTGTAGATAGTAAAGACTCCATGAGAGACAGAGATATTCAGTGTACTGCCAACAGCATCGCTGCTGCTCTGAAGAGCTTTTCTTTCAACAAAACTCCCCACCAGGTTCGGAATTCTTCCACGACGCCCCTCACCATTCACCACCTCCTTTGCCTTACTGCTCTACGTTCAGGACTATTGTTTAAAACTGCAGGGCGGACGCAGGCTGCCGGTGCAGTAATGTACTCCAGGCAAGGCGATCGTAGGATGATGTTCTCGAGGACCTTAGCAACTGCAACATTGCTAGACATTGCGATGGCAGGGCATCTAAGTTGTTTACTGAGGTGGTAGGCCAGGGATATCCGCAGGCAGATCTGGGCTGGACGAGTGGCAGTGGAAGTGGGGGGTAATTTGCTGCCTGCCTGTTATTGCCATAGCGCTCCTGACAGTATCTCTGAAGGACAGATAAAGTGGTGACCTGTGGTTCTGCATCGGCAAATTTTGGTGCGACAGCCGACACGCGACTCGACAATGTTTGCAGTCCTTGAGCATTCTCACCTCTGCCTTCTGCTGGGCTCCCTTTATCGCATTCAGGATGCCAGTTGTGCTCGCATGCTCTTGCTGCTATAGTAGTCTAGTGGAGGATGTCGAGATGCCATAGGAGAGGGAGGCGTCTAATGAGCACTGAAAGTCTGTGCAGATCGCCCGGATTCAGGTCGATGATCAGCTTTATCAGCACGACCCATGCTATTCAACCAGAGAACGGTATCGAGTTTCCTACCGATGTAGCATCCATGGAATTTGACGGTCATCTGAATAATTGGTTGATAATGCCGCGTGGCAGTCGAACAGGCCAGGTACCGTATACCATGGTAATGACCTTTAATGTCGTCCCACCGGTCTCTATCCTCGGATTGATCAACTGAAGTCCTTGAAGGTCCTCGATAATAGTTTAATATTTTTAGCAGATGCCGGTGGAACAGCTCGTAGACATCCTCGTATGAGATTGGAGAGTAAAACAAGCGCCAGTTTAATGCTTGGGAACTGAGGATCGAGGCTGCTATTGGGAGTTTGACGCCGTTCGTTATGCGCAGTCGTTTGGCCTTGCGCAGGTGTCTGACAGAGTACCCTGGCAATCTACAAATAGTTTGCAAGTACGCTTCGTGGGGCTCAAGCTGCCACAGTATGCGGGAGAATGATGGAAAGGCAGGTCAGAAGGGCAGGTTGGAGCAGCAGGGAATACTTCCTAAAAAATACTTCCTTAAAAATACTTTCTAAATAATACTTCCTAAATGTCAATCAGCAGTGGCTCGTATGCCGCACACAGCATGGTGTAGAACAGGTTCAGATTGAGTGGAGTGCGAAGGTCTATCAAAGCCAGAAGTTTTGCATCTTGAACAAGGCTGCAGCTCAACGATATCCCTGTCAGATATACTGGCACCGCGCTGGAAGATGCCAGGACCAATGAACTTGAGGCTGCAGATGCTGCTTCCAGTCGAATAGCTCTAGATGGAGCATATTGAGCAACTTCGGAATTGGTGATTTGCAGCGGCACTGCTCGTTTTCCATGATAACTAGGATGTAGGTAATCTCGTCGGCATATACACTGTTGATGAGCCTGTTAACACCTGTGCACCAGAGAGACTCATGGTACTTGTGTCCGTTGCATAGGGGACAGAGCGGTGCTCAAATATGACCGGCTGCTTACATGACTTGGGTAGGTGCAGCCTAGGGTTCATGCACGCCTTTCTACAATCAAGAGCAGCTTTTTGAATGATTCACAGGATGGGAATTGAGCACCAGATAGGAAAGAGAGCCTCTGCTTTTGAGGTAAAGCGTTGAAGAAAAGGATTCAAGAGGAAGGCTTTTTTTTTTCACATGTTTTCCAATCTGCATATCTCAGCTAGCATTGCAAGTATATACTCGTTCCTCGGATACAAACATGCTGTACTTTTTGGAGATCGCTCGGTGCCAGCAAGAACATAGACTGCTAGCAGCCTCAAAAGTAGCGCACCACCTGCAGGGGCTCCTACATCGCATATACATCCTAATTCTAATTGGTGGATCAGATCCAGGAACATATGCACTTAAAGGCGCAGGTAGCGATGTGACTCACACCCACAGACATATAGATTGCCCATGAGGTGCTAAACGCTCACATTTCATGTTGCAGTGCATGTAGAGCATCAAACATAGCGCAGGCTCACTGCAATTTGAACGATACATCTATGCTGCAATGTATAAAAAATCGAATTGTGAAGTATGTTACAAGTAAAAGAAAGATGACGGGATAAGGAGATGCGTTTACCCAACAACAAAGGTGACCTTCTTTGACGATTTGATGGCAGTCCGCAGAGTCGATGCCAGCTGCCAGGTGGCGAGCATGGTGGTGATGATGCCGGCGGTGCAAGTGCTTGTTATGACCGCGCAGCGTCCAACGTACCGCTGGCGTGAGCATCAAGCATTCCCGAGCCATTCGAGTGCATGACGCCAAAGTCGTGAATGATGCCGCTCGGCGCACTCTCACTGTCCGACGACTGCGAGTTCAGCGTTGTGCTCTCATCCGAGACCGGCGACAGGCTGCCGGTGCACGAGCGCGCCACCAGCCCTGGACAGATTTGGCATGCTGCTGAAATGGAGCTGCTCGTCGCTGCTCGAGATCTCGTCAATCAGTGGCGAGGCATGCTCGCGGATCTCGGCTGCCAGCGCATCGTCCTCGCCGTCGGATGACTCGGGCGACTCGTACCACTGCACGATCGGGCTCTTGTCAATGAGCTCGGACTCGTACATGATGCGCAGTAGCACGGCGTGCTTGGCTAGCCGCGCCCGCTGGTTGGCCAGCGACAGGCGCTCCAGCTGCCTCAGCACTGTGTCCTGGTCGCTCTGCCTGACGATAAATGCGTGGAACAGCTTGACAATGCGCATCACTGCCTGCAGCGGCGACCCGATCTCGTCGCGCTACCCTCTTTGACAGAGCCGAAGGCCGAGTGCCAGCGACAGACGCGGCAGCTTCCTGCACATCGGCGACAGCCTTTGCGACTGCGTCGCTGGCCGAGTAGTCAGCGGTGGACTCGACAAGCCGGTACAGAGACTCGATAAAGGCGCAGAGCACAGACTCGTGAGTCGAGCCGAACTCAGCCGCCAGCTCCTGGATATTGTTCATCATGAACCCTGGGTTGAGCCCGCCGCGAGCCCCCTGCAGCAGGTGTGATGACGCCCGGCAGATGAATTTTGCGATGCGCTGGTCCACAGGCAGCGTCGCAATGCGCTCCTGGACGCTGCCGTCGGCCTCGGTGATGCCCATGATATCGCCAGCTGAGGACTGCGGCTGCGACTGCGACTGCTCGCGCTGGCGCTGAGTGTGGCGACGGATAAAGTCCTCGTCGGGTGACTCAGCCTCGCCTTCCGAGTCGTCCTCGGTGATAGTGATGTCGTCGATGTCCGCGGCCAGGTCGAGGATACCGGTGCGGGCATAGTAGCGGTCGATGACGGCCTTGACTGGGTCAACAGCCTTCGCACCATCATCAGACAGCTCCGCCTCATCGCTGCTTTCGACCTCAGAAGCCGCAGCACGCCAAATTGGAGTACGCGCACGCGGGGTAGCCAGCACGGCAGGGGGAGGGGCTCCAAAGTCGACAGAGTCAAAGTCGCTGCCGCTCAGAGCCTCGTCATCCGATATCGAGTAGCGCCGGCTGTCGGTGGTCTCCGACTCGCCCTCAGAGTGTATTTCCCATTCCATGGTAGCATCCTCGCCGGTGCTGGGATCGTGGTGGAAGCCCTCAAACGAGATTGTGATGTCGTGGCTGTCTTCATCCTCGTCCGAGTCAACATCCTCGGATGCCTCAGACTCGTTGTCAGACTCCTCGGTATCGGCATCATCGTCACTGGACTCGGCATCAATGGCATGGGCAGGGACAGACATGAACTCGATCTGTAGCTCGTGGGCATTATCATCATCATCATCCTCGTCGATGTCCGAGTCGTCCTCGGACTCCTCGCTCTCCCAGGCATCGTCGTTGTCGTCGGTGACGGCTTCTTCGAGCTGGCTCTCAGGCTGGTCGAACTGGACATCGACGTCGCTGTCCTCCTCATCCACCTCCCAAGCAGTGGTAAGGAAGTCAATGCCGAGGTCGCCGGGCAGCATAACCTTTCTGGATGCAGATGACATAAACGTGCTGTCAGAGGCGCTGCGGCGGATGGATGGCGGCGGCGACAGATCGGAGGTGGTGTGCAAAATCGGAGACGAGTGGAGCAGAGGCAGATGCGGTGGCGTTTTTCGAGCTGGCGGGTTTGCTGCCACGCTCCATCTGGAAGCCAAGCTTGACGTGGAAGCTGGCGCTGTCGGTGTCGCTAAACTCCTGATCGCTGCCGCTACCAGGGATAACAAAGGCCGGGTGCTTGCCATCCTCATCATCTGAGGCAGCAGCCATGTTTTCCTGCAGGGATTTCACCAGCGTCTCCATGTCCTGGTCATGCTGCAGGGTCATCACCTTGCGCATGAAAATCTTTGACTGCCGCTCAGCCGCCAGCTGCTGGCTGACCTCGTAGTATGCGTCCTCGACCAGCTGGTTGACCAGCTCCAGTTTGCGGATCCGGCGCTCCAGCTTCTGGATGTACGCCAGCTGATTGTCGCCAGCATGCGTGGGGCCCGAGATATCCGACGCCACTGGCGCTGCTGCACGGCGCGAATTCTCAATGTGACTCTGAGCGCCGCCACCTTCAGCCACCTGGGCGTGGTCATCGTGGATGAGCATCTTGTCGCTGATTTTTTCGGGACTGCTGATAATACCTCTGCTGCTGCTGTTGCTGCTCGTACGGCGGGG
Source organism: Linderina pennispora (assembly GCF_002104995.1). Classification (NCBI taxonomy): domain Eukaryota; kingdom Fungi; phylum Kickxellomycota; class Kickxellomycetes; order Kickxellales; family Kickxellaceae; genus Linderina; species Linderina pennispora. Next base: position 412,856 of record NW_024468262.1, read on the forward strand.
GGCAGGCCATCGCAGCGCCAACCAAGCCCAGCGTGTCGTCCACAACATCCCGGCTGACGCCTTTGAGACCAGCAACTGTGTTGGTGCCGATGTTGGCACGCCAAACCAGGCTCCGGAACATCCAACGATGCCGCCGTCGCTGACTCGGCACAGTACCGGCTAATGCAACACTGGCACTGACAAGCGCACGTTGCACACCGATTGTGATCGAACCCAAAGGTGTCGCCGGGCTCGTCAGACACGCTGCTGGCACTCGGACTGAACCACGGCCTCTTTAATCCAAGCAGGCACTCGGGTAAGGCGATGCGCTGCGACGGGCACTCGCAGTCAATGCACGCCAGAAACAGCGACGGGAAAAAGAACTGCGCCATGTCCACGATAAAATCCACTGCCGACACTACAGGCGCTGGCAGGATGCTGCTGTCCAAAAACGACCCCTTTGCGCGTCCCATAGCGTCTGTAATAGGGACCGCAATAACCGGCACTGTGTTGCTATTACGCCGGCGCAGAGAACGGCGGCGCGCGCGCGGTGTGTCGATGTTGCTGTAGTTTGCTGAGCGGGGTCCCAGAACCGAACGCGTGCTGCACTGACTCATGGGTAGTAATAGTGGATAAAATGTGAGAAAAAGGAGAAAAGCGTATGTTTGGTCGCAGGGGATGTTTGGAAAGAAAAAAAGAAGCGAGCGCTGGTCTATAATAGGCAATAATAAGGGAGCACTCGCAGACGCGAAAATGAATAATAAAAGCGCAGTTGGCAATAGTCCTCACAGGATAAAGGGCGAGGCAATAGCTTTAACTCGGTGAACAAACGTAATTTCGGCAAACAAGAAAGAGTTGGAGAGAATTGGCTGGGCAAATGATAGCATAGTTTCGCAACAAAAAAGGTGTGGAAATTTGAATAGAACAAAAAAGTTCAGGGGAGACAAAAGCAGAGAATTTCCCGCTGGGCAGAGACGAAAAAATTAGTCATCTGTAGTGGCCTCATGGCCAGCCTATCACGGGATCCCCCGCTCGAGAAGGGCTGTTTTGGCAGTTGGAGCACTGTGGAGAGGGGAGGGCAAATTTTTCATCTGTCCTCATTGTGCGGTGCTAGGCCGGGCCTATTGCTGCACCCTTTTGGCAACTCCACTCGCCCACCCGCCGGCCAGCCCGGGAAAGACGCGTCGCCAAAACGCCCTGCCCTGCCAGCGCTTGACAATTAATAAGCACGAGTCTTGGCCTCGCTGCGCCTGCCTGCAGGCCCATGGCTATTTCAAGACCCCCTGCAGTCAGATGACTTCTTTGAGTTATATTGCGCAAAAGGCCCGGGGGATATTTTTATTTCGCGCATAGTCTGTGCTCCGAGGCCAGCCTTTGCCCAGCGCATGTGCCGGCAGGAGCAGCCGCCGGCTCGCCATGCATACTGGCCATTGCACCCAATGTCTCGCACATGCAGCAGCACCTGCAGCACAATGCCACCAATAGCGGAGAGGGACATGAGATTTCTTTAGAAACTGGAAAGAGGCAATATGTGCGTGGGAACCAGCTACTAGATCTTGAGCCAGACTTTCCGCGAAACCCCAATACGCAGCGCCAGAATGCTTAGAGTAGCGATCAAGTACACGCCGCCGCAGAACAGCGCGACTGTGCCGTATCCACTGCTGGTCTGTCCGAGTTTTTCGTACAGGACCCTGGCGACGACAGGGGCAGCCGAAGTGGTTAGCACCATCCCAATCCCCAACAACCCAACATTGTTTGCCAGTCCGTTCTGGCCAAACAGTGTCACCGAGCACAGTGGCACCATCGGCGTCAGGCTGCCCGCAAACAGCCCAAACACGCATGCAAATATCATCATAATCATGAACGACTTGGCCGGGTACCACACAAAGAAGCACGAGATCGTGACCAGCATGTGCGTGACGAAGAACATGTTGACGTTGCCCGCCACATCGGCGATGTATCCGATCGTGATCCGTCCGATGATCGTCGCGCCATTCGCCACACCTGTGATCAGGGCGCCCTGCTCGCTCGTGAGGCCAATGCCGATCGAGTACACCGGGCAAGAAGAACAGCACCACATAAAAGCCAGCCTCCGCCAGCATCACGGCCACGTTCAGGAACCAGAACTCCTTGGACCGCAGGACGCCTTTGGTGCTGTGTACGTCGCGCACACCAAAGCTGCGCACCGAGTGGCGCTTTTTGGCAGCAAGGCTGCTGAATCGGAGGCTGCTGTTCGAGCATCCCGTCACTATTGGATGCCATCTCGCAGTTCTCGAGCTCCTCGGCCTGCGGCCTCTGCCTCGATGAGCTCTTCCTGGCTTAGTGCTCATTCCAACACTGACCAGTGCGATGCCGATTCCGAGGATCACAGCGAGGATCTTGACTGCGTTTGACAGCGAGTACTGGTTGATCAGCCACCGCGTGAGTGGAGCGAGAACGAGCCCGCCAACGCCTGAGCCCGAGTGCACTAGGCCTATCAGGAAGCCCTGCTTTTTGCGGAACCATGACGTTGGAATTGTTGAGACCACAATGAATACCGTGCCGACGCCGGCGCCCGACAGAATGCCTTGCGTCAGTGTGAGTTGCCATACCTAAAGTAAATATCGCAATGAAGCAGATTGTGGCTGTCAATAGATACGATTGTATAGCATATCGATATTGTCATACATCCCCGTTCCAAAACACAGCCCGGTGTCCCACTGGACTCCCCAAGAGACCGCTGTCGAAGCGTGCTATTCTTACCTCGCTGCAGAATCCAGCCGCAAACAGGCCTGCAGACAGCATAATTCCGCCGACCAGCGTCGTCAGACCCATGCCCACCCGCTCGCAGAGCGCTCCAGCAATGGTCGTAAACAGGTAGTTGGATGAGACATGCACAGCACCGATAGCGATGGCCGGCGATATGGACCTGCTGGCACCGGTGTTTTCAGTGCTGAACAGCTTCTCGTATTCTTCCTCAAACACACCATACGAGTTTGTCACGCCTGAGCCCAAGAACATGCCCATGAATGCAGCTACCACGACGATGCTGGCGCTGAGATTGGGATGGGTGATGCAGAAGCCCTTGGTCAGGCCGATCTTGGGCAGCTTGGAGAGCCTGGACAGCGCCTTCTTGTACATGGTGTGTGCAAATGCTTATACGTGAGAATGATATGGTGTCTATGCGTGTAGAAAAGAGAAGAGTACAGAGCCGTCTATATACCGTTATTAATAGCGATGGAATATATAAAATATGTAGTGCGTCTTTCGAAAACTCCCTACACTTTAGGTGGAGAGAGCGAAATAAAGGAGTAGGTGTCGAGGTATGGTCCAGAGAAAGAAGAAAAATGACGCCAATGCTCCCCGTATTGCTGCACTTTAGTACCTTTTAAGCAGCGAGACGAAAAAACGACATTCTCCCTTTTCAAATCCTTCATGGCGGGCGGCGCCTCCCCTCTCTCGTCTCTCCACTCTACTAGATGCATTTGAGAAAAGTCTCCAAAAGCACAAGAATCTTTTGGTGGTTCGCCGCATCCCACTTTCTAGTGGAAATAAAGGCGTGGGTGTAACTGCTTTTCAAACATTGCCAGCGCCAGCTGCCTTGACCCTCCACTCCTGAAGCTATAGCATTTAGTATAGCAGAGTATTAGCATCCCAGAAACCAACCACCGCCTCGTTTTCCACAGTGGCTTGGGTTGCTGAAGCCGCCGCCAGATAGGGGCGGGTTGGCTGTTGAGCAAACCGTTTTACACACTCTGCATCAACGTCATTAGAAGTATTCATTAAAAGGTCCCTTTTAGCCTTTCGACTATTGAGGCTACTGCGTGCTACGCTGGAAATGCGTGGTTCATATTGCGTGGCTAAGCTATGACAGCAGCATAGGTTCATTGGCACTCGCTAAAAGCAAGTAGGGTCCCCTCCTTGTCCCTCTGGCGCTAGTAGCAAGGGGACATTTAATAGCAGGAACGCTCTATTTGCGCTTGAACTGATGTGCATATTCCCTATATTGATGGATGACATCATAGGGCATCCCCACTCGGAGCAGCTACTGCTATCGCTTCCCGGTGCCACAAAAATCCGAGGCATCTGGCATGTAGAGCTACAGACACCGATGGCAAGCCATTGATAGACCCGCATTTCCTTTTTTGGCCATACGCTGACAGGCGCTATCCACGAAACTGCCGCTGTGGCAAATGTCCGCCATCTGCCTGTGAAAGGGTATGTGGCGCATATATATCTCTGTCCCACATGTCATGTATACGATGGTTTGTTGCATGTTTACCCATGTAAAAAGGCGAAGGATTTGTATTTTTAGAGCGTGCAAAAAACACAGAACAAGGCAGAAAAATGCAAACCTCAGTCAGAACCCTCGAGGATTATGGCGTGGGCTAACTTAGTTCTTGTTCTTCGCGGGGACATCCTCAACCGAGAGACCTAGACATATGAAATGGTGATAATGATTAGCGAATATATGCACTTCATTGCTGCAGCATACCGCTTAGGACTGGGTGCGTTTGAGCGACTTACCTGGGGGAAGCGACTGGCGGAGCTTGTCGGCCTTCTGGGCGTCGGCGACGGTGAGAGTGTACAGGAAACGCGAGCAGCGAACCTTGAACTTCACGATCTTGCCGTTCTTCTTGACGCGGACAGCCTGGGCGTCCTTGCGGCGGGTGACCTCGAGGAAGTTCTTGATGTCCTGAATCTGCTTGGCCTATATAATGTGCAATTCGCAAACAGGGGAGTGTGCGAGGAATGTTTTAGCGCCACGGTACCAAATTGCAAGTTCTCGCGCATTCTTCGGTATTGCGCATTGGAGCAGGATGGAATGCGGCAGCCTGGGGGGTTCGTGTCTCTGCCTAATCGAATTGCTTCAGGTCACTCTTTCACTGCAACTATTTTGCGCATAGCTACCGCTTTGGGGTCCAGCTAATTCCGCGGGCTTCCTCTGCCATTTCACCAAATCCACCAATTCGGCCAGACTGCAGGAGAGCTCAAATCCAATCGTTCCCCCAATTTCCTGCCGCATCCATCCCTGCGTCTGGCTCAGCCCCGCTCAGCCGCCTGTTATTCACGATAGATTCGCCGTACCATTTTAGATGTGATAAACAGGTGGCTAGTAGTGAAAGGCGGATTCACCAGCGGCCCGCGTTGCAATGTGATTTTGCCACAGCGCTTCGCAGCCGCCAGTCCCTCGAAATCAGCAATTTCTAAAACGCGCACACTTGCTGGCAGCGATCTGCCGATCGATCGGAATGTATTTAATCAGCTAATCAAAACTGGTTGAGGAATGTCGAGCCTGTGTTTGCCTCGGCACCGCCCCGTGCCGCCTCTGCCTTGGCCGCCGCGTACAGCGCGTCCAAACCGCTTCAGCTCCTCCTGCGACACGCGCTGGGCAGTCTGCAGGATCTCAGGACACCAGCGAGGGCGGGAAAGCCACGCAGAACACCGCCCTTCTGGACAGCGCAGATTTCGCGCTTCGGGGACACGGCCACGGTGATCTTGGCCTGCGTAATCGCCTCCTCCTGCTCCGACGCATCCAGAACATAGCGCTTTCCAATCTGGTTGAACGTAACGGTGATGGGCAGGTTATCGGCGCCCTCCAGTGGAGCCACGTCTTCGGGGTCGTCGACAACGTCAAATTCTGCCTGCGTATCGCCGTTCTCATCCGAGATGGTCTCAACTACGACACGCGGCAGCTTTGTCGACAGGAGCGCAGCACGCGTCGCCCACATCAGCGTATCGACAATGCTGCCCTTGAACATCGAGCACCAGCGCGTCGATGTGGATGACCCAGTATGCCTGCTTCGGGATGATGCAGAGTTTCTGCAGATCAATGCCGCTCTGGGGGCCGTTCAGAATTCGGTCCAGCAGCTGCGTCAGCTCGACGTTCAGGTCTTCGGCGCCACGGCCCTCAAACTCTTGGGCGGCGCTCGGCGAGCACTCGACGCTGCAGACGATTGAGCCCTGGTCCTCGGGCTCGCCTGGCTGCCATGTGTTGACTTCAGCCTTGATGCCAACCAGCACGTCGGTGCCCAGCCCTAGATCGCCTGTGCGGCAGCGTGCACTTCCGTTGGCCTGCGAGATCATGTCGGTGCGCAGGGTCACTTGGCGCCGGTCCAGGTTCGATCGGCCGTCGCAGCGGATGCCCTTCTCCACGCCGCGTGTGATATAGTCCTGTTCGGCAGGCGAGACCAGCAACGAAGCCATTTCAGAAATGTTTTGTATATGAGTTGAGACGAGTTGAGTATATTACGAACCACGGCGTATGTGCGGGGGGCAGGCACAGCCTTACCCAGCCCAGCCCGATCGGCATCACAAAGCTATGGGGATAGGATTGAGGAGTTTAATGGATGAAGGGAATAAAAAGTTGCACTGGTACAAAGGGGTGGGAGGAATTACTCGACTTGCTATTATCTACTTGCCGCCGCCCGTCTAGTTGGACGCCTTCCAGTCCGTGATCTAGTTGGACGCCTTCCAGTCCGTGAGCAGGTCCTGGTACATGGCCCGGAACTTCTCGATGGCCTCGATGCTGCGCGAGAACTGGAAGTACGTGTTGATCAGGGCCACGATCTCGTTGCGCTTAAAGTCCACGGCGGTGAAGCTCTTGCGGAACGCCTTGTCCTTGTACGAAAACAGCGCCTTCAGTGCAGTGCCAATGCCCAGGGTCTGGGTCTTGCCCCACAGGCGGCACTTTTCGCAGCCCGTGCAGTCCATGATGCGCGAGATGTTGCGGAAATTGTCCTTGAACTCGGCCTTGAGCGCGCTGCCGCCTGGGCCAAGGAACAGCTCCGAGTCGTCAAACACCAGGCCGGCCTTCTTCACCTCCTTCAGGACACGCGGCACCAGCTGCTTGACCATCTTGTCCTCGGCAGGTGTGCCGATCTTGTAGTCGTACTTTTCAATGTACGGCGCCATCTTCTGGATTGCGCGCGTCAGCAGCACGTAGTTGAAGTATATGTTCTGCAGGCGGTCGGGGAAGGCGCCGATTCGCGAGATAAAGCAGTTGAGGTTCGGCTCCCATTTGCCAGACGTGGCATTATAGTAGTCAGAGCAGATGTGCGTTGACGTCGAGGCGTGCAGGCCAGACACAGCCCGGTAGAACATGCGGTACTCGTGCGGCACATCCTGCGGCAGCGTAATTCCGCGCTCCTCCTCGGCAAGATTGACCAGGAACGGCACCAGCTCGCGGTGGTTTGGCGGCGGCTTTACAAAGGGCATTGCCTTGCCGTCCAGGTTCACCAGCTGGCTGCCCCAGCCGCCGGCTGTGTCCTGGATATATGGCTGCACGCCAAAGCAGTTGTGTTGGTAGATGCTCATCCAGATTGCGTTGGCGCCGGCGCCCGCATAGCCGGTGAAGCGCTCCGGGTTCGTGACCAGGTCCAGCCAGATCCCGTCGCCGAACGACTCGTCGTTAACGATGGTGAAGTCCTTGTCGGTGAACTCGGGCCGGTGCTGCCGCGGAGACGCACCCTATTAATAAAAGCCAGATCGAAATTAGTAAGCCGGGTGGATGGATTTGCCCTGTGTGATTGGACTGCCTGCAATGCGACGTGGCGTGCCATGATGAGCCGGCCAGGAGTATCCTGGTTTCCAAGCAAACTTACCAAGAACGGGCCAAAGTCGTTCTGGTCCACAGTCGACGCCTGCCAAATCGCTGGCACCTCCGTGTCCTCCAGCGGTTGGGCAATGCAGTCCCGCTGGAAGCACGATCCCTCAGTGCGCCAAAACTCGCACGGCTTGTACAGGTCGACCTTGAGCGTGCGGAAGAACTTTGTCTCTATCAGCTTGCGCAATGGCTTGGACACACGGCGATTCAGGGCTTCGACTGAGTCAAAGTCGCTGTACGTGTCCATTACGAAGCCCTCGGGCTTGCAGATGTTCTGGCCCTGCGATTTCTTCAGCACAGCTGCCATGAACCCGACGTTCTGGCTCTGCGCCGCCGGTGCCTCGCCCGGCTGCGAATTGAAAGCCAAGCACGCTGGGCGGGTCGCGCGCTATGTAGGCGGCGATGCAAGCTGCGCCGAGCACGGCTATCTTGGCGCTGGTCCATGCCCATGTCGATGCCGGCGCTGCGTCGGCAGCTGGCGGATTCTGTGGCGCCTTGGCGTGGGGCGCTGAGCGGGTCTTTGCCATATTTTCTACAAGCGGTGGGAAAGGATGTAAAGTAGGGAAAGCAGCGAAGGAACAAAAACTGAAGAAGAAAAGACAGCAGCGTGCAAGGGCCTGACGGGCATTAATAATGCATGCGGGCAAACTATTATCGAATCCGATGGCTTGCTGGTTGGCAGCTGCGCCAGATGACATCGACAAAGGGCTGGGCAAACACTGGCTGTGAAAAACCGCCAGCAAACAGGGAAGGGGGATATTGCACAGGCTAGAACCTTGTGTTTTGGCTTGCAGAGTACCGAAATTGCCAGGGATTGCGGGGGTTTCATTGGCGAAACACAGCCCGATGATGCCGAAGGCTCGGGCCTTTTGCGTGCGGAGAAGGCGAGGACCGGGCTGCTGCGCGCGGGGGAGGCAAGCTTGCCTCTATGCAGCGGTCCAGCTGTAGATAAAGCGGCAGAGCTTACGAATTGCTATACAGCCACTATTGTTCCCAGCGAGCTGGCATCTCTTGCCTCCCCAAAAAAATTCTCAGAGATTGGCAAGAAACACGGGCGCTTCCCTCCTCTCCTCCGCCTGACCAGCGACACCTATTCGCATTATCGCTCTTCTTCCATATCATAACTTTTTTATTTCGCACTATTGGGGTTCTTTGCAAAGCTCCACCACCAAATGTTTGGGCGCCTGAATGCAAAGCTCGCACACTTGAAAGCCACGCGCACACAGCAACCCGACACCACCAGCTCCTCAGCAACAACCAACCAGTCCAGCGGCACCAGCGCGCTCAGAGTGCAGCCAAAGAACTCGCCGGCGTTACAGAGCTACCACATCTACGTGGAGACACCGCGTGAAAACACCCGTGAGCACCCCATCTCGCCCACAGCAGCACGCGCAGAGCGGACCCCATCGGCACCTAAGCGGCGTCTGAGCAGCGCCGAGAGCAGCGAGCAAGGAGAAAAGCGCCTATCAAAGTATTCGCGGGTCTCGGTAGAAGATAATTCGAGCGAGGCAGCACAATCGGCGAGTGCGTATAATTACCACAGCGGAATCCCCGTGCCGGTCGTAAGCAGCAGCCACCCAGGCCTCAGCTACTACCACCAGCAGCCGCAAGGGATGCTCAGCGGACAGCCGACTCCCGCGACACCCAGCAACCAGCCTCAACCAGCGCAGCACCAGATTGCATACGCGCAGCCGCACTTGTTTGCCAAGCCAAAGAACATGGAGATGCAGCAGGCCATGGTCACCGGATACCCAGGACTCCAGCGCGCGCACGCTGGACGACTACCAGCTGCTCAACACTCTTGGTAAGGCACCGACAATCCTGCTGCTCGTGGGGGAGGGAGTTATTGTCTGCGCTCCTTTTTGTTTGCGCTTCTCAGAGGGTGGGGGTGGACGGTCCTGGAGGACCGTGTATTCATGAATCCGCTTTGGAATCCCCTATTCCCAGAATGGCCCGCACCTCAGTAACGGACAATCGCTTCTTTTTCGTATTTGTAGGAACGGGCACCTTTGGACGCGTGTTTTTGTGTCAGTCGAGGCGGTCCCGGCGGTACTATGCAATGAAGGTGCTCCGGAAATCGCAGGTGGTGAAGCTCAAGCAGGTGGAGCACATCAACAACGAAAAGAACATCTTGGAGGAGGCAGCGACACCCGTTCATCGTGCGCCTGGAGCGGACAATGCAGAACGAGCGCAACCTGTACATGCTGATGGAGTACGTGCCGGGCGGCGAGCTGTTCTCGCACCTGCGGCGCGCCGGGCGGTTCCCCGACGACGTGGCCCGGTTCTACTCTGCGGAAATCGTGCTAGCGCTCGACTACCTGCACAGCCTCAAGATCATCTGGCGCGACACCAAGCCCGAGAACATTTTGCTGGACGAGCACGGCCACGTGAAGCTGACGGATTTCGGGTTCGCCAAAAAGGTGGTGGACCGGACATGGACGCTGTGCGGCACACCCGAGTATCTGGCGCCCGAGATCATCCAGAGCAAGGGCCACGGCAAGGCCGTCGACTGGTGGGCGCTGGGCATCCTGATTTTCGAGATGCTGGCCGGATACCCGCCGTTCTACGACGACAATCCGTTTGGAATATACGAGAAGATCCTGGAGGGCAAGATTGTGTTCCCGTCGTTCTTCTCGCCAGCGGCCAAGGATCTGATCCGGCGGCTGCTGAACGCCGATGTCAGCAAGCGGCTCGGCAATCTGCAGGGCGAGGGCGAGGACGTGAAGCGACATCCGTGGTTTGCCATGATCGGCTGGCAGAGCCTGGTGGAGAAGCGCGTGCCGCCGCCTATTGTGCCGCCGCACAGGCATCCCGGCGACACATGCAACTTTGACAAGTACCCGGAGCCGCCGCAGGAGCCAGCGCCCGAGCCTGGCGTCGACCCATACCGGCATCTGTTTGCTACCTTCTAGGAGCCCTATCTTTTTATCTTTCTACTCCATATCCATTTCATTAATTCCTCCTGATCTGCTGATGATGTGACGGAGGATAGTGCATGTCTCGTACATTGCGAGCATCGGGCTTGAAACCTGTCGGCTGACGAAAAAGGCAGTCTGGCCAATCACCGCGTCAAGGGCCGCCGGGCTCTATTTTAGGGCCCAAAAAAGGAGCGTCGACTGCCTCCTTTTTGCTCCCAAAGCGCTTTGGTCCCAGTCGGCACTATATCCACGCCCGGTCGTTCGCTCATTTTGCGCCGATGAGGTTTAAAAAAGTGCGGGCGATGCGAGGCTATTATTGTCATAGCGACAATAGGGCGACGGCACCATGGCTCTTCATGTCCTCGAATGGTTGTTGCGTGCGCTCTCATCGACTACCAGCAGCTTTTTCCTTCTCCGACCGCACATGCAAAAGGGCGCATATAGGGAGACCGCTTCTCGTAAACAGGAGCACGGCACCGCCCGCCCTCTTCTCCTCGTTTGTTTTTCTGCCCTTTGTTTTTTGCTCTTTGCACATTTCGCGCAACACCCTCTTGTTTATTTATTCTTGGTACCTTCCTTTATTTTTTATTTCTATTCATCTTTCCCTGGGTATGTCGCTCCCCACGCTGACCCGGACCATGAGCCACGACACGAGTGCGCAGCAGCTCCCAGCCGTCCCGCCCACACAGACCTCGGCGCGTCCCTCTCTGGATATCCGCATCGAGACTGGGCTGGCCAGCGGGACCGGCAAAGGCGCGTATGCTGTGGCGCGAGGGCTTCACACCGCGCGAGATGGCCAACAACAGCCTCGACGAGCGCCAGGTGCGGCGGCAGGAAGTCATATTTGAGATTATCCACACCGAGGCCGACTACATAAAGGACCTGCGGGTTCTGGTAGACATATTCGTGCAGCCGATGCGGTTCCTGAAGGTAGCAACTCCAGAGCAGTGCGATTTGATGTTTGGCAACATCGAGGAGATTCTGGTGCTGCACGAGTCGATTAATGCCGCGTTCATGGAGAGGCAGCGGCGCGAGTACCCAGTAGTTTCGGACATTGCCGACGAGCTGCTGCCGTTTGTCAGCCAGTTTAAGATATACGCAAAGTACATTTGCAACCAGGACAACGCGCTGAGGCTGGTGGAGGAGCTGAAGAAAGAGTCGGCGCACTTCATGGTATTCTGGAAGGAGCGGCAAGGGCGGCCCGAGTGCCGCAACCTGCCAATGGAATCGTTCATGGTTCTGCCGTTCCAGCGTCTTCTCAAATACCCACTGCTTCTGCAGACGCTTCTGGCGTCCAGTGACGACTGGTCGCAGGAGTACGCAAACGGCAAGATGGTTGTCGAGCAGATTGACGCGTGGATTAAGAAGATCCAGGATACCCAGACCAAGCTCGACAGCTACGCATGCCTGGACGCGCTCTCAAAGTCTATCCGCGACATCGACTGGACACCGTACCTGAGCGGCGAGCACCGGCTCGTGTACAGCGGGCCAGTCAAAACGTCGATGCCGCAGCTAGACAACGGCCAGCCCGATCTCTTGTCGAAGGAGGAGCCGGGTGTCATGTGGCTGTTTGACAGCTTCCTGGTTATTGCCAAGCCGTCGTCACCAGGGTGGGCCGCGGGCACCGGCCCAACCCACAAAATCGCAGGATGCCCGGCCGCTGCCAGGCACGCGGTACACAGCAGTGCTAGGGCCGTGCCAGGTAGTGGAGGTCCTGGACATCGCACACCGCAAGGGCTCGCCGGCCGTGTACCTGCACGTGATACCCGTCCAGTCGCCCACCATGACGCCGCAGATGGACTCGCTGGTTGTGCGGTTTTCGACAAAGGCTGAGTATACGGCAGTGGAAGCCGAAGCTCGGACGAACACGTAATGCATACGCTGAATTCGCCGGCGCCCCACAGTGGACTCGCTGGTGGCTGAGCTTGCACGCGCAACCATCTCGCACACACGGCCAACCACCGGGTCGTCTCTAGCAAGCCCGAGCCAGTCGTGCTTCGGGTCGAGCATCAACGCGTCTGTGAGCGAGATTCCCAACCATCAGCCTGCGCGACGTGTACGTGCCGTTTCCAGCCCCGCAGCACAAGAGCAAGATCCGTCGTGGGTGGGAGTTTTTGCGCAGCAAGACCGAGAATCTGACGAGCCGGAGCCTGAAGCGCCAGCTAAAGAAATACGGCGGCGGTGGCGGGAAGAGGCGCGCGACTGACCCGCCGCTGATGCCGCTGTCGCATGCCAAGGAGCTGAAGCGGATCTCACGGCCTGTCACTGCACGGAGCTCTGTCCAGGTCATCTCCACGCCGATTATGCCAGGCTCTGCCGACTTTGTCCATGTGTCACCGATGGTTGCGTCATCGGCTGCCAACGGCGGCCGAGGCGATGCGCCCGCTTTGGGGATTTATCGGGCGAACGGGTCGCGTGAGCTATCATCGCTTGACACCGTGGTCCTGAAGTCGTACTCGAACTACTCGTGTCCGGCGGTCTGAGGAGGCCAGCATGCATTCGCCGGCCAGCGAGCACCACTCCAAGTTTGAGGTCGGCTCAGCTATGCTGTGCAGCGACAGCACATCATCCAACAGCAACACATTGACGTCAAACCTGCCTTCGATTACGGTGCGCCCGTCAAGGCTCAATATCGAGGCAATTGACCTGGATTCTGACACCAGCAGTATTGAGCTGACGCCAGTGTTTAGCGAGAACCCACCCAAGTTCCGCACTCACCATGGCTTGACGCCGTATACAAAGCCACTGCCGGTTCCGAAGCGCAGGGTATCGAGGGTTGCTGGTGGGGCGCGTAAACCAGCACCCAGATTTGAGATTGGGTCGGCGAAACTAACATACGGTAATGCTCCAATGCCGCCAATTACCTGGCAGCAGCAGACGAAAGAGCCGGCGCAGCAGAAGCAGCAAGTATCGCTAGGGATCCCAAACACAAATAGTGCGCATTCACGCGCCACATCGTGGTATGCAAATGTCAGCGCTGTTAGGCCGACACTGCGCAAGTGGTCGGTAGGCGACGCATTGCAAAGGCCGTCGATGGAGCAGCTGTCGGGGCCGTACCAGATGGTCGATCACCCTGTGCCCGGGGAGGAGGATGGGCCGCAGCGTGACCCGCAGTTCCGTGCCGCATACACACTAGGCCGGTACCACAACAGAATGGAGCGCAGCAACACCGACTGCTGATGATACTTATATTTTTAGTCACATATTACTTAGTCACATATCACTTAGTCACATATCCTTCAGGAACCGTTTAATAATACTAGAAATACTCTACTCACGATGCGAGCTCGGCTGCTAGTCAGCATGGGTTGACACGTCGATAAAAGCATCACGGTGAACCGGTCATTTGAACGTGTCGGATGGTTGTTGGTGCAATGGCGATCATGGATATCTCCCATCTTGGTGGCCTACTCAGCGTAGGCGCTTCAGCGCTGGTTCGCTGCTGCTGGCAGCAGAATCGCCTGCTGCTGCTGCACGCCTCTTGCGCGGTTCTTTGTTGCTGGGGTGGTGCCAGAAGCATCGGCAGCAATGGCCGTAGAACGACGGAGCCGTTCAGGAATACTGCTTGAATCACAGAGTGACTGGAAAATGAGTCTGAAGTTTAGAACCGCTGCGAGATCGCGGTTCAAAAGCCGAGACGAATAGGCCCGCCTGCATTGTGCCATGGCCCGCTTGCATGACTCGCTTGTACAGCGGGGAAGGCCATGGCACTTCACAGTTGGGTTCTTCGATCTCTGGTAGGGCCGCGGATTGGGAACATGCCGGAATGTCTGCAGTGACTTATCGCAGCAGAACGGGCACACCGACGATGTCCGGAATTCGTCGATCAGATAGACTTCAAAGCCATGGTGCTTGAACTTGTCGCGCCATCCCTTGCCACGAATCGGCGCATGGTGTCGGGCCATTGGTGCTGTTGACATTCGGGGTCCGGAGTCCCCCTGCGCCACCATAGACAAGGCCGAAGCGCATACGTACAAAGGCCAGACAGACGACCAGCCTTCCTTCTTCCCCTCAGTCACTTTTGAGAAGTTATTTTTCCATATATTCGATAACCACTCATTCCCCAAGTTAACAATTATCATGGCATGTAACTCGCCCATGCATGTCCTAGTCAGAGTCAGAGTCAGACACATACGGCACCTCTGGGTTCTTGCTTTTATAGAGGCTGCTGCTCGGATTTTTCTCTGGGTTTCTGCAAAGAATCAGCTTGCGGTCAATGACCTGGGCCTCCTTCATCGATACCGGCTGGTACTTTCGGATCTCCTCCTGCACGTTATCCAAAATTGGATACAGGCTCTCCAGGGCCCTTGCATCGAACTGCGATGTCAAGTACTGGTCAACATCGCACCGCGTCTCGACTGCTGCCAATTTGATCGCGCCCAAGGCAATCTGGGCCGGCTGGTAATAAAACACCAGGTCAGTGAACACAGCCTGGTCAATGTATTTCTGCGCCAGCTCGTATGTCTTTTGCAACACTGTGATGTCCTCCACATATGTCTGCATATCCAAGAAGAATCCATACGCCGGCCGATACGGGTGGTGCACCGCCAGATCGAACTGCAAGCTCTGCGTCACAACAAACTCGTAATCGAGCACATCGCTGTTGGTCACTTTTGTGCGCGCCAGCGGCTTTGTGAAATCATCAATCTTGACAAACGAGTTTTCAACCTTGGTCGCCAGGTACAGGCATGCTAGCATGATGCCTTTTGGCGGGTAGTCAAACACGACGTTGTGCAGGTAGAACCGCTTCATGAATGTGATTGCGGTGGCCTTGACCGTGCTGTTGAACTTGTAGACCGTCGCATAGTCGCGGATCTTTTGCAGGTAGTAGTTTATCAGACCAAGCTCATCCGCTGGCGTCAGCATGTTGTTTTCGGCCTCGGCGGTGCGTGCCGAATTGCCATCGAGCGATGATTCGGCGAGCAGGCTCTGGCGCACGCGCGCGATTCCCTGCTGATTGTTGGCAGCACGCAGGGCGCTCAGCGAGCTGGGCGTGTAGCGCCAGTGCCGGAACTGTGATGACTGTTCAAAGAGCTCGCGCTTATCAGACATCCTAGAGAATAGAGGTGATGTATGTTGTAAAATGCGTTTTATATTTCTCTCGGCGAAAAAGTACGAGAAATCGTATATCCGTGTTCACCAGCGAGGATCGATTATGGATTAGCCAGCCAATGTGCGCTATGACTCTCGCTGGCCAAATTACCAGGTGAAGAGCTCTGCATATATCTAGCATAGTCCCTGCCGCCCTCTCCGGTGGGTTGCTAGCCGTCTCTAGTAGAGATCCACTGCTAGCAATCAAGCGGCTGCTCTTTGGGGGACAGCTTACAAAAGTGCATGTATTCGCACATAATGCCGCTCTGCTACACAATTCTACCCTGACAGCTTAAGGTGCTCGCTACATTGATCACATCCCGGACAGGTATGTCATCGAGGACCTTTTGATCAGGAACTCCTCCAGTTTTCAAAATAGCCAGCATGTCTGGGCTGGCAGCGCCAATGGAGGAGGTCTGACATTCTACCCCTGAAGTCGCACGTCGTCATCATACTCGTGGGTACCGCCTTCTCTTTCTTTTTCTGCTTTTCCTTACTCTTTTCCACCCCTGTTTTTTTTTTCATTTATTGTTCAATTTCAGCACCTATAAATTTCTGGATAATGTCGTTTATGAAATGGATGAGCGGTGGTAGTGGCGCTGGGAATGGGTCGAACGGGTCGACCGGAACTGTAAGCTTCAAAGCCCTCTGGGCACCGCTCATATCCCTCTTTTGCATTTACTCATACTCTCGCTCTCCTTAAATCTAGGCAACAGCCGGAAATGGGCAGGGCCGGTCGGACTGGCCAGACAACGACGACCGGTACTACGGGCTAGGTGAACGTTGGCAATACCTGCTACGCGAGCTCGATTCTACAGGCACTGTATTTCTGTCAGACGTTCCGTGACTGTGTCAACAACTACCCGTACCCACGGCAGCTGCCCACGCTGCCTAGTGCGCAGGGCCACCACAGCGCATCGCACACGCATATACCAACACTAGAACGACCAAGTCAGCAGCAGCAACAACAGCAACAACAGCAGCAGCAGCCGCAGCAGCAGCGACGGGCAACAGCCACTGGCGACAATGCCATGCTAGGCAGTAGCAACTTTGTGACGCCTAAGGAGCAAGGCGGAAATGCGAACGAGAAGAGCCATGGGCTGTCGTTGCGGGACCGGGCATCTGGACTGCGGCGGAAGAAGGACCGGAGCCAGAGCGATGCCACACAGCTGAGCGGGTCGCAGGAGGCGGGAAATGGCACGGACAATGCGGGTGGTGAGCAGCGAGAGCGGTCCGTGATTGATATCCTGACCGAGGATCTGTCGAGTGCAGAAAAGTACCAGATTGACGACTCGATGTTTGCGTCGCTGAAGGACCTGTTCTGGTCAATATCCACGCGGATCCAGCGCTCAGGCAGCATATCGCCGCAGCGGTTCATCGGCAAGCTCAAGGAGTGCAACGAGCTGTTCCGCAGCAATGCGCACCAGGACGCGCACGAGTTCCTGAACTATTTGCTGAACGAAATTGTCGAGAATGTGGACAAGATATACCGTGACAAGAAGCTGGACGGGTGCACGGGCGCGCCGATCAATGCGCCGAACAAGTTCCGTGGCAGCACGTGGGTGCATACGCTGTTTGAGGGGCTGCTGACGAATGAGACAAAGTGCCTGAGCTGCGAGAATGTGACAAGCCGTGACGAGACGCTGCTGGACGTGTCGGTGGATATCCACGAGAACACGTCGGTGACAAACTGCCTAAACCAGTTCGCAGCAGGCGAGCTTCTCTTGCCACAACAACAAGTTTTACTGTGACAACTGTGGTGGGCTCCAGGAGGCCGAAGCGGCGGATGCGGCTCAAGCGGCTGCCAAACATCCTTGGCGCTGCACCTGAAGCGGTTCAAGTACCACGAGGGCCTGGGGCGGTACGTCAAGCTGTCGTACCGTGTCAACTTCCCCACGGAGCTGCGCGTGCCCAACACCACCGAGGAGACCGAGGACCTGCTGTACTCACTCAGCGCCATCGTGGTGCACCTGGGCGGCGGACCTTACCACGGCCATTACATCTCGATTGTACGCTCAGGCAACAAGTGGATTCTGTTCGACGACGACTGCGTCGACATCATCGACGAGAACGAGCTATACAACTACTTTGGCAACTTCCCCAAACTTTGGCTCCGGCTATGTGCTGTTCTATGAACGCACTGACTTTGACCCGCTGCGGTTTGATCTGCCCAGGGCTTTTGAGGCTTGCGTGCGAGGCCAAACAGCAAGTGGAGGAGGAGCAGGTGGTGCCGGAGCCAGAGCTAGAGAAGCCACCCGCCAACCCCGAGGGTCCGCCCGGCAAGTTCTTTGCGCCAGCGCGCCCACCACCGCTGATCTCGACGACGCGGTCGTTCCACGGCGGCATTACCTCCGACAACATGAGCCCTGTGGCTATGAGCCCGGGCCCGATGAGCCCGTCGGGCATGCGCACACCGTCGGCGTCCACGGCGCAGATGGGCAGCACAATCATGCAGTCGGCGCAGGTGCTGGGGCGGGCCCACCCAGATGCGAACATAGCCAGGTTCTCGCAGTCGGTCTCGCCTGAAAGCAACCGAGCCAGCAGCCAGGGCATGGTGGTCCCGCCCACTGTCACTGTCGAGAGCACATTGAGCCACTCGTCAGGGAAGGGCAGGTCGTGGTTTGGCCTCAGATCCAAGAAGTAGCTGTCACGTGTCAGTGTTCAAGATAAGCAGTCTCTATTTCGGGAGCGGCTGTTTTCTCGTCGCTTTTTCTCTCCAGCAGCGAACTTTTCATATTCTCTTTCTTACTCTTAATTGAACGCGCACCTTTTCCACTTGTTTGGTGTCTTTGTACTATTACTCCAGTTTCCTCCAATGAGTGCTGCAGACGTAGAAATTGCTGTGGAGCCCGTCAAGGTCGATGTTGTCATCGAGGATACCAGCCCCGACCTTATTGCCGACAGCATCGCCCGGCCCCGCAGCGACTTCAAGTTCCCGTACTCAGGCCAGCCCGATATTGTGCGGTCTGCGCAAAAGGATCTGTTCTACCAGCAGCGTGTCCAAAGCGGGCTGGGCGAGGTTGTGCAGCAGCTGAAGGGCACTCGGTACTTCGCTACACACCAGCAGCAAATCGAAGGCGCATCGAAGCTCCTCTACTATGCCCTGACTACTCTGACAGGCGCCCAGACATTGGGCGAAGAGTACTGCGGGATCCTGCAGGTTGACAAGCACCTGACATACCCGGCGTTTGGACGCCGCTTTCTCATGGTCGTGTTGCAGGCAGGCGGTGGGTTCGGTGTGCTAGGCGTGTTGGCGAAGCTGCGCATGTGGCTGCAGAAGCGTCGGTTGCGTAGAGGGCAGATGAAGCCAGGGAAAACCGAAGGGGCCCTGGAGAGAGTGCAGGCATGGTCGCGGAGCGGCATGTGGAAGAAGCTGGGCATGGCACATTTGGCGGTGTTTTACTTTACTGGTGCGTACTACGGCTTCGCGAAAAGGATCACGGGCATTCAGTACGTCTTCACACGGAGGCTGCGGCAGGGAGAGGAGGACAGTGGGTACGAGATTTTGGGTGCACTGCTGGCAGTGCAGCTAATGGTTCAGACCGCGCTGCAGTTGTGGAAAAAGGGACAGGACGAGGATGAGGATAGCGATGATGAAGACGAAGAGGACGAGCCAAAGGACCTTGAAGTGGTCGGTGACGGAATTCGCCCACGAGAAGACTGGGGAAGAGGCCGACGAGAAAAAGACTGAGGGGAGGTTGGATGAGAAGAATGAGGATAATGAGGATAATGTCGAAGAGGGTACTGAGGTGGCCAAAGACGACGAGGAAATGACTGGCGAGCCTTCTGATGTAGACATGGAGGCGCTCCGTCGGTTCACATCCAGCGCTCAAAAGTGCACCCTCTGCCTATCGCCCCGCAGCCACTCCGCATCCACGCCCTGTGGCCACTTGTTCTGCTGGAAATGTGCCTTCGAGTGGTGCCAGACCCACCCGGAATGCCCACTGTGCCGCCAGCCCGTCCGCCTCAACCAGATCCTGCCAGTGTACAACTACTAAGCTCTTCATTTCTTGAACAAAAGATCGTATTTAACCGGAACCTGGAAGTACTCGCTCTCGACGATGTGCTTGAGACACTGCCAGATCCGATAGTTTTCTCGCTCAATGTCTTTTGCTAGCAGCATACCCAGCAGGCTGCCTGTGCGCTGTACCACTGGTTCCTCCGCAGCCGCCTTCTCCTCTTGCTTTTGCTTGACCGACTCTGGGTGTGCAAACGGGCATTTAGTGCCTTTACGGCACGACCGTTTCAAAAAGTACTTGCATACACGCAGCTTCCGCTTATCCTCGTTCGGCGCCATGCTCTTTGGCAGGAACGGCGCGGCTTTGATATTTGGTTTTGCCGACGTTTGTTCGGGCGCGCTATCTGAACTCGAACCCGAGTCCGAGTCAGACCCGTAGCCAGCTAGCATGTTCAACGGGTTGGTTTCCTCTTCACGTTTGCGTTTATTTGACTGTTCGGCTGTGTTGGTGGGCGATTTCGCAGAGGCATCTTTTGTTGGATACTTGCTCTTGCGTTCAGCAATCCATGCTGCAATATCCTCAGGTGTTTCGAGCTTGCGCTGCCGGATCAGCGGATGTATTTGGTCGGCAACGCTGGCTGATAATAGGCTGGCTGCTGGGTGCCGACGGTGGTTGAGTGTCTGGCGTGCTTTGGATATGTGCAAGAAGAAAGTCATCGCTAGTGGGTGCCTCAGGGGCTTCGGATGCGTGGAATGAGAAGAACGAGTCCATTGGTATATAGCGTAGAACAGTAGCATGCTGCACCAATTAATATGACGTCTAGTGGGCCATGGGTCCCTGGGTAGGTGCCCGAGAACAAATCCTAAAAGTATGGTACAATTTTTTGGGATTGAGGTGGGGAATAGAGTTTATTTTTCATTAGTTGGAGTTCAATGACCAGAGCTCGTCACTGCTCAGAATCGTATCGTATATATCATCACGTATGTACACTAGCATGTAGACATTCTCAGTTCTGTTAATGAAGCCGCGGCGGTCTGCTCCTCTGGATCACCACTGGGCTCGGATCAAGGTGCGCATCAAATACATCCCGATCGTGCTCTGGCTGCACATCTCCGTCAGCAAATGTCACCCAGTTGCCATGCCCTTTTTAGCTGCAGGCTACAGGCGAAATACCGGTCCTGGTGTGCTTTGCCATTGTGGAAACAGACCGCGTAGAGCCTGTATATCCACGGGTGCGACAGGTCTGCATGGTCCGAGGCATATGACTGTAGGTCAAGCATCCGCGGATAATCGAATCGATGTGCAAGCTCCTGTCCACCTTTGCCACTGCTGTTATTGCAAATACGGTTCAAGTGAATGTGGAGAACTGGCGGTATTCTGTCAAATGCAACAGTCTTTTCAAAGATAGAGGCAGGGATGGATGCAGAGTTTCTTTGGTTTGCAGTATCTGCCAAGAGCCTGGCTCACGTCGCTGCACCCCTCAGTATCGATGCTCAAGTCGTGAATGTTACTTCGTCCAAGCTCTCGACCTGTTGCCTGACATATCGGTTAGGGTGTAGCGTTTAGTTGCTTGGAACAATATCGAAATAGCCCCAGCAGCTGGACTCTCTTCAGTCGTATCTCTCAGAGATGCGATGATGTCGTTGAGGATACGCCTCGTCCCAAGCATCTCTGACGTTTGACTATCCATGAATTTGAGTGCGTCACATACTACTCGAGAATCAGCCGGTTTACTCCATGTCTGTAGACTTGTGAATAGGTGTCGAAGTGATTCGGGGAGACAGAAGCTATCCCCCGAAATATGACTAGGCGAAAGAAATACAACCTGCCGGAATATCCTTATATGGAACAGGACCTGCAGTAGAGCATTCACACTAGGGCATGTCTGGCTGTCTCAGCTATCCCAATGTCAAGGATGTCGTGGGCTCTGGCCGTTCAATAGCTGCTCATCCCAAAGGTTCCCGGTTTCATCCTCGATTACCCGCACGTATGCACTAATCCTCAATGAGCTCTGCTCAATTACCGGCCTTGGTCCCTGGCAACGGACCAAGTCGCTGTACTTTTCGAATTCATCCATGCCAAACCGTCTTTCCGCAGCAGAAAACCGATGCTCAAACGTCTGCACTCGCCTGATGCTCGGATTAAACGGATTTGACATGACCAGCGCAAAATAAACGCAGGCTGACCACCCGATATCGTCCTCGTTTGGATGAGCCACCAGAAAAGCTGATGTATAGTCTGCAATATTGGTGCCTTTTGGGTAGAACGCAACCTGGAATTCCTGCCCAGCCACAACAAACACACGGCTATATGCAGAGTAGGCGAGATATGGCCAGTTATCGACTTCCCAGTGAATGCAACCATGGCCGCGCTCTTCATATCCACTGATATAGTGGCAGGTGCGACTCAAAGAACCTCGAGTTGTCGGTGGGCGAAATGGCTCGGAACCAGCTACCACTTGTGTTTTGGCGCTGCTGGGGCGGGTCGATACTGAGTTCTATTGGGCGTGCAGTGGCTGTGTCCACCAGCGCATACTCGGGCAAACTGTCTGACTGTTGCTTAGCGCTATCCATTTATGTAATCTTCAGAATGAGGTGAATGGAAAGCAATTCGAGAGAAGAGAGGGCAACAAGATAGCGCTAGCCAATAGTGATGTACCCAATTGGCCTCGCGTCTGCATGTCAACCCGCTTCCACACAAGTTGACTTGGCGATCCGCTTGGCCTTATATCGCTGCTGCAATAAACGGCATCATGCAGCACTGCTTAAAGTCGTTTCTCATCTTCGCCAAGAAACTTCAGATGTGCAACAGTCACCTGTTCTTGCCCATGAATGATGCTGGATGCTCAAGCCAAGACTTGCTATTTCCGCACTGGACGGTTTACGTATATTGGTGCTTTTGTGTTTAGTAAATGAGGGTTTATAGAGGCAATATTAAGCACTCAAGAAAAGGAGAGGAAAAGAGGAAAGGCGACCTGTGCGGCTACACCAGATGCGTCTATATATAAAATCATTGGTGCCATATACACAAGGTACCTTTCAAAACAGTCAGTTTGTGCAGCTTGCCAGAGGTTTGATGTTGTCTCCATTGTGTACGGATGTAGCAGGGCTCTCATTGGCGTCTGGCTTGCCACCACTTGGGTCAGCCGACATGTTGATGTCAGGGACAGCCAGGGCGGGTGCACAACAAGTGTAGCGTCCTATATTTCCCCACCGGAAACACCACACGCAGCCGAGTATCTCGCTGGTCTCTTACGGTATTACATCCAGGCACAAATAAATAGTGCCATTATATGCCCATACACCAAAGAACAAAGGGAATCTGCACCCGAGGGGAATACAGAAAGATTTTTGTGTCATATAGCACACTGGTCTGGCTACTACGCCAGCTGGGACGAAGCCATGGGTCGGTAACGGAGACTGGTTCTGTTCACGACGCCTACAGTGGCTGCGGAGGGTTTCTGAATTATCATGAAATACAGCAAGAATACAGCCTGTGGTTGCCAAACAAGCCTGTTTTGTGTACAGGAGATGGCTTGGCTGTTCATAGTTCTTCCTGCGCCAATCCGTTGCTTTGTGTGATGAGCGTGGAAGCATATTTGAGTAGATGTACATGTAGCGCGGTGTGGATGCTCCGCTTATTCCCCTAGATATTGCCCGCCATACATATGAACTACTACTCATACCATGCGCTAACCTACACAGTGCCTGTGTTATTGTGACTTGACAAGCAAATCACAGATATCCCAGAATGGATGGGCAGTGTGAGGAGCGTAATGTCCAGATAGACTAGACTCTGTCACGACATGGCTGCGGTCCTTCTGGCCGCAGTGAGAAACAAACAGACATCGCTTTCCACACGAAAAATGCCCATGTATTCGGAAACTGCCGATCCATGTCTGTGCATTCATGGCTGCATGTCCCTGAGCCATCTTTTGCAAGGGTTGCCAAGGGATGCGGCAACCCAAACCCTGTCTCGCTCCTCATTCCCCTCATCATCGTTTCTACCGTTGAATATGGATATTCCTAATAGTGTTTTTGACACCATCGTGCCCCAGATGTACGTAGTAGTTTGCAATGCATGGTCTGGTGATAGCTACGCAGATGCTAACTAGTAATCTCACAATTAGAACTCTCGGAGCGATTGCGGATGCATCACTGACAGCTGCTACTTTGCTATGGACACCTAAAAACGATCTTGGCGCCCCGGTTCAGAAACAGAAACGCACTGTTGTTGCTCTTAGCGCCGTTTGCCTCGCCTCTCTTGCTGCGTCTATTACCAATGCCCACCTAAGCTCGGCTGCTTCGCTGCTGGCATCAGTAACTGTGCTTGGGCTTACCCTGTCTCGCCGTACGATCAGCGATGGCACTGCATTTCTGAACATCGCTCGTGCCATTCTCATCGCGGTCCCCTCAGTACCTCACCTGAATTTTGGCTTGTTTGCTGGTGCTCTTGCTCACCTTGCTATTGCGTGGTACATGTTCAATCCACTGACACAGAGAGAAATACGCAGATATACGAGATTCATTATGGGTCTTGATGCACTGGCTCTTCTACAACTTTGCTCCAAGAGTGACCTGTCGGTTAACGATATTCACGATGAGGAGAAGGTAAAGTGGATTCTACACGGAGTCGAAAAGCTGCACTTGGACACAACCAAGGCATTCTTTGTGCTCCGCGGATTTTTAGCTTTTGCTTGGAAACGAATCCTTTCACTGGCCATCATCGACATGGTCATCCGCCTCTGTGCGTATTACAAGGGCATAGTATTTGCGATGATTATTGGTGCAGTGGACCAGGGGAATAGCGTTGAAGTGTCTGGCATATATGCACTGTGTGCAGTATGGGGCATCTTGTCCATGTCCTTGGTGGTCGATAAGTATCATCAGGTATTCAAAAGCCACGCCTACTGGGAAATCCTCGATGTTATGCGCATCAAGCTCCTCACAATCAGGATGTCTCAAAAAAGTGGACAGTTCACTGATAGGGATTACTATGAAACCAATTTTATGGACACGCACGGTATGGCTTGTAAAGTAGATGACGTACTCAGCGTGCTCAGTCAGTCAGTGGCGAGTTTTCTCAGCATTCGGTTGCTTATCTCCAAGGTTGGATGGCATGCTGCTCTGCCAGCTGCTTTCATGGTCATATTTTCAATTGTGCGAAGCTTGGTTACGGCTAAAATCGAAGTGCTGGAGAGGATGAGCAAGACCAAGTTGCGACCTACATTCCGTACCAGGCTAGACACACTGCTCCAGTATATGCGCACGATCAAGTTTTATGGATGGGAGCAGGCCTTTCGAGGTGTGCGTGGATATCCAGACTGCTTACAATATACTCCTCCTATATTCTGGCGCATCGTTGACTACATCGTCACCCTCATTGGCAGCTCAGCGACTCAACTTGCGACTGCTCTGACTGTTGCATCATATCTCCGGTCGTCTGGAACATTGTCATTTACTGAGGTGATGATAGTCGTGTCATCGGCAACAAATATTGCAGGGTTTGCCTTGCAATGTTCTGGTGTCCTCTCTGATCTTCGGAAGATCTTTGACCATGCATCTGCACCAGTGACATTGGCATGTCAAGACTGGCGAGTTTGCAGTTGTTGTCGGCAGAGTCGGAAGTGGAAAGTCATCGCTGCTGTCTGCCATCTGCAGTGAGATGCCACTGATTTCAGGCACAGGGTGCACATACGGTCGGATCGGGTACGTCAGTCAGAAGCCATGGATCATGAATGCGACGTTCCGTGAAAATGTGCTGTTTGGTCAAGAATTTGACGAGAAATTCTACTGGCGCGTTGTCGAGGCGTGTGCACTAGCCCAGGATGTCAAGCTGTTCCCGGCACAGGATTTGTCAGAGATCGGACCGCGTGGCATCAACTTGTCTGGCGGACAGAAGGTGCGGCTAGCATTGGCCCGTGCTATTTACTCCCGCGCAGACATTTATGTTTTGGACGACTTGCTGGCGGCGGTTGATGCACATGTTGAGCGGTATCTAATCGAAAACGTGCTTGTTGGCAGTGGAATGATCAGTGATAAGACACGTATCCTGGTCACACATGCCGAACATGTCGCCCCACTGGCGGACAAAGTCATTACTCTGACGAACGGTGTAGCAGATATCGTGGAGCAGCATCCTGTGGCGTTTACTCAGAGCCCATCAGAGTTGTCGCCAGAGGATGATGAGGATTCGTCCAAGGACGGTGATAAAGGATCTGGCCAATTCACCTTTGACCCGGAAATTGGTGTCTCGCAGTTTCAGTGGTCGTACATGTGGCGATATCTGAGGATGAGCGGATTGCATATCGTTGGGATAACATTTGCGATCCAAGCAGCTGGTGCCTATGCGACGTTCTATGTTGACAGCTTGCGCTTGGATTTGGTCATGGACAACAACAGGGAGAGCATGGTCCAGTCGCTGCAAAAGTACCTGTTCATGAACGCCTTGGTCAACATGCTCCGGGTTCAAATCGACATGCTGGTCGATTGGATTCGAGCTGTACTGTGGTCTGCGCGTCTATGCAAGCACACTCATAATGAGGTGCTTGACATGCTGCTATTTATGCCACTGTCGCAGTTTGAGAGCCTCCCTAGTGGGAGAATTTCTTGTCTCTTCAACTGGGATTGCTACAGGATCTACTTCTCGCTTCCATGCCAGATCTGTCAGCAGGTACTAGGAGCCTTCTACGCCTTGAATGCGATTATACATGGTATTCAGCGGATGCCTGTATTACTTGTCTTTGTGTTTCCTACCGTAACAGCAATATTCTTAGGGACTCGAGTCGCCACAAAAGCACGGAAAAGGGTGGATGCTGCAGAATGCTCGAGCTTTAAATTCTCCCATGCAAGCACATTTAGCCTGGTTGTTGATGGCCAGATGCTAATGCGCGTCCACAGCGTCCTTGGTGCTTACCTGCAGAAATCCATTTGCCAGATTTCCACCTACAGTATCGCCACATTCCATAGTAACACTCTGCACCAAATGGCACTCGCTCTGCATGTCTTGGTTGCTGTCCTGGTAGAATCCACGTTGCTGTTCTACCAGGTATGGAGGATATCTACTTTGAGATTACCATCAGCACCTGGTGAGGTTGAAATGGTAATGCGGCTTGCAGAGATAATGATATCTGGTGTAGAGAAGATATCAAATATTGGCTACTCGCTTGGGACTGTGCTACCTTCGCTTTCGAAATACTTTGTCTACACTGGACTTCCGCGCGAGGCACCCAGCACCATCGAAGGGCTGCAGCGGCTGCAGAGCTGGCCAACGAATGGAACTGTCGAGTTCAGAAACTACAGCATGAGGTATCGCGAGAATCTGGACACTGTTCTGAACAGCATTTCGTTTTCGGTTGGCTGTAACGAGAAAGTCGGTATTGTTGGGCGTACAGGCGCTGGCAAGTCGTCGCTGACACACGCACTGCTGCGCCTAATCGAGCCAGCAGGTGGCTCTATCTTCATCGATGGAGTGGACATCTCGACAATTGGCCTCCAGGATCTTCGTTCCAAGATCAGCATCATCCCGCAGGACCCGGCTCTGTTTGTGGGCACTATTCGAGAAAACTTGGATCCACTGAGCGAATTCACCGACGATGAGGTTTGGACTGCAATTTGCAAGGGCCATATCGAAGATCTTGTTGATAGACCGGCACAGGCGCATGATGTTAATGACGACAGCAGTGGACCGTGGGTTGAAGGAACAGGTCTGGACAAGTGGGTCGAGGATGGCGGCAAGAACTTTAGCGTCGGCCAGCGCCAGTTGGTCAGTCTGTGTCGTGCACTACTTTGGAAGCGCAAGATCTTAGTTCTCGATGAGGCAACGGCGAATGTCGATACAAAGACCGACCAAATCATGCAGCAGGTTATCCGCGAGGAATTCAAGGACTGCACGATTCTGACTATTGCACATCGGCTCAGAACCGTCATGGACAGCGACCGGATCCTGGTCATGGATCAGGGCAGAGTCGCCGAGTTTGACACTCCAGCTAACCTGTTGGCACAGAACTCGCTGCTCAAGAGCCTTGTTGAGAGCATCGAGTTTAACGAGTCGTGGTAGTTCCTCAATAAATCGGCTGGATATACGAACCAAATACACTGGTATATAAATCTCGCGAAAATGAGAATCCCTGCAGCAGACAACATAGTTTATTGATTGGTGATGGCGTTTAAACAGTTTGAAAATACATGAGCTATCAAGCACTTGCAAATATAAAAGAGGCCAGGTATTCAGAATAGGGATGGAACAATCAATAGACATTATGCAGCGCCATGACATCACTGCCATTCAGAATAAAGTCACGCAGGTCCTCACGCACGTACATCAGCATGTAGACGTGCTCCGAGCGCCTAAACAGCGAGCGCTTGTCATCTCTGTCAATGCGCACGGGGTCAGGCGCACCATGATAGTCGAATACCTCGTAGTGCGTGGCCGGCGTGACACCGCCATTGACAAAGTGCAGCCAGCGGGTGGGCGAGCCAGGCGACAAATAGCATGTGAATGCATGTGGGTCGCTGGGAATGCTAAGGTGGAAAAACGCGCCGTACAGGAGATAGCGGCTCCACTGCAGATGGTCGGCTGCACTGGACTTGTAGTCGCTCAAATCAATGGCCTGCGGGTACTCGAACGCCGATTCGGATTTCTTAATACGCAAAGTCCCTGGGTCGACATCAAACCGGTTCAGGTAGATCTGGAGCACGGGTGGCAGTTTCTCAAATGTCATGCGCTGCTGCGCGTTGCCGGCAAAGCCAGCGAACTGCGGGACCTGGGCGCTTTGCTGGAGGGGCATGAGCTTGCAGTAGTGGGTGAAGAACTCTGTCAGATTGTGGAACCAGTTGAGGTCCACGTGGAAGTCGTAAAAGTCCTCGACGTAGTTTGTTGTCTGGTGGGTGCCCGGGTAGAAGACGGTGGTGCGGATGCGGCCCTGGAAGAGCTTGTTGATGATACCGGTGGCGACGCTGCCGCTCATGATGCTGGCCAGCTTACGCCGAAAGATGCTGTAGAAATCGTGCATGGTGTTCATGGACAGCGAGGTGATGTTGTTGCGCTTCAGGGCGATGGCCAGTTCGTCAATGGCGACGGGCTGCTGCGACGACTCGAGCTGGCGAAATAGCCGCTGCAGGGCCGAGGCGACCGAGGTCTTTGGATTGTGTGCGGTGGTCGGAATCATGTAGATGGCATTGCGCAGGATGCGCATGTGGAAAATGGCCTGCAGCATGGGCCCAATGTAGTGGTACTCTGGGTGGCGGTGCAGCCCGACGCAGCGCACTATTGGGTACATGGGGATATTCCGCATGTCCTCCCAGAGGATTCCAGTCTCGTCCCAGATAACGCGAACGTAGGCGCTGATTCGTAGGGTGCCGCTTTGCATGATAGCCTCTTTGAAGCGCGATGCTGGCCCCGTCAGGTTCTGGTGGCTGATGAAGGCCTCCTTGCCGTACGCCCAGGTGCGCTTGTTGAAGCGGCATTCGAAGGCCAGATGGTGGTTGATGGTCGGGTCGTTTATGTTTGAAATCACCAGGCTGAAGTAGGCGCAGGGGTGCTGGAGCTGCGGCTGGTCGCGGTTGAAGCATGAGAGAAAGACAGACACGTAGCCTTTATGGCGGTAGCTTTCGGGGTGCAGCATAATCTGGTACCGCTGGTTGGCTAGTATAAGCTCCTTGCTCTGTGTCATCTGGGGGAGCTGGTACCAGCTGTCAATTTCCCAGTGCATGACACCGTGGGCTATTTCGCGCATTCCTCGGTGCAGAGGCACGTACTTTTCGAACATTGCTTCATCTATGCTTCGTATTTTTAGGGAAGGCTGAGTAATGCTGCCAGTGCATTTTTGCCATAGTGCGAATACATGCAGCATTTGCGCAAGGTCGTGCCAAGAAATAAGAGCAAAACACGGGATGGCATTGAGTGCGAATACGTACTCTCTTCGTCAGTGAACCGCCTGTTCTGGACACTGCTTGGCTGGTAGTGGTTTTCGGGCGAGTTCGGGTACGCTTGCGGCAGGCGCCTGATGGCTCTCGAATAGTCGGTCATGGTGGATTTAGGTTATATGTACAGGTAGTGGATGAAAGAAAAGTAGAAACAGGAAAAAGGGAGGATAAGAGAAAGTGCTAGCACAGGAGAACAATAGACAATGGTGGACAGGAAAAAAAACTTTGCTTCAGGTGGTTCAGGAGAGAGCAAGAGAGCGAGGCAAAGCGAATGAAAGGAGCTAGTTGTTTGACAGCAACAACGCAACAATACAGAAGGCGTGAGACAGCGGGTGGCTTTAGTAGTAGGCGAGAATACCGAGGGGCTAGAGCGAGGGCTGCGTGGAAGGGGAGGGAAATGCTCGCCAAAAAATATTCGGCAAGCAATATCAAGGCAGAGCTGAAAACCAAATTTTCTTGCGTGTTAGCCACATGAGCAAGTCTTGTTCGAACTTCAACCCCACTCCCACCTGTGCACATGAGGGATGCATCCCCGAGTACGAAGCGTCACTCGCCGAAGGAAAAAGAAAAAAGACAGGCAGAGCGACGAGAAAAAATTCAGTTGCCGCGCAAATCTCGCAGCAGTACATTTATGCATCCATTCTCATGACGCTGAGCAGGTGGTGTGTATTGTGTGGGTGGTATTGGGAGAGAAACCAAAAAATAGCAGGGGTGGAGTGCACAGTGAATAGGGTGGTGGAGAAATGGGGCGGGCAGGTGAGAAGAATGGGAGGGGTGATAGTGGGCAGGCACATGATGCATGGCATCTGTTGTCCAGGAACAAGAACAGGGGAGGAAAGAATACAGTGCTTGGCGGTCATGTGGGTTGATGCATGTGTCTGGCATTCAGATGGACAGGTTTTATTTTTCTGGCTCTGAGCCAGGCGATTGTTGCAGCTCGCTGGTGATTTATGCGGCTGTTGCCATCTGCATTCCGCTGGTCCTTGTGTGCAGTTCGGAACAATGTGCTGAAGAGCGGGATACAAGAGACTCCTCTCGAAGACCAGCAGAGTGGGGATATTTGTTGTTTTAATCCGATCCACAATGGGCGGGCTTCTGATTAGCAGCCCATACACATATTGGCGGGAGATTCAGAACCGGGTAGACTGGGGGTGGTGGGCCGGAGAGCGGGTAATTTTTATATCGAGTTGTGCGTGGCACGGAAATATCCATTGGGCCCTTTTTGCTTCTGACCTGGTATTGCATACTTTCTAGACATCTTTATAATGCTTCGCAGACTTGGGCTGTCGGTGGCGCAGGGGCAGATCAGGCAGTACACGGCGGCGGCAGGATCCAAGGCAAGTGGTGCGAGAGCGCAGCAGCTACCGACAAAGGGTTCGATTATTCGCTAACAGGTTGAGCGTGGGGGTTAGGTGCAGTGCTACATCTCCAGGTGCACGGATCCGTACACGAACCTGGCATTCGAGGACTGGCTGCTGAAGAACAGCGACGAGGACTCGCACGTACTGTACCTCTGGCGCAACCGGCCGACAATCGTGATCGGGCGGAATCCAGAACCCGTGGAAGGAGTGCAATCTGGATATGATGGGCGAAAAGGACGTGTGGCTAGCACGACGCACAAGCGGCGGCGGCACAGTGTACCATGACCTAGGCAACACCAACTACACGGTTCTGATGCCCAGGCGCTCATTCGCTCGCGACACATGCGCGGAAATGGTCGCGCGAGCACTGCAGCATGAGGACATTGCAGCGTATGTGAACGAAAGGCATGATGTCACGGTAGATGGGCTCAAGATCTCGGGGTCGGCGTACCGGCTCACCAGCCGCAGGGCATTCCACCACGGCACGATGCTGATTGACGCGGATCTAACCCGGCTGCACGGGTGCCTGGACAGCAAGAGCCGCAATATCCGCGCCAAGGGCGTCGACAGTGTGCGCAGCAAGGTGGCGAACCTGCGCGACTACTCGTGGACCATCGACCATTCGTCGTTCTGCAATGCGGTGGTGGGCGAGTTCCAGCGCACGTTCGGCAGGCTCGAGGAAAAGGACATGGAGGTGTGGAGCGAGGGGGACCAGGGCATTCTGGACAAGGTCGGGAAGGAGCGCGAGCGCATCACGCAGTGGCAATGGCTGTTTGGGCAGACGCCCGAGTTTGCTCACAGCATCAGCGGCGAGTTTGTGTGGGGCAGGGTTGCGTGCGAAATCAGCGCCAAGCATCGGCAGGATCGTCCAGGCGGAGCTGACGGCCAGGGATGCAGGGGCAGGGGTACGGCAGGTGCTAGGAGGAGGCGGGGCGGTTGCTGGCGGGCGTCAAGTACCAGGAGGAGGCAGTGAGGGCCAGTCTGGCACCGCTTCTGGCAGATGCACGGGCGCAGGAGCTGAGCGAATGGCTGGCAGAGCAGATCTAAAAGCGTCGAGCTTGTGATGAGAAAGCTGACATTTTTATTGCTTTTGTTTTTTGTTCAGGAATAGAGCCTTTTTCGAAATTACACCAGCAGAAAAAACGACGGTGGCAAATGGCGCTGGTCACGGACCCGGCGTTTCTCATATACCAGCTGCGGATATCGTTTCTGCGGACAAACGACCAGACGGCCGAGCGAATCATAACGTTCGATGACTTGGCAATGCCCAATGCGGTACCGGCGGCAGCGACGGCAGCAGCAGCAGCGACTCGGCCGCGGCGACGCAACACGTCGGCGTCGGAGCTGCGACACCATGTGGCAGTGCAAAGCACAGTGAACCCGTACATTGTGGCATGCGGGTACTTCCCTGAGACCGACGCAGTGGGCAGCCCAGACGTGCGGTATTCGGGCGGATACATGCGGCCGCAGCGGGACATGGCGCGGCCGGCCGAGCGCGCGGTAGTGGGCCGCAACACAAACCGCAACGCAAAGGTAGCGCCGACACGCGAGGGCCACGAGGAGGTGGTGGGGCTGGGGGTGGTGCCGCGGCATGCGGAGCTGCTGGGCGAGCCAGAGTACGAGCCGCTGACTCGCCGCAGCATCGACACGGTGCGGCGGCGACCGAGTCCGGAGCTGCGCGACGACGCCGGCTCGCTGTCGGACGGCGACGGGCGGCGGTCGCTGGACGCAATGGTGCGCCGCGGGTCGACGATCCGGCTGCAGCGCTCGCGTCACAAGGGCTCGGCGCGCGACGCGATTGCGCTGGCGGACTTTGACTTCTCGACGATCCTGGAGGAGAGCTCGCAGGAGACGCGGTATTTGGACAGCGTGGCGGAGAAGCCGGTGAGCGAGCCGCCACGTATCCGCGTGCAGGCCAGCCCCGCAGAGAGGCCGCGGCGGCTGCGCAAGAACCCGAGCAACATCGAGCTGCGCAAGCGCCCGGACGTCAAGCCGCCGCTGATGCCAATCCGCGAGGGAGGGCTGAAGCGCAGCGCGACGCTGCCCACCAGGCGCGCCAACGATGCCAAACAGCCGCAGGCCAAGTGGGCCGGCAATAACATGCGCGCGGTGCAGGCCGAGCGTCCGCAGGACACATGGGACGCCAGCGACGACGACGAGCCGAGCCGCCGCGGCGTGGCCACCAAGACATGGTACGGCCCGCGCACAGCGGCCAGGCCAGTCAGTCTGTTTCCGCCGGTGGGCAATGCGCGGCCGATGCCACCGCCGATGCCGCTGATGTTTGGCGACGGCGACAGCGACGACGACATTGACCTGGAGGGCGACGACGGCTCGTCCAAGACCCCGGCAATGATGGCTCCCGGCGGCCTGCGCGGCCTGCACGCCAGCCCGCACACCGGCGCCCGCAGCCGGTCGGGCTCTGCTGGTCGGTTCGATCATGCGCGCCAGCACTGGCCACCGCCAAAGCTGCTAGCTGCCGATCTGCTGGCAGCAGAACCGGCGCAGCGCCCACGCGGCCGATCCGATCCCGAAGCGCGCAGCTGGTCAACCGACGCGCCGGTGCCCGCCGGTGCCAGCCCCGAGGTGCGCCCGCGCACCGGCAGCCTGCTAGTATCAGCGTCGCGCCCGGCGTCGACTGGTGTGTTTGTACCGGCGCCAGCGCCGGCCGCATCTGGACTGGCAGCGCTTTTGGCGCGCGGCGGCGAGGTGCGTGCGAATCCGTTCGCCGAGGAGTACGGCGGCGGCGGGACACTGGAGCTGACGGTGTTTGTGTTCGGCGGGGGACCGCAGGCATCAGAGCTGGCGGTGCGAGTACGGCCCGGCGCGACGGTGGAGCAGGCGATCGGCCACACGCTGTACCAATACGTCGACGAGCGGCGGGACCCGGCGCTGGCGCCCGACGCGCAGGATGTTGTGGCGTGGGCGCTGCGCATTGCCGAGGACGGCGCTGTGGACGACGACTTCCCAGCGCTGGATCGCACGCGGCCCGTGGCCAAGTTTGCCTTTGACCAGTTTGCGCTGTGCCGTGCGACGCCCGAGCAGGAGCGCCAGAACGAAGCCCTGCGTGTGCGCCAGGGCCGCCCGCCGCGCATGGCCCGTCCGCCGTCGGTGGTGGTCGCGCCAACCAAGCCCACGCCGAGCCGCTCCTCGGCCAGCCCGCGCCCGCTGCTGTTCCAGCTGGCCACCCGGTCGCACGAGCCGGCGGCGGTGCTGCAGCTGTCGCGGGTGGCCGCCGCCAGCACGGCCGGCATGTTCGTCGGCAATGCTGTTTATGCGGGACTGCCGGCGCTGCCAGCCGAGCCGCCGCAGCCAAGCCAGCCGCGGCTGCTGAAGGTGCATGTGCTGGGCGAGCCGTCGTCGGCAGAGGCCCTGCGGACGACCACTGTCAACGCTGGCGGCGACCTGCCGGTGGCCCAGGTGCTGTCGCATGTGTGCCGCAAGTGGGCGTTCAGCGAGGACGACTTTGTGCTGGGCATCCTGGATGCGCCTGGGCTGCCAGCCCTGCCGCCCGACATGCTGGTGGCCCAGATCCCCGAGTCGGCCGAGCTGTGTCTGTACCGCGCCGACGCTGCCCCGCCGTCGCTTGACTCGCTGGCGCGCGCGCGCGAGCCGCCGCAGCAGCCGCCGACGCTGTACCGGATCTTCCCGGTGGTGCGGCGCGCGCAGATGTTTGCGCGGCATGAGCGGTCGCTGGTAATCGACGGCGAGTTTGTCACGCTGATGCCGGCGGGCCACCGCACCGACGCGTCCAAGACCCTGACTGTGCATGTGAGCAACATCACGTGCCGCCGCAACCAGCGCTCCCCGCGCAAGCTCAAGCTGCTGATCAACCGCCCCACTGCTACCGGCGACAAGTCGCTTGACCTCGAGGCCGAGTCCGAGGACGATGCCCTGCAGATCTGTACCATTATCAACCGCCTGAACCAGCGCCTGCTTTTGTAGCCAAGCCGAATAGATCTTTAACTCTATTTTTTTTTTTTTTTTTGCTTTTTTCTTTCATTCGCAATGTCGCTGCAGGACTATTTGGCTAAAAACTACGGCTCCTGTCGAGCACAAGAAGAAGAAAAAGAAGAGAGCGCCCACCACGCTGGCTGCCGCAAGCTACGGCACCAGCATAAGTCGACGACGCAGAGTCTGAAATCCCAGCCCCGCCGCCCGAGCTCACACCAGCATCGCCCAAGAAGCCGCGCTTCAGGCCCAGCTCCTGGCGCAACATCTCCGCACCAGCAGACTTCTCCGACCCGGTTCTTCAGCCCAATGACGACGATCAGCCAACCATCGCCTCAGGCGCCGAGCTACTCGCCAAACCCCCCACACCCAAGCCAACCGCCGACAAACCCCCAGCCGTTTCCGACACGGTGTACCGCGACAAGTACGGCAAGAGAATCGACATTGAGCAGGCGCGCCATGAAGAGACCCAAAGGCGCCAGCGCCAAAAGGACCGCGAGGCATTGCAGCGCGAATTCAATAAGGGCCTGGTGCAGCGCCGCCGCCGCCATGTCCCTGAGGAGGAGGAGCCGGAGAAGCTGCTTTGGGATGATCCAGGCGCGCACCTTCATCAAGCAGAAGGCTAAGAAACAGGAGTATCCAGAGTACAGGGGCGCTGCGCCGCCTAATCGCTTCGGTATCCGGCCTGGGTACCGCTGGGACGGCGTCGACAGATCGAATGGCTTTGAGAAGTCCATGTTTGCGCGTCAGGCAAGCAGCATCGGCGCGCTCCCAGGACGAATACGCTTACTCCGTCGCCGACTGGTGAAACCTTCCCCAAAGTAGTCCCATATAGCCACATTCCACGTACATGCTATTTGTTTCCAGCGGTGTATTTTTTTTTTTCATTTGGCGCTGTAAAAAACTTGCTCACATTCCTTATTCACAGCAAATATAATGGAGGCTATCGAGTACCAGGCAAAGGTCGAGACGCTGGCCGAAGACATCCTGACTGACCGCCAGCTCTCAGTTCGACTACGACCGCAAGCGCCAGGAAAACCGCGCAGCCCTGCACCAGCTGCGCCAGCAGGCGAAAACCGAAAACCCGCACAGCATCCACTCGCGCGCCACCCTCAACATGGGCGACTTTTTCATCGACTGTGCCCACCACCAAGGCATTAACCATGGTGCAGAATGCACAAACCGAGCTCGAAACCGCCATCTCCGACGTCAGTGCACGGCTCAAGCAAAAAACCGCTAGCCTGGCCGAGCTCGAGGGCGACGACAAGACTGCCACTGCCCTGCACGCTATGCAGTTGAAGCCGGTCACCTGGCCAGGACCTCTACAACATCAACCAAAGGAAATAAACCCCCCTTTATTTTTGTTTCACTTCACAGAACGTACTTGGCCGCGAAACGCAGGGTCATCAGGAGGCTCGTCAGGGAGATTAGCCCGCCGGGCATAAACTTCTGCGTCTCGCTGTACCGCCGTCCCATGATTATGCCCAGTGCAAGGCATGAGAGCAGCGGCGCCAGTGTCGCCAGAGGAGACGTGCTGGTGGATGCTATGTGCGAGGTCACGCCGATAAGCAGTCCAAACACCACGCCGTACACCAGCGACTGCGTGCTGCCCGCCTTGACTGCGCCGATAATGCCGCCAACCGCAACAAATGCCGCAAACGAAATACCCAGAACGTCGGTCGTCATTTGAATTGAATAAAAGATGTATGTGACTGGTGTTAAGAGGGAGAAGAAAAAAATCTGGAGATTGAACGAAGACAAAAAGCGAACTGCACTTTTTATATTACCGCCTCTCACGCCTTGCGGATCAGCGGGCTTGATTCAACGGCGTCAATGACCGGCGCATCCAGCGCAGACCGCACCTCTGCCCGGAACACATGCAGCAGATCCTCCCGCAGCCTCCTGCCCTTCGCCATCCAGGCTTCGGTAGATCCGACGACTCCAGCCAGCTCCACCGCCGCCCAAGCCAGACAAAGGCCATCACCACCGCACCAAAGCCGCCCAGCGACGCATACACAGCTGGTACCCCATACACGGCCGCACCGGCCACCGCCCCGGCTACTCCTACTCCGCCGATGGCCCAGAACTGCGCCAGCGACCACCGCACGTACGCCGG
Source organism: Linderina pennispora (assembly GCF_002104995.1). Classification (NCBI taxonomy): domain Eukaryota; kingdom Fungi; phylum Kickxellomycota; class Kickxellomycetes; order Kickxellales; family Kickxellaceae; genus Linderina; species Linderina pennispora. The sequence continues at coordinate 449,739 of NW_024468262.1, forward strand.
AATGCGCTCGACAAACTCGGCATCTGCCACGTCTTGCTGCGCCCGCCACACCCGCCGTGCCAGCGCAAACCTCTCCACCGGCTCTTGCTCCACCGGCCAGATCCCGCGCCACCACCGCCACCCGGCCCACATTCTCCACCCCTCTGGCCTCGTGCGCCAGCTGCCTCGCCAGCCCTTGCAGCGACTCGTTGAGCCGCCCCGTCGCATGCACCATCGCCAGCTCCGCCTCCTCGAACGTGCGGTCGGCGATTGCCGTGTCTATCAGGCTGTCCTGATGTCTCGTACACGCGCAGCAGCGCCGACTGCCACATCTGCCCGCTGCCAAACCACCGCCGCACCCGCCGCTTCGCCGTCCCGATGCTGTTGTCGATTGACTGCAGGTCGGAGCCGAACTTTTCTACCAGCGAGTCGCTCACTGCCGAATCCCGCCTGCCCGCCACTGCTGCCAATGCAAACGACCTGAGCAGCGGCGGCAGCGGTACCGCCAGCTGCTTTGAGTGCTGTCCGCTGTCGCAGCTGGCTTCTTCCGGGGAAACCACTGCCTGCTCTTCCTTTATCGCCTCAACTGCCGCTGCATTCTTTGCTGTTGCTGGCGGTGACTGGGGCTCGATGCTGATGTGCCGAGCCTGCTGTGCTGGCCGGTGCACTGGAATTCCAGCGGCCAGGCTCAAGCTATGCTGCCAGCTGCAACCGGTCCGCAAGGGGCTGTACCGCGCTGCTCCTGTGGTCTGGGACAGCCCCGCCCGAAGAGCCCGCAACACGCTGCCGCGCTGGCTGCCGACCCATGCCGAACCCAACATTTCAATCGCGAGTAATAGAGTAAATTGCTAAAAAGGGAACCTGAAGAGAAGAGATAAGCAGGAACCAAACCATCCGTCCCCCACATTCCATTTACGCAGCCTGTTTCAAAAAAAAAAAACCGCGGCTCCCAGGAACACCTTTGAAAAATGTTTAATTTGTCGCACCCAGAAGTTGCCTCAGGCCTACTCGGACTTGTCCTGCTCACCGGCACCAGCGATCGCCTGGCGGGTGAAGTTGGGCAGCACAAACGCCGCGCGGTGGATCTCCGAGTTGTAGTACTTGAACAGCTTGAGCTCCTGCTCGGCCGTCATCTTGCGCACCGGCTCCTTCAGGTTGGCGTTCTTGTCCTTGGAGCAGATGATGAAGCCGATCTGCCCCGACGGGTAGGTCGGGATGGTAGTGTACGCGTACTCGGCCACCGGGAACAGCCGCCGGGCAAACGTCAGCACCTCCTTGATCAGCGGCAGGTGCAGCCACTGGCACTCGCCCTGGGTCGACACCATGCCGCCCTCGCGCAGCGCATCGCGCATCAGCTCGTAGTACCGCGCCTGGTACAGGCTCTCGGCCGGGCCCACAGGGTCCGACGAGTCCGTGATGATCACATCAAAGTAGTCCCTCTTGTTCTGCAGGAACTCGAACCCGTCGCCAATGTGCACCGACACCTTGGGGCTCTCAAAGCCCACCGCCAGCGACGGCAGGAACTGCTTCGACACGCGGATCACCGACTCGTCGATGTCGCACAGAACCGCCTCCTTGACCTGCGGGTGCTTGACCACCTCGCGCAGCACGCCGCCGTCGCCGCCGCCAATCACCAGAACGCGCTCCGGGTTCGGGTGCGCAAACATCGCCGGGTGCGTGATCATCTCCTGGTAGCTGAACTCGTCGCGCTCCGTCACCTGGATCACGCCGTCCAGCACAAGCACGTTGCCGTACGTCTTGGACGAGAACACAAGCACGTCCTGGTACTTGGACTTCTCCACGTGCAGAATCTCGTTCACCTCGATGTTCATCGACTGGCCCGGCCACATCGCGCCGGACTCGCGGAACCATCCGTTCTGGATGTTAGGGTGCGACAGCTTGGAGGTCATGGTTCGTACTAGTCTTCGAGACACGCGCAGAATGGTGCTTTACCTTGGTTCCAATAAAAAATGAAACGAAAATATTTACTCAAGAGAGATAAGGAGCCTTGCTTGCCGGTGCTGCTGCCAAAACAAAATTTTTATACCTGCGCAGATAACAGCGAAAGCGAAAAAAGCGGTGCTCGCCCCAATCCGAATCGGCTGCGATTGGCCACTCTGATATGTACCCGGGCTGGATAACAGGAAGCCAGGCTGTGCGGATGCCATGCAAACAAAAGAAATGAAAAAAGAACTGTCTTGGCTAGCTAGGGAGGCTTCGGTTGATTCCTCTCCGCAAGCCTGTGGAGCTGGCAGGCAGATCATCGAGCTTGCACACCAGCAAGGGTATGTCGAGCTCCACCAGACTCATGTATGTAGCCATATCACCGAATCTGGTATCTATTGTTGACAAGATGCCGAACATATATCCCCATTGCCCTCGACTGCTCCTACCAGCCACCGGCTCCAACCCCAATTCGAGCAGCGAGCTCAACAAATGCGACGTCAGAGGTAATCAGCGAGCTGTCAACGCTTGTACATTCCCCTAGTACAAAGTCGAATCTCCGAATGCTGGGGCAACGCAGCATCAGTATAACCTGCAGCCGAAAGCTGATGTGAAGTCTGACATTAAGCTGTTGATGAATTCCAGCATAGAGCAACCTCTGCGAAGTCGCAGGGCCCGATACCAATCTCACTCCAGCAGCGCTGATGCCTTCGCAAGCATGCCAAAGTGGTCTGTCGTTTCTGTCTCCATTTTGGGCATAGTCTGCATCGTCCTCAAGGACTGCGCTTTCAATAAGTGTCACACACATCGTCTGGAGGAACGAGAGCGATTCAATTAGCCGAAGTATCTGCTCGGTGGTCAAATGCGTACTGGCAATATTCAGCACGCGAACGGTCTTGGAGAGGCCGCCAAGGTGCGGCTCGATGCTGTCGAAGGAAACATTCGAGCAGTGGTTGATCTCGATGACTGGCACATGGACAAATGCACGAAAGACGTGCTGTACACGGCTATTAACAAGTCTGGAAGTCAAAGCCAACAGCAATCAGACTCCCTAGCATTACAAACTCCAGCGCTGCAAACCGTCTGTTGTCAAACACGCCGCACCGCTCGAATGTCGCAAACGTGTCCTCTGTAAGCTCAATATCTAGATGTTTAAGCGACTGCCCATTATTGCGAAATAGAATGTCGTTTGCGAATGGGTACTGAGAGTGAAGCACCAGCCTTTCCAGCACTGGGAATGGCACTCCATCTGGTGAAGCAAGTTCGGATGCTGGCAGCCTAGTTTCACCGATGGAGATACTCAAAGTAAGATCCCGCAGGCAGGGATAGGTAACAACCGTGCCTTGGCTATCAACCACAATCTGTTTGATGGTGCTAGAGGATGGCACGATCAGGTGTATTTGCTGGAGAGTTTGCCAACTTCGATTGATGACACCAATGAACTCTGGTGATTCGCGTCTCATTACTGTTTCAATGCTTTGCAAGCAGCATGGTGTCGAAAGAAGACAGGGGTTTGTAGTTAGGGGCACGCCGTTGGTTCGAACGCCAGTCTTTCCAGCCAGTAGTCTGCTCATGAGCTCTTTTGCAAATGCAGGAAAGACATTGTCTCTATTGGATGGGCTGTGGTTGATGCTGGTATATGTTGCTGCTGGGAACATACGCTGAATCTCGCCACAAAACTCGATGGCATTGCCCTCCAGCAAGGCGATGCTGGGCCTTCCGGACGGCAGAGGTCCAAGAAGACTGAGGTGCAGCCTCGAAACATGCGGGAATACACTACCCGTTAATGGCGCTTGCCTCAGTTTAGCCAGCACTGCGCCGTCAAAGACATCGCTTGTGTCTAGCAAAAGACAAACGTCCCTGACCTTCTCGTAGGCTCCAAGCGCAATCGCCAGATGGATACGCGATTTGCGATTCATGGTCATAATCGCGTGACTGAGCAGTAAGTCGACAGATGCTTCGCGCCATGAACGACACAAGTGCATAAAGGGCCACATAATCTTGTAGTTTGCCATTTCAAGCTGCAAGGTGCGTATGTACAAGAACGTATCGACTGAGTGCTCAAAAATCCGACATAGGATAAGGTTTGGAAGGTTTTGCGCAAGCGAAGGCATGGCTGAAAAACGAGGAACTGGAGGAGTGCTATCGGGAAAGTGCGCTGTTGAGACTTCGCATATCCAGTCACATATTCAGCCAGGTGTCTGCATGCACGCTTCTTTTGGGATGCACTGCGGCACCAAGGCTTGACATTTAGCTGCTGTTGCATATGGCACCAGGCCGTAGCAAAAACAGCAATGTATGTGGGCGGTAGTGGTGAAAAATTGGAGATATATGGTCAGCAACCGGCTCCATGTTGGCAGCGCAGGTGGGGCTAAGAGCAACTCACATTTATCTGTCCAAATACATTGCATCTGGCCTGCACTCAGTACAAACTAGGCTCCATAGTCGGTATTGCCGTGGAGCTATCACGTAAATGCTTGGTTTTTATTATACCGACCGATCCCACAGTCGCCAAAATATTTATCATGGGGGTCTATGATTGCTGTCAAGGGGTTTTTCGGCCCACGCAAATAAGTTCTCGTTTATATCTGACCCAAAAAAACACCAGTACTCTTCACTTCAAAACGCTAAGCTATGCCAATGGAAGTAGACCAGCCGCAGACCACCACGCCGAGGATAAGCGCCGGCGACTTTGTGCTGATCCGCATGCCCAGCACAAACACCAAGATTGTGTGCATGAAGCCAGGCACGACCATCAGCCTGGGCAAGTTTGGCAGCTTCAAGGCTGACAACCTGATCGGACAGACATTCGGTGCCACATTTGAGATCCAGAAGGACGGCAAGATCATTGCCCAGGCACCCACGGCATTCGACAACGCGGACGATACCGAGGCCAACAACAAGGAGATCAACGATGACCCGACGTCGCAGAAAATGACGTTCGAGCAGATCGAGGAGCTGAAGCTCAAGAGCATTGCTGGCGACGTATCGGCAAAGGAAATCATCGACTCGCTGACCGAAAACAACGCGTCGTTTGAGAAAAAGACAGAGTACGCCAAGTCAAAGTACATTCGGCGCAAGGAGCGCAAGTTCATGAAGGCGTTCACGCCCATCGAGCCCACGGTGTTTAACCTGTGCGGATACTTTTTCGAAGTCAACCCAGGCAAGATCCGTGGGATCCGGCCCGACACGCTGTCGCAGCTCCTGAGCCTGGCCAATGTCTACAGCAAGGCTCGCGTTTTGACGGTCGACGATGGCCAGGGCCTGATTGCCGGCTCGCTGCTCTCGCGCACGACCTCTGAAGGCATGGTATTTGCTATGCACGATGGCGATGTCAGCAACTATGATGTGGTGCGGTATATGAAGCTGTCACCAGAGGACAAGGAGCGGCTGCGGACGCTGCCGTGGCACCGGCTGGACCACGAGATGACGCCGTTCACCGAGGTGCTGCCAGAGAACCCGACGGAGAAAGACATCAGCGGGTACGAGCGGCGCAAGCGCGGACATGCGCGCCTGGCAAGCAACCTGGAGACGCTGCGGGCGGGCGAGTTTGACGCGCTGGTGATTTCGACAAACTACAACGTCGTGTCGGTGATCAAAAGGCTGCTGCCGTATGTGGGCGGATCGCGCATGGTGGTCGTGTATTCACAGAGCGAGGAGACGCTCATTGAGGCATTCGACTGGATGCGTCACTCGCCAGAGTTCTTGAATGTGCAGATGACCGAGAGCTGGCTGCGTGAGTACCAGGTGCTGCCGAACCGCACGCACCCGCTCATGATGACGTCCGGCGGCGGAGGCTTCCTGCTCAGCGCCATCCCACGTTCTGCCCGAGGACGCGTAAATGGGACGTTTTCTAGCTTTACTGCTTTACACATAAAAATTCTTTTCAGCTTTCCAGCTGCTTGCCGGTTGAGATGCGGACAATGTCGTCAATACTCAACACGCCCGATACGCTTGGATCCTCCAGCGAGTTAATGACAGCATTGGCGACAATCTCTCTCCGTAATGCCACATGCGCAGCCTTCGCAAACGGCGTGTTCTTGAGCACACATCCGACTGGCGTCTTGTTGAACAAGTTGCGGAATGCCTCCACGCCCGCTGCAAGCGGCAGTGTCACTGGCCGCGAGCCAGAGTACATGAAGCCTGGGCGCAGGATAACTGGGCGCATCTCCTGTGCGTGTGCCATGAGCTCGGCCTCAACCTCGCGCTTCGTGGCGATATAGCGATGATCCAGGAACGGCATGAAGTCTGTGGCCGAAATAAACGCAAACGCACGCACGCTTTCAGTCTCCCTCGCCACTCTTGCCACCTCTAATGCCGTATCGCGGTTAGCATTCTCGTACGTTGTCTGCTTTGTCGATGCACTGCTGGAACTGCCAAGACGCACGAACCGCTTGTAGTCGTTCTCCATCAGCGCGCCAACACTGTGCACAACTGCGGTGCAGCCCTCAAGCTGGGCACGGTATGTGTCGGGCTTCAGGGCGTCACCCTTGATCCATTCAATGTTCTGTAGGATGTGCTGGCCGATTGATCCGCGCATAGACGCGTCGATGGCGGGTGCGCCGTGGCGGCTCAGGACTCAGGACCTTCCAGCCGCGGGCGATGGCACTACGGCAGATCGCCTGGCCCAGGAACCCAGAGCCGCCGACAACGAAGACCCGCTTTGCTGCACTCATTTGCTAGGAAAGTATGACGAAATTCGGAAAGAACTGCGGAGATAGAAGGCAAAAGGGCTGATCGGAGGTTGAAATCAGGTGTAATTAAAAGCGCCTGGTGCTTTGGCTGGCAGACTTAGCTCGGAAGGCGGTCCAGGCAAGAGACCTCGCTAGCAAACTCCAAACAACAGGCTCCCACTATTTACACTTTTAATCGCCTGCAAATTGCGCAACGATGGCTCTTGAGAATTCGCCTGCCACGCTCGCCTCGGCACCGGGCAAAGTGCTGGTCGTCGGAGGGTACCTAGTGCTGGACCGCGCGCATAGCGGACTGGTGGTCGGCACCGATACATGCCTGTACGCAGCGGTCCAAACTCAGCCCCTCGATATCCCAGTCTCCAAAACCGAGCTTGCAGTCTCCGTGGTTTCGCCTCAGTTTGACTCTGCATGGTGGCAGTACGCCTTCGACACAGCCACAGGAAAGCTGCGCCAGCACGCCAGTGCAAACGACACCAGCAACCGGTTCGTCGAGGTGGTTCTCGAGTCCACGCTCAGCCTGGCCGCCGAGTATGTACCTGGAGCGCTCCGTAAGCATATTGTGGAAGGAGGTGGTCTGAAGATTGTGCTGGCAGCGGACAACGACTTTTACTCGCAGCGGGCGACACTGGACAGGCTCGGGCTACAGCTCAGCTCGGAGTCGCTTGCGCAGGATCCCACGCATGGGGCCGACCGGAACCACCCTACAGGGCGTGCACAAGACCGGGCTGGGCAGCTCGGCTGCAATGGTGACATCGCTAGTTGCAGCACTGCTGGCACACCTCGGCGCTATATCTGTCGAGAGCCTTAATCCAGAGAACCACAGTGCTGAGGAGGCGCAGCGGAGCTTGAGGCTTGTGCACAACATCGCCCAGTATGCGCACTGCCTGGCGCAAGGCAAGATCGGGATCTGGATTCGACGTGTCATCGGCTGTCTACGGGTCGCACGAGTACCGGCGATTCTCCCCCAGTGTGCTTGAGGATGCGATGGCGCAGACCGGGGATGTCGCCGCGGTGAAGGCAGCAGTGTCGCCCGAGAACGCCGCCTGGGACAATGAAGCCATTCCGGTGCAGATCCCGCCGGGCTTCACACTGCGTCTGGCTGATGTCGATGCTGGCAGCAACACGCCCAGCATGATCCGGAAGATCCTGCAGTGGAAAAAGGCGTTCCCAGAGAAGTCTGACAAGTTGTGGCAGTCGCTGCATGGCGCTAATGCCCAGATCCGTGTGCTCTGGGACAAGCTGGCTGATGCACACCGCAGCGACCCCAAGGGTTATGACAGCGCCATCGCCTGGTGCGCTGAGCGTGCGAGCAACGAATGGAAGGCTGCTCCTACTTTCGAATCAAGCACAACGCAGCAGTTGCTAGTCGATTTGGTCAAGGCAATCCAGGGCGTTCGTGCGCTGCAACGCGAGCTGGGCGAAAATGCCGGTGTGCCGATCGAGCCGCCCAAGCAAACGCGGCTGCTGGATGCCTGCATGCAGGTGCCTGGCATTTGCATGGCTGCCGTGCCAGGCGCCGGCGGCTACGATGCTATCTACTGTGTTGCGCTAAGCGATGATGCCAGCCGGCGCGTGGAGGAGCTTTGGGCCCAGTGGACCGAGATGAGCGTCGGTCCCTTGCTGGCAAACCAGGCGTCCAGCGGCGTCTGCGCGCTCGATCCCGCGGCATACCCTGAGATCACCTCCAAGCTATGAGACGTGTTATTTTCAAAATGTGGAAATAAATGTGGAACTTTACTCCTCGTCGTCCTCGCTGTTCTTGCCAATGTTGGCCAGCGCATTCTGCACAATGTCGCACTTCTCCACCAGCACATCAATAGCCTGGGCAACCAGCTCCTCTGGTGCAATAATGCCCGTCGATTCGACATTGAAGATGAAGTGGTCGCGCACACGCGTCAAGCGCACCTTGCCTTCAAACTCCTTGTGTCTCAGCACCTCCCGGCTCACAGTGTCCTTGCGCGGGTTGACCACCTTTGCCTTCCGCACGCCACCCTCCTCGACGACTTCAACGACACCAGGCGCGAAGCAGCTCTTGAACAGCTCCGCATCATCGCCGGTAATATCCTCGAGGATCTGAATCTCAGGCAGCAGACGGTACGAGGCTGTGGCCACCGGCGAGAATTTGGCATGGTCCTTGCCGACGCCCTTTTCGCAGTGCATCTCACACGAGATCGACTGGCCCGGGCGCAGCTTCGTGATCAGAATGTCGTCGTGGATCGGCTTGATCGGCTTATCGGCGAACCTCTCTGCCTGGTCACCCTTGGGGTCCCACACAAGGTCGCGCGAGTACACAGCGCTGTTCACGTACTTCTTCTTCGGGTCAGCCTCATCATCCGCTGCCTCGTTGTTCTTCGAGCACGCAATTTCCAGCTTAAACACAACGGTGTTTTGATCGGTCGGCAAGTCTGTCGGCCGCTTCCACTGGAACGCTGTCGGATCCGCGTTGATTGGAATCAGACCCAGGCGGTGTGCAAGAACCTCGTCCTGCACGATACCCGTGTTGTTGATCATGTACACCTTCTCGATGGCCACCGTCGGCACCTCCAGCAATCATAATCCGCCGCAGCGCGTTGGCAATGGACGAGTCAACGCCGATAAGGTCAAACTCGATGTCTGTCGGTGTTACGCGCACAATCTTCACGTCAAACGAGTCCTTGAAGCTCGCGAGGTTGAACGGAAGCTCTTTCTCGTCAAAGCCCATCGGGAACTCAGCCCCGTGGATGTTCTCCACACGATCCTCAAGGATCACAACCCGGTTGCGGTCTGCCAGCGACATTGTATCGAAATGCTGTTTTGTAGTAAATGTGTATAGTGAACAAGCAAGTGAGAGCTGCTGTTGAATTGGAGCCGCTGTCGGTTTTGAAACTGCAAAAACTTTTTAAGCGGTGGTGGTGGCAAGGCGCGTTTTTTTTTTATGAAATCACCGATCAGCCAATTATGATCTGCGCCGTTTCTTTGCGATGTCTTCGCTGTCGGCTGGTGAAATGCTCACCTTGCCGTCGTCGCCAACCGTCGCCGCTACACCTGCCTTCTCCAGCTGCGGATCGTGGGCCATCTCCATAGCACTCATCTTGCTCACGTAGTCCTGGTTCGCCTGGTTTCCTTCCAGCAAGTTGCGCACCGCGATCCACTGCATGTTCCTTGAATGTACGGGTGATTCTCGTCAATCCGCATGTGGTCGAGCACCAGCGCCAGCCCATCCAGTTCACGCATCAGATCCTGCACCTGCACATTGTGGTGTGCGGCATTGGAAATAATCCTGATCAGATCGCGCTTAAACATGAACAGGCGTGCCACAGAACTGTCAGTCTCGCCGCTGGCTGCCCTAGCCTCCTGCTCGCTAGCCCGCTCGATCCTGGGCAGATGCCTGTTGAGTAGGCCAAGCAAGCGTACAATGCTATGTAGAGTCTTTTGCTCGACCAGCATACTTGTCATAGATGCGTCTCCTAGCTCCGTCACTGTGCCCAATATCGACACAAGTGCGCTGAAGCTACGGTGTGTGTCGACCACTCCGTCCATCTCCATGTCGCTGCTGCTGCTTATATTGTACACCTCGGCAGGTAACTTCCCAGATATCCACTAGCAGCGCCTCAATCTGGGCCAGCAAGGTCGTAATGATGCGGATCTGATCCAGGGTGATGGCTGCAGCCTAGCTGCTGGTTTTTGTTTTCGTTGCAGAACACTGCCTAGAGCGTCAAGGAGACCGTACTGCTCGACCGACACCTCATTACCAATGATAGGTGGTAGCTGGCCAGCTGAAATCACCTGGTCAAGCACAGCATACAAGACGTTCTTCAGCTCCGATTCGTCATCTTCGTTCTCGCCAAACATCTCTCCAATCTTGCTCACCACCAGCCGGCCAGCGTCGCTCTGACACAGCAGTTCGGTTGCTGGGAGATCGTCCTTAATAGAGTTAAGGATCAGTACCAGACACGCCATGTTCGTCTTGCTATTGACCGATGCCAGCAAGTACCATATCATCGTGTTCATTGGTGACGCTGACGGTGCCAGTTCAGTTTCAAACAAAGAACGCTGGATTTTCTTGTTTCCAGTAGCAATATTGGACAACGCCTGCGCAGCAAACGACACGCATTTCATTGCTTCCGGGCATGTAATCTCGCGTACCACAAGTTGGTGAATGACTCGGGAGATATACGCGAGAATGCCAGCATCGAAGGCGCTGTCCTGGTTTGCCTTGTTCATCGCTGCCGAGTTGCGAATGAATATACACAGATCGCCAAGCCCCTCGGACCTAATCGCTGTCAAGGTATCATGTGCATCCTCTAAGGATCCAATGTCAGACAGGTCGAAATAACGCCTTGACATCTGTCCACACTGCCGAGCCAACCACTGTCGAGATGTGCGGCCGGGACGGATGTGGCGAATTCAGTTTCAGCTGAGCGCACTTGTCACGAAACACTACCAGCCGCTCTAACACTTGGTGATCTAGGTTTTCCTCGTCCATGCTGAATAGTAAAAGTGATGCTTGGAAACACAACGGTTGAAGTAAGCAACGAGGCACAAAAAATGTAAATTTGAGCTTTGACGTCCTAGTAAATTTGGACATCAAAATGGGTTTGGGCCCAGAAACATGAGCTGTACGATTGAGCACCTTGTGTGGCTGTCGATCTGGATACTCAGATGAACACAGCACTGCGCTATTTCGGAGTACATTTCGAACACTGCCTTACACAACCGTGCACATTATCAAGTACACTTCTCAATTGCATTAAATGTGGCTTCCATGTATCCGACAGCATCGCATGGCGATAAGCAACGGAGTCGGCGAAATAGGAGCTTGATATTGGAGTTATTCTCGGCCGCATTTGGCACCGGGCGTGCCACAGGAGACAACTGTCCGGTATGCGACGCTCCAAAGGAGGCGCTCCACGAACAGTCGCCGTAAAAGTACGAGCCCAGCAATTTGACTTAACGACCTTGTATATGATTTCCCCAACCACTCGCCCAGCATTTCGCAACTCTGACTACCTCAATCAGGGATTTCCAGTGATTATGGATTCGAATACCTAGATGAAAACGATAATCCCCAAATCCAGCATCTCGAACAGCCCAGCCAGATCAACTGACTCGCACTCGTCGCGGATCGATGTCCGGTCCAGCACGACCATCGACCAGAGCCCGGGACCTGACCTGGTAACAACCAGAGCCGCATCGGAAAAATGGGCCAGGGTGATCTGGCTGCTTGCCTTACCAGGATCGGCTAGCGAGCGCTTGAACACCAAGCACCCGAGTGCCTGCATTGCCGGTCTGCTATTGCTGAGGTTGACCCAGCTCTGGATGCCTCGAGCAGTAGTGATTACAAGAATCCTGTCCTTGCCACTGGACCTGCTGATCTGGTCAGCAATGGCTTGCATTGCGTCATCGTGCAGAGACATGCTGAGGGGAGTGTCAGGACGACCGGTGCTAGATCGAACATCCATCTGCCACAGGTACCAGTACGAGCCCAGGTGGGCACGGAGCTGCTCAGCCATACGCACTGGGGCGACAATGGATAAATGGACTGGTGTTGTGTACGCATTCCCGACTCCTGCAACTGTGCCTACACAGGTCAGAATGGTGAGCTGCATGGCAAAGCAGTTCTAGTTGCAAATGCACGCTGTGCCTTACCATTCACCGTGCAAACAAGAGTGTCGATGCATGGTGCCAGGATCTCTGCTAGCCAGCGTGGCAGGTGCCCGGTCTTTTCAAAGCTGCTATTATAGACGCCGATAGCGTTGGCGTCATGGGTGTTGCTGGGCTCGCGCCTCAGCTCGATGCATTCGCAGACCGATGTCAGCCCTGTGTAGTACTGCCGCCCGACGACATGTGATTTGAACTGCCCGTGGACAACTGGCGCCATTATACAGGTGCAGGTTGGTAGATGAGGAAGGCAAAGGCAGCCGTTTGCCTCAAGAGCTCACTGCCGGTCGGCGCATTTTATGTGCCGCCGAACAGCGCGTTCAGTAAAAGCAGTCAGATCACGTGCGCTCCCACTATCACTGCTGGGCAGCCGCCCCATGCGGCTGCGGCTAAATTTCCAGCGCTGCAGCGGAGAAAGTGGAGAAAAAATCGATCAAAAAAAGCATCGATTCTGCCACGGTTGTAAGTCGTCACTTGAGCGCTGCAATCGCTAGAGGGCCGCTCGCTTCTGAGCGGCGGTCCGTGTTTCGTATATCGCAGATGCGGGGACATATAAAGGAACCGGGCCGCAAATTCCAATTTGCCTTCCGAGCCGAAGCTCCTCGTATATCTCGCAACACACACACATACACACCAGATACATACATGAACACAACAAGGAGTCAATCCACAGCCTTGGAGCGGGAGGATCTGTCGATTAGGCCGCCACCGGAGCTGCTGCTGAGCCCAGGTGCTTGGCGTGCGTGAAGAGCGTCTGCCAAGCAATTGGCGCACTTTCTTTTCTCCACTTTCGCAACGCTCACCAGTCTGCTGTTTTTATTTTTGCTTTCTACGACCTCGCATTCCATGTCGAATTCGCAGCTTGAGCTCAGCCAGCTCGCTGGGGGAGATGTCCTAAGGCAGGCTCTGAGCATCGTGTATGGCGACATTGCATACAGACGGTTTAACCTCGGCGAGTACCGCATTGTTGCCGAGCTGGCCACCGTCTGCCGCACCTGGCACCTGGCTCTGGGCAAGTACCTTTACCGCACAGTATTCATCGAGCGTGTCTTTACGGATGGCACCACCGACGGCGACGGAGGATCCAAAAAATCCAAGTTCGTGACCAATATTGGTGCTATAGTTGCTGCGGGCATGTCCGGCCACACACAGCACATCAGGGCGCGAGCCATCATGCGGCCAGTGAGAACACCGCGGTTCGACCGGATGCTCGAGTTCTGTGGGTTCGGGTCCGCCGACTGGGGCTCGGTCAGGACCATATCGTTCAGGGCGGCATTTAGAGACGACCGAAATGCCCCTGTTGATGAGCATGCCCAGGAATCCGCTGCCTACCTCATCCGGCATCTGCCAGGGCTCACAGACATTAAGGGCAGTGTCTCCATCTACTCGCCGGTCATCAGCGGGATCTATTCACGCTTATTGCACCACTTCATGCCCCAGCTCAATATGCTCATCATCGGCAAGCACCTGTCAAAATTCAAGCTCGACCAGTTTCCTGAGAGCATTACAGTTATAACACTTGATGCACGCTCGCTGGCCCAGGCTGAGGGCATTCCTCGTGTCCTAGCTGCACCACTGCGGACAATGACCATCACCAACGTCAACAGCGACTTTTCGTGGGATCTGTTTGTCGGACCTGCCTCTGGTTGCCTCGAGTTTCCCAGCCTGGCGAATCTTAGTCTGAGCTGCCAGGAGGGCCAGATCCCGCTCAAGCTCGACAGTGGCCAGATCAACGCAAGGTTCCCACGCCTCCGGACTCTGCACATTGGGCGCCCAAGCTCCTTCTTTACGGACCCCTGTACTGTTCTCGGAGGCTTACGTCTAGAGTCATTGACTATCCACGAGGACATTAGTCGCCTTGGGAAATTCGACCCGCGACTGATTACTGACTTGAAACATCTTGAGATTGAGACGGCGAATGGTATAATCCAGCTGAATGACGCCTGGAATGTGGCCATATCACAGCTGCTCACAACAGAGTCGCAGGTCAGAGCGGCTAAGCTGAGCCTCCTACCATCGCCATCTCCATTCAGCGGAACTGTCAGATGGCCATATCTTCAGAAGCTGGAGCTCAACGTGATGAGATACGACTGGGAGGGATACGAGCGGCTTATATCGCAACTGCCGTGTCTCAGGAGCCTGAGGATTAGACACGGGAGCAGTGATTACCATGCTGAACCGCTTGGTGAACCCAGCGATGTTAAGAGCTCTATCAGCATAAGCCTAGAAAAGCTGGTCATTGATAGCGCAGACTATTCAGTAGGCAGCCATTTGCCGTGGGTAGAACAGCTGGTGCTGCGAATTCCCTCGCTGATGACGCTGTGGGTCCCACCAAATGACAAGCCATACTTTGTCGGGCTGATAGCCTTACACAAACGGGATATTTGTGTCAACGACTATGAAGAGTAGATGAGTAAAATGGCTGATGTAGTCGAAATCCTCTTGCTACAGCAAACTGTGCAGGCCACGCAACGCCAGTTGTTAACTTGGGGGAATGAGTGGTTATAGAATATATGGAAAAAATAACTTCTCAAATTGACTGAGGGGAAGAAGGAAGGCTGGTCGTCTGTCTGGGCCTTTGTACGTATGCGTTTCGGCCTTGTCTATGGTGGCGCAGGGGGACTCCGGACCCCGAATGTCAACACCAGTAATATTAGAAATAGAGAGGTTGGTTTGATGAAATGTTTATTAAGACTCCGCCAGAGGGTACCGGATCCAAAAGCATCTACAGTGGAAGATGGGGATAATGGTCTTGGTGAAGGATCTCTTGCAAAGGTTTGGTTTGTAGGGGTGGTCGAGCGTCTTGGTTTGGTGCTGATACTCTGGACTGCTAAAAGTATAATAAGACTATCCTATATCCATGTTCATTTGCCTCTCATCGGGCTCCATGGCTCCCAGGGGAGGAGAGGAACTCGGCGAATGGCCAAGGGCAGAGGGGGTATATATATTCCCCATGCTCGTTTGCAGTTCACCAGGCACTACCACTTCAGAAAGTGGAAGGGTACCAGAGGGGAAGGGAAGGCTGAAGGATGAAAGAATAGAAAGGATTTTGAGAGAGCTAGAGAAGGAAGGGGGGGCTATGAACAGCGAGAACAGCATGTGTGTAGGCTGCTGAGGTACCATCCTCAAGCACAAAATGGATTTTCTTCAAAAAGTGCAAGTCACTGTGAAAGCCAAGTACCGAGGGCTGGATACTGCAGCTCCGGTACTAGTTCTGTTGAGGCTGCAGCTGGAGCTTGGGATGAGAGTACCATTGTCCATAAGGAGCTGTACTGTGCGGATCTATTTCTATTGCCATCTATGCACATTTGGCGCATTCAAAGAGGAGGTGAAACAGCGAAAAACAAGGCAGGTTTGCCTCTAAGCCGCCAGGAGCAAAAAATGGTGATGAGTGAAAATACTGGCGAGGGAAATTTGTTTTGGCATGACAGCAGCCGCTCAATTTCTCTACAACGAGCGAGTCTCTCCCTGGAACCAAAGAAATTCCCTGTTCACAAAAAATGCCTCAACACAGCACAATAGACTTGATACCATCAATATATCCAATATGCTCTATAGAACTGCTGCAATCACATCCTGGCACTGCAAACAGGTAGGGCGCCTGGTGCCAGCCACCAGCGAGCCAAGGACTGTCATCTGAAAAACAGCAGTCATCGACGGGGTAGACTGGCTAGTGTGGATATGGACATAAAACTCGCTGAAGCCTTTACAGCATCAAGCCCGGGATACCAGCGGTGGTATACATGACCCTTAGGAATCCTAAACCACTCCTGAAATCTATCCGTCAAAACACAGCTCCACCCAAACAACCTTCAACTATGTTTTTTGTCATGTCAGATCTAAGTGAGGATGAATCCAGGCTTCCTCAAAGTAAACAGCCGCGCCTTCTCATTCTCAAGAATAAACCCGCTCCTGACAGTGCTTTAATCATCCGGTGTCAACAGTCACCTCCTTCCAGAAAACATCATTTGTAGATATACTTTGTAGTAATAGGCTTCAGTCAACTGTACAATAACAGCATAAAAACTGCAAGTTGGCAAGAGACACTGGCCTGGAGAAGATATTGGAAAGCGCTTTTGTATATCGGCTTGGCTAGTGAGCTGACTGAGTGCAGTAGCCAACATCTTTTGTCGTACATTGGGGCCCATCTGCAGGTGTGTCCTAAGGAGTAATATTCGCAGTTCTGCTGTCTGAACAAGCCGTATTCATTGCAACCCCATGACCTACCCTAACTAGCCGACTCCACATCAAGGAGATAAACTTTCATTTCATTTGATTTTAAAATCTGTCCTCTACCTCTACCTCTATCATCAATCACATATTTGCTGCTATGGACTCGACGGTATTCCCTGTACAAAACGTCCCACCTGACATTCTCTATCCTATTTTCGATTGCGTTGAGTATGGCAGGAAGCTGAAGAACGAGTGGGAAAAGTTGGGTCACAAAAAGGTGGCTGATGGTACCAAGTCGCTTCTTTCAATTGCGCAGGTCTGTCACTCATGGAGAACTGCAGCGCTACCCTACTTTTACCAAAGCACCGAAACACTTCTAGGGCCTGTGTTGGATGTATCTGATTATTGCCCTGAGATGGATTGCCCAAACCTCTTTATGGCAGCCGCTGCTGGACACAGCCAACTTGTTCGCTCAGCACATTTCTACCTTTCACTCGACCGCATTATTGACGGCATCTCCACCCGCTTGCTGAGTGCTGGCGCTCTTTCCACCGCGACTTTCCCAAACGTGACTGAGATCGTGCTCTATTTCTACAGCAGCAAGATATTTTTTAACGGCGACTATTCCGCAAAAGTCGGGCGATTCATTGAGCGCACCCGCCAACTGTTTCCCAACGCACAGGACTGCTCGCTCACTGTTCATTCGGGGTTGTGGATCGGCAAGGGGGACATGTACAGAGACCTAATGGGTATTCTCTTTCCAACACCGAGAACCTTAATATTCCGCGACCTGGCGAATGCAAATGCCGTTCTGCATGGTGGCTTCAGCGCTGGGATTCAGCGTGTTTATCTCGAAATTGGTCATTCTTTTGAATGTCCGATTGTTCATTCAAACAGGGATACCATCGAAGAGCTTGTGCTTCATATATCACTAGATCTCAGCCCGTGGCAAGCTGAAGGAGATATATCCGACGACCTGGAATCTTTATTCTGTAACACGTATCCGGAACTCACCAGCCTATCCATCGAGACGGGACCGCACGTGGTAGGGAATTTTCATATGCCTGATGTCAACCCATTTCCATTGCTGACTAGCCTTTCCTTGAACACACGCTGTGACATTGACATTGGTGTTGTGGCCGACGACTGTGGCGAAAATCTAACATCGCTTACGATGCACCTCACTGTGCCCATTTTCAGATCGCTTCGTGGCCGTGTGTTCCCTAACCTCAAATATGTCCGTATTCGGAGCACTGACTTCTCGGCTGCCTCCAATGCTATAGGCAATGTGATTGAGGTTACATATATGCCGTTTTTGGTTGCGCCCAATGCTGAGTATATCGAGAACTGCTACAGCCTGCTTAGCTTCGGCCGGTCTCTGCCGTCTATCATCCCACCAAACCACTCGAACCCGCACCTTCGGCACCTAATCATCAGGAATATTATACCTACGCTCAGCGTATTCCAGCAGGTCCTGGCTCATTTCCCAGGGCTCATTAGGATTGGAATTGATGGGATCGGATCAGACGAAGGAGACAGTCTTGATCGCTCTGATGGCGAGATTAGCAGGCTGATGGCCGAGCTCCCAATCTTCAGTGCTCGTCTGAGACGCGTTGATTTGAACACCTTATTGCCAGTCAAGCCGCAGCTGGTCGTCGCCATTTCGAGACTGCCTTCCCTCAGGATGGTTACCATCAGAAATGTCACTGGAATGCTGAGCCAGTACAAGGAAGAAATTGGAAAATCGGTATACGACGAGTATCGCGATAGCCTGAGCAGACCACTATTCTGTACCAATGGCCGCCAATAGGTATAGCTACATTTCCGCCGGCAATATATTAGCCTTAGCCTTGGGTGCCTTGCTAACCTTCAGACACAAAATGGGTGGTAATGAGTGTGTATGTAGATCAACGGGAAAGATGCAAGATGCTGACTGAGAAAGGGAAAGGGGGAACCCGACTAGTTTTTGGGCTCGCTACTATGTGGGGTAGTCTCTGGTGTGATGGTGCAGAAGTGATTCCGTGCTCCAATGCCAGCATGCCTTCATACCCGCATGCCTTGCATAAAGTACCATTGGCATTAGACCTGAGGTGTTGGGTGTTGATATATGAATGGGCTTTTGCTGAGTCCCTTACACAAATACCAGAGATGAGAATATGAAAGGAAAGTAGAAATACAAGGAAAAGAGTATATAAGGTGACAACGCCTACATCACTGCTGATTGTAATGGCACTCGGTGATGTGATCCCTGTTTGCCTCCTTTGCCAATTGTGCGCCAATGTCCACGACGACGCTCGACTGACCAGGTCCCAGCAGTGTTACCACACACCATTAATTACAAAGTAGATGACAAGATGGAGGCGGCACATAGTGTGCTAATTCGTTGATAGGGAGTAGCATAGCAACACAACACAAGAGACTGAGCATAGTGACACTACTGGCCACTCAAGATCTGAAAGCATAAGGCGGATTGTAGTGACTATGCTGGCCATGGTACCTTCCAACACCAATTGCGTATCTAGTAAATTCTCCGTACAGCACCCGAAGGATCTATGCAAGAGCCCCTTCCATTCAATTGCCACGTAAAATGCCCTAATTCACTAGTCAGCGCAAGCTAAAAGAGGCTTTGGGCAGCCAAACTACAGGCAGAGTAGCAGGCGGCGACCCAGTGGCACGTGTGTCGCATGCTATCCTGCGCGAAAAATTGCAGCAACCTTAGGCACTACAGCGTCGCTGACGTCCTTCCAGGTGCTGTCGACCCATTCGGGCGATACTATGTCAAACCGATGGCCGGCCCATGCTCCCCGATGAAAATCCTCATCACCTCTGTACCCCAGGGACATGGATGGATCAGACGTCCAGCAGATATTCAGAAGCAGTATATGTCCGAAATTGATGTCACTCGGGACTGCGGTACTGCGGACATACTCCTTTGTTGTCAGGTTTCGCAGCACAGGGTCGATAAGCGGCGTAAAGCACATGGATTTCAATTCTTTTTTCATCCCCGCGCTCAAGTTCGACCCCATCAAATACATGTATGCGCGTAGGCAGTATCCAACATTCGTTTCACTGGTAAGTGGCGGGCGAGTGAATCGGTCTGCATACCGATACAAGAGATTGTTTGGTATCATGGCTTTTTCGCGATCAGTCAAGAAATCCTCAGGAAGATCATCCGCGTAATCGCCTATACAGATGATGCGCTTGCCGGCCCATGGTGCTACTACCGCTTCCTCCAGTATCAGTATACTCTGCTGTACGGCATCAAGAAAACGGCGGGATGACAAGGCAAGACACAACAAGTCATCCATCGATCCGAGGAACGAGCAAATACGGAGCTGAATCTCTGGCAGCATGCCTTCCATTGATGATTTCCCTGCTTGCCCACTTGCCTGTAGCAACAAAGGAGTAAGCCTCTGAAAGACACCAGTGGTTAAAATATCAACTAACTTGTCAGGAGTGCGCCTAAATAGCAGCTCTCCCATCTTGCCCAAATGGCCGGTAGCCTGCTGCTTATCCATGCATACGAGATTCCAGTATTGGCCCATTTGAAGGTGAACAGAAAAGTGCTGGCGAGTGAAATGAGGAAAAATTGAATGGAGAAAAAAGCGATGCCAACAGCGGCAGCAGGATTTTATATACTTCACCAGGCAATATGCTCGCATAATGTCCTCTACACGATGATAAAAAATTGCCACACCAGAGCCTCCTGTTGTATCAATTGTCTGATGCTGCTTCCCTTTGCGCTATTCCCACACCGGCCTGACACAAAGCAAAGCAACACACTTTGGGCCCCATTGCACAGTGGTGTCGCAGAGCAGATCCGTGCTTTGTTGGTGTCAGATAGGATCAGGGTACGATGCTGTGGCATATTCTGGTGATGTATTAAAAATATACTAGTAGAATTTCGAGCACAATCTGGCTCAAGTTATTGCAGCCGCTTGGGCTCTGGAAAAGTGAAAACTATAGAAACAAATATTATATGGTCTGACGGCTCAAACCTCACTGCCTCACGTTAATGAAGCAAGCATGGAGAAAAGCATAAAGCACGCCCTTGTAAATTAAGGTGTGGTTGAAGTGCTGCTAGTTGTAGTAGTTGGGGTTGTTGTCGCTGTCGGTGGTGTTGTCGCTGTCGGTGGTGTTGTCGCTGTCGGTGGTGTTGTCACTGCTGGTGTGGTCGTTGTGGTCAAAGAAGAGCTTCCTCCGGATGGAATTGTCAGGGTCAGCATCGTCGTCGTTATGGTGGGCGTTGGAGTAACCCCAATCGCCACAAATGCAGTGACTGTGTTCGTGCTGGCAACACTTATCACGGTCGGTACCGGAGTAATAGTCGCCCCAGTTGTGGTCGTGGTGGTCGTAGTAGTGGTCGATACTAGGCTCTGCGTGACTGTCATGTTAGTGAGTGTAGTCATTGTGACAGTAGGGCGGATGATGATGTTGTAGGGCGGTGAGCTAGGGGCAGCACATTCACCTTGATAGCCCTGACCAGCGTAGATTTTGGCATATGTCGGCCGAGGGACCCCAGGAGCAGGGACATTCTCGGGGAATACAAAGCTTTGGTTCAGCATGGATCGGATCATACGGGCCTGTGACGCTCCAAGGCCGCGCACACTCGATGTCGCTGGTGTAGGCGCAGAGACTGTTTGCACGTTGGAAAGAATCGAGTGTGCCAGCTGAACTAGCTCGCGGGCGGCTTCTTTTGCCTCGCCAGCAACTGATTTCTCCGCCAGCTCTGTTCCAGCACGCCGCGAAACCGGGGTGGATGTCGGGCTGGGAGCTGCTTCAGGGCTGGCCGCAACAGTGGCTCGTGTAGGTCCTGAAAGTGCATCAATGAGGTCTGCCATGGCTATTGACGTTGTTTGCAGAGCCGCTTGCGGGAAAGATTCGTCCGACGTAGGATGGCTGACCACTATCTGGATGATGTCGTTCGAGTTGAGCACAACCTTGCTTGCCAGGCGAGTTGAGAACATGTACGATGCTGAGCCGAGCTGGGCACCATCTGTAGAAACTGCTGAGGGAGGTGTGGCACTGGTACTGGATAGCGAGCTGGATGCCAGTACCGATGCTGATGCAGGCGGCACTGATGATGTCAAGGGTACTGTGGGTGACGACCATGACGATGGTGTTGATGACACTTGTGGTGATGTCGGGCTTGACCATTCTCCAGGAGCAGGGCTTGGTGACCAGCTACTAAATGCAGCAGTAGACCATTCTGAGGGCTCTGACGAGGTCGGCAGCGATATCGTAGTAGCCGGTGTTGGCGATGGCCATGAAGCAAAGGAATCGACTACCGAAGGCGTTGATGGCGAAGTGGGTGTGGCTGACTCTGCAAGTACACTGGCCCTGTCAACCGACGACGCACTTGTGGACTGCAAACCAATGACTGAGGTAGGACTTATGAGGATGGCCGAGAAAATGTCATCCGCTGGCAGATGCGGTGCTGGTTTGGACCCTGTTGAGCTCGCCAACGCAATACTAGACGATGCAATGGCTGATGCTGGATTAGTAGAATCAACTTGCCATATCGGCAGCACCTTCTCAGCACCCACCGAGGAAGGCGCTGGCATACCCTCGGCTAACGCTGATGGCGACATGATCTGGGCATCTACACTGGGGCGGACCGAAGCAATGAGCAATGGAATCGATGTGGTGATTGGGAACACCATTGCAATGGATCCAATAGACTGCAGCACCGCATTCGCAACAGTGCTTACTGCTGATGCTGACGGCAAGCTTGCAGGCGAGGGCCAGTCCGAACGGAGCTCAGCCGAGGCAGCCATACTGATCGGAGTGGGTAGTGAGGATGTCACTGTTGCTGTTGGTGTGATAGACACGGGTAGAGCGCTGTTCGTGATTACATGTGCACTGAGCGATGACGAGGCAACAGTTAAGCCATTTGCAACCAAGGGAGAGGATGTAGATGGTGTCAGTGTGAGGGGTAACACTGAGGGTGACTGTAGTGGGACGGGTGCAACTAGTGTTGACAGCGCATCAGCAGTAGTGGTTGCCAGGAGTGGTATAGCTGACGATGAAGTTGCCAATAGGGGGGCAGATGACGAGGAGGCTGGTGTAATAGAGAGCGACGACACTGCCGAAGACATGGCTGAAGAGACAGCCGAGATTGAACCTGAAGCGTTGAGCCAAGCAAAGGCACCAGCAGACGAAGTAGCTACAGACTGACTAGCGCTCGTTGTAAGCTGCATAGGAGCAGATGACACAGCCACGCTGGAAAGGGCAGGTGCTGACGGTTCCACAGATGAGCTGGCACCTGCAAAAAGCCCAGGCCATTTCGAGGTTGTTTCCAGACTACCAGTTGCGCTGATGCTGGATAGTGGAGCGGATGTTGATGTCGATGCTGGCAAGGAGGCTGGTGGAGTAGCGCTGAGCCAGCCGAATATCCCACCCGACTTCGACCCCGATGCAGCCAGCGCAGATGATGTGGAGGCCGCTGGCGATGCTGACAAGAACGATCCAAAGATACCTGGTACAGGTGAAGATACCGTGGATGACATGGCTGTTGTCGGAGATGCTGCAGATACCGAAGCCGAGCTTCCAGGGGTTAGCCAGGCAAAAAGGCTAGGGGAAATCGATGTCGACAAGGGAGTGGCAAGCACAGGGAACATAGCGGGGGCTGTCGACGATTGGACAGATGCAGCGGATGGGGAAGTAGATGCTGGCGACAGAGACAGACCGTTGAACCAGCCCAACAACGCTGAACTGCTCTGCTGGCTCACCTGGGTACTGGAGCTATCCAATAGTGCTGCCTTTGCAGGTTTTATCAGCGACGATGAGGCTGCAAGCAACGGGTTATCCGAAGCTGAGGAAGTATTTGGCGACGGCGTCGATGATACCAATGAAGCGGTTAGAGCTGGAGTTGAGCCTGCAACAGTTGCAGATGTAGCGCTAGATGCTGGCCTTCCGGTGGCAGTCGACAGGATTGACAGGATATCACCAATAAGTGCCGGTACACTTGATACAGTAGTGATTGACGGTGCCAGAGTGGTCGATACTGATGCCGACGACTGCGATGTACCGGTGGTTCCAGATGTGTCAGATGTCTGTGAAGCCACTGAAGTCGACGCAGATGTGCTGGGTGAAGAATAAGGCACATCTGGGGCTGCACTTGGGAACGACGACGGAATAGATGCCAAGACCGGTATTGATGACAGTGGTGTTTGTCGTGAAGTTTGTAGTCCTGGAGGTGGGCTGCTGTTGACAGTTTCGATTGACACTGATGAGGTGCGTGTATGGCTAGTTTCGCTGAGCGAGGTGGTGGATACGGTCGAAAATGGCGAATGTGGATCAAGAACAACGTCGTCCAAAGTATCACCCGTGTTCCAGGTAGAATTAGGTGTGCTAGTCGGCGAGGCTTCTCCTTTGGACCACAGCTGAGCATCAACAATGACGTCGTCGAGAGAAGACTTGTCGGCTGAAGTTAAACGTTCTGCCTCGTCAATTGAAGACTCGTCGTCATCGCTCATGCCCTGGACGGTCGAATCCAAGGACTGATCTTCAAGAGACATATCTATGCGGCGCCCTGCCTTTGCCCGCTTACCAGCATCAGTGGATAGGCTGGGCTTCTCATCGCCGTCATCATCATCATCATCGGAATCAGTCTCAGGGTTAGCAGTCTGAGGGCCAGGTGTATTGCCACTATGTCCTCTGTCCGGAGTGGGGTTGATGCTGGTTGCAGGCAGGTCGTTGTCCTCGGCGTTGCTGGCGCCCCCAGTGTCCATGGCCCGCATCAGCATGTGTCCGTCAATAGTCAAAACTGAAGGAGTATTTCTGGGATCCGAACCAAGTTCATGTGCGCCAGCAGGGTGTGACGAGTAAAAGGTGACAATATTGCCCTCCGCCAGCGTGATTTGGTCAGGGAGTAAAATATGTATCGGTGCTGCTACAGCGCAGGCGGCTAGCGCCCAGACTACGATAGCATAGCACCAGCGGCTGCGGATGGTGTGGCCCTGCATTAGCTCCAGTTTTAAAATATGAGAAAGGGATAGTAATGGTGTGTTGAGGTTGTTACCAATGGCTGTTTTGCAAAAGCCGTGCACCATGGCATTTGTATGCTGGTGAAAGGTTGTCTGGTGACCATTTCTCACACGAGTGGTTCTTTCAACACACGAGCGTCGCATATTATGCACGATGAGTCAGAAATAGGCTGCAGTCATTAAAAATTGCACGCTGGCACGGTAAATAGGACTGCCGGTGCTTGAAATGGCGGGTGGAGTGTATTTTAAGGCTTACCCCGGTGGCCACTGCCTATGCACCAGCGGACTGGTAAACGTCTGATGATTAGCGACAGTAGCTGACCTGTCGGCAGAGCTGAGAATGCACCCCAACTGTCTGGAAATTAGACACACGCTTGCGATACTCGAGCTGGGTCTGGCCATGTCTGGCACTGCGGCCACCCTGTTAATTGAGCAGCTGATGCTGTAAGGATTACATCGGCAACTGCTCTGCCAGTGAATTTTTGCGACTGTTGCTGTTGAGGCGGAGTCACTGTGCAGACTCAGTCACCGGAAAAGCCAGCTGGGTTCTCCGCCGAGACCTGCTCATAGCTCTGATACTGGTACACGCGGGTCTTGGCCAGATGAGTAGCTGGTGGCAGCCATCCACAGCGAGCCCAAGCACTGGGCGAGGGAACGGACACTGCGTATATGGCCCGACTGCCCAGCCAGCATTGGCCAGCACATATATGCCAGATCCAATTTGATCCACGGTAATCTGTCGCGTCCAGGACGAGATGTCACAGCCAGCGTTCAAGCAGTGATCATTATTTTCTTCTTTGCTCGCAATTTTTGAGTGCTTTTCTTAAAAAAGGATTTCATAGCTCGAAGTACGACCGAATCGCATATCGTCCTCACACACGTCCATACTTTTGTCTTCCTCTGCACAGTCATTACATTCTAATTCCTCCCACACCTGCTTCATTCCATGGGCCAACAGCGATTGCGGCTAGTCAACAGAGAAGCCGAAGAACAGGGCGACGCGAACAGTAACAGCCCGGCGGCATCGCCAAAACGGGCATCGCGTGGGCGTCCGCGGAAGGCACGCAAGTCTGAGACTGGACAATGCGGAGACAATGCCAGTAGGCGATTCGGCGCCGGCGGCCAAAGTAAAGGAAGAGTGCCTACGCCTGTTCCAGGCTGTCAAAGAGATGGAGAAGGAGTAAGTATGCAACGCGCATGCGTGCGGTTTCCTGAGTGCACTCGACAATGATGCGATTCTGCCACTGCACCGGCACTTGCTTCTTGTTCTCTTGCCGCGAGGTTTGTTTTTAGCCACTATACGCGTTATTTTGCTCACGTGCAAAGTGATTAAAGGTGGCAGCCGAGGGCGGTGGTGACGTAGAACACGTTGAGTAATCCTGTCCTGCAGCTCCCAGCAGCGTGACCTGAGGTGCACACATTTGGAGTCGCGGATGGGCCTGCGAGGATTGCCGGGCTCTTGGCCAGATTTTTATGCCCCGATGCCCAAACCTTGCTGCTGCGCAAGATTCATGCACTGTGTCATGCCATGCGCTGCAACGTCCCGTTGTCGGTGGTCGCTTTGCACCCTCCACCAGTCATGTGCAGCTTCATTTGTCCGTTTGCTAATCTCTGCCAGGACCTCTACCGTGCCACTTGTCATTTTTGTAGCGGCGAGCCCATGTGTCTTGCGTTTAACAAGCTGCCCTCGAAGCGCGAGTACCCGGACTACTATGTCGAGATCAAGCGGCCTATCGCCCTGGACATGATGAAGTCGAAGATCACAAAGGGAGCGTACAGGGCGGTTGAGGACTTTGTCGCAGATATTGATCTCATGTGTAGCAACGCACAGCAGTTTAACATGCCAGACTCGTACATCTATAACATTGCTGGCGAGATTCGCGATCGGGTCCATGAAATAGCTGGGATAGAGATTCCGCAGTCGGTGCAGGCGACGGCTGAGCTACCTGCTACCAATGATAAAAGCCCGACACCACACCTGAAGCTGACGATCCGCAACCCGGACTCGGCCACAGCCAGCAACTCTGCCACCGACAACGAGAGCACACCGGCACCGAGCATCACGCTGAAGCTGAAGCGCAAAAGAGGCAGCGGCATGCAGCCGGTTGACCCGGCGATGAGGGGCAAGGCGCCGCCTGCAGGGTCGCCAGAGTCAAAGGAACTGGCAGCTACACTCGACAAGCTTTTCCAGGCCATATACGACGCAGAACTTGGCGAGGCGCTGACTCTATTGGAGACTCCCGGCCTGCCAATCAACAACAGCCGGCCAGTGGTGCTGAAGGAGCCAGTTGAGGATGCCGACGACGACGCCAATTTCACGTGGGCGCCGCTGCACGCCGCCTCATACTATGGGCGGTTGAAGGTTGCGCAGGTGCTCTGTGACAAGGGTGCGGATCTCGAGGCGGTTCGACACAATGCATGGCTCGACGCCACTGGCGTGGTCAGCATACACGGGCCGCAAGCGACTGGCTAAGTGCCTGGTTCGCGTATACAGAGCCAACGTCAATGCTCGCAACACACACGGCCAGCTGCCCATTGAGATTGTGCTGGACCCAGAGAACCCAAAGTGGGCCGAGTTCTTGATGCCCACTGACGGCTCCAAGGTTGATCTGCCCACGCCAATACCCGAGGCAGCTGCACCGGTCCACTGAGACACGCAAGGCATCGGCCCGGAAATCAAAGTCTCAGCAGCGTCCGGTGTGGATGCTGCCTCTCCACAGGCTATGTCGGTTGACAGCCCCATGCATACGCCAAAGCCATCCTCTCGCAGAGGCACAGTCCAGCCTAGTTTGGGCCCTTGCGGAGCTGTCTGTCGCTCATGCCCAGCAGCTGCAATCAGCCCAGTCAGTGCAGACACCAGCAAGTCCTGCCTCAGGACAGCAACAAGGTGCCGCCCTTCATTGGCGGCTTTGGCTACACCGAGGTCACGCACCCACAGATGAAGGAGGCGATGAAAGAGATTGTCGATGCCGTCATCAACTTTAAGAACGAGGACGGCTGATACCATCTCCGAACCGATTTGAGGAGCTCCCTGATAAGGACGAGTACCCAGATTACTACGAGGTCATCTGGTATCCGATGGCCTTGACTATCGTCAGCGGCCGGATTGGCGTCGAAAGAGGGCTACCGCAGCTTCGACGCGTTCAACTACGACATGATGTGGATCTTCAACAACGCGACGTTCTTCAACGAGTCAGGGTCGCAAATCTACCAAGACACAAGTCGACCTCGAAAGCGAGTATTTCCGGGTTCGGCGAGAGATCCTGGACAAGTACAGGATCCCGTTCGACGCATCGCACTCGGATCAGGACCCCGAGGACGGGCGGTATGTGAGCAGGATCACCGCCGGTGAACTCGACCTGCATGTTGGCGACTTTATCTACATAAAGAACAACAACACAATGAAGGTCGCCATGGTCTCGCACCTGCGCGTCGGCGGCCCCCAGGATCGGCGAAAGTACATTGACGGCTACTGGTTCATGACGCCATCAGAGATCCCTGAAGCTGGTTGGCCAGAATGTGTACCCCCACGAGCTGTTTGCTGGCCCCAAATTCGAAGGCCATGGCGTACGTGGCGTCGTTGGAAAGTGCTATATCCTGCCTTTTGTTGTCTATTCGCGCGCATATCCGAAGGGGTATTCTCCGCAGGACGTGTTTGTGTGCGAGAGTTCGTATACACCCAGTGCTGCCGAAGGCAGCCCAGGTATGCTCAAGCCCATTTCCAACTGGGCCGCAGAGTTCAAGACCCCAATGCTCCGGCCGCCGCCGTTCGTCCAGTACATCCAGCCATTGGTGCTGAAGAAGCAGACAGCAGACAAGTGGAATGCACAGGCGATGCTGCCACATCCTGGGCTTACTATGCTCAACCGCGAGGCTGTCGCACGCATGCAAGCCCAGGCCCAGGCTCAGACCCTCGCCAAGCCTCAGACTCAACCGCAGCAGCAGAAGCAGCAGCAGCAAGCTGGCAGTCAGATCGTTGCCCGTCCACCGACCTCAACTGTGCCATCGCCTAGCCCTGCATCGGCAGCGTTCAACCAGGCAATGGGGCAACTCAACCAAAGACATCAGCAGAATCTCCACTTGGCACAGGGGCAGTTGGCGCAGCGTGAGGCTGCAATCCGTCAACAGATCATGAGCAAGTTGACTGCATCGCAGCAGCAGAACCCCAACTTTGTCGGCTCCATCCACCACCAGGCACTGCTCAACCAGCAGACCCAGTTGACCCAGCAGGCGCAGGCTGCCTATCTGTCACAGGTGCAGCAGCTCCAGCTCACATTCAACCGCCAAGCCAGCGCATTGAAGCAGCAGTTTGCCCAGATGCAGCAGTCGCAGATCCAGCCGAATACTGCACCATCAATGTCACCCATGGCGGGTGTGCAGATGGCCAACTCGTCGCCAGGACTCGCTGCCATGAGCCCTAATTCGCTACAGGGTGGTATCAATTCGCCACTGGTGCGCCCATCACAAGCGCCAGTGTCTGTGGGTATGTCGATGCCGATAAGCATGCCAGTGAGCATGCCAGTGAGCATGCCAATGAGCATGCCGATGGCTATGCCTGGCGGCATGACTGTTCAACAGCAGCAGCAGATGCAGATGCAGATGCAGCAGATGGGCATTTCAATCCCTGCTGTCACTCAGCAGGCCCTGGCTGCGTCTTCGATGTCAATGCCCATGCTATCGCTGCCTGCCCGCCCGGGATTCGCTGGAGCTATGACTGCACCCCAGCAGGCAAACCTCATCCAGCCACTCCAGTTCCAGCACGAACTGGCCAAGCTTACTGACAGCGTTGCTGGGACAGCAGCGTCTGGCAGCCTGCAGACCACTGCCCAGCAAATGAAGCTCCCTCCTGGCGTCAATGCCCAGGCAATGATGGCCGCCCTGATCCAGCAACAGCTGCAACAGCAGCAGCAGCAGCAGCAGCAGCAACAACAACAACAACAGCAGCAGCAGCAGCAGCAGCAGCAACAGCAGGTTGCCGGCTCTTCTGCACAGTCCACTGCTGGAGGGACGCCGAAGCAGACCGCCACGCCGCTCTCTCCCGAGCTCGCCACCCAGCAAAGCCAAGCTGCGTTGGCACAAGCACAGGCACAAGCGCAGGCGCAGGCGCAGAGTCTGGCTGCCCAGGAGCACTGGAAAAAAATCACCCGGGTCTTTGTCACACATGGCAACGAGCGCATCACCAAGAGCATCGGCGTCCAGGTCGCTACTCCCAACGCCAGCATGTTCCTCCACCTGTCGCTCGGGGAAATGGAGTGTGCACATGCCCTCCAGGTGCACTCGTCGGCAGCCTCTGTCCTCTTGCGGCCTGTCCCCGGCCCACTCAACAGCAACGGCAAATTCATCCTCGAAATGTCCGTCAATGGCCGCCGCGTCATGCCACGCGTGTTCCCGGACAGCACTGCAGGCCTGGATAACCCGGCACATGCGGGTGGCAGTGACAGCGGCACAACCGAAGAGACGCCATCGATGTTCAGCGAAGAGATGGACAAGGATACGCAGCAGAGGATCACCGCACTGGTCAAGAGCTCAAGCTACGCGTACGACGTCCCGCTTGTTACTGGTGTCAACGTCGTCAACATGGAGGTGTCTGCTACAGAGTGGTGTCCGGAATCGCTTGTCAGCGACCAGAGTGACCAGCAGGTGCCGCCGGCGCAGTCTATTGACGGATCTGCCGATGCTGTCTCGCCTGCGCAAAAGAAGCCTGAGGTCAAGCAGTACTTCCTCTTTATTACGCGCAGCTAAACGCAAGCCAGGTTCTAGTGTATGCACGCATATTTTCTTTTTTCAAAAATTTATTGTATCTGCAGCATTTACGAGTCATCGTTTGCCTGATGTGTCCTTGCCAGCCTCGTCCGGCTTGTTGCCGTCATTGTTATCAAGCGCCTTCTTGACCATATCAACCCGAGTCGCCAGCATGTGCGACGTGCGCTGCATCGACTGGAACAAGTCGCGCGTGCTTGCGCTGGCACCTAGCCGGCTGTCTATGGCCACTGGCTCTGTCAAATGCGCGCTGTCCAGCGATATACCGCTCACAACCAAATCATGCACATCGTCGTGCTTTGTCCAGTCAAACCCGGACACCATGAACGACGAGGATAGCGACTGCACATTGTCTGGCTGACTGCCGTCGCTCGACATGTCGACCACCAGTGTTACCTGGTCGCTGTTGTCGACTAGCGGCAAAGGCTCGTCTTCGAACACGTACTCGACGGTGTTAGCCGGATATGTGAGCCCCTCGATCGCCTCTTCAAGCTTGACCCGAATGTTTCGAGGTATGTCTGCCATGCCAGTCAGCTAAAAAGTCAAGCGGGATGTATGGTACTGAATTCTACATTTGTCGCACCGTGGCGCAAAGAATACATGTGCTACTTCACCACACAGCTACCTGGCCACACCCTTATGGACACCACAGCAGCTCCCAAACATGTCAAGTGCGTGATAGTAAATCTGCTTTATAGTCAAAAGAAGAAAGGAATGTAATGAAAAATGGTAGCACTCCCAGCTTAGAGATACAGGCCCTCGGGCGTGCCCTCGCTCTTCCGGTACAGGACCTTCTCGCGCGCCTTCTTGAAGTCGTCGTTGCAGACCTTCATTCTGCGCTCGCGCAGCGCAAGAAGGCCGGCTTCTGTGCAGATAGCCTTGATATCAGCACCCGACAGGTCGTCCTTGGACATGACAAATTCCTCGAGGTCGACGTCCTCCGAAAGCGTCATGCGCGAGGTGTGGATGCCAAAGATATGGCGCTTGGTCTTGACATCGGGCAGCGGGAACTCGATCTTTCGGTCGATACGGCCAGGACGAATTCAATGCCGGGTCGAGCGACTCGATCTGGTTGGTGGCCATGATGACCTTGACATCGCTGCTCGAATCGAAGCCATCAAGCTGGTTGAGGAGCTCAAGCATAGTGCGCTGGATCTCCTTCTCACCGCCCGAGTTCGAGTCGTAGCGCTTGGTGCCGACGGCATCAATTTCGTCAATAAACACAATCGACGGCGAGTTCTCCTCGGCCACACGGAACAGCTCGCGCACTAGCTTGGGGCCGTCGCCAAGGTACTTTTGAATCAACTCTGAACCGACCACGCGCAGGAATGTTGCCGACGTCTGGTTTGCAACAGCCTTAGGCAAGCAGCGTCTTTCCTGTTCCAGGCACACCATACAGGATGACACCCTTGGGTGGCTTGATACCCATCTCCTCGTACAGCTCTGGGTGCGTCAGCGGCAGCTCGACTGCCTCCTTGATTTCCTGAATCTGTTGCTCGAGACCTCCAACATCGGCATACGACTCTGTTGGCGCCTTCTCTAGCTTCATCACGCTGACCATGGGATCAGCATCATCCTGCAGCACACCCACAATTGCCATCGACTTTTGGTGCATGAGGACAGAGCATCCAGGCTCAAGCTGGTCCTTGTCGACGAACGACAGGAGCGAGACATAGTACTCGGGACCGGACGTCGCCGAAACGATGACGTGGTTGTCGTCAATGACCTCCTCGAGCGTTCCGACAGTCATGGGCGAGCCACGCAATTCGTCCACGCGCGCGCGCTCCTCCTGTGTCTTCTCCTCTTGTGGCTTCAGGCGCTGCTGGTTCTGGACAAACTCCTTCCTCCATCAGCAGATAGTCGTTTATGCGCTTCAGCTTCAGCAGCTTCAAATTGCAGCGTGTGGTAGGATACACCTGCGGCAGCTTCGCAACGCCATCGGGCCCCTTTCTCTTCTTGCGCTGTCCAATGGTCGTAGGCAGGGGCGGCTGCCACTTCTTCTTTTCCTTATCCTTCTTCCTGTCCTTGTCGCCCGGCTGGCCCGAAAATCCTGATTGTGCGTTTCCCTACACAAAGTGAATTTCGCGCAGTGCGCCATTAGCTTGCGTAGTCATAAATCCATAGCTGGCTTGTGCTTGAAGAGCGAAAAACGCGATAGGTACCATTGTCTTTTAGTCTGCCAAACGATGTCAATTGACTGCCCTGAATGCAAGTACAATATTATAGTAGAGAAACAGTGCAAGAATAGTTGCGTATGAAAACAAAGCCCTGGCGTCCGCTCCTGCCAGAGCGACGTCGTCATCGCAAAAATGGCGTGGAGGCGAACGCGCAAGCATAACAGATCTGCTGATTGGGATCTGCCAAATCACTCACCATTATTCGATTACCAACTAATCTTGATTATCGCATCTTTGGCAGCGTACGATTTACGGTAAGCTAGCCTGAGATCGGTGGAAAGGGTCAGACTGAGGACACGGCTTACCCAACAAAACTGGTCATCTAGTCCGTCCGCCTTCTCTTCTTTGCTCTATCCTCTTGTCCTCGCTACATCTGCTCTCTTGTTAGGTTCTCTCTTTTGACGCCCACCTCTGGTTCTGCGAGTTTCTGCCTTTTTCTCAGCCCTCCAGACTACAAAACAACGTTTTGCTGTATTTTTTTCTGCTCACATAGATTCTCCTCGTTTTCGAAATGTCCATTTTCTCCGTATTCTCGCGTGGTCCCGACTCGCAGCCTCAGGACAGCCAGTCGCAGCAGCAGCAGCAGCAGCAAACACAAAGTATGGACACCGTTCTGCTCAACGACAACGAAGTCGATCAGCGGTCCCACTCATACTACCAGACATCAGCCCCTGCACAGACATCGCAATCTTCGTCCACAGCCCTTGCGCTGGACCAGATGCAGGGTGGTGTGTCTGAATTCCTGAGCCAGGTTGATTTCTCTGCAGGGCCAGCTTAACACCGTGGCCAGCCCTGGTGGCATCGAATACCTGAATCTTGAGGAGGGCCCGATTCACACGGACGGCGTGATGCCGAGCCGTGGATGGAGCGACGATCTGTGCTACGGTACAGGTACCATGTACCTCTTGGGTCTGGGAACTGGTGGTGCATGGGGCTTCCTGGAGGGCCTGCGGAGCCAGCACGGTGCCAACCTCAAGCTTCGTGTGAACAGCGTGCTCAACTCGATGACCCGCCGCGGACCATTTGTTGGAAACTCGTTCGGTGTTATGGCCATGTTCTACAACATCCTGAACTCGACCATCAGCAATTACCGCGACACACAGGACATGTACAACAGCATTGGCGCGGCTGCTATCAGCGGTATGCTGTTCAAGATCGGCGGCGGCCCTCGGGCAAGCATTATCTCGGGTATCATCTGCGCTGGCACAGTCGGCGTGTACAAGATCAGCGTTGCTGCGTACAAGAGCAACCAGGAGAAGAAGCTCTCGAGTGGAACACTCGCTGCCCCGACGGAGCCTCAGCTGGCAAAGGCAGCCATGTAATGGGTTCTGGTATCAATTTCTCCAACCAAAAAGTAATACATTATATTTCGTAGACATGGATGAATTCGAGCAGGCATTTGCTGCTCGTTTTGGTACGTGGCAGGCGCTGTATGGTAACATTGAGCATAGCCAGTGTAACTGCCGATATGGTATGCCCCGCTTATACAGCACTGCTAACTCAGGAGCTATGACTTTTTGTGCCCCCTGTGCCCTGTCCTATGCCAACTTCTTCTCCAGCTGCAGCTTGCATGAAAATACCCGCAGTCGGGAAAATCGAACCAGACCGAGCCGACCCAGCCCAGGGTGATTCTTCGGGTGATGATTGCTGGCATGATACCAGCCAATACTGATCTATTTGTCAAGGCCACCAACACTGAGATATCACAATCGCGCATTTTCTGTGCCCCCCCCCTTAACATGAGTCAGTAGATGTTTCTCGTGCGTATGGACAGGTGCCAAGTTAAATAGGCTTTCTGGGACCGATGCGGCAGATTATACTTGACTATACTCTAGGCAAGCTAATAGACCCTTTGACCATCCTCAGTTTCAAGATACTGATTCCACTATCGGTAACGGTAATCAGAAATGATGGCAGTTCCCCATTGACAGGCTACCACTGGCTGTCCGGTTCCATACTTATTCCCTCCTTGACCTCTAAACAGACCTGTCATGATTCGCAATGCCATCTCCCTACTTTAAGGAGGCAGTACCGCAGTACCTAGTGATACTGGAGGAAGCGGTAGTAGCGCCATGGGCCGGCAAGCGCATCATCTGTATAGGCGATTACGCGGATGATCTTCCTGAGGATTTCTTGACTGATCGCGAAAAAGCCATGATACCAAACAATCTCTTGTATCGGTATGCAGACCGATTCACTCGCCCATCACCTACCAGTGAAACGAATGTTGGATACTGCCTACGCGCATACATGTATTTGATGGGGTCGAACTTGAGCACGGGGATGAAGAAGGAGTTGAAATCTATGTGCTTTACGCCGCTTATCGACCCTGTGCTGCGAAACCTGACAACAAAGGAGTACGTCCGCAGTACTGCAGTCCCGAGTGACATCAATTTCGGACACATACTGCTTCTGAAGATCTGCTGGACGTCTGATCCATCCATGTCCCTTGGGTACAGAGGTGATGAGGATTTTCATCGGGGAGCATGGGCCGGCCATCGGTTTGACATAGCATCGCCCGAATGGGTCGACAGCACCTGGAAGGACGTCAGCGACGCTGTAGTGCCTAAGGTTGCTGCAATTTTTCGCGCAGGATAGCATGCGACACACGTGCCACTGGGTCGCCGCCTGCTACTCTGCCTGTAGTTTGGGTGCCCAAAGCCTCTTTTAGCTTGCGCTGACTAGTGAATTAGGGCATTTTACGTGGGAATTGAATGGAAGCGGCTCTTGCATAGATCCTTCGGGTGTTGTACGGAGAATTTACTAGATACGCAATTGGTGTTGGAAGGTGCCATGGCCAGCATAGTCACTACAATCCGCCTTATGCCTTCAGATCTTGAGTGGCCAGTAGCGTCACTATGCTCAATTTCTTGTGTTTTATTTCCATGCTACTCCCTATTAACGAATTAGCACACTATGTGCCGTCTCCATCTTGTCATCTACTTTGTAATCAATGGTGTGTAGTAACGCTGCTGGGACCTGGTCAGTCGAGCGTCGTCGTGGACATTGGTGCACAATTGGCAAAGGAGGCAAACAGAGACCACATCGCCGAGTGCCATTACAGCCAGCAGTGATGTAGGCGTTGTCACCTTATATACTCTTTTCCTTGCATTTCTACTTTCCTTTCATATTCTCATCTCTGGTATTTGTGTAAGGGACTCAGCAAAAGCCCATTCATATATCAACACCCAACACTTCAAGTCTAATGCCAATGGTACTTTATACAAGGCATGCGGGTATGAAGGCATGCTGGCATTGGAGCACGGAATCACTTCTGCACCATCACACCAGAGACTACCCCACATAGTAGCGAGCCCAGAAACTAGTCGGGTTCCCCTTTTCCTTTCTCAGCCAGCATCTTGCATCTTTCCCGTTGGTCTACATACACACTCATTACCACCCATTTTGTGTCTGAAGGTTAGCAAGGCACTCAAGGCTAAGGCTAATATATTGCCGACGGAAATGTAGCTATACCTATCGGCGGCCATTGGTACAGAATAGCGGTCTGCTCAGGCTATCGCGATACTCATCGTATACCGATTTTCCAATTTCTTCCTTGTACTGGCTCAGCATTCCAGTGACATTTCTGATGGTAACCATCCTGAGGGAAGGCAGTCTTGAAATAGCGACGACCAGCTGCGGCTTGACCGGCAATAAGGTGTTCAAATCAACGCGTCTCAGACGAGCACTGAAGATTGGGAGCTCGGCCATCAGCCTGCTAATCTCGCCATCAGAGCGATTAAGACTGTCTCCTTCGTCTGATCCGATCCCATCAATTCCAATCCTAATGAGCCCTGGGAAATGAGCCAGGACCTGCTGGAATACGCTGAGGGTAGGTATAATCTTCCTGATGATTAGGTGCCGAAGGTGCGGGTTCGAGTGGTTTGGCGGGATGATAGACGGCAGAGACCGGCCGAAGCTGAGCAGGCTGTAGCAGTTCTCGATATACTCCGCATTGGGCGCAACCAAAAACGGCAGATATGTAACCTCAATCACATTGCCTATAGCATTGGAAGCAGCCGAGAAGTCAGTGCTCCGAATACGGACATATTTGAGGTTAGGGAACACACGGCCACGAAGCGATCTGAAAATGGGCACAGTGAGGTGCATCGTAAGCGATGTTAGATTTTCACCACAGTCGTCGGCCAGAACACCAATGTCAATGTCACAGCGTGTGTTCAAGGAAAGGCTAGTCAGCAATGGAAATGGGTTGACATCTGGCATATGAAAATGCCCTACCACGTGCGGTCCCGTCTCGATGGATAGGCTGGTGAGTTCCGGGTACGTGTTACAGAATAAGGATTCCAGGTCGTCGGATATATCCCCTTCAGCTTGCCACGGGCTGAGATCCAGCGATATATGAAGCACAAGCTCTTCGATAGTATCCCTGTTTGAATGAACAATCGGACATTCAAAAGAATGGCCAATTTCGAGGTACACCCGCTGAATCCCAGCGCTGAAGCCACCATGCAGAACGGCATTTGCATTCGCCAGGTCGCGGAATATTAAGGTTCTCGGTGCTGGAAAGAGAATACCCATTAGGTCTCTGTACATGTCCTCCTTGCCGATCCACAGCCCCGAATGAACAGTGAGCGAGCAGTCCTGTGCGTTGGGAAACAGTTGGCGGGTGCGCTCAATGAATCGCCTGACTTTTGCGGAATAGTCGCCGTTAAAAAATATCTTGCTGCTGTAGAAATAGAGCACGATCTCAGTCACGTTTGGGAAAGTCGCGGTGGAAAGAGCGCCAGCACTCAGCAAGCGGGTGGAGATGCCGTCAATAATGCGGTCGAGTGAAAGGTAGAAATGTGCTGAGCGAACAAGTTGGCTGTGTCCAGCAGCGGCTGCCATAAAGAGGTTTGGGCAATCCATCTCAGGGTAATAATCAGATACATCCAACACAGGCCCTAGAAGTGTTTCGGTGCTTTGGTAAAAGTAGGGTAGCGCTGCAGTTCTCCATGAGCGACAGACCTGCGCAATTGAAAGAAGCGACTTGGTACCATCAACCACCTTTTTGTGACCCAACCTTTCCCACTCGTTCTTCAGCTTCCTGCCATACTCCACGCAATCGAAAATAGGATAGAGAATGTCAGGTGGGACGTTTTGTGCAGGGAATACCGTCGAGTCCATAGCAGCAAATATGTGATTGATGATAGAGGTAGAGGTAGAGGACAGATTTTAAAATCAACTGAAATGAAAGTTTATCTCCTTGATGTGGAGTCGGCTAGTTAGGGTAGGTCATGGGGTTGCAATGAATACGGCTTGTTCAGACAGCAGAACTGCGAGTATTACTCCTTAGGACACACCTGTAGATGGGCCCCAATGTACGACAAAAGATGCTGGCTACTGCACTCAGTCAACTCACTAGCCAAGCCGATATACAAAAGCGCTTTCCAATATCTTCTCCAGGCCAGTGTTTCTTGCCAACTTGCAGTTTTTATGTTGTTATTGTACAGTTAACTGAAGCCTATTAATACAAGGTATATGTGCAAATGATGTTTTCTTGAAAGAGGTGACTGTTGACACCGGATGATTAAAGCACCGTCAGGAGCGGGTTTATTCTTGAGAATGAGAAGGCGCGGCTGTTTACTTTGAGGAAGCCTGAATTCATCCTCACTTAGATCTGACATGACGAAAAGCACAGCTGAAGGTTGTTTGGGTGGAGCTGTGTTTTGACGGATAGATTTCAGGAGTGGTTTAGGATTCGTAAGGGTCATGTATACCACCGCTGGTATCCTGGGTTTGATGCTGTAAAGGCTTCAGCGAGTTTTATGTCCATATCCACACTAGCCAGTCTACCCCGTCGGTGACTGCTGTTTTTCAGATGATAGTCCTTGGCTCGCTGACGACTGGTACCAGGTGTTCTACCTGTTTGCAGTGCCAGGATGTGATTGCAGAAATTCTATAGAGCATATTGGATATATTGATGGTATCAAGTCTATTGAGCTGTGTTGAGGCGTTTTTTGTGAACAGGGAACTTCTTTGGTTCCAGGGAGAGACTCGCTCGCTATAGAGAAATTGAGCGGCTGCTGTCATGCCAAAAAATTTCCCCTCGCCAGTATTTTCACTCATCAACATTTTTGCTCCTGGCGGCTTAGAGGCAAACCTGCCTTGTTGCATAACTGATCCTGATCCTTAGATCCACGCCACAGTGCATACGCAAGAGTATAGTGGCCCCACTATATAGTTCAGTACACGCCAGCGCGTCAGCAGCCCTCCTTAGTTTCTTTACTGTCACTAGTTATATACCACGTTAAGTTACCAGTATCACAACATGCCTTGTTTTTCGCTGTTTCACCTCCTCTTTTTGAATGCACCAAATGTGCATAGATGGCAATAGAAATAGATCCGCACAGTACAGCTCCTTATGGACAATGGTACTCTCATCCCAAGGTCCAGCTGCAGCCTCAACAGAACTAGTACTGGAGCTGCAGTGTCCAGCCCTCGGTACTTGGCTTTCACAGTGACTTGCACTTTTTGAAGAAAATCCATTTTGTGCTTGAGGATGGTGCCTCAGCAGCCTACACACATGCTGTTCTCACTGTTCATAGCCCCTCCTTCCTTCTCTAGCTCTCTCAAAATCCTTTCTATTTTTCATCCTTCAGCCTTCCCTTCCCCTCTGGTACCCTTCCACTTTCTGAAGTGGTAGTGCCTGGTGAACTGCAAACGAGCATGGGGAATATATATACCCCCTCTGCCCTTGGCCATTCGCCGAGTTCCTCTCCTCCCCTGGGAGCCATGGAGCCTGGTGAGAGGCAAATGAGCATGGATATAGGATAGGTTTCTTATACTTTTAGCAGTCCAGAGTATCAGCACCAAACCAAGACGCTCGACCACCCTTACAAACCAAACCTTTGCAAGAGATCCTTCACCAAGACCATTATCCCCATCTTCCACTGTAAATACTTTTGGATTCGGTGCCCTCTGGCGGAGTCTTCATAAACATTTCATCAAATCAACCTCTCTATTTCTAATATTACTGGCGTTGCGTGGCCTGCACAGTTTGCTGTAGCGAGGGGATTTCGACTGCATCAGCCATTTTACTCATCTACTCTTCGTAGTCGTTGACACAAATATCCCGTTTGTGTAAGGCTATCAGCCCGACAAAGTATGGCTTGTCATTTGGTGGGACCCACAGAGTCATCAGCGAGGGAATTCGCAGCACCAGCTGTTCTACCCACGGCAAATGGCTGCCTACTGAATAGTCTGCGCTATCAATGACCAGCTTTTCTAGGCTTGTGCTGATAGGGCTCTTAACATCGCTGGGTTCACCAAGCGGTTCAGCATGGTAATCACTGCTCCCGTGTCCAATCCTCAGGCTCCTGAGACACGGCAGTTGCGATATAAGCCGCTCGTATCCCTCCCAGTCATATCTCATCACGTTGAGCTCCAGCTTCTGAAGATATGGCCATCTGACAGTTCCGCTGAATGGCGATGGCGATGGTAGGAGGCTCAGCTTAGCCGCTCTGACCTGCGACTCTGTTGCGAGCAGCTGTGATATGGCCACATTCCAGGCGTCATTCAGCTGGATTATACCATTCGCCGTCTCAATCTCAAGATGCTTCAAGTCAATAATCAGTCGCGGGTCGAATTTCCCAAGGCGACTAATGTCCTCGTAGATAGTCAATGATTCCAGACGTAAGCCTCCGAGAACAGCACAGGGGTCCGTAAAGAAGGAGCTTGGGCGCCCAATGTGCAGAGTCCGGAGGCGTGGGAACCTTGCGTTGATCTGGCTACTGTCGAGCTTGAGCGGGATCTGGCCCTCCTGGCAGCTCAGACTAAGATTCGCCAGGCTGGGAAACTCGAGGCAACCAGAGGCAGGTCCGACAAACAGATCCCACGAAAAGTCACTGTTGGCGTTGGTGATGGTCATTGTCCGCAGTGGTGCAGCTAGGACACGAGGAATGCCCTCAGCCTGGGCCAGCGAGCGTGCATCAAGTTCTATAACTGTAATGCTCTCAGGAAACTGGTCGAGCTTGAATTTTGACAGGTGCTTGCCGATGATGAGCATATTGAGCTGGGGCATGAAGTGGTGCAATAGGCGTGAATAGATCCCGCTGATGACCGGCGAGTAGATGGAGACACTGCCCTTAATGTCTGTGAGCCCTGGCAGATGCCGGATGAGGTAGGCAGCGGATTCCTGGGCATACTCATCAACAGGGGCATTCCGGTCGTCTCTAAATGCCGCCCTGAACGAGATGGTCCTGACCGAGCCCCAGTCGGCGGACCCGAACCCACAGAACTCGAGCATCCGGTCGAACCGCGGTGTTCTCACTGGCCGCATGATGGCTCGCGTCCTGATGTGCTGTGTGTGGCCGGACATGCCTGCAGCAACTATAGCACCAATATTGGTCACGAACTTGGACTTTTTGGATCCTCCGTCGCCGTCGGTGGTGCCATCCGTAAAGACACGCTCGATGAATGCTGTGCGGTAAAGGTACTTGCCCAGAGCCAGGTGCCAGGTGCGGCAGACGGTGGCCAGTTCGGCAACAATGCGGTACTCGTCGAGGTTAAACCGTCTGTATGCAATGTCGCCATACACGATGCTCAGAGCCTGCCTTAGGACATCTCCCCCAGCGAGCTGACTGAGCGAGAGCTGCGAATTCGACATGGAATGCGAGGTCGTAGAAAGCAAAAATAAAAACAGCAGACTGGTGAGCGTTGCGAAAGTGGAGAAAAGAAAGTGCGCCAATTGCTTGGCAGACGCTCTTCACGCACACCAAGCACCTGGGCTCAACAGCAGCTCCGGTGGCGGCCTAATCGACAGATCCTCCCGCTCCAAGGCGGTGAATTGACTCCTTGTTGTATTCATGTATGTATCTGGTGTGTGTGTGTGTGTGTGCGTGTGTTGCGAGATATACGAGGAGCTTCGGCTCGGAAGGCAAATTGGAATTTGCGGCCCGGTTCCTTTATATGTCCCCGCATCTGCGATATACGAAACACGGACCGCCGCTCAGAAGCGAGCGGCCCTCTAGCGATTGCAGCGCTCAAGTGACGACTTACAACCGTGGCAGAATCGATGCTTTTTTTGATCGATTTTTTCTCCACTTTCTCCGCTACAGCGCTGGCAATTTAGCCGCAGCCGCATGGGGCGGCTGGCCAGCAGTGATAGTGGGAGCGCACGTGATCTGACTGCTTTTACTGAACGCGCTGTTCGGTGGCACATAAAATGCGCCGACTGGCAGTGAGCTCTTGAGGCAAACGGCTGCCTTTGTCTTCCTCATCTACCAACCTGCATCTGTATAATGGCGTCAGTTGTCCACGGGCAGTTCAAATCACATGTCGTCGGGCGGCAGTACTACACAGGGCTGACATCGGTCTGCGAATGCATCGAGCTGAGGCGCGAGCCCAGCAACACCCATGATGCCAACGCTATCGGCGTCTATAATAGCAGCTTTGAGAAGACCGGGCACCTGCCACGCTGGCTAGCAGAGATCCTGGCACCATGCATCGACACTCTTGTTTGCACGGTGAATGGTAAGGCACAGCATGCATTTGCAACTAGAACTGCTTTGCCATGCAACTCACCATTCTGACCTGTGTAGGCACAGTTGCAGGAGTCGGGAA
This sequence comes from Linderina pennispora, assembly GCF_002104995.1. Lineage (NCBI taxonomy): Eukaryota > Fungi > Kickxellomycota > Kickxellomycetes > Kickxellales > Kickxellaceae > Linderina > Linderina pennispora. The sequence goes on from NW_024468262.1 coordinate 491,658, forward strand.
TGCGTACACAACACCAGTCCATTTATCCATTGCCGCCCCAGTGCGTATGGCTGAGCAGCTCCGTGCCCACCTGGGCTCGTACTGGTACCTGTGGCAGATGGATGTTCGATCTAGCACCGGTCGTCCTGACACTCCCCTCAGCATGTCTCTGCATGATGACGCAATGCAAGCCATTGCTGACCAGATCAGTAGGTCCAGTGGCAAAGACTATAGAGAGCCTCCCTGCCAATATGGTCAAGAATAATATCAAAGCCGCACCCCTACTTTGCTGCCATTGTTGTTGGGATACGAGTTGACTTAAGAAACCAAGGATACCTACAGCTACGTGGACATGTGCTAGACTATATAGTACAGCCACTATACCCTTACGCAAGCGCTGTGGCGTGGATCTAGGAATCAGGGTCAGCTATGCAACAACTGCTGCTTGTTGCCTTATGACTTTGTTTTATACATGGGAGCAACACCCCGCATATATTCCAATGGGTGCTGATGGTGGTCATCATCGACGGTTGCATTATAGTTTATGCCACTTAGAAACTACTAGTTTTAAAAGCGAGGTTCTGAAGCATATGAGCACAAGGCGCCGAGTTAAATAATGGTTTCTGAACATAATGGCTATTGGCCATAATAGCGCAAATATTGGTATGTGATATACGCCATTTCTGGCTACTTTTAGGTGGTATGTTATTTATCTAATCTATCCTCAGCAGCTTTTTATCCACTCACTAATTCGCTATGGGAAAAGTACAAAATCCTGCAGATGCATATCGCAGGCAGCAGCAGAAGCGTGAAGCAAAGAAGAACAAAGAGGTTCGGCAGAAGATGCGTGAAGAGGCCATATTGCACCGCAACACGTACAAGATGCAACGGGCTATCGACAAATACAAGGAGATTCCTAAGTCGCGTAAAATGACAGCAATCGAGAAGGAAAAATTGGCGAGTATGGAGAAGGAGCTGGAGGAAACGCTAGCGCGGCAAAAGGAGGCTGGTATTGATCCGAAAAAGTGGAAGACACAAGACAATGCAGCTGGCTATGATCCACTAGCGGCAGCAGACGCTGCCGACGACAACTCAGAACAGAGCGACGATGATGGTGCCTATGAATATGGTGGAAACGATACAGTTCACACTCTGACGGGTGTGGATGACTTGGGAATCCAGACCGTATCGTATTTTGGTGAGCCAGCTAAGAAAACAGAGGAATCGAATGAGGCTGTAGACGACAAGCTGCCGCCAATGCCTCCAGGGACACCACCGCTGCTCCCGCAGGACCTCGAAATAGACTCAATCTGGCCACCACTACCAAAGGGTCCATCGCCAATGTACAAACGACAGAATCCGCACCATAAATCCCATGGTAGCGGTAGCCATGGAAATCCGGTGCGTCATCATCAAAACTACCGGCAGCAACGGCAGATGCCGTATGGCCCAAATCACCGTGGCCAGCAGCGACCTGCTAGTGCCAGCGAAGCACCAAGAAGGCCGGTTCCAGTTGCTACAGTGCTTGCAGCCGAGCCCGAAGTCCGGAATCTTCAGAAGGAGCTGCGGTCATTTGTCCCGGCAGCTATTGCTCGCAAGCAAAAGCAAAAGGAGCGACAGCGTGTGATCGCATCTGTGCCTAGTGCACCAAAGATGGTAGTGAATGCAGCTCCCGATGTTGATGCTGGTCCATTTGCTAGTGGTCCAATGCCACGACTCGGACCCACGCTTCGCAATGCCATCAAGCCAGCTGCTGGTGTGCAGTTCAAAAGCACACCAACCGCAAAGGACCCCACGCTCAAGGCGCCCAGCAAGGACTCGTCCCTTGACGACGAGTACCAAAAGTTCATGAAGGAAATGACTGACTTTTTGTAGAGTCCATTGGAGTATTATTACTGTCCAGAAAACATGAATCCGGTTCGATATCAGTGATTGCGGTCCTCGTTTTGCACGCGCAGACGTGCAGCTAAGCGGTCAAAGAACCCCGTTATCAGCTTGGGGTGAGCTCGAGCTTCAGTGCTTTGAAGGTCGGCGCTTGCTTTGGCCTGGAAGCAAATGATGTCGCCCAGCTGAAGCTCTACTTGCTCGAATTTCTTTTTGGGATCGATAGCTTCGATTAGCCACGGCTTGATCTCTTCATAAAGCAGCAGCTCAGTCTTCTTTGCAAGGCCCGCCTTTTGGCAGAGGATCGGAAGGATGGTCTTTATCGGCAGCCTGGCGTTGACGTAGATGTGGCCGAGCCCAATCATCTTGCCCTCAGCATGGTTGTAGAATTTCAAATGGATCATGGTAACTCCTTGCGGTATCGGTATCCGACCAAAGAACACCGGGTCGCTCAGCATACGCAACTCGCAGTACAGATAAAGCGAGTTGGACGACGTTCCATGATACTTTATTAGATCCTTGACCGTGGTGGTGGATGACCAGGCCATTGGCATCTCACAGCGCAGCGTCTTGTTTACGCGAGGTGTCATGCACCAGAATCTGAATTCATCTGGCCGACAGCCCAACGATGAAGCAGCCCGACTCCTGAGCTCAGCAGTTGTCGCTGTCAACGGTACAAACAGCTCAACTAGACTGTTCCCCGAGAGGCCTCCGATATTGGGATGGTTGCAGAGGTCAAACCCTTGGTGGTTTACCACTTGGTCATGGGTGATGACGTATGCTACTACCGTCAGCTGTTCGTCCGACTGTCGAGAAATAGATGACGATGCGCGTGGTTCGGCTGGTGTAGCTGGGGGCGGTGGTGGTCTGGGCAAACTGTCTTGGAACCCAAATATCTGCGTGAGCATAGTGGTACGGATGTACACCAGCATGTATGCGTTCTTAAACCTGCTTGTCCTCTGGTGGTCACGGACGCGGGGGTCGTCCTGCTCGACGCCGTGGCCAATCTCATCAGTTGCGTCCAGCACAAAATCCGACGAAACAGGGTATACGAGGTCGTCCTCGAAGCAGAACCACTCGTCAGCGATTCTAGGACGCAATATACAAAAGTGCCGGCCAGCCTCCGTGTCTCCAGTGTGCAGCAAGATGCCATGCAGGGCGTAGGGCCATGTCTGGGACCGGTCAGCATTGAGAGCGAGGTGTTGAGCCAGGTTAAGGTGCATCGCATACTTGAGTCTGTGCGAGCTCTTTCGAAGCGCTCCAGAGTTCACATCGTATTCGAAGCGATTGAGGTGTATATGTAGCACTGGTGGCAGTTTTTCGAATCCAATACTGCGAGTCGCATCTTGGTATCCATATGAATTGGTTAGATATCTGTTGTCGCCACGGAGAACCTCTGGTGCACAGTAAGCATCAATTGCCTCCTGCAGCGTAGATGGGACGTTGATGTTGAGCGACAGATCGTAAATGGGCTCTGAACGAGAGCTGTGATAATTGACATCTAGGCATTTTGTGGTCGTGCGGCACAGCCCCATGAACAGGCTGTCAATTATTCCCTCGTCCTGAGTGCCACGCATGCGCTGTCCAAGGTTCTCGCAGAGAAGGCGCATATAATGCTGGATGGTTGCTGTTCGGGGCAGTTCGTCGTACTGATCCTGTAGTGCAGCGACAATGGCAGAGGCGTCTGGAGGAGAGTCGTCAGCACGTAGACTTTCAAAGGTAGTCCGCAGGGCATGGCCAAGGGCCCTGCCTTGCCTCCCGCCACGCCTGTCTATACGCGCCACAGCCATGCGAAGCATCGGTATGTGATAGAGTGATAGCACCAGCGAATTCATATATAGCGATGCACTGTCATTGGCCAGACCCAAGAAGCCAGCCTGAGAGCGTCCTCGAAGGCCAGCTGGCTGGTCGATTTCCTCACTGTCGCTGATATCTTCATAGTCGCTATCGTTGCCGTCGGCTAGTCCGTCCTGGTAGTGGTAGACGCGTAGATAGACACTAATGCGCAGGCGGTCTTCAACCAGCAAAGGCCGGGTGTAGCCGGGCAGACGCTTTCGCAAATCAGCCTTGTCGATGAACCCGGTGAACCCAAAGTCGTCTTCCACATGGGTGAATTCGTGTGATGTGCTTTCGACAGCTACAATTGACGGGACTTTTGCGTTGGATATCGCAAATGAGAACGACGCATAGACCTTCCTGTTGGCAGTGCGGTCGGTAGGAACGTGGCAGAGGTAGATTGAGACATTGCCTGTGGACCTGTTGCCCTTTAGCATGAGCTTTAGCTGCCACTGAGTGCCGCCGGCGTCGAAAACCATGCTCCAGTTGATTTTCTTCAAGCTACCCCACCTGGTAATATTCCAGTGGAAAGCGCTAGCAGCAGCGACAACACGGTCATCCTCCACCGGAACGCTGCTCCTAATAAACTCATTATCGTCGTCCACTGTGGGTGCGACGAAGTGATCGGAGGGATTTTGGATGGTGTTGCTGCGTGACTCTTCTGTGACGTACTGGGGCGGCCGGGTGCTAGGGTCGTCTTCAGAGTATGGCGGCGGCGGAGTGCGATTGAATATAGCGCGGTCGTCATCCATGGTATATGCGGGTGGTATGCTTATTGTGGTGGGCGATTGAACAAAGAAAAGCAGAGCTGAAAGACAGGGTGCAATAGTGATTAGGCAGTTTGGCGACAGATGATCGATGCTGTCTCCCCAGATCCGCTGCTAAAAATAAAAATCAAGCACGGTCGCGGTAGGATGAACAGCTTGTTGATTTCGTGTCTAATGACTGGCTTGGCTGCGTGTCTGTCTTGCCTTGCTTACAGTTTCATCACTCATAAAAACGTAAGGGATTGGCATAGCCAAGAATCTGTGCCAGGAGGGATTTTCGCAAATGCGAAGCTTTTTTTTGTCTCGTTCGCCAGCGGTTTGCAAATGAGCAGGCGCAAAGACAGGCTCATGACCTAACACCGCCAGCGACAACCACATACATATCCAATTTATGGTATGGTAGACTGAAGTAACATATCAACCACCACACGCGGCAGGGAATGGTGATGATGATGAATGTGCCCGATTGCAGCTGAAGCAGGCAGTGCCCCAGCAAGTGGAAAGGCAGCATACAGCTAACCACTTGTGTGCCCCTGTGTGCCCAGCTTGTCGATTAAAAGGGGAGAGGGAAGGCAAGATAGAGATGTCAGCTAGATTGCCATCTCGCGAACCATAATGGCTACAACGCTACCACAGTGTGATGATCACCATGGCGTAGGCGCCAACACTGGGATATTGTCTTTGCAATCACCTTTTCTCATCTCGCAGATAGCGTCATAGTTCAATAGTCGCAAAAAATGTCGTCAGCATTGTACTCGGCCGGGGCACTAATCGACCAGGCGCATGAGGATGATATCTGGCACGCCAGCTGGATCTCGGGACAGCACAAACTAGCAACAGCCGGTTCCGACGAAGTAGTGAAAATCTGGGACGTGCAGTCGGGCGAATGCATGCAGCAGCTCAAGGGCAGCGACTATGCAATCACCTCCCTCGACGTGAACAAGCAGGGCACGCGGCTTCTGACGTCATCAATGGACAACAAGATCCGGCTCTGGGACATCGAGTCCCTCGACGGCACCAGGACGCAGACCAGCCCGCTGCTGGAGATTGACGCCGGGGCGATAAATGCATGGAAGTCACGGTTCATCAACGAGACCACAGTGTATGGAGAGGACGACACGACAAGCACGCGCAGCAGCATGATCGGCTCATGCACTGACAAGGGCAAGGTGCGGCTGTGGTCGCTGGATAAGGGAGCGCTGGTCAGCGAGCTCAGCACGTCGCGGCCCAACTTCATGTATGCGATGGCGGCCAGCCCCGATGGCGCGCTTGTGGCGTGCGCGGGAGTCGGCAGCAGCGTGTATGTGTTTGATACGGTTACGGGCTCGCTGGTGAGCACGTTTGCCGGGCACTCGGACAACATCCGGTCGATTTCGTTCTCCAGGGACTCGGGTCTGATTGTCAGCGCCTCAGACGACAAGCAGATCCAGCTGCATGACGTGCGGCATGGGTCGGCGGTGGCCACATTCCTGGGCCATACAGGCTGGGTGCTGTCGGCGGAGATACACCCGGATGGGCAGTACATTGCGTCGGGATCAGTCGACACCAAGGTGAAGATTTGGGATATCGCCCAGCGCGCGTGCGTCGAGACGCACAGCCAGCACTCGCAGGCGGTGTGGAGCGTGGCGTGGCAGCGCGAGTCTGACCAGGTCGCTATTTCGCGGCCGATGCTGGCTTCTGTTGGCGAGGACTGCGCAGTGCAAATCTACGACCCGCTGCTGGCGTAAGGGTGCACATGAGGAGGGGAGTTTTTTTCGTCGGTTGGAAAAACAAAAATAGATTATACAGATTGAAGGGTGTTTAGAAACCCTCGCCGGGTTCAGTTGTTCAGGCCCTGCCGCTTGCGCGACGAGATCACCTTGTCGATGCGCTTGCTGCGCATAATGCTGGCCAGCTCCTGGTTTGGACGCTGCGACACATTGCTGTGGGTGTTTCTGGTGTATGCATCCAGGGTTGCCTGGCGCGGACCGGGGGTCTCGGAATCCTGCGCGCTGCGGTGCCCCATGATGGTTCGCAGCAGCGGGACCAGGGTCTCGTTGGTCTTGTCCTCGTCCCACCCGAGCTTGTCCGCCAGGAACCCGCGCATCAGCTCCATGTTTGGCGTGCCCCACTCGAACCGTGTTTTGGATTCATCCACCAGCGGGGTAAAGTACGCGTGGACGACACGCGGGTCCGGGAACCGCGTCGGCATCTCGGAATTGCGCACAACACGGGCCAGCCGGCGGTGCAGAGCAGTGGCAACTAGCTCCTCCGGGATGCTGGCGCCAGGCAATACGCCCCTGACTGCATCGCACCACTCGCGGAACCGGGTCAGCGCGCCTACTACTGCGTCTTCGTCTTCGACCACGACCGCGTGCTCGCTGCCAACGCTGGGGCCAAACTCCGCCAGTGCCTCCATGGCCAGCACCGGGCCAATGCCCTTGATTCCCACCGTATAGTCGCTGCCCAGCAGGCACGCCATGAACACGAAATCGCGGCGCGACAGGCTGGTGTCGCGAAACACATTGCTGCCCGTGTACAGCTCGACGAACTTGTCCTTTTGGAAGAAGTTCCGGTACACGCGCGTGGTATCTGTGGGTGCAAACAGGAACGCATCTGAGTCGTCGGTGACCATTCCGTCGACCAGTCCGAGCTCAACCAGCCGCGCGCACTGGGCCTCAGCTTCCATTGGCGCAGTGACATACGGAACTCCAAACATCGTCAATAGCATACGCACATCCTCGACCATATCGCTGTCCATCGTTGACGCGTCACGCCGACTGTCGCGCACACGCGCGCGCAAGGACTGCAGCTCATTTTCGAGCTCGGCGCGCATGCCCTCGTAGCTGCTGCGCTTTGCCTGCTGTTCGGGGTCGATTGACCGCTTGAGCTTGTCGACAAAGTGTGCGTACTCGTCCTGCTCGTTGCGCATCAGCTCTGCCTGCTGCTGATCCATAGCCGCCTCGTCATCGTCGTCGTCATGCTCAGCAGACTTTGCGTCCAGGGCTATGGCCGAGTCCTCAGACGCCTTGCACTCAGACTTGCCAATGTCAGCATCGCTGGCCTGCTGTTCCACAATTGCTACCGAGCTGTCTACATCGTCCTCGCTGTCGCTATCTATGTTGTGCACTGCAATGCCCGTGGTCCGGTGCTTTTTTGTTTGTGGGAGGATATCGGCCGAATCCTGGGCAAACAGCTCGGCCTTGGCAAATACAAGATCGCGCTTACGCTGCTCGTCATGTGCGGCCTCGGGCTCATCGGCAAATTGCGTCATACCGCGCGGCAAATCGCTGCCAGCAAGCAAGGAGCTGCTTTCGAGGGCAATCACCTCGGGCGAGCCCGTGCCAGAAATTTCCTCTGGCTCCACCACCTGGTGCACCTGCGGGTGCTGAGCAGGCATTTCCCTGGCCTCGCGCCACTTCACGGCATACGACAGGTAGTTGGACAGCAGCGCCAGCGTGGAGACCCTGGCACGTAGCTGCTGCACCTCCTCGTACGCATCGACATCTAGTACTGCCCCGTCCAGCTCCGGCTCTTCGAGATCAAGCTCCGGCTGTTTTTCGAACTGTCGTGACGCCTTATGCGCCATCATACGCAACGAGTCGAGTCTCTCCTCCAGCAGCCACCTCTGCATGTTCACGCGGATAAACGGGTCCGCATCGAGCATCGCTGGCGTCGCCAGGTTCATCCAGATGTTCAAAAAGTCCTGCACACTCATCGCCACAATTGTGTACTCCTCGCGCTCGCGCTGCTGCCGGATCTCCTCCTCACGCTTACGGTGCAGCTCCTCCAGCTGTCCATAGTCGCCGTACAGGGCCAGCAGATTGGCATTCGCCTCGATGTCGCTGACGGCTACTTCGCTGTTGCTTTCGTAGTTGCCGTAGTCCAGGTCGTTACTAGCGAGAGCGCTTGACCCATCTGATTCGATTGCCAGGTCGTCGAATGAGCTGGCCATCGGCGACGGCCCTGTCGCCGCCATCTGCTGTACATCCGGATACTCCGCTGTATTGCCGGTGACGGGTACTGCATCCTGCACAATGTGTGTCGGGTGGGCGGATCCGAGACCGTGTGGCTGAAGGTGGGCTGGTGCTACTGATGCCCCGGCCGGCTGCATATTTGCATAGGATGTGGCGTTGGTCCCATCGGGTCCAGGCTGTCGGAGCACAATGCTCTGTGGCTGGTGAGGCTGGTGAGGCTGGTGCAGATGGGACGGGTACCCGATCTGATCAGTTGCTGGCGCTGCTGGTGCATGGAACCGCGGCTGCTCGTTTTCGATATCGACATCCTCAAACGCGTCGGAATCGTCTTCAGCATCGACATCCTCTTCGTCACTGCTAATCATTATTTCGTTGCTAGGTGTACCCTCCTCAACCTCCTCTTTCGCTGCACCGCCGCCACTCATCTTCAGTGTCCATCCACCACCTGGCTGGCTGCTCTTGATCAACGTGTACTCGCGATTCCTCTCCGACGCAACACGCCCACTGGTGACCTGGCCAGGAGCAAGCGCCGTGACTCTGTGCCCAGCCCCGGTGACCTCGAGCCACTGCTGCGTCAGGTTATTGCGCTTGACCAGGCTGCTGATCTGCTGCTTGCTAAAGTCCATCGACGTGTTGGACGACTCGAGCATAGCCTGCAGCCGGTTGTGCGATGTCTGGCGAGACCGCACCTTTAGCGCCACTATCAGGTCGTGCTGGTCCTCGGCCGACAATGCCTTGAATGCTGCGGAATCGGTGTCGATCGCTATTTCGTCCAGGTTGTTGATGCTTCCCGCGTTCTTTGTCACCAGTGCCAGGAGCTGACGCAGGTCATCCGGATGGGCCATCCGCATATCGTCCCTGTTGCCGAGCCGTGTTGCCAGCGCCTCATTTTCCATGGGTGGCAATTCATATTCGTCTCGCTTCCGCTTTTTCGCCGGGCTTGGCGTGTGGTGTTCTCTGCCGGTGCTACAAGGGGAAAAGGCAGTTAGTACATGGACCTGAACTCGTGTGCCACTCCCAGGGGACTCGGATATTTCTAGACCTATGTCGCTGCCCTCTCGTCAGAGAACGCACAAGAATCTGAGTTGCAAAAAGGCACCCCCCCATTCAGCCATGTTCTCCAGTCCTCTACATTCCAGCGGGCGACCGGAGGAAGAGAGAGCCCGTCCCCACGCACAACTACCATCCTAAAATTACCCGTACCTGTCTCCATCCACTGCTTCCTCTGCTGACCCATCCACGCCCTCTAGTGCTTGCAGTTTCAGCCTTGTCTGCAGCAATTGCTGTGCCGCGTGCTTCGCATCCCGCGTTCTTTCCTCCCTCCTTGCCTGCCTCTCAGCGACCGTCGCCTTCTTCAGCTCGGGCGCAGCACCGTCAAAGACAAAGACTGGCCGGATGTCGTAGAACAGTAGCTTAGAGATACGCCGGTAAAACCCGAGAATGTGTCGCCTCCTCCAAGGGATTCCCGTCGTCGTCCCGCATGGCCTTGAAAAGCTGGTACAGCCAGATGGACGCATCTACTGCCAGCCGCTTGCCTGCCAGTGTCTCGAGGCGCACCGGTCGCCCTGACGGTTCTAGCAGCGTCCATAGTCCCTTGACTCCCATGTGTTAGTCTGCAGTGCCGAAGGGTGCCGAAATTGCCGTCTTGAATTACACTGAGAATGAACGACACAAAAGCGAAAAAGTGGCAATTGTTGTGTCAAGGCGGAACAAAATAAAACAACCGCAGCCGTCCAGTGTCCCTCCAGTTGGTTAGCCGGCTCGAGAGGAGTTGTTTTCTTCCTTTGGGGTGACGTCCTCTGAGCTCTAGTGCCAACCCGGAAATGCTAGAGAATAAAAGTTTGAACAGAAAGGCCCAAATAGCGCTTTGGAGAAAGTATGCAAAATGCGGTTGTCAGCAGGAGAGAAGAGCCCAAGGAGTCTAAAAAACCAAAAAGGTCCCTGGCGTCAAGCCTCAGGCGAGGGTGTTTCCATATGGAGGAACGCTGGTTTGGCCAATTGGACACCAGCTATATCTAGCCCCTCACCGCGCTTGCAAAACCAAAGTCGAGCGCAGGGCGGTCCTGGTAGCGGATCAATGCTGGCACCGCTAGCTGCTGCGAGACTCTGGCACCAAGGCGTTCTCTCAAGGTGCCACAGATGAGCAGCCAAGATCTTCCAGTTCCACAACGAACATAGCGTCGATGGGCAACTTTCCGGTGCCGCTCCTTAATGGCAGGCTGGCCTAAGGCGTCCAGTGTGCTGGACACGAGCTTCGCTGTGGAAGGTCTTATCCGACTCATCATAAACGGGACGGCTCACCCGTGACTCATGCTGGCTTGCCCAGACGAGCTGATCCTAGGCCACCCCCTTTTCCGCAAGAGTTTGGAGCTGCCTGATGAACAAAAGCCAGGCACACGAGTAATAGCCCCCTCCCCCTTTCAATCCATATCCGCTCGCCCCAGATCCCCCTATTCGCGTACCCGGCTTTTTAGCCAGGGCACCTGGGATCTGCGGCATGCGTATATCCAATATGTGTAAAGGATGTGTGTATTCAACAAGGAAATGATATAGATGTGCTGTGTATGTAATCGACTTTTTCGTCAGTGGTTTATACGCATGTGGTGCTGGAGCTGGTTTATGTCGAGGGCAAAGTACTCGGTGCAAAACGGGCAGTGAAAGACCTGGATTCCCAGCGCAAATGACTGGGCGTGTGCGTTTCCTGAAACGGCACATGAGCAACCTCGTATATCCTAAAACTCGCTGTGCCTTCTGGGATATATTCAACAAAATTTTGCGGTCTGCCGACTAGAACAAGGGCGCTATAGAGCAGAAATCTGTGGTGGGGAGAGGAAATAAAAAGGGCTGGTCAACGAGCGGAGGCTCACGGCTTAGAATGAAACACTGGTTACGCAGGTGTGATGGTGCTGGTGTCGTCAGAGAGGCGCAGGAAAAGCCGCGACTGACACGGGTTGCAATGAAGGGAAATCGGAAGCTCAGCAGAAAAGTATGTAGATGAAAGAAAAAGACGAGGCCTGCTTGGCATCAAAGGTTGGGTGGAAGAAGAATGAGGCGGCTTCAGCGAGGCGCCCGTCTTTTAAATCTGCGTCAGCTACTACCGGATTCAGAGGGCCGCATCTGAATTGTAAGTGGATGCTGCCGCAGTCCTTGGGGCAGGCATTGCAGCATTTGGCCGAAGGTGATTTTGATTGTTGCAGGTGGGACGAAGCGAGAAGAAAAACAAACGCGGTTCCTCCCAGTCTTGCATTTACAGACGCGTATCTGTAACAATCGGAGGCCCTGTTTGTTGTTGCCCGCTCCCCCATTTCTCTTTGGCCCGAGTGAGAAACATCCGCAAATTTGTCGCTCACTGCCAGTACATGCATCGCGGAACAATGTGGCTTTTTTGGTCGATACATGGTGTGCCCTTTGAACATCTCGTCAATCATTCCTTCTTTGCCTTTTTGCAATACTGAAATGGCGTTCACTCTTCTCCTCTCAGACGCACAGCCTGCACAGGCCTGTGCGGTCCGGAGACACACGCCGGCTCGCATTCACACATCGCTTCTACCCAATAGCGCCCCCTTGGGCTCCTTAGAAAACAGGCTGCACACTCGACGGACGCACCCACTTTGTCTCTATTTGAAAATCACACCAGGACCACCACATGTGCTGGGTAGCACAGGATATCGCGCGCACTTGGCAATAAATATCCACACCAGCTCACTGCTGATTGTCGTCGACCTTATCGAGTGCATCCATGAAATCCTCCATGCTCAGCGCAATAGCGTCAGCATCGCTGCGCATGGCTGCCAATCCTGCTTCCCGGAACAGCTGCTCCAGCTCAGCACCACTGTAGTCGGATGTAAGCCGCGCGAGCTCATCCATACGCACATCGGCCTCTAGCGGCGAATTACGTGCCAGCGTCTGCACAATCCCCGCGCGGTCCTCAAGTGCGGGCATCCCCACATGGACCAGCTGGTCAAATCGCCCTAAAAATAGAAGCCAGCGAGGTATTCATTAGCGCCTTTTGCCGCCTCGTAGATAACCAGCGCGCTCCCTCTCCCTGCTTCCACACCGAAAAGCAAGCGCATTTCGTTGGGGGGGGAGACAGGGTGGCAGAGATCAACTGATAGCCGACTTTACCCCTCCACATCATTTGCTATCGCTCGCAGGAGGTCTCCCCAAATACACGTCGTGCTCAAGCAGGCAGACAGCCGGGCCTGCCCCTGCCTTGTTCGCACATAGCTCCACGTCAGCGATAAGACTTACCTGGGCGTAGAATCGCATCATCGATCTTATCAATCTGGTTGGTACATCCCACGGCAATGACGCCCCTGGTCTCATGCACGCCGTCCATCTCGTTGAGCAGCGTGCTGAGCACACGCAGCCCTGGCCCCCCGCTCTCTACAGACGACCACTCCGCGCTTGGCCGCAATTGCGTCCAGCTCATCCATAAATATCACACACGGGGCTGCAGGCCTGCGCTGCCTGGAACAGACGCCGTAGCCGGGCCTCAGTCTCGCCCAGGTACTTTGAGAACAGCTCAGATCTACATAGCACATACTTCTCTGCATCAGTTCTAATCGATCTCAGGATACACTGCGAATTGCGCAATGAAGCCACTTACCCACGGATGCAGATCACATTGCATGAGCTATCTGCAATCATCGCCAGTGCCATTGCGGTTTTCCCGCAGCCCGTTGGTCCGTGGAGAAGAACGCCCGTCGGTGGCTTAATGCCCAGCCTCGACGATGTTTCGGACGTCGCCAACTTCATAAACCGTTGCAACATGCTCTTCACCGGACCATATCCTCCAATGTCCGCCCACGTCTTTGTCGGCAGGGCACACTCAAACTCGAGCTGCTGCGATGGTCGCACAATCTGCAAGGCATCAGCAAAAGTCTAATCCACTTTTGGCGCCGAGCTGCCCACCCTTTCTCCGCCTTCTTGCACATCCTGCAGCGACAATTGCGAAAAGCTTTCCACAAGCCGGGCATCAAGCATTGCATTCCGCAGTCCATTGTCTGCGCGAAGCATCCGCAGGTACGCCTGGCGGCATAAATTGCACAGATCACGCGCAACATATCCAGCGGTTGCCCGGGCAATTCGGGAAATCAACGACGAATCACCTGGCTCCGTGCCACCTTCAGTTCGAGAATACTTGGCAACTGCATACTGCACAATTTTTTCACGCCGTGGTCGGGTTGGAACAGGGATCTCGAGCGCATGCTGCACTACAATGCTGCGCTTGATGCTGGCCGGCATGGATGTAGCTGGCCGAGTCGACTCGAGGATCATGAAGACAGATGGCGGCAGGCTCTGCGTGAACTGAAGGAACTGCATGCCCAACTTGCCTATTTCCTGTGTCAGATCCCGGTCGGCCAAGACGTCGACTCGATCCAAGACAATAACGGATGCCGCTGCTGCGCCTGCCCGTGCGTGCAGATCAGGTGAATGCCTGTTTGACGTACTCATCAGCGGATTCCGTACCATTAGCGGTAACCACAATATCGCCGAGGCTGCTGTTGATCACAGGGTACGGAAGAGACTGCAGCGCGCTCTTGATAACTGCGCTCTTTCCGACGCCTGCTGTGCCGTGAACAAATATGACCTGCATTGGCTGCGTGTTGAGCTGACGGTAGTGCTGATGACTAGCAAAGTAACTACGGACCTCTGCCGAGAGTCCTGCTGCTACATCATTGTACCCTGGGACAAGGTCGTCAGACATCAGCTTCTTTAACTATCCTGAACTCTGTTGTCGACAGCGCGTTCCCCTCAACGACCTTCATCTGATGCTGCCTCTCCGGCGAAAAGTGTCAAAATAGAGAATGCTAACTGCTTGGCTTCCAATGATAAGCGATACTGTTTGGCCCCTTTTCAAGTTTCCTGCCACGCAACTGACGACGGATAACTCTCTGCCACAGCTTCCTGCTGTAGATGCCTAGCTATACTGGCTATCTGATCTTTCCGAATCGGTTTGGTCGCAGCCCCAAGGTATGAACGTCTCCTCGCAGCTGCTTTGCGCCTGCAAAATTACTTTTAGAAGCTCGGCACACGACTCTGCTGCTACCATTATGCTATAGGTGCTTAGAATAGTTGATAAACATTCGACTACCCATCCAATCTGCCAATGATTTTTACTGTATTCCAGCCCAGGTACTATTCGGATATTTTGGGCTAAAATCGCAAGCACCCATTCAGCACCTCCAAATACCCTAAAGCGCCTTCCCCTCGAAAAGTAGCTTGTATCAATATGGCTCCGGTCCTGATTAAACAAACATACATGAAATGCCTAGGTTCACCCGCTGTTTGCTCTCGATAATGAGTCGAGTGAACACCCTCGATAGATAATGCATAAATCTAGATGGCGATGCTCACGATGGTTGACCGGATAAATAAAGTCATTTGAAAAATTATTACGTGTATACCAGAAGCAAGAATCCATACTAGTGGTTTGAAAAAGTAATTTGCTTGCTATTCTAGAAGCTATGCAACTATGTTGGCTGCTTCTCGTAATGTTGCAATACAAAAAGTTTCTTGCAAATGTGGGCTGATCATTTCATTCTGTATTATAAATTGAGTTTCTATATCCTAAGCAACACAACTGTGAAGGATAGTTTACTCTTATGACAATTATAGGGTCACCCAATGCCTTGAGCCTCGAACTTGTCCAGCTCTAGCAGAGAGCTCAGTATCCGGGAGGGGTCAGAACGAGCCGTAAGCAATGGATGGCAAGGAGCTACAAACCACTTCAGGTGGAGGCCACATACCCGTCCACAAGTCGGCACTCGTCACGACACTAATACGTGTTTGGCTTCAAATGATGTATTGATTAGCCGACGCAAATCCAAAAATGCTATTGTAATTGCAGCTGGTTGCTTGCCAGATGAGAAGAATATTGTGAGTATGCTAATTCATACACAATCGCTGACCTGGACAATGTTGATGCCAAATTCGGATACATATTTATCCCAGTGCTCGCCAACACCAGACACGAATGTTCGCATTTCCAAAATGGCCATGGATGCATCTGATGCCCGATCGACATCAAGTACAAGCATGCCAGGACCTGTAGGTTTAGATAAAAGGATAGAGTGTACCCAAAGCCCTTGCTGCGAATCGCATTGCAGAATGGTCCCGCCTCTGCGCTGTAGCAACAAAGCCAATATTTCAAGTGCATAGTAGTCATTGCCTAGGAGATTGGACTAGCTGCCCCTTGAATGGTCTACCAGTCTGTCCGCGATGTGTAAATATTACATTTCGTAACAGATACGCACGGCACCTGCTTTGAAGAGCTGGCAGAATGATTTGAATGTTCAGTGGGATGTGAAGGACTTGGGAACTGAGAATATCACAAACGCAGGAACGAATGTACTGGCGAAGTATCGATTTCGCTAGTTATTGTCAGCTGCTTGCTCCGAAAACTTTTCAGACCAGCCCTGCCAGTCTTGGGCTAGCTTGTCCATGAACCTTGTGTTTTTCTCGCTGCTGACTGCTTGAGGAAGTGAATATCCAAAATGCGCACTTATTTTATGGACTGAGCCGACGAGAGGGGCTATCGCGATTCTGTGTGGTATAATTCCATGCTTATCTCTTTGAACATATAGTTGCTGAATCGTTTGCGGTTAGTGATGTTGCTGAAGAGCTTCTGGTGGGGCAGTTAAGGTACGCTCAACGGTAAAACCAGCATACATCAGAGATCGAATGAGGCAATCGACTGGCCTCCTCCATATTCCTCATGCGTAGACTTTAACTCCGCATGGAGCAGGTTGTAAGCCTCGATCAAAGCCAGGACACCTAGAAACAGTAGCAGAAGCCAGATGGTGATCGAACTCAATGCAGCTGATACGCCAGGCTGTGTTAGACACTTCACCACTGTAGGAAACTCCAGACAGACGAACAAGGTCAGCTGTTGGTACGATATCCTTGAAAAAGGGCCAGGTGTAGGATGGGGATCATTAGGCAGATCTGGGATAGGAACATCAATAGAGCAGGAAACGCAACATCCAACTCAGTCGTGGACAGCAACAAGGAGAGCATGGTCCAGTTGTTGCAAAAATACCTGTTCATGAACGCCTTGGTCAACATGCTCCGGGTTCAAATCGACATGCTGGTCGGATTGGATTCGAACTGTACTGTGGTCTGCGCGTCTATCGCAAGCACACTCTTAATGAGGTGCTTGACATGCTGCTATTTATGCCACTGATCGCAGTTTGAGAGCCTCCCTAGTGGAGAGAATTTCTTGTCTCTTCAACTGGGATTGCTACCAGGATCTAGTTCTCGCTTCCATGCCAGATCTGTCAGCAGGTACTAGGAGCCTTCTACGCCTTGAATGCGATTATACATGGTATTCAGCGGATGCCTGTATTACTTGCCTTTGTGTTTCCTACCGTAACAGCAGTATTCTTAGGGACTCGAGTCGCCACAAAAGCACGGAAAAGGGTGGATGCTGCAGAATGCTCGAGCTTTAAATTCTCCCATGCAAGGCACATTTAGCCTGGATTGTTGAATGGCCAGATGCTAATGCGCGTCCACAGCGTCCTTGGTGCTTACCTGCAGAAATCCATTTGCCAGATTTCCACCTACAGTATCGCCACATTCCATAGTAACACTCTGCACCAAATGGCATTCGCTCTGCATGTCTTGGTTACTGTCCTGGTAGAATCCACGTTGCTGTTCTACCAGGTATGGAGGATATCTACTTTGAGATTACCATCAGCACCTGGTGAGGTTGAAATGGTAATGCGGCTTGCAGAGATAATGATATCTGGTGTAGAGAAGATATCAAATATTGGCTACTCGCCTTGGGACTGTGCTACCTTCGCTTTCGAAATACTTTGTCTACACTGGACTTCCGCGCGAGGCACCCAGGACCATCGAAGGGTTGCAGCGGCTGCAGAGCTGGCCAACGAATGGAACTGTCGAGTTCAGAAACTACAGCATGAGGTATCGCGAGAATCTGGACACTGTTCTGAACAGCATTTCGTTTTCGGTTGGCCTGTAACGAGAAAGTCGGTATTGTTGGACGTACAGGCGCTGGCAAAGTCGTCGCTGACATACGCACTGCTGCGCCTAATCGAGCCAGCAGGTGGCTCTATCTTCATCGATGGAGTGGACATCTCGACAAGTTAGGCCTCCAGGATCTTCGTTCCAAGATCAGCATCATCCTGCAGGACCCGGCTCTGTTTGTAGGCACTATTCGAGAAAACTTGGATCCACTGAGCGAATTCACCGACGATGAGGTTTGGACTGCAATTCGCAAGGGCCATATCGAAGATCTTGTTGATAGACCGGCACAGGCGCATGATGTTAATGACGACAGCAGTGGATCCGTGGGTTGAAGGAACAGGTCTGGACAAGTGGGTCGAGGATGGCGGCAAGAATTTTAGCGTCGGTCCAGCGCCAGTTGGTCAGTCTGTGTCGTGCACTACTTTGGAAGCGCAAGATCTTAGTTCTCGATGAGGCAACGGCGAATGTCGATACAAAGACCGACCAAATCATGCAGCAGGTTATCCGTGAGGAATTCAAGGACTGCACGATTCTGACTATTGCGCATCGGCTCAGAACCGTCATGGACAGCGACCGGATCCTGGTTATGGATCAGGGCAGAGTCGCTGAGTTTGACACTCCAGCTAACCTGCTGGCACAGAACTCGCTGCTCAAGAGCCTTGTTGAGAGCATGGAAGTCAATCAGACTCTTTAATATTTCTGACACGCAATAGCGACACATGAATCTAAATGACAAACTAAGCCACACGATGCAAGGTGGAATGTGATTGTAGGATATCGTCAACATTCGCTATATTTTTTGTGAATGCCGAAATATGTCGCGTTTCTACCACCAAATCATACTGTTAATCATCCGGGCTTAGATCCATAAAGTCGTCTCCTGCTACGATATGTTCCCGGACATCCTTGCGAATGTACACTAGCATGTAGACTTGTTCTGCTGGGTTGGTAATTCTCTTCACTCTGTTGCGAAGGATTGTGATAGGACCAACCCTTGTGCCTAGGTCAAGTACCTCACACCCATTCACTGGTGAAACAACGCCATCAATACACTGCACCCAGCCGCAGTTATTGCCTCGGTAAAGGAAGCAGCTGTATGTGAGCTCTCCATCTGTGTTCTGGTGACAGAAATGGACACCAGTGAGCACATATACAGATGGAACCACCGGCTGCTTGGGTTCGCATATGAACGGATTCATGTCAATCGACAACGGAAATTCGAACGGGTCTGGCTGCACTACAACACAGCCATCATCACGCTCACGCTCAAAACGATTGAGGTGGAGATGGAGCACCAGTGGAAGTCTTTCGAAGCAAGTGCGCTGCATCCCTGCTGGCTGTTGAACATCCTGGTTATCGGATCTTTTCTGAAATGACAGGGGAGCTGGGTGGCAAAAGGCTGCCAGCGAATCATGTAAGCAGCTGTGGTTGCGAATATCGAGCATTAGGTCATGGATATCCTCAGAGTGTGACCTAGACGCATGCTTCATGGTATTAGTTATTGTTGTTCGGATCCGCCCCTGGAATAGTGTGGCAATAGCGCCAGCTGAAAATGTGTTTCGCAGGCTACGGATTAGTTCGTTGCGTAACAAGGTGCAAAACTCTTGGATCTCCGTAGCAGGCAATGATGTAATGCTGCGGCGAGTGAGGGCATCGACAACATCCATCGGGTTCGCGGCAGCCTCTTGTTCGTCAAAAGTAGAAAACAGGCAATGGATAGAGTCAAGGACAGGCCGGTAGCACTCACCACTAATTGGCACTTGAAGAATAGCCTGTCGTAGCACCCTCAGATGGTAGAACATTTGCAATAGCCCGTTCAGATAGGGGAACAGCAGCAGCCGAGACAGTCCCAGTGCAGCCGGGAATCTTACTTGTTGCGCGAGTGAACCACTGCGGGTCCCACAACGTCCCGGTTTCATCGTTGATTACCCGGATATATGCACTGATGCGGACACAGTTCTCAAGCACCACCTCTCTGTGGAATCCAGGCTGGATGACCGTCATCTTTGAAGTTCGTCCAAAGTCATCAGCACCAAACGCCTCGTGGTGGGTGGAAAATCGATGCTGAAATGCCGACTTTATACCGACGGTGGGATCAGCTGGATTTGAAATAAGAAGTGCAAAGTAGGCACACGCATACCCATCGTGAGGAGCAGTGTCCGTCTGAGAATACTGGATGTATAGAGCAACGTGTCTAGGCAGCGTGGTACCCGATGGATACGCCAATATCTGGAATGTGCTTCCGGCGACAGAGAACTTGGGACTCAGTGAGCCCTGAACAAGCTCAGACCAGCTGTCGATCTCCCAGTGATACACAGCTGAGCCGACATCGTGGTAGTTGTTGTATAGCGGCACGTACTTTTCCAGGCACCCCAGGTCTAGCAGCTGTAAATGATTAGCAAATCGGCCATCGCGTTAATTAGATCACTATTGCACACGTGATCCCTATGTGAGCATGAGCCTACCTTCAGCTGCAGTAATCCGCTGGAACGCACTTTGCTTGGGCATGGACCTGTTAGGCCGGACGAGGATTCTACGCTTTTTGCGGCCTGATTCTCGCGACGCTGGCTCGCGTGGCATCAGGGACGGCTCTGCAGACGGTTCTTTTGAGCTAGAAGGCATACGAGTAACTGTCTGAATGCCCTGAATAGCCTCGAGTTACGTGGCCTATAATTCCGTTCGTATTTCAATAAAGCAGTGGCAGGTACTGAAGGAAGAGAAAGTGCTGGAGAAAGGCAAGCGGTGGAAATCGCAGGCTGTTTGTAATTTAAAGCCCATCTTTCTCGCTCTCTGCCCGCCCCTATCCCACATCCTTCACAAAAACTGTCCCGGATTGCACTTTCATCCCATCCACAAGGGCATCCTGCACATAATATGTAAATCACAGTTTCCGTTTATCCCAGAGATTGTGCAGGTAATAGGGAAGGAAAATCTCGGCACTGGGCTGGCCATGTGCATTAAAATCAGGAAAATAAACGCAAGGAACTGCACACTGCCAGCACAGGTCTCACAGTCGTCGGCTTTCTACAATTTAGCCAAGTGTGCGCAGGAATAGTCGGCAGCCTGATTCTTAAGTTTCCATACATGGCTGGCAACGTTCTGTGCATCCTACTGGGGGCGTCTGACCACAGCTCCATTGGCACGCGACAACTTCCTGCACCACCATACTGCACATTCTACCTGGTAGACATGGTGGTGAAATGGTGTCCTTGTAGCACTTGGTGGGGACCGGACACTTTCCAGGCTTCTTGAGGTTGGTAGCCTCTGGAGCGACATCAGCTGGCGAAGCTAGTGTGCCAATGGCCAACAGCAAGCAGGCAAATGTTGTATAGAGCTGGATATTCATAACACGCGATTAATAATATAGTGGTTAACGAATAAGCGTTGCAGTGACCGAAGGAGAGAAAAAGGAGCAAGAGCAGAAGCTGTATTTATTGGCAGTATTCTCGTTGCATCATGTTGCCGCACAGCTCGGGTGCCAAATGCTTCCTATTGACGAGTGCCCAATGGGTGGCGGCAACCCCCTACGATCTGCAGAATCGGAATAAAGGGGTGCCACCAACACCACTAATAGCTGCTTAGAGAAGCACGCTAGACAGCCTACATCCAAGTGGAGCCTGACACGGCTACGCATCTGAGCTCTTGAGTTGCAGTGCTAATCTGCAGGTCCACAAAATTGCATTCTCATTGACCCAAGCAGTTGGGCTACCAGTAGTCAGCTGTGCAATGGAGTCTCTTGCAACCAGCAGGGGATCAATATCGGTTTCTCTTAGAGCCTGCCATTACATAATATGCGCTTTAACGGTTTTAGGAAAAAAAACCAAGCAGCAAAAGCGGCGATCGCAGCTGCAGACACCGTCTGCCAATACTTCGTAATACGTTTTTTTTTTTTTCGCTTCACGTACTATGCCTTCGCCTCGAGTAGAAATTCACTACTGCACACAATGCCGGTGGCTACTGCGCGCGGGCTGGACAGCGCAGGAACTCCTGACAACGTTTGGTGACGCGCTGGGTGAAGTGGCGCTGGTCCCGCAGAAGGGCGGTGTTTTCGCTGTGTATGTTGACGGCGAGCAAGTGTTTGACCGCAAGACCGAGGGGCGTTTCCCTGAAATGAAGGAGGTTAAGCAGCTTGTGCGCAACAAGATCGCACCAAACATGAGTCTCGGACACAGCGACTCGGCAGTGAAGAGCCAGGCGATCAAGAAACCAGCCGCAGATGTACAGCCAACTGGTGATGCAAGCCAGGAAGGCGACTCGTGCCCGAACTACTAGACCGGTGCTGGCATTTAGAGAAAAGTCAACTCTACATTAAATGAAGAAAAACAAGAATATTATGAAAGCCTGGCATGGGTACCATGACTTAGTAGTGGAGGTGCTGTTGCTGCTGGTGCTGCTGCTGCTGCAAGTTATGCTCCCTGTCATATTCCTGGCTATAGTCATAATGGCCCTGCACGAGTTGGTGTTGGACGTGAGACTGATGCATGGCATTCGCTTGCTCATACGCTTCTAGCTGCTCCATCGGCAACGACTGCTGGAACAGCAGCTTGTGCTGCTCCAGCTGCTGCTGTCTCGCCACTTGTTGCTGCTGTGCATTTGCCAACAAACCGCCAAACGCAACCTCGTCTGGGTTGGCATACGGATCAAATACTGCCGCCTGGTACCCAGCCTGCGCCTCCAGCGCTGCCTGATGGATCTGTGCACTGGTCGCGCGGAACCGGTCACCAAATGCCGGGTCTGCTTGTGGCTCCATCTGCACCAGCGGGAACATCGAGCTGTTTGCGATATTTGGCGCCCCGCCAACGTGCGCTGGCCGCTGGCTTCGCCTGCTTATTGATTTGCAGCAGAGACCCATGCGTGAACACGTCGCCGTCCTGAGCCATCACGCTTTGCATTGCGCGCGATGCCGCCATAGCCTTGCTCTCGCGTGGCTGCGCAAGCAGTGACCCCTTAACAAACATATTGACAGAGTCGTTTTTACCTGCAGAGTTGCCGTCTGGGTTCTGCCGGCGCGGCTTTGACAGCAGCGAGCCAGGCTCGAAAGTAATATCTGGTACCTGGGCCTCGTCGTCTCCTTCCTGGTTGTGCACACCACCTTTGGACCCCAGAGCCTTGAACTCGCTGACATCGACGCCGCTAGCCTCAACTGCCTGGACCAATGCGCTCGGATCGTACTTTGTCGTGCTGGCTATCTTGTTGATTGATGAAAGCACATCAGTCGTGAAGTTGGCGCCCTTCTCAGCATCGGTGTGGTGGTCAAGATGTGCCAGATCAACCAGCGGTTTGAACGGCACATTGTTTTTGTCGTGGTCGCGGATTGCGTTTGGTCTCGGCCACACGGCGCTCAAGGACAGTAACGGAACTTTATCTGGTTTTTGGCCAGTCGCAGCACCTGTAGCCATTCGCGCAGCCCATCGAGAGTCTGCACAGCGAACCACTTGACGTAGTCTTCGTCGGGCTTCTCAAACATCTGCATCGGCATCTCGGATTTCAGCCCAAACACATAGCGCGTTGGCGACCCGCGCAGTGGCTGGAACGGTGTGTAGACGTCATTGTTAGTCAGCGACAAGTAGTGCTCCTCCTTCTTCGACCGGCCGCGCCCATCCTTGATGTACACCAGGTTGTGCCCTGTCAGACGGAACATGCTCTTTTGCCACTTGTTCTTTTTGATGCGGTAGTACATCATGCCCTGGATCGCGTGGTCGCCGGGCTGCACGCCGCCAGTCAGCGTCAGCGATGACTGCTGGCCAAATCCCTTGACGATGATGTAGTTGTTGCTGCGTGGTTCCCAGCCGTCGACCACGCTCATGATGTTCTCAAAGTGATTCAGTGGCCGCTCGATCCCAAAGTAATCAACGAGTTCAAACAGTGCCCAGTTGTTCTTGCGCGCGTCGATGATTCCGCTCTGCTTCATGTCGTTCAGGATCATTTCGCAAGTGCTGTACTCGGTCAGCACGAATGTGTAGTATCTGCGGGCGTCATACACGTATATGCGGATTGACACCTTGCGGAAAATCCAGCATATCAAGGCGCTCCAGGGCCTTCTGGATCTTCTGCTCCCGCGTCAGCTCCACGGGCTCGGCACCTGTCGTCCTCTCCGTCCTCTTCGGCGCGCTCGGTATCCCCATCCTTGGCATCGTCAGTGACATCGGAGTCCTTGACCTTGGTGATGATCTCGTCCAAGCCCAAGCCTTCTTCGAGCGGCTTTTCATCCTCCTCGCCAATATTGGGAATCTCGATTGGCTGGAAATCAGGGATAGGCGCAGATTCATCCTCCAGATCCTCAGGCTTCTCGCTGTAATCGACGGGCTCAATCAGACCGCGCTCAACAGCTAGGCTATGTCGTGTTAGCGCTAGCGAGAATCGCTTGCGCGCACCAATCTTGCCGCCCATGATGCCCTCAAGATCCACCAGCAGTGAGTCCAGGTCGCTATAGTCTTCGGGAACCACCCTTCTGCACAATTGCCTTGGATCCTGAATGCTCTGTCGATGCAGCCTGCAGTTCCACGCGCTCGCTCCTGAGAAGAGACAGAATCGTATCGTTGCTCGATCCGTCAGTCCCGCGAAACGACGACACAGACCCAGGTATATCTTGATCATCCATAGCCGCCGCCTCGAACATCTCGAGCACCTCGCCAGCAGGATTCGTCTGCAGAACCGACTTATGCCGCAGCTTGTGCCGTGCTGGACGGATATCGCACGCTGCCAGATCACGCAGATTCATGTTGTCAATTACCTCCTTTTCGATCTGCTGCTCCTCAGCCTGAAGCTGCAGCTCGGTTGCTCGCTCGTATGTGTCGACGATGTCGTCCAGAGCCATGTACGTCACAGGGCCGCGGGCCCGCACTGTGCGCGCGCGCAATGGGATCGCCGGCAAGGTCATCCCCTTGGGCAGGTAGCCGCCAGATTTGCGGTTCTTCTTTTTCTTGCCCTTCTTGCCTGGACCATCCGAGTCAGACTCTGGGAGAGGCTCTGGGCGGCGGTAGACATCATCGTCGGATGAATCGGTAGGCTTCTTCTCTAGTGTTAATGGAGAAGTCGTCAGATCGATAGAGTTGATCGGGTTTGAAGACAGCCCTGCAGCTTTGCCTCTGGCTCATCCTCGAGCACAGGCTCTTTGGCGGGCTCTTTGGCGGGCTCTTTGGCGGGCTCTTTGGTAGGCTCTTTGGTAGGCTCAGCCTCGCTCTCAGCCGACTCGTCGTCGTAGTTGTCGTAATACCTGCTGGCAGACGCACTCTTGCCTGATTTTGCGCTCTCGCCCCTCGAACCATTCGATCTACGCTTGCTCTTTTTGGATTTACCCTTGCTGCCTTGCTTCTTATCCTTCCTTGAGCCCGACTTGTTCACTGGCAGATTTGGCACCGACCGGGCACCTGATACCAGCTCCTCCTGGAGCTTATCCAGCGGTGCATCCTCATCGCTGCTCTCCTGTGCCTGACGCCCCGCGCTCATGCGTATGCTTGGGCTGGTCTTGAGCGTATCAGGGAGCTTCGGTAACGGTGGGATTTCGCCAGAACTTGGCGACTGCATCGACGGTCTCACAAGCATGCTGCGCGAGCCCGGTGCACTGCGCTTAATCTGGGACTCTGGGAATGCCCCGCTAGAGAGTGCTTCTGTCAATGCGGCGCTCTTGGAACGACGCAGCACAGCGACGGACTTGTTTCGGTGGATGGACTCGGCTGAGATGTTCGACAGCGGCAGGTCGTCGTCGGTAGAGGCATCGCTGTGCACAGTCAACATGCGCAGAGGCCTCAGCGAAGATTTGCGGCGAATGTGCGTGGATGTGCTGCTCAGGCTAGGGGCATTGGTGGGGGAGCGGGATGTGGAGCGGCTTGTGCCGCCTGCCTGTCCGGGAGGCCGATGTGGAGGTGGAGACTTGGCGTGATGCGGGTGTGCTCATATCAACTGTGGCCATGGGGATTTCCTCAGTCGGACGATCCCTCGTATGCAGAATTGGTCGATCGACGATAGCGCAGGACGAAGAGGATCCAGATCCGTCAGAGTCTGTTTCCGAATCTGAATCTGAGTCCGAGCCCTCAGAGTCGGCCTTCTTGGGCTGCTTGCCATTCGCCGGTGCATCCTGCGTTGCTGCAGCCGGAGCAGCGCCATCCGCATCAGCAGCACCGGCCTTTTTCACCCACGGGCGGCCGACCTCGCGCCGGGCAGTAATTGGACGCTGCTGGTTTCGCCGGCACGGCGGGATTTATTGACATGGCATCGGCATGCGCCTTGCTGCTGGAACGCATACTGCTGGGGGATATTCGGATTGATGGGGGTATTTTGGAATCCCAGCGAATACCGGTAATCAGCCTGGAATGGCGATCGCTGCCCTGGTATGCATGTTGCATTCCGTATTGGTCCTGGTAAAAATTCTGCTGCAGAAACTGCTGCTGCTGCTGACGGCGTTCCATCTCGAGCTGGTATTGGTAGTCGGTATGCATTGGACTGTTGTTGTTGTTGCTGCTGCTGCTGCTGCTGCTGGCTACTTAAAATATTGTTCGTATAACGCAGC
Source organism: Linderina pennispora (assembly GCF_002104995.1). Taxonomy (NCBI): domain Eukaryota; kingdom Fungi; phylum Kickxellomycota; class Kickxellomycetes; order Kickxellales; family Kickxellaceae; genus Linderina; species Linderina pennispora. Next base: position 517,580 of record NW_024468262.1, read on the forward strand.
ATCCATCTGTTGTTGTGGCGGGTAGTATGCTGTGTTGCTGTGGCTGGCGTATTGTTGCTGGGCTGGGTCAGCGTGGACGCCCGCCATAGCGCTCAACGGGATGTGATCGTCGTCAGAGTCATAGGCGACATAATTTTGCTGTACGAGCTGCTGCCGGAGGACTGCTGCTCGGTCGGCTCTGCTGGTACGAATGCTACAGCAAAAACAAGGCTTCATGCTGGTTTAGGAGAAATTCCTCGCTGTGCACACATTTCACCCTAAAATAACTTACCATACTTGCAAGGTCGGCACTAATAAAAGATAATCCTGCGGAAAGAGGAAGGAAAAAGGTGGGAAAGTACTCGTAGAGTAAAAAAAGGATGGGCAGCCGAAAAGCTGCGAAATGAAAAGAGGGGAATCCAATGAGGGAGAGAGCGAGGGGAGGAGAGCAAAGAGCCTCTTTTCTTCAAGACAGCAACTTGGTTCAAGAAGGAAACAAGAAATGGCTATGACGACACAGCGATTGCTGCTGATATAAAAACTACAGGCTGCGATGAGACTGGTTTCAGCAATCCCCTCACTGTGGGACTGGCGGTCCACAGCGTGCGCTGCACGGCTGCAGCAGCAGAAAGAGGCAATTTCGAAAAGAAAGAAATTCCAAAACAAGCAAGCTGGCTGGTTTCACACCGGCACTTTGATCGTGGCCGCTCAGCCAATCTCCCCCACCTGCTGCCGCTGCTGTGCTACAAGCTGGCAGACGGGACGACGGTATAAAAGCGACCCAAGGCTGCTGCAGTATTAAATCGTGTGGAGGCTGCTTCTGGCGCCTTAGCACTCTCCAGACGAGCCCGACATAAGGCTGAGCGGGGCCCCAGGGGCAATGCGCCTATTAGCCAAGGCGTTGTGTAAAACGACTTTCGTGTGTTGGCTCTGGTGTGAGACCCCACCAGCCTGGCATTGGGAAGCAGCCTGCTCGTGGATGAGACCCAGGCTTCCCAGACCACGAGGCAGCCCAAAAAAAGGCACAAAGGGTTTCTCAGTAGTTTTTTTTGCGAATGCCTCGATTGTGTCGCAAAATAAACTTTCTTTTTATTCACTCCCCTTTTTAGCCTTTCCCGTACTTTACCTTCATAATCCTTCCTCGCCTCTTTCCCAAGCTCTATTCTCCTCCCATCCTTCCCTCCTTCCCTCCTTCCCTCCTCCCCTTTCGCATTCACGCCCGTACCTTTTTAACAGCACCAACCTAGCCATTGCACCTCTTGCTATGAATTTTCACGGCCTGGAATTTGACGGGGTCCCCATTGGCCAAGATGTCGACGGGTCGGACGGCGAGTCCATAAGCTCCCTTATTGACGAAGACGTGGACTTTGACCACGTATACGCGCTGTTCGAGTTCCCTGCCATGGTCGAGGGCCAAGTAACAGTGCATGACGGCGAGAAGCTGACACTGGTCGACGACTCCAACTCATACTGGTGGCTGGTCTCGGTCGAGCGCAATGGACAAGTGGGCTACATCCCAGCCGATAATGTCGAGACGGCTCGCGAGAAGCTGGCGCGTGTCAACCGGCACAAGAACCTCAAGCTGTGCATGGCAGACCCCGAGCATATTGTCAAAAGCAAAATGAAGACGATACCGCCGCTGAATGCGCGCAAGGTGCAGTTCAACAACAAGCTTGTTACGCAGGTGTTTGTGGCGGACCCGCAGTCAGGCGACGAGTACGACGAGGATGACTACAGCTATGACGAGGAGAGCGACGAGGAGGTGGGCGAGCAGCGCGTCGACATCAACGGGTCACGCATAACGATGAGATACAGCATGATTGACCCTAGCAAGGGCGACTGACGTGCTGAGCGACGGCGGCAGCGAGTACGACTACTACTACTCGAGCGACTCGGGTAATCCCGACCGCCACGTGCCCGACGGCCTGGACCCTGACCTTGACCTCAACGATTTTCGGCCTGTTGTGCGCAATACTGCGCCCGTACGCCGCGCACAGACACCCAGACAGATTCTCGGCGAGAACCTGGCTGACTCTGGACGACGAGATGGACGACGAGCCGCTGCAGAACCCAGCAGTGCGCACGTCGCTCATCAACGGAAGCAATATTGCTGCAGATATCCAGGGCGCGCTGGCAGCGCATATGGTACCGGGGCCGTCGGACTTCTATCCATCCAACGAAGATTCGGACGAAGGCGATTCGATCATGGGCAGTGCCCTGGAGACCCCCGACAACGACAACACCGACAACACCGACGAGGTGGGCCGCTACGCGCTGTGTATCCGGCACATTGATGCGTTTAGCACGTCAGATGCTGAGATTACGGCTTTTTCGGACGAGATGTTCAGCGAAGTCCTCTACCGCGCGCTGTCGGTGTTTACACTGGCGCCAGCCCTCAAATCGGGGCTGTGCCTTCATGCGCAGGTGCAGCAGCGCAACCTAGTGCCGCTCAACAACGACGGGCAGGTCTCGTCGTTCCTCGACTACCTGCGCGAGGCTACACATGCCACGGTGCCCGAATCCGGCGACATCAACCCGTCCCTGTGCACAATTATCCTGTCAGACAAGTCGCTTCCACGTAGCCGCCTTCTGCCTGATGCAGCCCATGACGCGGCCGAAGACGACCCGTACATGGACATTGACGACAGCTCTAAAAATATTCTGCGCACGTCCATCGCCACATCGCTCAGCGAAAGCGTCGGGGTTGCGGCCAGCGACTCGGAGAGCATCATGACTAACCAGAGCCCCGTCGATACCCTGCGCAAGGACCTGCCTCTGCCGGCTACTGCCTCAAAAGAAACAGCCGTAGAGGCTCCCTTAGACCGCAATGAACCTAGCGCCCCAACAGACCGAAACCCAAGAGGCACCCCTCCCTGACTCGCGCTCGGTGGTCCAGGGTCTACTGCGGCGCATTCAGCCGCCGTTGTCGCGGCCGCCACAAAGCGCTATCGACCGAGCCTAAGCGCAACACAGTGCAGCTGTCAGGGCTTGGCTCAGTCGTTGGCGACCTTCCTGACGCCCGCAACTCGCCGCCGCCGCCCAGCGCCCCCCGCGGACTCTCGAGATCGGCCAGCACGCGCGGGTACAGCCAGGGCTCCAGACTCAGTCTCTCGTGCCAACCATAGCCAGCTGACGCGACCGTCCAGCATTGCCATTTCGCGCGTCACCAATGGAACACTGGCAGTCAAATGAGATTAGACAGCGGAAGCGCATGACCGCGCTGGACGCAATTTGCGCTGACATTCAGAACAGCGGAGACCTGGCTCCCTCGGCGCCGGCCAGTGCGCCGGTTGCATTGGATAACAGCGTGTCGACACTCCGGTCATCGTCAGATACCGCTGCTGATGCGACGCAGCCAGACGTCATTGCTATTGACCAACCGTCCAACAACGATGAAGACGAAGATGATCTGCTCTCGCCCTCGTCATCATCCGACACGGCATCGCTGCCACGGGATACGGGCAGCGCACAGCAGCTCAACCAGACTCCGCTCTCAGTGACTACACGCTCGTTGCAGTCGCTGAAGGACGCCGGTGGCCCCGACTCGCCTGCGCTGGACGTCGCCCGGGCCTCGCTTCTGTTCTCCCACGACGAGCTTCCACTGGACGATTGGCTGGTGCTGCTGCGCGGCTGGAACGACATGCACGATATGGCAGGCCAGCACAAGCGAGTTCTACAGCGCCTTCCTGCGCGAGATGCAAGGAGACAGGGCGAGCACAGTGCGCGCGGGTTCATCCAGCAGCACGTGGAGGAGCTGAAGGACGCGAGCAGGGACACGCAGCAGGCCATCGATGACATTCTTGGCGTGTCGCAGGGCGTCGGCCGGCGCCTGGATACGCTGGAGCGCGAGCTTGATGACATTGCGCGCATCTTGGTACATGCCACCTAAGCGATTTCTTTTTTATATTGCGTCTAATTCACTTTAATGAAACATATCACCTCCCATGTTCACACAGTCAGACCGACCAGCGGCGGGATCTCCTCGTACCACTCGATCGGGCATCCCTCGATCCCCACCTTGACATGCTCGGGCAGCTCCTCCCAGTCAGCCAAATTCGCCTTCGGGAACAGGATGCGCTTGACGCCAGCGCGTCTAGCCGCAATCGTCTTCTCCTTCAGCCCACCAATCTTCAGCACCCTGCCCGTCAGCGTCAGCTCGCCGGTCATGGCCACATCGTCCCTGACCTGCTTCCCCTGCGCCAGCGACAGCAGCGCCGTGGTCATGGTGACGCCAGCACTCGGCCCGTCCTTGGGTGTCGCACCCTCAGGCACGTGCAGGTGGATGATGTTGTTGTCAAAGAACCGGTTCTCCGGCTGCTTGCGGTTCAGCAGCGCACGTACATACGTGTATGCAAGCGTCGCCGACTCCTTCATGACGTCGCCCAGCTGGCCGGTCGTGTGCAGGCGCCCGCGCGGCCCCGACTCGCCAGACTCCGTGCTGGCCGGCAGAGTAGCCTCGACGACCGACTCGATATAGAGCGCCGAGCCGCCCATGGACGTCCATGCCAGCCCCATGACCACGCCGGCGGCGTCGTTGGATACAGCCGGTCGGCCTCAAAGATCGGCGGGCCGACGTAGTCCTTCAGCTTGTCGGCTGAGATATCCAGCTTGTAGGCCTCGGGTACCACCATGCGCTGCGGCTTCTCTTCGGCTGGCGCAGCCTTTGCTGCCTCGGCATCCGCTGCTTCGGGCTTCTCTTCAGCTGGCGCGACGCTGGCTGCCTCGACGGGCGCTGGCTCAGCGACTCCGCTCTCGACGACCTTCAGCGCGGCCTTGCGGTAAATCTTCTCGATGTGCTTCTTCAGGTTACGCACGCCGCTCTCGCGACAGTACGCCCTGATCAGCGCGTCCACAGCCTCGTCAGTGATCTGTACATTGGCGCCCTCCAGCCCAGCGGCCTCCTTGGCCTGCGGTGCTAGGTACTTTTGTGCAATTGCCCGCTTCTCGTCAGCCAGGTACCCGCTCAGGCGGATGACCTCCATGCGGTCAAGCAGTGGTCCAGGGATCGTATCTGAGACATTGGCGGTGCACACAAACAGCACGCGCGACACATCCACCTGGCACGTCCATGTAGTGGTCCAGGAACGCCGTGTTCTGCTCTGGATCCAGCAGCTCCAGCAGCGCCGACGCCGGGTCGCCCTGGTGCCCTCGGCCCAGCTTGTCGATCTCATCGATCAGCACCAGCGGGTTCTCTGTCTGCACGCGCTTCAGCGCCTGCACAACCTTGCCGGGCATGGCGCCGACATACGTACGGCGGTGGCCCTTGATCTCGGCCACATCTGTGAGCCCACCCACGCTGAAGCGGAAGAACTCGCGGCCAAGCGCCCGCGCAATGGACTTGCCAATGGATGTCTTGCCGACACCTGGCGGGCCCACAAAGCACAGGATCTTGCCCTGCACGGCGCCGCGCAGCTTGCCAACAGCGACAAACTCCAGAATGCGCTGCTTGACATCCTCCAGGCCGTAGTGGTCCTCGTCCAGCACGACCTTGGCGCGCTGCAGGTCGTAGTCCTCAATGGACTGCTTGCCCCATGGGATCTGTGTCAGCCAGTCGAGGTAGTTGCGCGTGACGTTGAACTCTGAGGCTGCCGGCTCCTAGGTGCGCCAGCTTTCCGACCTCCTCGTCGAATACCTTCTTCACCTCCTCGGGCATTTGCAGCCCCTCGGCCTTGGCCTTGAACTGCTCGATCAGCTTGTCCTTGCCGTCGCTCTCCAGCCCCAACTCGCGCTTGATGCCCTTGAGCTGCTCCATTAGGTAAAAGTCGCGCTGCCGCTTCGAGATCTTTGCTTCGACATCCTTGCTGATCTTGTTCTGCAGCTGTGCGTTCATCAATTCCTTCTTCAGCACCACCAGCGCCTTCTCGAGACGCGTTGTCACGTTCAGGTCACTCAGAATATCCTGCAGCTCCGAGGAGCTGCCGCTGGACAGTGCCGCCGCAAAGTCCGCCAGCTTGGACGGGTTCTCAAACACCGCCTTGGACACCTGTGCGCTGGCAAAGTGATGAATCTGCTCGCGGAACATCGGGTTCATTGTGGTAATCTCCCGCAGCACCGACACAATTTCCGACATGGTCGCGCTCACTGTCGCGTCCTTGGCGTCGTACGGTTCGTCGGCGACGTTCTCGACCTCGAGCGCTGTGAAATCGTAGTCATCCTGAATTCGACTGTAGCACCTTGCCCGCATCCCCTGCATCTGAGGTCTCTCCGCTGCTTGTGGCAGCAACCTCCGATGACTCACTCGCCGCCTCACCTGCCTCGATGGCCACCGCACTCTCACCGCCTTGATGATCTTCTTCATGCGCACACGACGCCAGGGATACAGAGCCACGGTCAGGTGCTTGTCCTCGGGGTTCGGCGACACGTAAATCGACATGATACGCGAGAACACGCCAATCTCGTGCACTTCGTCCATACTTGTAATCTTATCCACGTCCTTCTCGTCGTCCTTGAGCATGAATGTCGCCACATACGGCTCCCCGCGCTCCACCAGCTCCTTCAGCGCCCCGATCACCTGCGGGTCCTGCACCTGGATCGACTTGTACAGCGACGGAAACAGCGGCCGCCGCGTGATCGGCAGCATCATCACCTTCGGGTAGTCGTCGGGGATAAACGACTGCTGCCCCTGCGCGTAGTCTGCCACGCCCACCGCACGCTTCAGCTGCGTCAGCGGGTCTGGCCGCGCCGGCTCGCCCTCAGTCGCCGGCACGCCTTCTGTTCGCCGCGCAGATCGCCGGCGGCGGCCCTTGTCGTCGTCCTGCTCTTCCTCCACTGATTTATTCTTCTTCTTGCTGTCGCTGTCGTCACTGTCGTCGTTCTTCTTCTGCCAGAGCGAGGATGTCTGGAAGCTGCGGCTGGCAATGGCCTGCGGCTGCCGCAATTTCAGCACATTGTACACTTTGGCTCCCAGTGCGCTGTAATGCCGCGGCGACGGTGTGCGGTAGACTGCTGTGAGTCGGGGCAGCAGCCCGCTGGAACGAGCCACTCGAATGCTGCGCAGTTGTGACATTAAGACGGTTTCTCAAACTCCTCTCGAAATGTGTAGTGTAGAAAGGGAGTGGAGAGAAGAGATTCGGCGTGGTCGGAAACGAAAGAAAACTGATATCGGCTAAAAGCAGGGAAAGCCAGAACGAACACTGCAAACAAAAAACGCAGGCGGCCCAGTGTGACTAATTGCAAATTCAACCCTGCTTACCCCAAGCCCACTTGTCCACGCAATCCACTGCCGAATTCCTCGGAATCACGGATGTTCCAGCCAGCCAGTCCTCCCCGTTCACCAACGGAGATTGCGCAATCACGGCCACCCCTGCTGCAAGGCGCGACTGGCAAGTGCACTGACACATATGTGGTTTGTACATTACAAAAAAGAAAACTGGAAGGTGAGCCTAGTCCTCAGCTAAATACTGCATAATCGCCTCCAGGATCTTCTCGCGCACAACATTGACCCCGAAATCGGTCCGGTTCGCGCCCACATAGAAATCCGTAACATGAGACGCCAGCGGCATAGTTAAGATGGTGTTCCCGCGTGTGTTTGTCAACCCCTTCCCATACCGCGCCTCGGAGACAATCGACAGGCGGCTCCATGGGTCATGCAGGCCGTTGACGAACACAACTCGCGTCACATTTGGCTTCAGCCCGCCGTACTTGCTATTGATCTTGTCAGTATTGACATCGCCGGTAACTGTGTCCCCGAAAAACACACTGCATGGTGTCCTCTGCCACTCGGCTGTCAAGTACTTTGACCGCAGGCGGCGCTGTGGTGGGCGCGGAGCCGTCTGCCAGAACCCGAACTGCGTGCATGTCTGGTAGTACCACGCACGGCCATCTTGTCCCAGGTTTGTGCTGTGTGCACCCGCCAGCGAGCTGTACGCAGACACAGTGTCGATGCTGTTGAAGCGGATATATGCGCTCGTCATATCCGCCAGGTTCTGCAACGGAATGTACTGCTGGCGATCGAACCAGCTGCATAGGGAGGCAATGGCGTCTGGTGCATTGGTGCCAGGTGCCGGCGGCACATAATACTGCACAACATTGGACATTTGGTCGATGAAGGCACCGGCGAAATCAACATCATCCTTGACCTGCTCCAATCCGCTGGCACGCTTCCAGCTGTCGATCAGTGTGCGGCTCTTGCTGTCCAGGATCAGGTCGAGCGTGTCGATGGCGTCGGCGATCTTACTCGCACACGGCAATGCCTCGCCCACAACCTGGTCGTACTGGAAGAAATCCACCTGTGCTACAACCGGCGCTGAACTGGCATATGCTGCGTGGATGAGATCTGGGTATTGCATGCGCGCCCATGCCGCCAGTGTTGCTGAGTAGGACCCGCCGGTCACCACCCACTTGGAATTCGATGCAATTTCGATGCCTGTGCTCGCTTGGATGAACGCAGGCGCGTTGCGGATGAAGTTGGCAATATCGTCTAGGGAGTTCTCTACTGTTAGGTACTGCATACTCGGCCCAGACATGTCGCTGACTGGGTATGACTGGCCATAGTATCTGTGCTCCATGATCACAAGTATCCCGCCGGTATTCTTGGCCAGCTGGTATGGCTCCCCTCCATACAGATATGAGGGAGAAGCAGGCGTCTCGCCGCTGTTGAACAGATAGATGGGACCACCAGCTTTGTACTCCTTGGTGTTGATGTAGATGCGCTGCTTGAACAATGTATTGTTAAGCCCTGTGTGGTCTACCTTCTGCATGAACCAGAATGGCTCGGGGTTCTGTACCGCTGAGGGCTTGTATACGGAAAACCGCATCCGGCCGGCAACACCCATGGCCTCACTGCCTTGCGGACTATCGAGCATGTCCATCTGGGACTCGGTCCACATTTGTCGCAACCACTGCCTGGCGCATTGCCAGCGGCTCTGCATACCCATACAATGCCAGGGCAGCAAGCGACAGAACCAGAGAGGATATGAATGGACGAGCGAAACAACATTGCTAAAAAAAACGTAGCTTGTGATGTACACACGAAAGGCTGCAGTTCTCAGATAGTAGAGGGGGTTTCTGAGAAGCTGGAACAAAGGGCGCAAGGCAAAAATCAAAAACCACGACGAAAGGAATCGTGTAGGATAGGAAGGGGAATGTTGGAATATGTGTGGCCCCCGCCCACCATCGGCGGTCTATATACTCGACGCAAGCTGCAGTTTCTCAAAACATGACAGCTGGATTTGCATTCGCAATAAAGCAATAGGGACGGGAGGGAGGCCAGCTGGACAGAATGTGTATATTGCCGGCATGCACTTGCACAAGTGGTGCGTTTGCCTGTGTGACCACAGTCGCTCACCTTTGTCCCGTTTCGTTGATGCTGCTATCCTTGCCCCCAGGCGACAAAAAGGCAGACAAAACACATCATTATTTTACTCTCGTCGACAATATATTCCCGACCATCCAGCTTTAGCCACCTTTCCTATTGTAGTTTTCGAAAAGAACAACCGAGGGGGTAGAGACCTAACCACAAATGCCTCTCTATGGCATGGTGGTTGACATAAATGCATTAAGATTACATCCGTGCCTATAGCCAAATACACAGATGTGGATGCCCGTTTATACAATGAGCCATTTAGTTGTTAAGTACAAATACATTGGCGTGAGGAGTGGCGTGGCCGTAAATGGGCAGACTAAAGCAGCCGGCCACTTTCGGCAACCATCTTGGTGCTCAATGCGCTATAGCTCATTTGGCCACCAATCCCAAGAAACATGCCACATGGGTGCAGCGCATCTATGTGGCCAATGCGCCGCATTCTTTCGGCTACCCAAAGACAGGCATTATCCAGATCATAGTGTATCAATTAATAAAACTAGTATTCGCCGTCGTCGTCGTTAAACTGACTATACATGTCGCCATATCGTATCATCCTCGTACACGACAGCAGCTCCCGCATCGTCCTCAAAGTCCTCCTCATCATCGTCGTCGTCGTCCTCAATGTCAGCCGCTGTCGTGCCCGTTGCCACCGCCAAATCCTCCTTTCCTTGCTCAATAACAATGGTATCCATATGGTCGCCGTTGACTTTGGCCAGTGCATCTGGCAGACCATTCAGCGAGTCGCTGTTATACTCCAACTCCATGGTTGGCGTGGCGTATCCGGAGCCAGCAATAGGCGTGGCGGCCACTGAGATCATGCGCGAGGGCGCGCCCGACGGAATCATGCTCAGATGTGTCGGCTCGACCGTTGGCTTGGGACCATCCGGCTCCAGCAGATTCTTGAGCACGTCGTAGTTGATTTTCTTTGACAACCGGCGCATATTCAGAAGGTTCTGCGTCGACTCGAGCGCCGTGGCGCCGGGCTCTGCCACACGCTTGCGCACAGACTTCCGCCGCCGCTTGCTGCCCTTCTCGGCCTCGCGCGCCTTGCGCTTCCGCTCGCGGTCCTCCACAAACTGCTTGTTCTCTGCATCCCAGATCTCAGTCTTCATCTGCACCTCGGCGTCATTCAGTATGATATTTCGCACCTCGTCGTCGTCAATATCTGTCCACTTTGCTGACGTCGGGATCAAAGCTGTCGCTCACAGTGCTGGCGTTGATAAATTGCAGATTGCTGTCGTTCAGGTACATGTCCAGCTCATTCGAGATCGCCTCGTTCACTACTATGTCGTAATCGTCAGGAAGCTCATCCATGTCCTGGACTTGCTCGCTGCCCGCATTCGAGCCACGCCGCAGCTGGTGCAAAATGCCTGCTGCCTCCTCACCCTCAGCAGACCGCTGCTGCTCCTGGTGTTGCCGCGCCTTGATCCTGCTGCGCGTGAAGGCTGGTGGATCTGCTGACTGCTCGAGCCACAGACTGCGGAAGTCCGCCACTGTTAGGTCGCCTGACGGTGTGCTACGGAACTCGGCGAGCCGCCGCCGCAGCGTGGCATCAGCTACCTTGACCACCCGGATGATTTCAAGCTGCGTGCGCCGGAAATTGTGCATGCGTGCGGCCACAAGCAGACACGCACCACAGATTCCCGCTGGCCGCCGACCAGTGCGGATCCAGTCGCGGTCCATACGCTGCACAAGCCGGATCGCGTCCATGCAGACTGCCTGAGTCTTATCGCCAAACTCCAGCATGGCCGCAAACCGCGAAATGTACAGAGAGGGATCCACTAGCGGGACCTGCAGGTTTAGCGCCTGGACCAGCTTGGCAAAGATTGCACCCAGCTTGAACACGCTGGCTTGCAGAATGTCTGAGAAATCGATCAGCATCTGGCTCGTCTTTTCCATGCGACACACAATATACAGGCATGCTGCTGACACATATGCTGCCCGCCGCCCGCGCGTAAAATTCAGATTTAGTGCCAGTGTGAAGTACCGCTGCGCCGAATCGACAAAGTGCTCGGACAGCCCAACCGCCGTCGCCAGACGTATCAGCCGCCGCCGCGATGTCAACAGGGTCATTTCGCGCGACTCCTGGCCACTGCCGAACCGGACCTGGCCCACCCATCGCCGCACGCGTCTGGCCAGCACGAATAAATGATCCCTGGACGATAGCTGCACCGCTTGATGACTCGCCAAACGTCACCTCGGCCACAATTGTGTTCTCCTCGCACACCTCACCACATGCCGTACAGTACGACATGCCCTTGGATGTGTCGTGCTCGATGTCTGTTCCTCCGCAAGCTTTGCATGCCATGGCTGTTGAATTATGCTATATTGGGGTTTGATAATAAAAACGATGAAGAGAAAAACTGCTTGCCTGTTTCCCGTGGATGGCTACTGAATTCCCGAGGGCATTATTTTTGCTTTCGAACGCGCCGCGGCTCAGTGAAAATTTTTCTTTTTAATCTGTCCGCGTTTTCAAAGAACCATGCAGCCGCGGCACGCTGGTTCGAAACCTGGCTGATGCCGAAAGCTGATTTTATCAGCTCATTGGCTGATACTGCGATAGTGACGTCTATGCATCTTCTGCATTCTAACGCGCGAAGAGTGGCATACTACACCTTGAAGCAACCCCCAAGGTGATGGCGCCAGACATGGCCCCTGCCAGCTGTCGATATGCCTCATATTCTGTCATCGCCATGTAATACCTATGGGCTGGCCGTTTTCGTATATTACCTCTCCTTGATATACAGTATCCCTATCATTAAAATCCCTCGTAAGCGCCAGTGTCGCTACCTTGTTGCAGCACGACCTTATATGCATGTGGTACGGTATCTAGAATTGCAAGCAGTCAAGAAAACATAGAAGTGCTATGAATCAACCAGAGACTATCCGCCCTGGACACCGCTCATTTAAGTTTGTAGAGGCAGCTGCACTTTTTGATCTGGTGGAGAAATCTGCTGCAGTATCATTGACAGAGCTGGCGTGTTAGGTGCTCCTGGCAATGCTGATATCAACCTGAGTACTGGGAGTAGTGCCGTACATTCCACAAATAGCATATTGATCCGCAACTACTATGACTGCGTTCTATCTTAAACTCGCATCAGCCGTGCTCCATCTTTTCTCACAGCGCATTTCCAGCATCAGTACTCATTTTTAGTGTATTCCCACGCGCTCTTTCCAATCCTGCCACGTAGGCATGATAAGCGATATGATACATATATTCAGTAATATGCTGACGAAATAGTAAGACACAGATGTACACAGAAATACAAAGTACACGGCGGAACGAGGCATGCATTGGTCCTTAACGCATAGCGACAGCTGGTGGCCTCTAATTCCCTGCCTGGTATTTGTAAAGGTTGTTCAACGCTGTCCCATAGACCCAATGCCCAAGAAGACCCCGCCTTCAAACGCATACTTGATGTGGGGCGGAACATTGCTGTCTGGGGCGATGATAGTCATGGTCGCTAAAGGTGTGGTGGTGTATAATAAATAAATTGGGTAGCGGAATCCACAATTGCAGCGAGATGCCCTGAATTTATATGGATTTGTGTGTCGCACTCTGGCTACTTTTCATTTCTTGCCTCTTGGCATTGCTGGCTGAATTGCTCGCTCTTGGAGCTGCTATCGTGCGCAGGGCTGTCCAATATCAACTCCATGACCCTCCCCCAATCCGCTGAATGCGAGTTCATTTCTGCACACAGACAATACATGGATGTGCAGAAACATATCCACTCTGCACATCCTGCAGACATCAAGAGAGCATGTGGATGTCACTGTGGGGCATTTTGAAAATTGGCCAGGCAGCTCGTTTCAGTGACAGCAACCAGCGCTAGCCGTAGCGAGCCGCGACTCTCCTTGAGTCTAGCTTCCACGTGACCATGCGCCTGAACTGCAGCCCATCAAATTTTTGCGAGATATGGCAGGTGGGGTTTGCCACTCCAGGCTTACCGCGATCGGTTTCAAGCACTGCCGTTTCTTTTTGTTCATTTCGCACCGCCAATTTCTTTATATTCTTTGACCACACAGCCGCCAAATTCAAAATGATTCAAATGAAATCCCGCCTCAACGTCATTGATAACTCGGGTGCCATCGTGGCCGAGTGCATCAAGGTGCTGAAGAACGCAAAGTGGGCCGAGGTAGGCGACGAGATCGTGGTGTCAGTGAAGAAGGCGAGGCCTATTTCCGACAAGACCTCGGGCAGTATGTCGGCAGCCAAGATCCGCAAGGGAGACGTGCGCCGGGCGCTTATTGTGCGGACAAAGAAGGAGGTCCGCCGCCCCGACGGCCGGTATGTGCGGTTTGACGATAACGCATGTGTGCTGCTCAACAACCAGCAGCAGCCGCTGGGCAGCCGCATCCTGGGCTTGGTTTCGGCGGAGCTGCGGTTCAAGAACTGGGTCAAGGTCGTGTCGCTGGCCCCGCGCGTGGTCTGAGCAGCATCGCTGATCTGGATGGAGGGGTTTAGTACACTTTTTTTAAAAGGGAATAGAGTTTCAAAAATTGAAAAACTTTGGCAACCAAGAAAAAGGGGGAGGGCTGTGCGCTGGCTGGCGATCGAGGTGTTCTACCAGCAGAGAGCAGCAGGCCTAGGGCAAATAAAAAGATGAGTAGTTGGTGGTGAGTTCGAGGATTGGTGGTTTGCGAGTTGAGGACCAAGTAGGGGGTCTTTTTAGAGGAAGTAGTCAGGGGTCCGGCGTGTGACATGGGGCTCGCCACGTCTCGGAGCAGGGTCGAACTGCAGGAAGGTGTACTTCATGTTCTCAGTCAATCTCCATGATGGCGGCCTGGTTGCCACAGCGGTAGCAGTAGTTGGGCGCACTGAAGATGGTGACGACGTTCTTCTCCTGGCTCCAGTTGTAGCCCTCCATGACGAGCTGGTGAGCACGGGCAATCAGGGTCAGGCCGTTGTTGTGGTTGAACGCCTCCGAGATGTCCTGGCCGAATGTGTAGCCGGCGCCGCGAGGCGAGATGCCCCATCCGCACCGGTCGTCGGGGTCTGACCACAGCAGGTCGCACATGGGGCCCTCGTGTCGGGACCTCCTGCACGCGGTCCAGCGAGCGGATATGGTCAAGCGTGTCGATGCTGGGTGACAGACCGCCGTGGAGGCAGAAAATCTGCTCCTCAATGAGGGCGGTCAGCGGCAGGTAGTCAAACAGGTCCGTAAAGTGCTTCCACACCTCTGCGTTGCCGTATTTGCGCAGGCACTCGTCGTAGAAGCCATACACCTGCGTAATCTGTCTGCTCTCGTGATTGCCGCGCAGAATGGTAATGCGCTCGGGGAACCGAATCTTCATTGCCACCAGCAGCGTCACTGTCTCCACCGAATAGTACCCGCGGTCAACATAGTCGCCCATGAACAGGTAGTTTGTGTCAGGTGAATTGCCGCCGATTTTGAACAGTTCCACAAGGTCATGGAATTGTCCGTGGATGTCACCGCACACCGTTACCGGACAGCGCACGGGCTGCACGTTCGACTCTTGCATGAGAACCTCCTTGGCCTAATTCAGAATGTGTGTTTAGCGAGCCATCTGATTTCCACCTCCCCCTTCTTGCGCAAGGGCCTCACCGCGTCAAGCATTCTCGTGTTGTTTGTTATTAATTGGACACTTGCCTTGTCGCAGAGATTCTTGACGCTAAGCTCGCTCAGCTGCTTGCACTCAAACAGCTGCTCAATCCACGAATCGAGCGTGCCAATGTCAACTTCAAGCATGTCCATGGTTGAAAAGGTAGGAGGGAAAAAAGAAAAAGTGTATGTGAAGTGGAAAAGAAGGGAGTATTTTTAGAAAAGAGGGAAAAGCGGTGCCCTTCGCCAGCATCGCAACTGGAGAATGACACAAAATTGTGCAGTCTCGTGTCGCGCAGCCTGCAGCCAATCGTGCTGCGCGCACGGGTTATTTACGTGTGCTCCCCTCGGCCGTATGCGCTAGGAGATGATGGATGGTGATAGCGTCAGCACGTCAAGTCGATGGCTCTAGCTGCAGAAATGCTAGTCCCAGTTCCGCCAAGAGCAGCGCAGCTAGTAGATAACCAGTGGTCTAGAGTCGGCAGGCCAACTGGGATTTGCAACACCTTCCCCCCCCAACCACCTTGGGGCTGGTGTGTGCGCTGGAGGCAAGCGAGGATGGCCTGTAGCTCTTGTAGCAGATACCATGGTACAAGGATGGTGGAGGAGTCCAGCCAAGGAGTTCAGCCGACATGGGTTTTGGCTAGGCGCATATACGCAAATAGACCCAGGCAATATGCAGATGTGAGCAGCGGGTGGCGAAGAATACGGAAAAGCGGGTCCGCTGTTGTGCTCTTGGGCAGACAAAGGGGAGAGTGTTGTTGACAAGACCTGTCCCTTTTATGCTATTCTAGAAAGCCCGCTGATTATTAAACACAGCAGGGCGTGCGTCGTTGCTGGCCCATGCTGTTCGCAATATTGCTAGCGTATATGCTATGAATACGTAAAGCCATGCATGTACTGTCCAGAGTGCCTGCTGCCAAATGCTCTTTGTTTGCTTATCTCTACTCTTGCCAGCATGCCGAACTGGCACAGCATCAGATACATATCTGCTGGCTCAGTGGATGTGGTGGCTGTTGTTTTGCAGCTGTGGAATACCTAGGCCCCTGCTGCAGCAGCCTTCTTTGCACGGACTTGCTCAGCCAGGTACTTGACCCGCAGCTTGCACTCCTTCTTGGTCCGACCCACCACAGCCTCGGCAATCTTGTCCCAACGGTCCGGGGCTTTGTACGAAGGCGGGTACGCCTGGAGTGCTCGTTCCAGCTGTGTCTGCTCCTGGGGCGCCCAAGGCCGCTCAGGCTTCGTCTCCTTCTTCTCAGCCGCCTTCTGCAGGACCGGTCCATCATACCTGATCGATGCCTCGTTGGCCATGCGCTCGTCGTCGTGGTTGGCTTTCTTGTTCTGCAGCTCTTTGACCAGCATGCCGCCTCCTGTCCTGCTGCCCTTGCGCAGCTCGTTCGTCTTGTGCAAGAGCTCATCGCCCGAGCGTCGTGGGAATCCGCCGTGCTGCGAAAGCCACTTGCCGATTGTCTCCCAGCGGTTCAATGTGCCGCCAGGGAACTTGTTGGTGGCCTTAATGAGCAGCTCAAGCTCCTCGGCTGTCCACTCGCGCTGCTTCGACGCCGAAACCTGCCCAGCCTGCTTTAGTTGGCGGTCGCGCTTGACCGCGCTCAGCAATTTCGCTGCCACGGACAAACGACGAGAAGCTGATGGCCACTGCCGGGTTCTTCTCGATGATGCTGGTGATCGCGGTGGCAGTCAGGGCCTGGATCTTGCTATGGTCGTTCTTGCATTCCCTGAGAGCGTCACGCAGCTTCACGGTAGCTTCATGCGACAGGCTGTCCAAAAGCATATCAACTTCGGATTCGCGCGATGTACGTGTCATCGACGTCGTCTGCTGCGTGTTGTTGACCAGATAGCTGACAGCCTGGTATAGCTCGCGCACAGCCTTCTTGTCTGCTCTCATCTCCTTCTTCTTCAGATCCACGCATGCGCTTCTCCTCAGCGGCCTGCTTGCGCTCTTCCTCTTCCTTTGCCAGCGCGATCCGACGCTTCTCTTCCTCGGCCTTCTGCTTCTCCATCTCGGCCTTCTTTGCCGCGGTCTCGCGGGCAATGCGCTTGAGCTCCTTTTCCTTGCGCTCCTCCTCCTTGTACTTTTCGATCCGTGGGTCCGCTGCCATAGCCTGCTCCACTAGTGTGGTGATGCGCTTGTTGTCCTTCCTTCTTGAGTCGCATGCGCTCGGCCTTGTTCTTCTTGTCCTGCCACCGCTTTTCCTCGCGATTCTCGGTCGCCTCCTTCTCCTTGTCCAGATATTCGTACGACCGCCACGAGTCAAACCCAGTCCAGAACCGGTAGAACGCCTCGACCTGCTCCCGCGGCGCGTCAAAGTCGCCGAGCGAAGGCACGGGCTGCCGCTTCGAGAACCGGCCTTCGCGCTCAAACACAGAACCGTAGGTATCAAAGAAGGACTGTACGTCGTCTAGCTTTGCCTTGGGGAGCTCATCGGATATCGCCGGGTCGACCGAGTCGTACTGCCGGCGCTTGATTGGGTCGCTCAGCACCTCGTACGCCTTCTGCACACACTTGAAGAAGTTGTCGTCGTGGGCATTGCCCAAAGCTGCGCGCTTATCCGGATGGAATTCGAGCGCACGCTGGTGATGCGCTTTCTTGATCTGCGCTGGCGTCGCCCTGTGACGCAGCGAGCCCAGCCCCAGCACGCGGTAGTGGTCCTGCTCTTTCCACCGAATCGGGTCCAGGTACAGGAGTTGCGGGTCAGCCGGGTCGACTATGAACTTCTCGGCAGCTGCCGAGTCAGCATCGAGTCGGGCCCTCTCCAGCTGCGCAGGGAGAATGTGCGTATCGTAATCATCGAGCTCGGTCAGGTTGTGCTCGCGCCGCCGGAGGTACGATTTGTAGTGGCTGCCCACTGCGTCGACGTGACCAACTGCGGGCTCACTGATCCCAGCATGCACAACAGCCTTGCACTGGGCTGTGTCAAACGAAGCGGGTACTGGTTGCAGAGTGAATTCCATGATGCACTGAAATGTAGACTTGAAAAACATACAGCGGCTGCAGAAAAATGCTGTCGAAACACGGCTTATGCTGGGTCACGTCACTTGCAGCCCATGCAGGCTGCTGATCCAGACCAGATCCAGTGATTGCATATCCGTAATCGCCTGTGATTCTTGCCGATATCTTTGAAAATTCCCCCTCAGCCCTTGCTTCCGATCCACAGCCATCAGCACCTGGTGCTTGAGCACAACCTCTTTTAAACTTGCAGCTTCCAATTCGTTTTCCTTTCTTGCATTTCACTGGCAGTCGTGCAAACAAGCGGAAGACCAACAAAAGTAGACCATGCCGCGCAAAATTCTGGAAAAGCTGAAGCTGTCGCGGGAAATCATTTCCCTGTCGTGGAATCCGCGCAACCTGTACCAGCTGGCGACAAAGACACGGCTGTTCAACATGAAGCAGAAGACGCTGTTCCAGCACATGTGGAAGGCGAAGCGGGACACGCGCGGCTACCACGATGCCAACATCACCGAGCGTCAGTGGCTGCGCATGTTCAACCCGCGGCTGCCGACCCTGAACGTCAAGATGGGCAACAAGCCGTCGCACCCGAACGCCGCCGCGCTGCTGTACGCAGGTATGGAGCGGCGCCTGGACTTTATCGTGTTCCGGAGCCACTTTGCCTCGTCGATCTACATGGCGCGCCAGATGGTGATCCACGGCAAGGTCAAGGTCAATGGCAAGAAGCTTGCGTACCCGAGCCACACTGTCAAGGATGGCGATGTCGTGGCGGTTGATCCCGAGGCAGTGGTGACTCTGAAGAAGCCTGCCAATGGATCGGAGGAGCTGGACTTTGTGCCAGTCCCCTATATGCAGCCGTGGATGTTTGTGCCCGAGTACCTCGAGGTCAACTACAACACCTGCTCGACCGTGTTCTTGCACGAGCCTGTTACCAAGCCGAACGCAACCGAGCTGCCGTCGCCTTATCCGCCAGAGTTCCACGCACTGGCCTTCAAGTACTACCTCCGCCGCGGACGCAGCAGAGAGTGAAGAGGCTTCAAAAGGATCAGATTAATTTCATATTGTCATTTAAAAACGAACGAGCGTGTTTAGTTGGTCTTGGAGGCGAGTTGGGTGTAGAGCCGGTCGATTACTTCTCTGTAGTGCGTTGCAGCAAAGTGCCGCTTGAGCTTGAGCGTGTTGGACAGCAGCTGGTTCTTGTCGATATCGAATGCCTCTGGCTCGATGTGGATGGCGCGGATAATCTCAAATCCCTGCAGCTTCTGTGCACGTCCATGCTCGCTGAGTTTGCTGAGGAGCGCCTCGTTTACCTGCGGGTTTGAGCTCAGCGCTTCCAGCTCAGCCGACGAGTCCTCTGCGATCTCACGGGCCCATGGCACGAATGCATCCGGGTCAGGAACAACGATAGCAACGAGCGATGACTTGTCCGAATCACCATGGATGTATGACTGCGAAATTAGCGGGTGCCGCTCATACACAACCTGGAGATAGTCTGGCGCAATATACTCGCCCTGTGACAGCTTGAAGATGTTTTTCAGCCGGTCAATTATCGAAATGGTGCCGTCCAGGTTGATCTGGGCAATGTCGCCCGTGTACAGCCAGCCGTCCTTGATCGTCGCACTAGTCATAGCGTCGTCTTTGTAATATCCAGACATGATCGACTTGCCCTTAAGCAGCAGCTCGCCGCGCGGGCACGGCTGATCTGTTGACAGGTAGTTCATCTCGGGGCAGTCGCGCAGACGCACCGACATACCAGGCCGTGGTGGTCCGCAACTAGTCGAAGGCGGTACATCGATCAGCTCAATCATACCGCAGGTGTTGGACTCGGTCATGCCGAATCCCTGAACAATCCTGGCGCAAAGAACCGTCTGGAGGAACTTTATGACATGGATGTCCATGGGCGCCGAGCCAACAACCATGGCATACAGCCTGCCGCCAAGCACGGCCTTGACCTTGTTAAACACCAGCATATCCCACAAGAAGTGGGTGCGCGAGCTGGTTCCCTCGTTTGCCCTGAGTTTCTGGCTCAGCGCGAGTCGGGCCAGGAACCCTTTGATGCCTGTGGCAGAATTGATACCGGTCGAGATCTTGTCGTAGACCCGGTTGAGGATTCGGGGGACGACTCCCATGAACGTCGGCTTCCGAGCCTGCAGGTCGTCGAGCAGGTTGGGGACCTTGCCACTGTAGTACCCAATTGCGCCATACTGGTACAGCGTAAAATACGTGACAAGACGCTCGAAGCAGTGGGCAAGCGGCAGAATAGAGAAGGTCTCTGGCCGATCAACGGGGTCCGCTCTAGCAACACCGTTTGCTGTGTTTGTAAACTGCTGGTGCGCTGTCACCACGCCCTTTGGGTTTCCGGACGTTCCGCTGGTGTAGGTGATGGAGCATGTGTCCTCGGGCATCGGCGGATGGGCCGTGGTTGGATTCTCTTTGCCGATGGCGACCACAGCGTCAATGTCGGTAAGGACGATGCCCAGTGAGTTTGCCCGGTCTTTGAGCTTGCTGACTATGTCCTGCGAGACTTCTGAGGCAATGACGTTCTTGGCCGGCCCATCCAATCGATCCATCGATATAATGACCTTGAGTAGCGGCGCTTGTTCCTTCAAATTGAGCAGCCTCTCGACCTTGTCGATAGAACAAACCAGCACCTCAATCTCAGAGTGGTTTAGAACATACTTGACTGAGTCTGTACCCAGCGTATCGTAAAGCGAGACAAAGTAGCGGTTGCCACGGTAGATGGCAAATTCTGTCAGATGCCACTCGGCGCGGTTGGCAGCGTAGATTGCAACGGGCGCCTGCTGCCCGGGAGACTTATCCGTGTACTTCCCAAAGATGCTGTCCAGGCCACTACCGTAGATGTTGACAAATATCTCGGCATCCGCCTTGCTAATCCAAGTGTAGTGGTCACCGAGCTTCTTGGCATCCGGGTCGAATGCGCGAGTGCCCATGCAGTTCCCGCTCGGGTCCTCATGTACCCAGCGCAGGAAGAGGTCGTACAGTGTCTGCCGCTCGCACTCAGATATATCGGGCAGGACTCCGCTGGGGTAGTCCGGGTGGCGGACAACATACGAGAAGCCTGGCTCTTGAGAGTCGGGGACGATAAATGGTTTTGCCATGTTGTGAAAATAGTTCAAAAATGCTGTGAGGAACGAAGCGACCAGCTCCTGCTCTTCGAGACGCGAGCACTTTTATCTGACCCCCTTGTCGCAACAAGGGGGCGCTGCTCGCAGGTCAATTTGCTCTTGCATGGTGCTTGCCTAACCTGAAACCCCAGGGTTGTCTTGGCATGTTTGCACTGAAGCCACATTGCCCATATGATGCGCAAACAATGGATTCTTTGTTTTTGTTACTGAACAGCAAGCCTCCGCTACACAACCACCCTTTACCACGAGAAAATAAATTCAATGCTGGCTGTGCGAAACATCAAGCTGGCTGTACAACTCGTCGATGGTGACTCGGTAGTAACTGGACAGCCAGGTTGCGCTTGATCTTGAACGTACTCGATAGCAGGCAGTTGCTGGTGATGTCAAATGGTGTCAGCTCGCAGTATAGCGCGCGGACGAGCTCGAACCCCTGCAGCTTTCTTTCCCGCCCAAACTCTTCTAGTGAATTGAGCAGCGCTGCAGTGACATGGGCATTCGCACACAAGCCATGCATACCCGCGTTGTCATCGCTGGCGATCCAGCGAGCCCACTTTGTGAACGTGCCGGGATCAGGGACAACAATTGCGACCAGTGCTGACCTGGTCGGGTCGCCGTAGATGAATATCTGCTGTACAAGCGGGTGTCTTTCGTATATAATCTGCAGGTACTCTGGTGCGACATACTCGCCCTGCGCAAGCTTAAATATGTCCTTGGAGCGGTCAATTATTGTGACTGTGCCGTTGGCGTTGAACTGCGCAATGTCGCCGCTGTGCAGCCATCCGTCCTTGATCGTCTCAGCGGTCAGTGCATCGTTCTTGCAATATCCAGCCATGATTGAGTCGCCTTTCATTAGTAGCTCGCCGCGCGGACATGGCTTATCGGTCGACAGGTACCCGAGCTCGGGGCAGTCGCGCAGGCGCATCGATAAGCCGGGTTTTGGTCGCCCGACACTGTTGGTGGCTGCTTCGTCGGGCGTCTCCATTGCACCGCACGTGTTTGTTTCTGTCATCGCATACCCCTGGATGACCGTGCAGCACATGGCGATCTGCAAAAACTTTACTGCGTCGACGTCGATCGGTGCGCTGCCGACAACTATTACCCGCATGCGACCGCCGAGCACAGCCTTGACGCGGTTAAACACTAGCACATCCCAGACTGTGTGTTTGTACGAGCCATTGGACTCAAAAATGCCCATCTTGTGTGTGACAGCGGTCTTTGCTAGGAACTTTTTGACGCCACTGGTGGAGTTTATAGATGTCCAGATGCTATCGTAGATGCGGTTCAATATACGCGGCACAGCCCCCATGGCAGTTGGCTTGAGTGCCTGTATATCGTCCAGGAACGTCGCTACCTTGCCGCTGAAATAGCCAATCGATCCATACCGAGAAATAACAAAATACGACACAAGCCGTTCGAAGCAGTGAGCCAACGGTATCAGCGAAAACAGCACCGGCGCTTCGAGGTCGATGTTGAGGCGCACAGCGTTCACTGATTTCATAAACTGGCAATGCTTGGTGACAACACCCTTGGGGTGGCCGGATGTGCCAGAAGTGTAGCTGATTGAGCATATGTCTTCAGGGGATGGCAGGCAGCCAAGGCGTTGGATTCGAACGGACCCAGCTGGAGAACGACGATAATATCCGTTAGGGCGATGCCGAGTGATTCTGCCCTGCTCTTCACATCAGCAACGGAGTCCTTGGAGATCCCAGCAGAGACTATGTTTTTGCGCGGGCCATCAAGCGAGTCCATCGATATGATGACCTGCAGGGACGGCACCCGGGCCTTCAAGTCCAGCAGGCTGCCGATCTTGTCAATCGAGCACACCAGAACCTCGACCTGCGTCTGGTTGAGCACATACTCGACCGAATCGGCGCCCAGCGTATCATATAGCGACACAAAGTAGGTGTCGACTGCGGTACGCCGCAAACTCAGTTAGTAGCCACTCGGCGCGATTCGAGGCATAGATGCCAACTGGAGCCTGCTGACCAGCCTTCTTGTCGGTGAACTTTTCAAACAGCCAGTCCATCCCGCTGCCAAACTCGTCGACAAATTGCCCAGCCTCATACTTGGTCATCCACTGGTAATGCCCAAGCTTTCTAGTAACCGGGTCAAATAAGCGTGTTCCAAAAAAGTTGCCGTGCGGATCGTGCTTGATGCAGCGCTGGAACAAACCATACAGCGTCTGGTCAGCAGTTGGGGATGTCTGGCACTACTCCGTCCATGTAGTCTGGATGGCGGATCACGTACGAGAAGCCTGGCTCCTGGGAGTCGGGGACGATAAAGGGTTTGGCCATTCTGCGTGTATTCGGGCGATGTGGAATTGTTAACTATAGAGGTAGCTCGACTGGAAAAGGGCTGTTGCTGGAGTGACGAAGACAAGGAGGCACGTTGGCTACGACTTGGCCAGTATTTTTGAGCTGATACCAAACAACTAGCGGGTGCCAGTTCTATTGACAATATAGAGGCTTACATAGCTCAGCGATAAGCATTTCATGGCCAAGTTCCGCTGATAATTGTTCGGCAGAATGGACTGCAGCTGCGCCTCTCCAGTGCAGCAGGCAGCAGACAGCTTGGAATAAACTAGCCTGAACAAAACCACAGGACATAATGTTGCCACTCATATTGCAGTGAACTGGGTATATTAGGTGGCTATCAAAACAGACAAAACACAGCTGTGCCGAAAAAAATAAATAAAGGAAGGGACATTACGCAGACAGGGTGTCGTACAGCTTGTCAATAGTCTCCCGGTAGTACTGTGCAGCAAAGTGCCGCTTCAGCTTGAGCGTGTTGGACAGCAGCTGGTTCTTGTCAATGTCAAAAGGCGTGGGCTCGATATGGATGGCACGAATAATCTCAAACCCTTGCAGCTTCTTGTCCCGACCATGTCCGATCAGTGTCTTTGAGCAGAGCTTCGTTTACCTGCGGGTTTGAGCTCAGCGCCTCCAGCTCAGCCGACGAATCCTTTGCAATCTCGCGGGCCCACGGCACGAATGCCTCGGGATCAGGCACAACAATTGCTACAAGTGCAGAGCGGTTGGAGTCGCCGTGGACGAATGTCTGCTGCACCAGCGAGTGCCTGTCATAGACAATCTGGAGATAGTCTGGCGCAATGTATTCGCCCTTGCGACAGCTTGAAGATATTCTTGCAGCGGTCGATGATCGAAATGGTACCGTTCGGATTGATCTGGGCAATGTCGCCGGTGTACAGCCAGCCGTCCTTGAATGATTCCTTAGTCAGCTCGTCGTTCTTGTAGTATCCAGTCATTATCGCATCCCCCTTGAGTAGCAGCTCGCCGCGCGGGCACGGTTTATCGGTCGACTGGTAGTTCATTTCAGGGCAGTCGCGCAAGCGCACTGACATACCAGGCTTGGGGCGGCCCACGCTGTTGGTAACCGACTCCTCGACCGTCTCAATCATGCCGCAGGTGTTGGTCTCAGTCATCCCAAATCCCTGGATAACGACGCAGCACATGGCAATCTGCAGGAATTTGATAGCTTCGAGATCCATCGGCGCCGAGCCTACAACCAGGGTCTCAATGCGCCCACCGAGCACAGCCCTGACCTTGTTGAAGACCAGGGCATCCCAGAGCGCATGGCGGTAGGAGCCGCTGGACTCGAATGAGGCCAGCTTGTGGCTGACAGCAGTACGTGCCAAGAACCCCTTGATGCCTGTGGCAGAGCCGATTGCACCTGAGACCTTGTCGTAGACGCGGTTTAGCAGGCGCGGCACAGCGGCAAACAGCGTCGGCTTGAGCGCCTGGATGTCCTCGAGGAAGTTTGGCACCTTGCCGCTGTAGTACCCAATGCAGCCAAACTTTGACAGGGTAAAGTACGACACCAGGCGCTCGAAGCAGTGGGCGAGCGGGATCAGCGAGAATCGTCACCGGGCGCACCAAAGTGATGACAAGGCGCACGGCATTGGCAGACTTCATGAACTGCCCATGGGTGCTTAGCACGCCCTTGGGATTGCCCGATGTGCCGCTGGTGTAGCTGATTGAGCACAGGTCTGGTGGGCGTTGGCGGATGGGCGTCTGTTGGTGCTGTGCGTCCCTGCTCGACAAGCGTGTCAATATCAGTGAGCTCGACACCCAGCGCCTTGGCGCGCTCCTTCAGCGCACTGATTGTCTCATTTGATGTTTCCGACGCGATCACGTTCTTGGGCGGCCCGTCGAGCGCATCCATCGACACCGAGCACCTTAAGGCTGGGAACACGCTCTTTTCAGATCAAGCAGGCGGGCAATCTTGTCCACCGAGCAGACCAGTACCTCGATTTCGGCATGGTTCAGCACGTACTCGACGGAGCTTGTCGCCCAGCGTGTCGTATAGCGAGACAAAGTAGCGGTTGCCACGGTACGTCGAGAACTCAGTCAAGTGCCATTCGGCGCGGTTGCAGCTGTAGACGCCAATAGGCGCCTGCTCGCCGGCCTTCTTGTCAGTGAACTGCGCGAAGGTGTGGTCGAGGCCGCTGCCGTAGTGGTCGACAAACTCGGCCGCCTGCTTCTTGGTAGAGCCAGGTGTAGTGGTCGCCGAGGGTCTTGGTGTCTGGGTCGAATGCGCGCGATCCAAAGAGGTTGTCAGCAGGGCTTTCGCTCACGCACCGCTGGAATAGGCCGTACAGGTCTGCTGTGCGCAATCAGGGATGTCAGGGATGGTGCCGTCAATGAAGTCTGGGTGGCGGACAATATGCGAGAAGCCTGGCTCCTGGGAGTCGGGGACAACGAAATGGTTTGGGCATTGCGGAGGAGGTGGAGAGTATAGTATGCGGAAAGATTAAAAAGCGAACATGAAGTCTGCGTGTTGGAGGGGAAGAGAAGCAGCGGCAATATTTATGTCACCGCACATCCTGTTGGTGAGGAAGGGGGACAATGCAGCTGCAAATTTATGCAGAGCAAACCTCGGACGAAAGAAGCCAGTGTGTTGCTGCCAACTGACCTGGTCATCCACCCAACAGGCGTTCTTTTTTGACGGTTCTTCCGACGCGCCTTTCTACCCGGTTCTGCGCAAACACAATACAGGGGCAAAAGCACGATTGCCGATCTCAGCGCATACTCCCCACCGCAGTCCTGCGCATTCAATGTGCTTTGTCAGACAGGTGACCAGTCAATCCATGGAGAACTCCACACGCGCCGAAAATTCCACGTTTGTTGAGAGGCCATATAGGGCAAAAGTGCTGGACTGTGAGCCAAGCTAGTCCTAAAGGGTAAAAATGGATAAATCCCCAACCAGACCGCCAAACCGCCAGCGCACTAGCAGTAGCACAGACGGAGGGGTGGGCTAAAGAGATCACTAACGAGTTGGCCCAGGCATGTACGGCGGCCAGGGTGGCAAGTATTATTCGCGCGTCTCATTTTAGACTCGCAGCATTGGCAAGCAGCTGCCGCGTTTTCGTCGCTGCTTGCAATTGAGTATATAAGAACAGAGCATAGAACTGCCATTGCCAGCATTCAACAAAGCAGCATATGTGTCCATATATGCTATACAGCGATATCACCAGCAGCATATGCGCAGACACGGGCCAGCGGACTGCAGATGGCAATGTCGTTGGCGCTACAAGCCAGCACGCAGCATTTCTTAGTGAGGCGGGCAGAATCAGCAGGCGAGCGTGATTAATCAGATTTTGCATTTCAGATCAAGTGCATTTCTAAGATCACATCCATTAATCACCAGAAAGTAAAAGCGATTTTACGGCGAGGCGACCGCGACTGGATCTTTCTTTTAAACTTGCGACTTTTTTGAGGTACGGTTAGGAAAAATGCGGCAGCACCGGGCGACATAGGGCGCGCGTCGACTGATGGATACGGGAATGGATGCGGGACCCGCGAAAATTATGAGACAGCCAGTGCTAACGAAAAACACATATCTTTATCTACATTCTGTATGGAATCTGCATGGCGACCGTGGCAATTTGGGGGTGGTTTTTGGAAACGCACAAATTCGGACAATTGGAACTCGCACGTGTGGGCTGTCTGCTGGTGGGACGCTGCTGGCGGGTCGTTCGTTTGACAAATGGGTGGATTCGAACTCGGACCGAACCGAACCTTTTTCTTTGCTCTGGGAAACCTGGTCGCTCTATGTTCTGTGGGGATGTGGGCATTTGGGGCGTATTCTGGGCATTTGTAGAGCAGACAAATAATCAATCATGGTCCAGCGTGTTACTTACAGGCGCCGCCTTTCCTACAACACCCGCTCGAACCGGGTCCGCATGAGCAAGACGCCCGGCGGCAACCTCCGCGTGCTGCACGTCAAGAAGCCGGCCAAGGGCCCGCGCTGCGGTGACTGCGGTGCCGCGCTTGCTGGCATCCCGGCTCTGCGCCCGCGCGAGTACTCGCGCCTGAACAAGAGCGCCAAGTCGGTGTCGCGCGCCTACGGCGGTTCGCGCTGCAGCACCTGCGTGCGCGCTCGCATTGTCCGCGCTTTCCTCATCGAGGAGCAGAAGATCGTCAAGAAGGTCCTCAAGGCTCAGGCCAAGAAGTAAAAAGTGCTTGAATCACCTTTTTGTCTCCTTCGTTGAGTGTGTGGGAGGGGAGGTTTTTTGTTCATTAGGTTGTATAAAGCCTTTCTTTCCATGTCATAAAAGCGGAGACCACATCATGTATGTTGCAATGGTGGATGACGACGGAATCACAGTGTATTTGAAACAGCCGATGTTTAAGCAGTGGGAGTGGGGGTTGGTGTGGGAGTCGGAGTGGTCTGGGGCGGTGACGTCGGGACGGTGGCGACAGAGTAGCTAAAGAACCTGAGCTTGAAGACAACGACCAGCAGGGCATGGGCAACAAACAGCAGCGGGATGATGGCCTTGTGCAGCTTGCCGTTGGACCTGCCGACGATCTGGTTAACCGACCGCATGATGAACAGGCCCGACGACGCAAAGCCCACGGCAACCACCGCCCAGCGGAACCAGTCAATGGGCAGCACACACAGGATGGCGGCCGGAATCCACACCGCCATCGCATACCCGTACACGCTCAGACACTCGAGCAGGCCCGGCTGGCTGCCAAAATACTTGGTCGCGCCATACACAAACGCGCCCACCGCCAGTACATACATGTACACCGCCAGGGCCGCCGACGTCAGCATCGAAAAGTCGTACTCGCGCGAACCGCCCGCCAGGATCTCTGCTATGCTCTGCGACAGGGACGACGTCACGAATATGAAAAACACCGCCGACGTCGGAATCCAAAACGTGCCCCACAGGTCAGGATTCGCATTGTACACATCCAGGAAGCTGTCCTTTGGAACCACCGCCAGCCACGCCCGCTGCACCACATCGCTCGAGTCCACGTTGAAGTACTGCGCCCAGTACTCCACCCGCCATACTGAGTAGCCGGTGCCGGTCCGATCCGCCTGTCGCCGGCGCCTGGTAGGGCGCGGACGAGGCTGCGTTCATGCGTCCCTGCTGGACTGGCTGTGTGGTGGCATAATCCTGGAATTCAAGGGTGGGTTCATCATCGTCCACATCCACGACAATGTTGTAGTTGCTGCTTTGCTGTCCGTAGCTCATTGTCTAACAAAAGGGGGGAGGAAGAGAGGAGAGGGTCAGAGTGGAGTAGGAAAGGAGGTCAGAAGAGAGAAAGAGAGGTTCGGAAGCTTTCTTCGGGCTAGAGCAAATGGGGTGGGCGGGATGCAAAAAGAAAAATGAAATTCACAAGTTGCTTGGCAAGAACTGGGGGGGGGGAACGGTGTATGTGTAATTATAAAAGCACGCAGGTTCTACAGCGCCGGGGCGCGGAAATAGGGCCTGAAGATGGTGGCGGTGCGCAGAGAGTCGTCCTCCAGCACAAAGTAGTAGCAGTGCAGCAGCAGGTACGGGAAGCGCGACTCAAAGTACGCCAGGTAGCCGTCAGGGATATCGCCCAGGGCCAGACGCAGCGGCTCGGGCATGTCCTGGTAGTGGTTCTTCTTGTTGCGGATGATGCGCAGCAGGTCGCGCAGACGCGTGGCATCGTACTTGCGGAACTTGCCCAGATCCCGGCGCAGGTGCGTGTCCAGGCGCCGGTCCCAGAACACCGGGCGCGCCGGAACACCGCCGTCCACCGCCTCAGCCATAGCCTCCAGCGCCGCCGCCGCTGCCGGAGCACCCACGACCTGGAAGCCGTCGATGGGTGGCGGCGGGCCGCCCATGACAAATTCGCTGCTCTCCTCGAAGGCATCCAGCAGCGCCAGCGCGCGGCGCACAGCGGCGGCCTGGGCGGTCGGCAGCTGCGCAGTGATGTCCTCGACCGACTCGGGCGGCAACACGTGCGAGCCGCCCTTCTTCTTGGGCGTCTTGGGCGTCTTGGGCTTCTTCGGCGGCGGGTCAGCCACGCTCTCGCGCGCAGCCTTGATCAGACGCGCCTCGGCCTCCAGGCAGTCGGACACGTCCTGCAGGAACGCCAGGCGCTGGGCAGCATCCCAAAAGTACGGATGCACCAGAACGCTGGCGGCGCTCGGGCGGCTGCGCTCGTCACGCGCAACCATATGTGCGATCAGATCGGCCGCCTCGATCGCCGACGGTATGCTGCTGGCCTGCAGAGCTCGCAGGTCTGGGCGGCCGGCCAGAATGCGCTGCTCGCGGCTCAGGCGGTCGCCGAACGGGTGCTCGCCGTCCATCAGCACGTAGTGGAACACACAGCCCATCGAGAAGATGTCCACCGCGCGCGTCATGCGTCGCCGCGACCCGCCCACAAGCAGCCCGCGGTCGGTCGTCGACGTGTGGTTGGTACCGGTGCTATCCTCACCGTCATCGCAGGCGCCGTTTGCGCGGCCCACCTGGGTCATGGCCAGCTGCTGCAGCCGCGTCCGCGTGCCCCGGCTCACATACGGGCTGGGCTCGTCGCTGGGCCCATGCAGAGATGGCCATGTGGGCAGCTTCGCTTCCCACCGTCGTGCCATTGATCGCCGCATTGCGAGCGTCAGGCGAGTCGAAGCACTCGGGCGCGCGCCAGCCGACGGTTCCGCCGCCGATGCCGCCTATCATACCGGCGGGCAGCGCTCCGGGCATGGCAGCCGGCGCCTGGCCGGGCGGCACACGCATAGTAAAGGTGTTGGCAAACGAGCTCTCGTCGTCGTCCAGGATGCGCGACAGCCCAAAGTCGCTGATCAGCACACGCGGTGTGCCGCCGGCCACAATATTGGAGTCGGCAAACGCTGGCCCGGCGGCTGCCCGGCGACGGCGGTGCGGCGGGGGAGCGATCAGGATGTTCTGCGGCTTGATGTCGCGATGGACCAGTTTCAGCGCGTGCAGGTGGTACAGCCCGCGGGCCAGCTGGTGCAGCACCTGCTTGCGCGGAATGGCTGCCAGCAGCTGCTGGGCCAGCGCAGCCTTGGGCGCCTGCATCACCGCGTCGGCCAGCGACCCGCAGCACAGCTCCAGCGCAATGTACATGAAATGGTCGTGGCGCTCGGTGCAGAAGTAGCGAATCACGTTCGGATGCGTGTCGCTCTCCTGCAGCACCTGCACCTCGTGGTCGGCCACGTCATAAAAGTCCAGCAGAAGCCGCTTGACAGCCACCGCGCGGCCCTGGAACTCGCCGCGATACACCACTGTGCCGTGGCTGCCGTAGCCCAACACCTGGTCCGACAGCGTAATTGCTCCCAGCCGCTGCCCCGATGGCCCCGCCTGCCCCGACAGCGCCCGCACCCGCTCGATGCTCTCGCCGTCCTTCACCGGCCGACTCAGCGGAGTCATCGACGGCAGAGTGCCCGTCGAGTTGCGTCGCGGCGTCGTCTGCCCGCCAAACGACGACGGCTCGCTGTCCTCGCGCGAGAGCTCTGACGCCGATGCCGACGCCGACGCCGACGCCGATGCCGACGTCGGTCGCTCCGGCTCACTGGTGCCCTCGTCACCATCCCGCTGCGACGCCCGCCGCTCGACGCCGGTCCGCCGCAGCACTGCCGCCGCATTGGGGTTGCGCCAGGCCTCGTCCACCGCCAGTCGCCACTCCTCCTTCAACGTGTCCCACATGCGGTGCATCAACGCCCACGATATCCGCAGCCGGTCCCGCCGCCTTAGCCGCGCATCCTGCTCGCCGTCAGCGTCGATCCACATGCGCGGCCGCCGCTTGCTGCGTGGTCGCATCAGATAGATGATGCCCACAAACACAAACAGAAACGCGATCGTTACCACGTATCCGATCACCGCTGCTACCCGCGTCATGTAGTGACCTATGCATTGCCACCACGACCGGGGGTCCTTGCCCCCTGATGCCGGCGGCCCGTCGCTGCCTGTGGCCTCATGCTCCTGCGGCTGCGTCACCTGCCGCTCCTGTTCCGCCCCTGACTCCAGCTCCTCCTCATCACGGTACTGCTCGTCCTCATCGCCATACGCGTTCGGATCGAGCAGGTACGGGTTGTACGTCGGCGCTAGCCGGGTCGGGTATGGCCGGAACGGGTGCACGCCGATGATGCCGTTGACGTTGCAGCGCCCAACCAGGCACACCTGCCGGTCCTGCGGCACCACATAGCTGCCAGCATCCGGAGCCTCGCCCGACTCAAAATGCTTGGCCACCAGCTCCATCAGCTCGCCCACATGCGGGTCCGCCACCAGCCCGTTCTCCGATACTGCCGATGACGACGACGACGCCTCTGTGGGTGCTGCAGCTGGCTGCATCCACCACGCGCGTGCCTCCTGCAGCACTCGTAGCACCGTCGCGTCGTGCGTCAGGAAGCCCCACCGCTCCCACCACTTGCTGTTCTGGAATGCCGGGTAGCGGTGCTGGTTGCGCTTTGCCTGCGCCAGCGCCAGCAGCAGCGACGATGTCAGCGTCTGGTGGTCCACCAGAGGGAACTCGTCGGTCGTCAGCGTGTACAGCGTGTCCTGCAGCCGCCCCACGTATGCCACGTGCACCTGGCTGGTCGCCGACCGATCCCAGAAGGACCCCGCCAGGATGTTCCCGCCCGCCGACCCCGTCCGCCACTTGCTCTGCTGCGACGCCGTCCGCGACCGTCCGAATCCCATGCCACCCATGCTCTCGTCGTCCACCTCGTACAGCCGCTTCCACCGCAGGTACCGGCTCTGCTGCGCTGCTGGGTTCAGGTTCCGCTTGCGCGCTACATAGCTGATGCCATCGTCGCCCAAGCCATCGGGACTGCCAATGCTGAACACATCAAACATGCTGACCACTGGCGCGTCAAACTCCTGCGCCCATAGTGGAATGCCCGTGGCTGCCTCGACCATCACCAGCCCGCCGTCGTGTGTCATGACAAACTTGGTCGGCCCATGCGACTGCGGCCGGATCACTACGTCCTCGTCATCATCGCTGTCACCACCTGGTGTTATCTGCGCTGTATGATGCCTCTACTGCATCGCCAATCTCCGTCAGAATCGCGTCAACCGCAGGGTCTATCGACGGTGTGCTGATAAGCTTGTGGTACAGCTCGTGCTGCGGCGCCCGGTTGTAGAGCCCCGCGCCGCCGTTCACAGGGGTAAATCCGCACACGGTTGATCCGCTCTCCAAGCAGGATCTGGATCTGTGCCTTGCCCTTCTTTCCCCTGCGCTCGTCGCCATACATCCCAATCAGCTGCCCGGTAAGCAGGTCGATTGACGCAAAGTTCGAGTCCTTGTTGCCGGTATACAGGACCCCGTTCGACTGCACGGGCGACTGGTCTACCAGCGTCTGGATTGTCAGCGGCAGCCGCTGCAGCCCGTTCTCCGAGTCATACAGAAACAGCATCCCGCTGCCCGCCGGCTCTGCAATGTACAGGATCTCCAGTGCATCCTCTGGCTCTAGCTTTTCGTCATCATCTGGACGCCTGTGAACTGCTGCGACGGCGGACGGATGTCCCCGGAGCCTTTTTGCGCTGCCTGGCCAGCCATTCGCGCCGCTGCTGCCGCTGGCCGCTCCAGCACCTGCGGATCCGACCGCCAGTCAATGCCCTGCTCCAGCAGCCACTCTTCCTCCTCGTCGTCGTCCTCGTCGTCGTAATCACGCTCGTCATCGGCATCGACCTCCCCCTCCTCCCACAGTGTTTCGTTGCCGTGGCCAAAGCCCAGTGCCGACTGCGACGCGTTCAGCGAGCCCTGCGCAAAGTCTACCGAGCTGGTCCTGGTCCAGACCATGCCGTGCGGGCACCTGATCTTGCCCCGCCCCGCATATATCCCTGTGGTCTCCGAGCACGCGCTGCCCAGCCCATCGCGCTGCCATACGATCGACCCGTCATACCGGTTCACTCCGTACAGCCGCCCGTCCACCGTCACCACCACCATCATTTCCACCAGCCCGACTCCGCTGCGCGCCACCATGTCGCGCTTCAGCAGCCCGTGCTGCCTGGCCACCGCCGCCAGCGGCTTCGCCGGCAGAATCGCAATGTGCTTGCTGTCCGCCTCGGCCACTATCACCGAGTCCGGAACCGTGAACTTGCGCGGCACAGTTGCTTGCGAGCTCTGCCCCAGAAACGCCGGCCGCTCGTCCTCCAGCGCCTCTGGTCGCCGCGGCGATTCGTCAGCGTCCTCCTCATCGTTTTCCACAATATAGGTGACCTGGCGTCGCCAGGCTCTCAAACGCTGTCTGTGTTGCCTGCTCTGAGCCCTTCGAGCTCTGTGCCAGCGCAATTATCCCTGCTGTCGTCGCGATCGTATTTGCTGATGTCCGTGTGCACCGGTACCACCGTTGCCGTGCTATGCGCGACAAACCCCGTGCTTTGCGTCGCCTGCCGCCGCTCCTCTGCGCACATGGCCGCCGGCAGAAGAAGAAGCACACATATTAACGGTACCAGCAGCGCACGTGTGTTGCGGTGCGTGAGCAGCGACATGCTCAGGTTCCAAAGAGCCGTGTTGAGCCAACTCATAGAAAGCCCTCAAATACAATAAAAAAAAAACAAGAGACTAAAGCGTAGCTTGAATGGAATGGAGGGAGGGAGGGAAAGTGACGCAGGCAAGTAGAAGGCTGCCGAACAATGTTAATGTACCAGAATGTAGGTCTGCTCGCCTGTTGTTTTTCCAGCAATGCTCTCGTAACAAGGCAAAGGTATTTTCTTGAAGGGATTGTAGACCAACTGGAAAAGCAATAATTGAGAGCTAAGAAAAATTTAAGAAAAAAAGGTGCTGGCGTGAGGAGAGAGGAGGCCGCGCTGTTCCAAAAACCTACACACTGCTTGACAGCCATGCTGATTTTTGCCGAATACAAAACTGATGGCCCAAAGCCTTCGGGATTTTTTCCCCTGGGATTGCCCTCCCAAACACTTGCGCTTCCTTTTCCTGGCTGCGCCAAGCCCAGAGCTGACCCAGTGAGAGCTGGTTCTCCTGTGCTGGCGGGGAGGATCGCGACGACCTCAGTCCACAAACACCCTCATGCCCGCAGCGTGGTTGTGAGCCACAGAAACACCGACACCTCGAGCGACAGCGCAAAGATACCCGAAATATACGTGTGGGTCAGGATCCGCGCCGACTCGTTCTCATATAGCCCCACCTTCTGCGACATTGTCAGCAGATTCACAGCAGGCGGAGTGGCCGAAACCAGCGCCAGCGTCAGGAACAGCACAGGGTCACTCGTCAGCAGCGGCATTGCCTGCGGCACGAACGCATGAATGCCGAACAAAACCGCGCATGTGAGAATCGGCACCACCAGGAACCGCCCCGCCATGACCAGCGCAATCCCGTGCGTCTGCGCGCGCTGCGGCACATCGCCCGACTCGTCCTGCCCACTGCCCATCACGTGCAATTGCCCGCCCAGCGCCAGCAGCGTCAGCGGAACGCACGCCTCGCCGCACGTCTCCACTGCCCGCCACACTGTGTATGCATATGTGCCCTTGGCCAGCAGTGCCTGCTGCAGCGGCGGCACCAGCACTACAAAAACCGCCGCCAGCACCCCAAGAAGCGGCGGCGTCAGGCATGGCTGCACGGCCCCCCACATCCGCCTGCCCATCCTGGCCACCATCTCCGCGCTGCCTCGCGCCTGGCCAGACCGCCCAGCTACTGTGGCTATCCCACCCTCATGGTCGGACAAGCCCATGTCCGCCAGCGACGCCGACGGCTGCTCGGGCGAATCCTCAGGCAGCCTCAGCCGTCCCTCATCTCCTTTGTCCGGCCCCATTAGCGCTACGCCCACGCTCCACCGCAGAAGGTTATTGGCAATGCCAATCAGCATGCCGTACGCAATGCACCGGTTCGCCATCGCCTCCGCCGTGTCGTTCTCGTCGCGCAGCAGGTACCGCGCAGTCGGGCTTGCCGCAATTGTCTGCACAATCGGAATCATAATCGTGTTCACATTCGAGAAGAACACCGCGATGCCGCACAGCCGCCGGAACCCGTTTGGCAGCCGAACCAGCCGCCCTGAGTATTGCACCCACAGATACCCGACAAACCCCAGGACCCCGTAGATGACCGGCACCAGCCACAGCAGGAACAGCGTCTCGCGATCCAGCGACTTTGAGATCTTGGAGAACATCAGTGCTGGCGTTAGCAAAGTGATGTTGAGCTTTGCAAGCGTCTAGAGCTGCGTATATAATGTGTTATCTGCACACGATATTGAGAAGAGGAAAATTGGCTTGAATGTCACTCGTACCTTTAGTTCGGGCTTCTCTAGTCCAAGCATGTAGCCCGTCGACCCGATAACAAACACCTTGGCCAGAGCCTACATTTTAGAAACATACACCTAGCAACTGATTTCGGAGAGAAAAAAGCACCAAGGAACGGAATTGATAACTGTCCGAGCACCCCCACCACCGCTGGTTCAGACTGTGCCGCCTCCTCACTGCCGGGCAATGGCGTACCTGTGTAGAAACGACCGCATACTCTACAAACGACATGATCGTGTGCAGAAGGGCTCCAAAAAATAGAGTAGTACTAGTGTCGAAAAATAAAAGAAAAAACACTCGGTTGACTGCTACTATCAAGAGGCAAATCTGGCCGTGCCTTATCGTCCACTTTTATCGGATGCAAGGGGATTTTGGAGCGACTGCTTTTCCACCAACCATGGGTCGTCATGGCCACATCCTGACGTTTACGCCATCTTGGCTCGCCGCCTTTATTGGCTTGGGGCATAGTGCTAGTATTGGTGTCTGACTTATTCCTGGGTCCCTCCACAGTGCCATCCTATTGTATCGGCTGCAGTTTTCAAATATGTGTTTGCCCAAGTATCTACACACATTTCACACATGTCGCCACCAGCAATCCTGGTATCTGCAAGTCGGAGATGCCATGCATGCCACACTATACCAATCCACAATGTCCCTTGAAGCATGCCATTCCCGCCGCATCCCTGTCCTGCTACCTTTTGTTTTACTCGCCACTGAAATTTCTACAACCATCGATACTTGCTTTTGTTGAACTAAAACAATGGTAACCACCGAGCACTAACATGTATGTGCTTCAGAACTTCCGAGCACTAATGCTAAATAAACATATCGTATGGCCATCTGTGTAGAGCAGCAGCTTCACCCAAGGGCAGATTGATGAGCTGCGCGAAAAGTTTGGTCAATTTGACGCAGACAAAGGCGGCTCTGTCGCCGTCGAGGAGCTGGGTGCCGTGTATGAGGCACTTGGCTGCCAGTTTACCAAGGCTGAGATTCAGGAGCATGTGGGCATGGTTGGCCAGGACGACAATGGCACCCTCACCTTCGAGCAGTTTCTCCAGTTTATGGCTCATAAGTATGCTGAAGACAAAGGCGATGATACCAAGCTTCGCGAGGCATTCAACAAGTATGACAAGAATGGTGACGGTGCGATCTCTGCAGAGGAACTGCGCAGCGCTATGCTTTCACTGGGAGAGGATGTGACTGAAGAGGAGGCTAACAAGATGATCGAGGAGGCTGACATTGATGGTGATGGCCATGTTAGCTTTGAGGAGTTTGCTATTATCATGAAGTCATCTTAAAGGGTTGGCGCCTATATCCAGCCCTGCTCATAGCAGCTTTTGGCGACATGTGTAGACAACACGACCTTTATCCAAATTACCAATGGCTTCTCTACATCATAAATATATTGAAATGCCACTTTACAGCAACGACGTGAGCCACAGAAACACGGAGACCTCGACAGAAAGAACAAATATGCCCATGATATAGCAGTACGTCAGGATGCGTGCTGACTCGTTCTCATATAGCCCCATCTTTTGAGACATTGTCAGCAGATTCACGGCGGGCGGAGTAGCTGAAACCAGCGCCAGCGTCAGAAACAGCACCGGGTCCTGTTGCAGCAGTGGCATCAACATAGGAAACAGCATGTGTACTATAAACAGCGACAAACACATCAATGTCGGCACCACCAGGAACCGGCCCATCATCACAAGCATGATGCCATGTTCCTGTGTACGCTTCGAGACATCTGTTGAACTGCTGGTCTCAAATTCAGCGTCCCGGTCCTCCATGACATACAACTGCCCACCCAATGCCAACAATGTTAGCGGAATACATGCCTCGCCACACGTATCAATGGCCTTCCATAGAGTGAATGCGTAGGTTCCTTCGGCAAGAAGCATGTCCTGCACCGCCGGAACCAGTACGACGAGCACTGCAGTGATTACTGCAACTAGCGGCGGTGTCATGCAGGGCTGGATCCTTGCCCAGATACGCACGCACGCATTTGCTGCTGTCGCTACCACGCCATGGGCTGGTCGCAATGACAGCATTCCGACCTCCAACTGCTCATCCGAGTAGTCCGACAGAGAACTCTGCTCCGACTCCCGACCAGGTGACGCTCTCATTGGTATTGGGGACAGGGTCCCTGGCATCTCCTCCATTGGGCCATGCTGCTCCGGCAACATCAGTGCAACGCCTACGCTCCACCGCAGCAGGTTGTTGATGATGCTGACCAACATCCCATATGCAATGCAGCGGTTAGCTAATTCCTCTGGTGTGTCATCATCATCACGCAATAGGTATTCAGCGGTAGGGCTGGCAGCAATGGTCTGCACAATTGGAACCATTATCGTGTTCACATTCGAGAAGAACACTGCAATGCCGCACAGCCGTTTATACCCGTCTGGAAGCTTTATTCTCCGCCCGGCATACTGAACCCAGAGGTACCCGGCATACCCAAGGAGACCATAAAGAACAGGAACGAGCCAGAGCCGGAACAGCGTGTCGCGATCCAATGACCCGGATATCTTTGAGAACATGAGCGCCGGCGTCAACAAAGAGATGTTGATCCGGGCCAAGATCTACACAGAAAAGATCGGTCGGAGACGGTTCAGAAAAATAGCTCGCAAAAATTTTCAGCATGCAACAATCCTCTGTTGCAGGAGAAACGGCTGCTATTGACATACCTTGAGGTCGGGTTTTCGCAGCTTTAGCATGTACCCCGTGGATCCAATGACCAGAACCTTGGCCAACGCCTACGTGGTAATGTGTAATCGAGGGGTTGTAATCGACGGTTCAGTGCTCAGTCGTGGGACAGGCAAGAGTGAAGCGTCCTGAGCAAAACGCAGATTTATTTTTAGATTTTTGTGTCTACGATACCTGTGTCGAAACAATAGCATACTCAACAAAGGACATGGTGTATCGCTATAGCCGCAGCTCGCAAGATAGCTAATTGGTAGACTATGTATACATAAAGCAGTGCTGAAGAGCAACGACAAAGTATAGAGAATGAGGAATTGGACTCGAAAAAGAAAAGTAGAAATGTCTGCGCTGGGTGGACAAATACAAATAGGTGCTTGTGCGAAAATTAAGCGCTCGCAACTATTCTACCCCTGTTCATTTCGTCTTGGCACGCAGTAATGGTGAAACTATCTCAACATTTCCCGCACAAACCGAGCCAACCACAAAAGGCAATGCGATTTCTGTCTTAGCAAGCGATTGGCGCCAAATCCCTCGCGTTGTGACCTTGCTAAACACGCGTTTCAAACTGTCGGTAGTATGCTGGTTTATTAGGTGCTAGAAGATCGTACTGGTTAGCCACAGGAACACTGAGATTTCAGCGGCCATAGCCACCACGCCAACGACATACGAGTGGAACAGCAACTGCGCCGACTCATCCTCATACATGCCAATGTTCTGGGCAATGGTGAGGAGACTGACGGCCGGGGGTGTAACCGAGGTAATTGCGATGGTCAAGAACAGGATCGGGTCACTGGATATCAGCGGGAAGTACCCTGCAGCCAGCTTGATAGCCAGAAGCATTGCCAGGCACGTAATCGGTGGAACTATCACATACCGACCCAGAATCACAAGCAGTGTTCCCTGCGACTGCTTGCGCGGAGTTACGACTTCTAGGTCAATATCGCCGGGTTCCTCGCCGCTCTCGATCGAAGCAGTGCTACCGCCAATTGGAGCAAGTGGCTGTTGGGAGCGAGTCAGCGCCAGCTGTCCGCCCAAAGCAACCATAGTCATCGGAATGCACGCAATGCTGCACAGGTTGGTTGAGTACCAGAACGAGTACGCAAACGTGCCCTTGGTCAGCAGTGCGCGGTGCAGTGGCGGCACAAACAGCACAGCAATACCGACCGCTGCACCCATCACTGGTGGCGAGTAGTATTTCTTCAGCGTTGTCCACAGGCTAGTGTCTGCAGCTGTCTGGGCCTTGGGAACCGGCGTGTTGACGCCTGACAACAGCAATGTGCGCTCGTCGCTGATCGACGACGACACATCAGCGTCTTCCCCAACAGAAGCTGCCGACCGGTGCTCTGTGGCCTTTGGTTTCAAAATGCCCATGCCGACCGACCAGCGCAGAAGGTTACTTGCAACACACACCATCATCAGATACCCGACTCCACGCTTGATAATCTGCTCGGGCGTGTCGTCCTCGCTGCGCTTCAGGAACTTGGCCCCGGGGCTGTACACCAGACTCTCGATGATCGGGATGATGCTGTTGTTAACATTGGTGAAGTAAATTGCAATGCCGCACACCTTGAGGAATCCGTCCGGCAGCCGCATCGCACGACCGCCCACCAGCTGCGTCCACCAGATTGCCGGGAACCCCGTCAGAACATAGAGAACCGGGATGAACCACAGCTCCAGGAATGTGTTGCGGTCGAGAGAGTCGGTGATTTTAGCAAACAGTAGGGCCGGCGTCAGCAGGTTGATGTTGATACTCGCCAGCGCCTTCAGATCAACCTTTTTCAGCCCCAGCACATACCCGATCACGGTAAGGATAAAGATCGGTGCCAGCGACTGCGTAGATACCAGGGCAAATTCGAGTGCGCCCATCTTGGCTGTAGAAATAAAAGATGGTGGGTCGGTGGGTCGGTGAAAAATGAAATACTGCAAATAGGAGGAAAGAAGAGCTTGGCGCCCCGGATTGGACTCTGGGGCAGGGAAGGTTTTATGGTAGGAGGGCCTTTGGATCCAGGTGGCGGGAGTGGCAGCTGATGTGGGGGAGTGAAAGCGAGTGCATATCGCTGCTGCTCGCTGCCCACCGACAGGCCGTCAATTGGCCATGGTTCGCCATTCGCTGCACCTAATTCGCTATGCAATGCACGAAAACTCAGGAACTTCTTCTTAGTACATCCTGCCTTGCTGACAATCCCTCCGGGTCGATCTGGCGCGCATGTCAGCAGTGTACAAGATACATCCCTCACAGCATTCTGGTACAGGCCCGACATGTATTCAGCTGTACAGCCAGTGCACGATGCCAAACGAAAAGTTGAAGATTATCCCGCACAGCAGGCCCATCTGGTGCTGCCGGCTGAACACGTTGCTGTTCTTGAGCCACGGCAGCACCAGCACTCCGCCAAAGTAGCCCATCAGTAGCCCACCTAGCATGTGGTACATCGATCCGAATGCAGGTGTTTCTTGCGGCGCATCCTGGGCCGTGCTATCCATCCACGAGTCCTCAATCGCACGTGCGTTCTCGGTGTCATCCATGTTTGTGCCGTTGGCTCTGTGAAACTGCACGCGCAGATTCTCAATGTCTTCGTCGCTGAAGCCGGCGTCCCGCAGCCGGCCAAACCCGCGCACTGGGTCGGCCGCACCATCCATTACAGCCTCATCGCTGCCCTGCGGTGGGCTGGGTTCTGGGGCAATGTCTGTGGCCAAGCAGTGTACGAAATGCGGCACTGCATCCTCTGACCCGTCGTTGGCGGTGATGTTGTAGTGTCGCAGTGTCAGCTGGTCTTGCAGGACGCGTCCAGCGCAAATCAGGCGCAGGTATTTGCCCGCAAGTTCGTCGGCCCGCTGCTGGCATATCTGCTCTTTGAGCGCGCTGATTGTGGTGTTCTCGGGCAAGCTGATGTGTAAATCGCCTGATCCGCTGGAGAAGCGTATTACGACGGTGCACTGTCGACTCTGCTCCAATGCCGGACATGAGTGTAGCTGGGTGGTATGAAACAGGGGCAGAATGGAAACTACATTTATGTGGATCCAGAAGATGCGCCCTTGATTTGCCACTTTTTGTGTCTGTCTGTACGGGACGGTATATTTTAGGGTCCACACGTGAGCACGTAATGTACACTCGTGCATCACAAATCGACCGACATGTTGCTTTGCAACAAGGCACAGGCCATTTGTGTACATAATGCATGGCATACGGCAGCAGCTGATAGCGGGAGATTGGAGTTTAATGAAAATAAGGAGAAACACCGTCTGCTGCGGAATTTCACAAAGTAAGCCAGACGCAATCAAGCCGATTTACTCGTCCTTCTTGGGGGCAGCGGCGCCACCGGTGGTGGGCAGACCAGTCTGGACCTTGAACGAGTCATAGATGAACCACTGGAGGGCAGTGAGGGTACCGATCATGAAGATACGCGGGCCGAGACCAGCCCAGACGCCGGTGAAGCCCAGGTCCTTGAGGATGCGCATGGCGATGGCACCAGTGCTCTCACCCTCAGCCTTGGCAACGTTGTTGAGCTTCGACACCAGGGTGTCGGCGGGGTGCGACACGATGGCGCAGAAGATACCGGCGAAGTAGCCAGCGGCGGCGGTGACACCGAGCTGCTCAGGTCTTGCTGTACTGCTCCTTGGGCTTGCTGAGGAGGTTCTTGTAGATGAACTCGACGGTCTTCTCGAAGGTGGCGAACTTGACCATGGTGTACGGGATCTGGCGCATCCACAGAGGAGCGAGACCCTTGTAGAAGCCGTTGATGCCCTCAGCGGCGTGGATCTTGCGGACACCGCCCAGGAAGCTGGTGGCGAACGGAGTGGCCGAGGTCTGCATCTTGACCTTGAGGGCCTCCATCGGGCACAGCATGATGTCGGCGATGAACTCGGCCGAGGCGGACGCACCCAGGAACAGGAAGGTCTTGTACTTGGCAGCGTTCTCGGCGCCAACGACGTTAGCGTACAGGTACTTGAAGTACTCGTAGAAACCGTACTTGCCCATGCCCTGCAGCGAGTAGCCGATCAGAGTCGGGGCACCGCCAAGGAACAGACCCTTGATACCGTTGGCAGCAGCGACCTTCTTGAAGCCGTCAAAGATACCGTTGTACATCGACTTGTTGACCTGCATGCGGCACTTGAGCATGTCGACCGGGGTCATCGTGTAGTGGGTCAGACCGCAGGCCAGGACACCACCGGCGGCGCAGGTGTAGAAATACTATCGGTAGAGATAAGGTGCATATCAGTAAGAGCGATCTTTCGTCCGATTTCCTCGTGCGCACTGGCTTCATGCATTATCGTAATATCCACACTGTTGGTCTAAGGTGGTTGCTGTGCGACACACGCTTCTGGTTACCCCTATAGGGCTTTGAATTCGCCTCAAGGTCCTTGCCGCGAATCTGAATCAGACTTCAAAAGTGTGCTTACCTTGGCCGAGTTAACCTCGATGGTGGACTGGGCAACGAAGGGCTTCTTCTCGACAACGGACGAGGCGATGAAGGGCTTCTGGGTGGCCTTGAAGGCGCTGAGAGTCTCGGCAGAAGGGAACATGGTTCTACTTTTTACGTCTATTACCGGCTAATAGGAGGTATAGGAGGGTGGTGAAAAAGAGGTGTAGAGAGTAGAGATACGCCGAGTCGTGCAGTCTCGGCTACTAGATATTTAAGGGGCGGAAGCGATTTCTCTGACTGGTGCGCGCTTGTGCCGCGGAGGAGCGAAGATAGCGACCAGAAAATTTTGGGGCAAGTTTTTTGTTGGCGGCTCGTTTGTGACGGCTTTTGATCCCGCCATCCACCGGGCCGGCTCACACATGCAGAGCGAGCCGCGCCCCACCGGGCCGAGCGGGTCTCATGCCCAACATGCACTATAGGTGCGCACACCCCCTCCAGTCGCTGCAAGCACGTTCGCTGGCCATATGCCGCAGACGTGGATGCAGAAGTGGCAGCCCGGAATTATGGCGCTGAAAAGAAAGACATGTCTGAAATTAGATGTTCATATGTTGACTGGTGGGAAGGAAAGTACATTCAGCGGCACCCAGGCAAAGCACTCCTAAGCCGTCTGCACAGCAGCAGCGGCCAGTCGCACCTTGTCTGTAATGACGATGTCGACGCCCGCGCTCTTCTGGATCAGTACCATCTCGCGCCTGTTGTTCTGCCGCCCATACGTGGCCAGAGCCAGGTTGTTGCGACGCACCATGTGCGCAACCCTGGGCGACTCGACGATGGGCGCAGCGTAGGTGACGATTCCAGCCAGACCCATGCGGCGGCACAGCCTGACGGCGGCTACCAGGCTGTTGCACCGGGCATCGGCCATCGTTGTACGGCCGGCGTCGGTCAGGAACATGATCGGGAAACTCGCCGTCGATCTTGTGCGCCAGCAGCAGACAGATGTCGGGGTGGAACGAGGTAAACACAATCGGGCGACGCTCGGGCCTCTCGCCATCGCTGAACTCGGCCAGCGACTGCTTGGGTAGCGACGGCGTGTGCTTGAACACGATATCAAGGATGCGATCAACAAACTGGTTCATCTCAAAGTTGGTGTCAATCCCGGCCTCGTCCGCCTCGTCTGGCATCGGATATTTGAGCTCAATATCAAACCCGACGCTCTCTGGCAGCGACTCGAACAGATCCTCCAGCGTAGCAAACGGTGCACGCACAGTATCGTTAGAGTTTGCATGCAGTGCCAAGCTCTGCCCAAGGCTATCAATATTGCTGTGCGAGCGTGTGCGGGCCAGCGACTTGCTCTGCGGGCCATACGACATGAACTGTTTCAGCGTCAGCGAGTTGACAGGCACGTCAAGCCCAGTCTCGGTCACGTTCCAGTCGTGGTATATGACCGGCACCATGTCGCGTGTCAGCTGCACGTCAAACTCGACTGCCATTGCACCATCACGCACTGCCTGCTGCATCGACAGGACAGTGTTCTCGCCCAACTGGAGGCTGAAGGCGTTGTCGACAGGAGAAAAGTTCTTTCCTGAGCCACGGTGGCCGTAAACCAGCGTAGCCCCATCCTGGCGCCATGAAAGAGAGTCTGCCACCCTCTCGGACAGCGATGATCTCCGGGATGCCCCTCCAGGTCCGCTGGTGAGCTCGTCGCCATCGCTGCTGGTCCGGCTACTGCTGCCCAGGGATCTGGGCTTGTTTTTGCGCTTGCTATTCAGTTTCCCAGCTGCACTGACCTGCTGTAGATGCCCATCTTCGCGCCCAAAGTTTGGATGCGAATACGGAGTCGCTACCACAACCTCAAGGTGCACCTCGCCGACAATGGTGCTGGATGTGGTTGACAGGAGCAGGGAGTGCATGTAGCCGCTGCTGTTGCTGACACGCATTGGCGCAGGCTGCTTTGCTAGCGTCTTGGAATCATCCGGCGGGCAGCTGGCCGGGACTGTCACGGCGCTGTGCGCAATCACCTTTTGGTCGCTCGAATACGGCAGAAGCGCCTGGTCAATCAGTGCAATCAGCTCCAGTTTCAGCACAAACCGGTCCGGGTACACAGTGTAAAAGTGGGCAAACGGCTGCCATGCACCAGCACTGGCAGCAGCTGGGTTCCTAAGCATGGCATCAACGTCGACAATCCA
Organism: Linderina pennispora; assembly: GCF_002104995.1. Lineage (NCBI taxonomy): Eukaryota > Fungi > Kickxellomycota > Kickxellomycetes > Kickxellales > Kickxellaceae > Linderina > Linderina pennispora. The sequence goes on from NW_024468262.1 coordinate 562,285, forward strand.
GCCATTGTCGTTGTTCTTCTCCATGCCCTGCTCGGAATCGACACGCAGCAAAAGGTGTGTCGACCGCGGCAGATCATTCTCATCGAGCAGGCTGTTCAGTGCCTCGGTGTCGAAGGTGATGGGTGGCATGGCTGGGAATCTGCGTGTGTCGTTTGTGCCCAGAGTCACAAAAACCGCATGGGTCTCGGGCGGCGTCCCAGGCCCGCCATTCACGGGCACAATCGCGGGAATCTGCATGCCCGCATCTCCTGCATCAGACAACGCAGCGGCCGGAGTTGTTGCGCCAATGAGGACTGCAGCACACTCGACAAACCCCAGGTAATTTGAAATGTCAAGAGGCGTCAGCCCGCCATTGTTCCGCTGCACCTGCCTTGAAGGCTGCTGATGCACTGTCGGCATTGTTGCTGAGCAAATGCCGAATGACCTCAGCCTGGTCGTTGAAAGCCGCCAGATGGAATAGTGAACACTCGCCAGACCTGGCCAGATCGCGCTCCAGTGCCTCCTCAGCCGTGCTGCGGGTAGCGCCATCGGCCACGGCCAGCTTGGCACATAAAAGGTCCAGCAGGGGCAGGAAGCCATTGAAGACTGCAAGGCGCAGTGCCAGGGACAGCTTGTCAGGGAACTGCATCATGCGGTCGACAATTGGGACAAGGCACTCGATGTGCTTTCCTGCTGATGCCAGAGCCGCAGCATCCACCAGAGACTCGCACACAGCGTCGATGCCAGACTCGTCAACGATATACTTCACCGCGCCCACGTTGCCGCTGCGGGCAGCCAGGGTCAGCGGTGTGTGTCCCAGAATATCGGGCGTAGCCAGCGGCGGCAGCCGGGTTGCCTCACTCTGCGGACGCACGTCCTGGCGGTCCAGATAGTTCATGCGCTTGAGCCACAGCAGATCGACAGGCGCGATAGCCGCATAATGTAGCGCGTTGCGGCGGCAGATATCGGTAGCCTGCGTGCATGAGCGCTGGCCCGGCTTGGGGCTCGTGACTGGGGGCACATTCTCCAGCCAGGAATCCAGCTTTTTCCCCTTGGTGCGCTCGGTCTTAGCACGCTCGACCACATAGCTAGTGCACCAGTGTGTTGGGCTCGGCGCAAAAACAACATTCCCAAAATTGCGCCAGGAAATACCGCTGTCGGCCGGCTGGACATTGCCATAGCTGATGTCGTTAGCGCGGAACCGGGCACGCGTGATAGCACCAGATATCGCCATGTGCCATGGCCCTAGGCTACGCAGGTAGTTTGTCGGGAACACGCTGTTGCGCGAGCTGCGCCGCGGGTTATCGGATCCTGGCATGTTGGGACGGACATACACATTCCACTCGCGCTCGATAAGCCAGCCGTAGCGAATTAGGCACTGCAGCGTGTTCTCCAGCTGCTCCATGAACGAGATGATCTGTGTCACACGGCTTCTCGACGTCATCGTGTCGACAGACTTTAGGTATGTCGACACCTTGCGCGCCTCGATCGCCAACTCCTCCGAAACAACCATGGTTGCCTTGACGACGCTCTCGACAGCAAATACAATATCTACACGCAGAGTGCAGTCGGTGGTTGGCTGAGCAGGATGCAAAGAGCAAAAGAGCAGTGCCAGAAAATAAACGGCATGCATTGGCTTGCATTAATTGCCACCAGGCAAAATAGAGAGGGAAAGCGTCGTATGGCCAAGTAATGTATTCCCCCGGGTATCTGAATACGCTGCATCACCCCGGGTCCCAGCGGTGCCTCTGCACCCTCATTATTAATTGCGCTGCAATTGGCTGGGCAGCGGCAGACACGCGCCGCCTGTCGTCCAAATAAGGATATAGTGGTTTTTGCTCATGTCACTGTGCACTAAAGGTCCGCACAAAGGAAGGGGACGGGCTGTGTGATGAAGATATGCCCGGGTGCAGATCATTAATTACTTGCCTTTATTGACCTCGGATATGTCCAGCGGATACTTTTGCAACGACAGCCGACGCATCGCTATCAGCCGCTCGAATTCGAGCCTACAAGTGCCGAAAACACGAAACCCAGAGATGTGAGAACCATGAACGCGGTTTGACAGGCAGCCCAAAAAAACCCAAACATATAACCACTATTGCACGGCAGACTCGGTGCCGCACATGCACAAGGTACATGGGAGCCATGCATATGCCTAAAAAGTTGGGAAAAAGTTGCCGAGAACAAATCGGACACTTGCCTGTAGAAGCGCGGGCCCAACGAGTAGTAGTCGAATTTCGTTGTCATGGTGAAAAGCTGAGGTTCAAACGAGAAACAGGCGTAGCAGCTTGTTTGTTCCCTCAATCGAGCTGCTCACAGATGAGGGCAGGCAGAAAGGCTCCACAATGTGGGAGTCTACTAGGAGAGGAGACTCTACGTGTGTGCACTTTCCCAGTGTCCAGAGTAGCAAATCCGGTCCCACAGGAATGGGATATTGGCAAGCAGGTCCTGCCGCTGGTATAAAAGTTGATCGGCTGCGGTTTGCTCTTACACGGGGCAGATATCCTCATCAAATTGCCTTCTGAAAACGTATGTGTGAAGGCCGTGTCGACGCTTGTTGCTCGGGAGAAATAGAGTAATAAAACAATACTTGCAAAGACGGAAAAGTTGGGCTGGCATGGAAAGAGGAAAAGGGGAAACAGAGGCAGAACTGGCTCCCTTTATAGACAACAGGATGCTGGCCGACAGAGCAACATGCATCGGTGAGGTGGAAAAGCATTGCAAACCCCCGTGCCAAAAAAAAAGGCCGGCCAATTTTTTGCTAGCCGCAGATACAGGGTAAGCGAATCCTGACTTGCTGCCTCGAATAAAATGCACATACCGCTCAAACACATTTTGCGTGTATTTACCTTATTGTCCTGCTCCTCTTCTGCCAGCCCACTCCATGCTGTTCAGTGCGCGGCAGCCATTCCGCCACCCCTGCCTGCCTGCCTGCCTGCTTGCCTGCCTGCCTGGCTGAGTTTAGGGGCAAAGAAAGCCACAGTGACCACTGCCGAGTCTACCACCCTGCTCCATGTCGCATTTACATTATACGCCAGTTTTTTTACACGGGGCTGAATCGAAAAAGTGATAATGTAACGCATGTTGATATACACGGTTTCTCTCAGCATAAACTCCTCCAATTGTCCTTGCAGCCCACTCACCGCGCAGCCCAACCCCAATGTACGCTGATGCACTTTTCGGCATAGGCAGCCAGGCCGCATCGGACGGGTACCCGGAAACAGGAGTCGCAATTGTGCCGCCTGGGCATGCCGCCTCTCCATCACCTACTGACCCGGGGTAAACCCTGGCAGGGATAAACTAGTGCAAATACAGGGGGAGGAGATAGAGCATTTCCGGATTTAAAAGAGACTCCATGTTCCAACAGTGAAAAACAGAGACGTAAAGAGGATAAGGAGACATTCAATGCATCGCACGCACACAGAGCTTAGAGAGCAGAGGCACCAGTGATAATGTCGATGAGCTCGTTGGTAATGACGGCCTGGCGACCACGGTTGTACTGCAGAGTGAGCCTCTGGATCATGTCGCCGGCGTTCTTGGTCGCGTTCTCCATGGCAGTGCGCTTGGCAGCCATCTCGGAGGCGTGGCCCTCGACAAGAGCCCAGTGCAGGTTGTTGGCGAACAGGAACTCGTTCAGGTTCTCGAGGATCTCGTCCTGGACCTCGTAGGCGGCAAAGTTGGGAGCCTCAACGATCTGGGCAATCGGGAACGACTCGATCGAGCCGGTCTCGAAGGCAATGGCGCTGACAAACTGGTTGTACAGGATCTTGGCGTTGTCGAACTCGATCGACTTGTCGGCAAGGATGGTGCTGGCAATGGCCGACGTCTCGTCAAAGGTCGGGATGGTCGAGCCCAGCTGGTTGAAGTTGTAGCGGATGTTGTTTGCGTACGCACGCTGGATCTGGACCTTGGCCTTGTCACCGAGGATAACCACCGGAGTCTCGGCGTTCTCGGCCAGGTACCGGCGCGAGGCACGCGACAGCGACGAGTGAATACCACCGCACAGACCCTTGTCCGACGACGCAACCACCAGCAGCTCCTTGGCACCCTCAGCCTTCTCGACACCGGACTGCTTCACAAAGTCGTTCGACACCTGTCCGTACGCGCGCGCAACGTTCATGGCACGCTGGGCACGGGTCGTCTTGGTCGACGCAATCATCTTCATCGACGCCGTGATCTTGGAGATGTTGGTGACCGACTTCAGGCGGACCTGGATCTCCTTGAGCGTGGCCATGTTACGAGACTGACCAGCGACCCTAAAAATGCGAAATGTGTTATTGGTCTGAGTGCGACTGGCCTCTGCATTGAGTCCGGCAATTTGCTGAATTCAGCGTCGCCCTTGCAAACTTACTTGAGAGTGGGGGCCGCGGAGCGGGTAGCGATAGCCGAGCGAGCAAACATGGTTTTCGTTTCCTTTACAGCGTTCCTTCTACAAGATTATGTGTGAATCAGTGGGTGCTATCCGTGAAATCACTGTGCGTGCGCGCTTGTTGCTTCTGGCCGACGAGTAGATAGTCCAAAAAAGCTGAATCCTCACCTTCGATTGAGAGAAATAAAAAAGAAAAATAAGGAGGAGGAAGAGCTAATTGCGCGAAAAGTGCAAATGCGAAGGCTGCTTCGAGGTATTGGACCGCGCTGATAGCACTCGGCAAAGCCTTGAAATTTCCACACCTGGGCACGCTGGCGCGATCCGAGATAGTGGTGATCCTAATCCACCCGCGGTAATCGTGACTTTTGTTTTGATCCGGCTGCTCAATGCGCTGACCTCAGACTTGGATGCCAAGGCTCGCAGCACTTCTCACCTCTATCTGCAACCAACATATTGCCTTTTAGTTTGAAATGAGCTCGTTTAAAGTTGCGTCGCTGCTGTTCCGCACCCTGTCCAAGCCAGGTACACACCCACCATAGCACCACAGATATTGTAGTCGCACCCGCGGTCACTACCCACTTAACACAGTGTTTCCATTTAGTTGCCAACGCGCTAAAGACCCAGGCCAAGGATCGTGAGATCTTCCGGTCCCTCTGCATCAACGTCGCACAAACAACGCATCGCATTGAGATGACATGGAAGATGAAGGTCCTGGGCTACCAGCCCGAGCGAATCCGCCCGCTCAACGATACACGGGCTGTCGATGCTGGCGCAAACTTTCTCGGCGAGGCATTCATCTTCAGTGTGGCCGTATCGCTGATTTTCGCCGAGCAGCTGCGCAGCCGCAACCAGGCGAGAAAGCAGCGCAACGCCGTCGATGACAGGCTCGACAAGCTGGAGATGGAGAGTACCGGGGCGAAAGAGGAGGTTCAGAGGCTGAGGGAGGAGCGCGATTTGCTGAGAGGAGAGATCGATGGACTTGCACAAGAGTCGGCAGCACTGGCCGATGTTCTGAAGAAGGTGCTGGGCAAGGAGATGGATAAGTGGAGTGCCGAGCACGGGCACTTGACAAAGCGGGTCGGTCAGGACGTGGTTGAGCGGTTCACCAACGGAGAGAACGTCGATTCTGCGATCCGGGAAATGGTGATTAGCACACCGGCGACACCAGCCGCATCAGAGTGACAATGGTTTATAGACGCCTAGTAGCTGTTATGTTTGTTTAAAGAACTCATATGTAGAAACGCAAGGCAATGGAGAAGACGCTCTAGAGATAAAACAGTGATGTTTTTCTACCGCTCCTTCTTTGTGTTGCGCACTGGCACCGTCGGGATCAGCACACGGCCGACCAGCACATGGCTCATGACGAACAGCACGATGGTGAACAGCACAAACAGTCCCGAGATGCAGAAATGGCTGATGCTCATGCCAATATCGAGCCAGCTGCCGTCGTCGCTGACCAGGAAGAAGAAGTTGACTGTCATGACGTCGGTGGTGCTAAGCACAAACAGGAACAGGCTGAATGGCGGTAGCTCCAAGCTGCGGTTCAGCACACCAAAGACTGCGGACACGATGAAGAACGGGATGACGATCTTGAACAGCAGCAGTGTGCTCATCATGAACGGGATCAAACACGGTGATCAGGCGATACACCGAGTCGATCGAGAAGGAGGCCAGCGAGGCTACATTGCCAGTGCCGAAGAACGCGACGTTGACAAAGAACAGGAACATGATGCCGGTGCGCATGTCGTCGATGCCCAGGTTGCGTCCGGCAGCGAATGGCGTCGAGGATTTGTGCATTGAAATGCCCTTGCGCGGCGACAGCTCCGACAGCCGCGTCTGCTCCTCGGGCGCCAGCAGCTGGTTCTCGGCCTTCTCGTAGTATAGGGCACGCTCGATCGATAGCCACAGGAACAGAACGATCGAGTATGAAAAGTAGAAGATGCTTTCATACGAGATGGTCAGCAAAACAAACGGCGTCGCAAACGACAGGTAGATGGTCACCAGGCGGTGCACAAAGTGCTGGTCGCGGACACCCAGGTTCAGGCGCGTACCCTGTAGCAGCGGAATGCCGGTGGCCGCAATCAGTATGGCCCAGCATGCGAGCTGGTGCATGCGCGGCAGGCGCTCGCGCTTCTCGGTCTCGATCGACGTTATCGGGCCAAGGAACGTGGCCACCCCAACCAACAGAGTCTCAAACAGGATCATGGTCTTGTCGAAGGCAATCGAGTCGCGGGCCCGGCCGCTTGCAGCGCCCTCAGGCGGCAGCACAAACGAGTCGCTGTAGAACCAGGCCACGACGCCGCTGATGGTGATCAGGGTGCCACCAGCGACCACCAGGCCCAGATGGTCGTTGCGCTCGACCGGCAGCAGAGTGAAGACCGAGGTCAGCAGGCAGAATGCCACCCAGGCGCCAAGCAGCTTGGCGTGTTGGCGGCGGAACTTGGCTGACACAGTCAATGGCAAAGCCAGTGCCAAGAGCCCAAAGGCAACCGAGTACACACGGCGGTCAAAGTATGCATAGACCAGGCCCTCAAGGATCAGCACGTATATGGCCGTAAACGCAACTGGGCGCCAGCGCTTGCTCATCCGCAAGTAGTGCATGACCACCTCCTCGATCAGCGGTATCTGCATGGCAATTTCAGTCCAAAAGTACGTGGGGAATGCCACGTATGCGTAGTACATGGCCGGCGAGTGCTGGCGGTAGAACACTGCCGAGAACAGCAAGAAAATGCACAGGCCCAGCACACCGATTAGCCAGGCATTGGCCGAGCGGTGTGCACCGGAGTCGTGGGCATGGTGACTGGGCGTGGCAGCACGTACGCCTTGAAAATAAACAGCAGGCTGAACAGAATCCACCCCAGGTACCCCATAGCCACGATCGAGCGCAGCAGCAGCCAGTCGTAGCGCTGGAAGTACCGCAGGCCCTCGAGGCATCGGTTGTTGAGCAGCTCACACTCGGCCTCGGCATCCCGGTACCGGCGCATGTCGATAAAGCGGTTGATGCGTGCCAGCGCCTGTTCGGGCGAGTTGTTTGTGTCGTGCATGGGTGCGTAGGGCGTGAAATTCATCTCTGTCTGCTGCTTCTGATCGTGCTTGACGTCGGTACTGCTCCAGGATCTGTAGCGAGTTGGCCAGTGCAGCGCGGGCGCGGAACTCTCCGCTCGTGTCCAGATAATCCACCGGAAGAGTGCCAACCGAATTGAGCGGGAAGTTAAGACCAATCAACGATGTCATCAGCGGTGCAATATCGGCTTGCTTTACATCCATGCGCCTGTACCGGTCCAGTCCCCACGGCGCCGAGAACCCGTCGTGTCCAGGGGCGACTTGGCCATCGGCCACTGGTCGAGTGTTGGTGACACCAGCGCCCCACGCAATCAGCGGGGTGCGAGTGTTGTCGGGATGTCCGTCGCCATGGGCGCCCCGGTCATTCATGCCATGGTCGGCCGTGAACACATACGCGGTCTGTCCGTCGTTGCCGTAGAACTTGTCAAACTTGTCAACCAGCTTCTGGATCCCCTGGTCAACATACCGGATGTTACCCAGATACTCTGGCGAATACGGCTTGAAGCCGTGGCCGTTGGTGTCGATGCCAAGCAGATGGAAGAAGAACACAATCTGGTCCTCGTGCATCTGCGCATTGAGCTGCGATCCGACGACCGAGGCATCCGCAAAGAACTCGTCTGTCTTGTCAAACACCCAGCGATCCAAGCGGTCTCCGTTGCCCGAAAAGTCTTCAAACTCAGGCGGGTACATGTATGTATCGACGCGGTCCTTGTCGGATGCGCCATGGGCAAACATGGGCAGGATGTCCGGCGATCCGAACGACCATGTGTGCCGGCTCTCGTTGAACACCGAATCGAACTCGACTGGATTCATCTTCCATCCCTTGGTAACTGCACTGACGTCCTCGTAAAATCCAGCGATCACTGCCACGTGTCCCGGGCGGCTCTCGGTCGGCACACGTGTGTGCGACACACCCCAAGATCCCTCGGTCTTGAGCTTCTGCATGAGGAACGGCGCCAGGACCTCGGTTGCGTTGGACGTCTGGTTATAGTAGGGCTCGTAGATCTTGTCGGCACGAAGCCCGTCGGCTACAAACAGCACCAGGCGCTTGGCTGGCGGTTTCAGCTCCACTTTGTGCGGGGTCATTCCGTGGACCAGAGGCGAGCGGAAGTAAATGTCGAAAATGCTCACCAGGTATACGACATGAAACAGCACGCCAACGAGCAGTAGCCCATTTCGAGTTGCCGGAATCATGGTGCTGCTGATGAGAGGAGGTATAAAAGGTATCTGTAAAGAAAGGCGAGGGTGCGGAAGTAGAGCAGCAAGCCAAAGCAGAAACCGCGAGGTTGTGTGGTGGATCGGCTTGCAAAGAATGCGTGCGGAGGATTCCTGTGCGGGAGACGAGTGGGGGCGAGCCAAGCCGACTTCGCGGGAGCACCGATCTCAACGGCCCATCCAGTCTTGTGATGGGCGTGCGTGGGGCGTGGAGGGCGAGGGAAATCTTTTGAAGGCGCTCTGCACACCTCCCGCCTTGCACACCAGGCCTTGTTCTGCTTCTCAGGAATCAAGACTCTCCAATTGACCTATTTTTAGTTTGCACTTCAATTCAATGTCCGCTAGACGAGCAAGGCGTGTACGCGGAATTCGACGTTGGGAAGCTGTACGTCTACGGCGTGTCGCTGCTGATCGGGTTCATCGGCTACTCGAGCCAGATATTTGTGTTCTGGAACTACCTGGGCGGCTTTTCGCCCAAGACCGTGGCCGTACTGGGCATATTCAACATTTTGCTCCACCTGCTCTTCTACAACTACTATCTGGCAGTGTCTGTTCCGCCGGGCCACGTTCCAATCGGCTGGGAGCCGCCGCGCGACGGCGCCAACGTCTACGAGCTGAAGCGCGACACGCTGAAGCCGCGGTATTGTCGGATCTGCAAGGGATACAAACCGCCGCGCACGCACCACTGCTCGGACTGCGATAGATGTGTACTGAAAATGGACCACCACTGCCCGTGGACCAACAACTGCGTCGGGTTCTACAACCAGCCGCATTTTTTGCGGTTCGTGTATACGGTTGACGTCACCTGTGCTATGGCCTTGGCGATCCACACGCTGCGCATGTACGAGCTGGTGCTCGACTCGATGAACGGCACGTACTATGTGCGGCAGCCGACGCAGACCGAGGTGGCATTCCTGATCATCAACATGACGCTGCTGTTCTTTGTGCTGCTGTTTGTTGGCATTCTGAGCGGCTACCACCTGTATTTGGTCGGCGGCAACACAACCACGATCGAGGCCCGTGAGAAGGAGCGCGTCGCAAAACTGGTCCAGAGCCGCAAGTGCCAGCCGACGCCATACCCTTACAACCTGGGCATTGTGCGCAACTTCAAGTCGGTGTTTGGCGACAGCCCCTTGCTGTGGTGGGTGCCAAAGCAACTGTCAGGCACTGGCCTAGACTTTGCCATCCGCGACGGCCTGAAGCCGCCTGTTTACTGGCCACCACCAGGATACAACCGTGAGGTCGGTGATCCGCTCAAGGTCAAGCAGGGCTGCGATTCGTCGCGGACCGTGTTCCAGAACGACGGCGTCAAGGTGATTTCTGAAATTGACGACGACGGCGAGATGGTGATTCGCCAGTACAACAGGACGCAGGATCCGGCCGCGCTGGAGTGTGGTGGTGAGGTCGGCAACAACAAACAGAACGGAGGCATGCTGACCGGCTTCTTCGACAGCGGTCGTGACGACAAGAGCGAGGGCGAGGATCCTGGATCTTTTGATGAGAGCTCGGACAGCGACGACGACATGGAGAACCTTCCCCAACAGCGTCAAGAACATCTATGAGCGCGAGACACCAAGCTCGTTTGCTAGCGGCGTCAGCATCCCTGGTGGTCGACAAGCAGCAACACTGCAAAAGCGCAATGTATTCGCTGCTGGTCGAAACACCTCTACATACGCAGATCGGGTTTCTGACTATACACAGTCAGGCGGCAACGATGGCGAGGAGGCTGACGACGACCTGGATGAAGACAACACGCCGCTGCTGCGTGTCATGGGCAGGAAGGGCAAGAAGCACGCGGCAAAGGCACAATAGAGTCTCGATACATATACCCTCTCACTGTTTATTTCTACCACACGTCTCTTCTACCCGATATACTTTGAGCTGTAGTACACCTTTTCCAGGTCCCGGACTGCCAGATCCAGCGCCGAGTTGAGCTCCTCGACACGCTGCTCAGTGATGTGCCTCCGCTCATCCAGCTTACCGCGCCGCCGGGTAGCCATCTCTGTCAGGGCCGTCGCATCGTTGACCAGATACGCACGCTTGATATCAGTAACCATGCCCAGCAGTCCCTCGATGGTCCGGACCATGGTCGCTACACGCGTCTGTGCACTGTACGCCTCCTGTGCAACACTGTATTTGTCTTTGCTCTGCGAGTCCGACTGCCCGCGCCACCCCGGGTGGTCATCGTCGTCCATGCCGGCTGAGGCACCAAGTCGTTGCCGTGCAATCGCCGTGCCTTCGCTGTTCTGGATCTTGCTGATGGCCAGGATTTCGCCAAACGAGTTCATCAGCTGCTCGATCTCGCTGTCTAGCCGCTTGTTCAGCTGCTCCTCAGCCAGCTTGGCGCTGTTGCTGACCAGGTGCTTCTCGCCCTCTTTGGCCGATATATCGTCTGCCCGCGCGCGTCTAAACATGTCTGAAGCTTTTTAATACTGTGCCAAGTGGATGGATATTGCAGCAGCCGGTGTACCTTGCATGATATTGGTGAGGCTAATGGCAACTGTGTTATGGTCGATTGATTTATTCCAGCTGTTACTACTCAGCGCTCAACCTCCTCCGGGTTATGCCTGCCTGCCTCTTTGCTCTGTCTCTCTCTCATAGCCTTCTCAGAAGCAGAGTGACGCGTAGTTGCGATGAAGCTCGCTGAACGCACCAGCTCTGGCCACATTCGGCTCGTTTCTGCTGCATATGCATTCCGCTGTGGTCCTCAGCACAGCTTTTATGGTCTGTAGCAGGTGCTACCAAGCGTCACCTTGCCGCAACCACTAGCCAGTAGCAGACTGCGGCCTATACCACTCAATCGCAAGTCACTTGGCAGTCCTTCTCGGCCCAGGAAACGCAGTGCTTATTTTGCGGCAGATAGCAGGCAGCGGACCTGGGCCTCGCCCCGCACTTTTTGGCCAACCAACATGCCGATGGCTTTTGGCTCTTCTGCCGAATTGCCCAGCCGGCATGTGGCCTCATGGTGCCAATAGCCGATTGTTGTCTGGCTGATGATGTGAAAGGATTCTGGCGTGCTCTCCCTCGCCGTGCCTCTCTTTCTGGCTGCCGACAGATGAGAGAGATTTTGTTGTCGCCTGTCCTATCGCAAATCCTTCGCATTTTTCCATCTTGGCTCCGCACTTTGCTCTAGTCGCTATTTTCCGCACCTCCCTTTTACTCTAGCTGCCGTGCACTCACTCTGCAAACATGTCGCGAACAGCCTCGCTTCTGTCAGTGGCAGTCCAGCTGGTGCTACTGCACACCCTGGGCGCGACCGCCCACGACCACCACGGCGCCAACATGAACTTTGACACAGGCGAGCCTATCGATGGCATACTCAAGGCTCACATCCTGCTCATGTCGGTGGCCTTTGGCGCCCTGTTCCCAATTGGCATGATTCTCGGTCTGCGCAAGAACCGGTGGCACGTCCCGGTGCAGTCTCTGGGCGGCGTCCTGGCGATTATCGGGTTCATCCTCGGCCACTCGCACAAGGGCCGGGCATTCAAGGAAAACGCCCATAGCAAGTTCAGCTGGTTCATGCTGTGGCTGCTGGTCGGGCAGCTTGGTGCTGGCATCTACCTCAAGCTGCACACTGAGCGGCGGTTCAACGACCGGCTGCGACCGTTCATCAAGATTGCACACAAGATCATGGCGATCGTTATGATAGTTTCGACATATGTGCAGGTTCTGCTAGGCGCCGTAGCCTGGCTTGGCTACTGCTACGACGGGATTCTACGGCCAGTGTCTGGCGCATCTGATCATGGGCAGCTCGTTCCTGGCGTACGGCGTGTGGCTCCTGCTGCTGGTGCGTCTTGCTGCGCCCTGGCTGGCAAAGTTTGGCCGGTCCCCGGAACTGTACGACAGCGCGATGATCATGGTGTGGGGCCTGGTCAATACCTTTACTGAGCATGGGTTTGTCGAAGAGGCGCACGGCTGGTCCCACAAGGACTTGCAACACACCAGCCTGGGCGTGATCTGGTTCTGCGGCGGACTGCTGTCGACGTACATGCTGCGCAGGGCTGGCCCGTCCGAGCGCTCGATGTTCCCGGGCATCATCCTGATCTTTACGGGCTGCGCCATGGGCGCGCACGAGCAGGACACCTGAGTTCTCGACCAAGGTGCACTTTGTCTTTGGTCTGTCGCTGGTGCTGGCGGGCTTGATGCGGTGTATCGAGATCATGCTGATCACTACTGGTCTTATCAAGACCGATTCCAAGGAGCCCAACCCGTTCCAGTACATCCCCGTGTTCTTCCTGTGCCACTCGGGTGTTATGTTCATGTCTGCCAACCGTGAGAACGTGGCCGCCATGATCAACATCGGCATCGATATTGGCACTTTCTCGCTGGGCTTCCTGTCCATCACCTTCCTTCTCTTTTTCTATGCGTATTTCCTGATGCAGCTGTTTTCAGAGCTCAGTAGCCATGGCTCAGGCTCGCTGCCGGTCACCGATGATGGCATTGCGTACCACACCGTGGGTCAGGTCGCAGAGATCCGCAATGGCAACTACGGCAGTGAAGAGACCGGTCCGCGATGTGCATGTTCTGTTCGACGCCGGAGACGAGGACGAGGAGGATGCGTTTCGGTATCCGTACGCGCCGTGATGCCCGGTCGTCGACCAGCGATGAGATCGAGATGAGTCCGATCCAAAAGTCTGAGTAAACCAGAACCACCAGTATCTCTTCTATTTTCTCTAAACCTCGCAATCCCAACATCATTATTTTTTTTGGTATGGCTGAAACTAGCACATGTGGGGCGGAGAGAGGGATAGACAGAGACACAATGTGGGGGTACTGGTGCAGCTGTGAATGCAAACCCTTCTGTCCAATATAAGAGCTCCAGCTATCTATGCCCCGCGTCTTCTTTCACTCCTCCACATCCAAGACCGACTGTTTCTACGTGACACACGGTCCAGCGCCCTGTTACTCCTGCTGCTCATTGTCTCTGGCTAGCTGCTTGGTAAAACGGCCGTCAAGGCTGGTTGGCTGGGGAAAGAGGACGCAGATGACCAAAGGACAGCCATGCCAGCGCTGAATCGGGTGTACGAGTGCTACATGCAGTCAACTGTTCCAGCCGACTACATATACTGCACTGCACTCCATCAACCATGCCAAATAACCATTCAAACTTGTCTGCAGTTTCTCCTCCTTGACATCCAGACTAGACAGCTCGCATTTTTATATTCTACACGACTTGCACCATGGTTGGCTTGAAACTCAACTATGTCGGCCAGCTCTTGGCTCTCTACACGGTGATCCAGCTCACATCGGCAACTGCTGGATCTGCAGCAGCCCGACAGCGGAGCGATCCACCCCCGCCCGCTGAACTCGGACCTTTTGCAGGATAAGAGCTGGGTCTTTCCGGATGCAGTGCTTGGCGCCAACGCGCGACGCATCGGCAAGCATCTGGTTGCAAGATCAGCCCAGTCAGGCAGCCAGCAGGCAGCCATCAGTGCGCATGCCTGGGACAACTGCGCTGCTGATGGCCAGCGTGCTTGCGACAAGGACAACATCAACGTCTACCTGCACTGCAAGAACACCGAGTACATCCCGATACACTGCCCAAAGAACATGCAATGCCTCGCGGTTTCTGGCACCGCTCACTGCCTGGAGCTCGAGAAGCAGGAGCCGCTAAAGGCGAAACAGCGCGATGTGCCAGAGGAGCTCGCTGGCGTCGACGATAATAACCTTGCCTGGGCGGCCTCATACTTGGTCGAGCATGCGGCCGAATCGAACAAAGGTCCTGCCAAGAAGGGCAAGGGTCACAGGAGGGACCGTGCAGGCTACGGTACCGGGCCGATAGCCTATTACGGTTAATCCCGGTGGTGACCCGTACGGACCCTATCAAGGAGGCGGTCCACCCATCTACGGGTCTGCCCTGCCGCCACCGGCCATCTATGGTCCTATATATGTCCCCCCGCCCAGCTACGGACATCCTCATGTCCCTCCGCCCAGCTATGGACATCCTCATGTCCCTCTGCCCAGCTATGGACCTCCTCATATCCCTCCGCCCAACTACGGACATCCTTATGTCCCCCCGCCCAACTACGTTGCTGCCACTATCACAGCTCCTCCCCCTGTGCCTCTGCCCCAGCCTCTGCCTTCACTTCGGCCATTAGCAACATCAACGACGACTGTCTGTGTCGACAGCAACGGTGTTATTATTCCATGTGGAGGTGGCCTGCCGCCTGGCCCGAGCATCTCCATCGCTATTCCACTGCCGACCTACACCTGGAATGGAGTCCTTCCCACAACAACAACAACAACAACCCCTTACAAGCCTGTGATTACAACAACTCCCTACATACCTGTGATTACAACAACCCCTTACAAACCTGTAATTGCACCAACCCCTTATATACCTGTGATTACAACAACCCCTTACATACCTGTGATTCCACCAACTCCTTACATACCTGTGATTACACCAACCCCCTACATACCTGTGATTGTACCAACCTATAGCAGTGGCTACAGCGATGGTTACAGCGGCGGTTACGACGGCGGCGGCAATAGCGCATATAACGCTGTCTACAGCGGCGGTTACAGCGATGGTTACAACGGTGGCTACAACGGTGGCTACAACGGTGGCTACAGCGATAGTTACAACGGCTACAACGGTGGCTACAGCGATAGCTACAACGGCTACAACGGTGGTTACAGCGATAGCTACAACGGCTACAACGGTGGCTACAGCGATAGCTACAACGGCTACAACGGTGGTTACAGCGATAGTTATAACGGCTACAATGGCGGTAGCCAGCCTTTGCCTACATACACAACTCTGGCGCAGCCATACAATGGAGGAAACCCTCCCTACTACGGAGGTAACCCTCCCTACTACGGAGGAAACCCCCCTTACTACGGAGGAAACCCCCCTTACTACGGAGGCAATCCTCCTTACTATGAAGGAAATCCCATCACTACCATATACAGACGTTTTGCCCACATCAGCGACTACCATCGAGTACGACTACTATGACGAGCAGTCCTATCCAGCAACATCGCTACCCATCGTCAACAATATTGCTGGTACAGACGAGACTGCCATTATTATCTAACATCCTGGCATCTCCAATCTTTTAATAGTTTTCACATTTCTGCACTGTTTTCAACCATTATACCGTTTTATATTGTGAACATTGAACACGACTATACTCCAAGTAGATCCCTGCTCGAACATGATGCTGTCCCCCTAAGCAGTGTATGCCTTTAAGCAGGAATTTGGTCTGCACTTCGGGTGCGCACAATGGGAGTGTATGTGCCAATAATCATCTCTGTCGCCTTTGTATCCACACACTCCTACACACTTGCATCATTAAAATTGGAGATAGCCATGCCAACAACTGCCCTGCTTCACCGCTTCAGACTACATATTCGGTAATGGCTGGCGACCTGGGTCCGCTCGCCACGTCGTCCTCAAGGAACCAGACAGCACATGGAGTTTCTCTAGGACCACTAGTACAGTGGGCCTCTTCGACTCGCTCTGGGTCACTGTAGCGTTCATCATTCTTGGGACTATCCTGCGAGGGTGACAGTGATGCCCACCCAGATTCTCCCACTCCGTAAACACCGGCGGATTCCTTGATCACGCCAAGACCGGCCAGCGCATTTTCGCTTTCATTCCCCTACAACTTTTTTAACATATTTTTTGTACTTTTTATTTCTAAATTGACAATGCGCTTGGACGAACCTCTCTACGCTGTTTTTGGCACTAGAATCCACAACACTAGCAGCTGCAGCTGGCTCTGCTGACAATACACCAGATTGCACGCTGAGCGACAATGGTTCTGGCCGCTACTACGACCTACGGCCTCTGCGGCGTGCTAATGGTGTTTATAGTGTTGACGGCTTCGATACAGGCTACTCGTTTGACATTAACGTATGCAGCGCACTTTCAGTATCTAGTGGTGAAAGTGCAGCGCAATGGCAGCGCAGCGGAGAGCGCGGGCTGATGGGTATGGCGAACACAAAACCGTTTCTTCGCGGCAAGCGCCTGCTGCTCGAATACACCGATGGAGACGTGTGTCCAAGCAATTCGCACTTGAAGCAGTCGACACTCATATCGTTCATTTGTGATAACGCAGTCCATGGTGCGGGCAATCCCGAGTTTGTCGCCGAATGGGACCAGTGCGCTTTTTTGTTCGAGTGGAGAACGCCGCATGCCTGTTCTGTGGAACACCTTGAGTCTGCACCAGACTCGCCGCAGCCACTACCCGCAGCAGATGATGACGACGACAACAGTAGAGGTGATGGAGGACTTTTAGATGGGCCTGACCGCAATTCGGTTATATTTGTCGCTGTGTTCCTGGTCGGCAGCATCTATATGCTGGGCGGATTCCTGTACAACCGCGTGTTCAACTCGTCCCGTGGGCTGCGTGGACTCGAGCAGTTGCCAAACTACGCAATGTGGCACGCAATCTACGTCTTCTTCAGCACCTGTTTTCTGACTGTGTTTGACGTCGTCACTTGCCGGCGGGGCGCTGTGCGCCGTCGTGGCGACATCAGCCTGGACTCTGAAGAGTACAACATCCGGACACAGCTGTTTGACTCGGACGAGGACGAGGACGACGCCCAACCGCTTTCGCGCCGCAGCTGATGATCTTTTGATCTTCAGCTGCATCAACAGCGCCAAGGGCAAAGGCTGAAAAAATTGACAGCTGTGGTGCCACAGCTGTTCTGGTCTACAGCTCCTCTTGCTACAGGTTTTTTTTGCTTTTGGTTGTTTTTATTATACAGGCTTAATACTCTAAATGCACGCTACAATGAAGGGAGAAAACACTATTACTACTAGCACCACTACAGTCGACGAGCTAGCTGATATCGTTCAGAGCCTCAACATCGGCACCAATGTCCGACAAAAGGACACGCGAGAGAGCGAAGCTACTGCGCAGGCAGGTGACGCTGTTGTGCCCGACAGCCACGAGTCGGAACCAGAGGAATCCCAGGAATTGGTTGTAGATGAAGCCGTACCCGATGTGGACAATGTCAGGGTCTATGAGCCAAGACTGGGCCGTCGCACGAAGACGATTTTCGGCAAGAGCATGTCGTCATTGGACCACATAGTCGACATGGTCAGCCAGGGCAAGGTGAAGAAGATTGTGGTCATGGCTGGTGCAGGAATTTCAACTGCCGCAGGAATCCCAGACTTCCGGTCGCCTGGAACCGGTCTGTATGCAAACCTGGCCAAATTTGATCTGCCATACCCCGAGGCAATTTTCACTATGGACTACTTTGAAGAGAACCCGAAGCCGTTCTTTGTGCTGGCCAAGGAGCTGTATCCGGACCTATACATACCGACGCTGAGTCACTTCTTTGTCAAGCTTCTGGAGTCGAAGGGCGTCCTGCTACGGCATTACACGCAGAATATAGACTGCCTAGATTCGATAGCCGGTGTTAGCGACGATCTGGTTGTGGAAGCGCACGGGTCGTTTAAGACTGCGCACTGCATCAACGAGGACTGCCGCGAGGAGCACTCGAAGGAGTGGGTCCGTGATCTGGTATTCCGTGATGAGATCCCACACTGCAGACAATGCGGCAGCCTGGTCAAGCCTGACATCACCTTCTTTGGTGAGGGCCTGCCCAAGCGCTTCTTTGACCTGATGCACGACGACCTGGACCAGTGCGATCTACTCATGGTCATGGGCACCTCTCTGGCCGTCCACCCGTTCGCAGGGCTTGTCAATCTCGTCAGCAAGAGCGTGCCACGCCTGCTCATTAACCGCGAGCGGGTTGGCGAATCGAAAGCACGCGGCGTCGGGCTTGATTTCGACGGTAGATTTGCCAGCGCTGTGCACCGTGATGCCCTGATGCTTGGCGACTGCGACGCGGCGTGTGTTTTGCTCGCCGATCGCCTGGGCTGGAAGCCCGAGCTATTAGCTCTTCGCCGCGAGTTTCTTGCTGCTCGACAGACGACAGCCTAGATCGGTGCCTTTTTGTTGATAAACTATAGCAATAGCAGCATAGCCAGCAGTTGCTGCGAATGATACCAGCCACGTAAAAGTGTCTGAGAATTCCTCTGCCTAGACCCTGCGTGCCCTTTTTCCTTTGTCTGCGGAAGCGGTGGTAGTGGTGTTTTTTCTGGCTCGAGTGCCAAACCAGCACCACAGCCGTCACCAGCCTACTCTTGCCTGCCGATCCTAGGCTAGTGCTGTCGGTTTGGGGACATGGCCAATCACAGGCAGACGCCAGGAGAAACATTATCTCCAGAGACATGTAATAGTGCCGCCGGCACTCTTCAGTCTGTAGTACGTATACGCACGCCGACATATGCAGCCGCTGCAGCAAATGTGCAGATTACGTAGATACTAGACCATCCACCACCCAGCAATAGGGGCTCTTGAGCGAGATGCCCTTTCCTACGTTTTTTGGTCGCCCACAGTGGATGCTGCCTAATAAGGAAGCTGGCGACATGTTTGAGAGCCTGCATCGCCGTCGCTTGCCCTTCTCTCAGAATCCCGTGTCCCAGCACATTAACAAAGTCACATCGCAATAGCAGCATTACTATCCTCCCCCTACCACGAGAGCAACAGCCAAATTCCCTTGGCGTCCCTAGGAGCCCTACCAAAATTTAAAATAAGGCTGCCCTCGCCCGCGCCCTCTTCTCCTCAGCTCCTTTCTCCTCCTCTTGGGCCTTTTTATTGCTATTCTTCACGATATCGGCAGATCGCTATTACGACTATAACGAACGGCCATTACCGCTTGCACACTCCCGATCCCTGGTCTCAAATTCATTAAACCAGCCCCTCCGTGTTGTTTAATTAATTCCTCGCGCCCTTTCGTCCTGGTCGGGCATATTCCTTGCTTCATTTCATTAACTTACATAACCAGCCGAAAAGTATATTGCCGGGCGTTCTAGACACTCAAGCCAGGCTATCTTGGTCCCATTCGTTAAAACTAGCTCGATCCTCAGAGGCTCGTGTATTGAATTTCCAAAGCATTCCACCAAGCCAGCACTGGCCGACTCCCTGCGAAGCGCATATTAGCCATTGCCTCCCGCACACAGTTGATCCTGAATTCTTCACCTAACACTTCGCTTCGCTACCCCTACCTCTCTTTTTCTGCCCTACCTTTCCTCTTTGACATCCGTTAACCTTCCCTCTTCCCCCATCGTCCCCCTTTACTCTCATTCCAGTTTATCCGCAGCATCTTTTCTTGACCCAATGTCATTCTTCGACAACTCATCATCAGCCATGCCTGGGTCCACAAGCATCGACATGATGTCGTTTCCAGATAGTGCTTCGGCTATCAGCCTACTTCTCGGCTCTCCATCCTGCGAGACAAACAGCACACAAGGACCACCTGCTGGTACGTCGTTATCATCGGATATGCCGTCACTGACAAGTTCGCCTGATGATTCTGTCTCTCCCTCCAGTGATAAAAACGATGCCCCACCGCCAAAGCGACGTGCCATGAACAACGTGCACACACCCACCCCCTCTTCCACCGCTCAGCAGCAGCAACAAGCGGCAATGCGCAAGATCCAGATGGTGACTGTGCAGTACACTGAGAAGGAGAAGCGCGAGCGCAAGTACGAGTGCACGCACTGCAAGAAGCGCTTTACACGGCCAAGCTCACTGACATCGCACGTGTACACACATACAGGCGAGAAACCGTTTGCATGCGACTTCCCAAATTGCACCAAGCGGTTCTCGGTGCTCAGCAACTTGAGGCGGCACTACAAGGTGCACACGCACAAGCGCCAATATGGTGGTCGCATGCGCAGTGCTACGACTGCCAGCATCATCGGCGACGCATGCAATATGTCAGCACATGGCATGTCGCAGTCGGCTGTAGGACGCACACCGTTCTCAGGGTTCACTGGCCGCAACCGCTTCAACACGCTTGTTTCTGATGACCGCTCAAGCTACCTACCTCCTCTAGCTGCTGCCAACACAACTGCTGGATTCAGCGACCAGAGGGTGTATGGATACGCGCCTAGCTTCCGCACCACAGCTGGATTGGCGCAGTCGGTATCTGCTCTGTCTCAGCAACAGCAGCAGGTAACTGGGGGGATGGGCTCCTTTGGGCCTTCGAGCCTCATGTACAACGCCAACTCGACGACGCAGTTCCCTGCAGCCATCTTTCCGTCCCTCGACAGCTCGATTTCATCACCCAATGCTGCTGCTGCTGCTGCTGCCGCTGCCGCTGGCTCAGCTATAGCTTCGTTGACGAGTGCAAATATGCCTCCGTCGTCACCCTCGTCCAACAGATCGGGCTAGCAGCAAGTCAACGCTGGGTGGATTCGACCCAGCCTCGCCCGGCAGCCTCGGGATAACGTTTCCTGCTCAGCTCACAACAGCAAGCATGTGGCCGCTCTCAATTGCGATCCCGCAAAATATGAGTGAGCTGCAGACCTCTGCTAATAGCGCCCCGATCGATATGACATCTACAGCAGCAGCAGCGTCGCTGTGCACACTGAACAGCAGCTCAGCCGCCATCGACAGAGCGCTGAGCAACATCTTCTCTCCGTCCCCCAAGATCGCGACGCCAGCGATTATTACAAACAGCTCAGTTACTACGAAGGCAATGCACGGTGGAATTGAGACAAGCAGCAGCGACCCATTCGCCCTACTTGATATTCCCAAGCAGCAGCAGCCGCAACAGCCAACAGCAGCAACAGCCGCCGCAGCAGATGGCGCCGTCAGCCAATATATTGACAGGCAATGAGTCGCTATTGGCGGCATGGTGCAGAGCACCAACACTTCATCAACCGATTCTCTGCTTGACAGCCTCAGCAGCAACGCTGCGTGCCTGTCTCAACCGAGCGGCGGACACAGCCAAAATTAGCGATCCCAATGTGGCAGCTCTTGCAGGCCAGCAGTTCGCTCTACAGCACCAACTGATGTGTTTGAGCTCCGTCTCTGCACATGTCTCGATGAAATTCCACATGTAGTATACCACCCGTGCGCCATTGCTTAACCCCATTTCCCACCCGGCTTTTTTTTCACGTATCATTCATTAAAAATGGCTTCAGCTCGTATGGTGTAGAGCGGAAGAGAATGGGGGAGGGTACATTCAGCAAAAGTGATGTTAAAACGGGATCAAAAAATGCCACCAGCTGGCCTACAGAACAAAACAGCCAGAATTAGAGTAGGTTCTGGAGCTGGCGGCAAATGTCCAGGATCTGGTCCTTCTCGCCCTGCGTGTCATCCTTGGCCACCTTAGTCGCCGGTGACGGGCTAGCAGTCGATGAGCGCACCGGGCTGTTTGCCGAGGCAACACCAAAGCTGCTGATCCGCGCATTGGAAGACTTTGTTGGCGTGCGCACCGATGCTTTGCTCAGGCTCGCGGATTTGCCGAGGCCCATGTGCATGGCTGCTGATGACCCCGGCCGCCGAGGGATCCCCGTGCGCGCGCCTGCTGCCGACTTTTCACCAGACGCAGATGCATCATGCGATGCCAGTGCCAGCACCATCAGCTTGGCCACCAGCTCGCGGGCCTCCTGCAAGTGCTGCTCCTTCTTCTTCTCCTCAGCCTCACGCGCCTCCTTCTCCTCTGTGTCGACCTGGGCAGCCTCCTCATCAGCCAAGGCGTCTTCAGCAGTGCCATCCGATTCCTTGGCATCCTGTTGCTGATCCGCCTCCTCGTCTGGTCCGCCCAGACGCTCCGAGTTCTTGCCAACGGTCGATTGCGCATCTTCTACAGATGACGAAGCAATGGTTCAGTGCAAGAGCCAGATGCCAAACGCAGCGTCTCGGTGATTGGGACTTACCTTCTGCCAGCTCCGCTGCGCTGATGACCTTGCCGGCCTTAATAATCGACCTGTACTCGATTGCCTCTTTGGCATCCTGTATTAGGTGTTCGAGATTAGAAATCAGGCGTTCATATGCTTTGTCCTCCATAAGCGCCGATCTCAGAGCCTATTTGGCGAGCGGTGAGGAGCTTGGATTGTGTTGTTGGGAATATACAGGTGCGCAATATATGTATGAATGTTGTGCGGAGGCTGTGACGAGAAAGTGCGGTTCTCACTATCATCACCATCATTGCCATGATGTCCACGACAACACAAGACCACATTTCACTGCACAACAGGCAAAGAGAGAACGCCGCACTTACCTCGTCGTTAATTTCGATATCAATGGCTGCCTCTGCGTCAAACGGCACCCTGTTCTTCAGCTGCTTGTTCAGGTCCCTGATCTTCTCGGTCTGCTGCTTGACGCGGGCTTCAAGCTGGGCATTGACAGCCATCAGCGACTTGTTTGAGATCTCAAGGTCCTGGATCTACACAGCGAGTAATCAATAAAAGCTGATCAGCGATGCATATATCGATAGGAGGCAAGGCACATCTGGCCTGACTCTCCTAGGCCAATATACCAGCAGCCAGATGACGACAGTGGAGATAAAGACAATCACCCGACCACCGCCAACTGCACATGCAAAAAAAAAAAAGCAAGTCACTCCGCCGAAATTAGCGTTCGCCCGCGGCTTATTCCTATGCACTGCAACGTACCTTCCGGCTGACCCGCGCCTCGGCAGCCTCCATCGATTCCTCCGAGGGCTGCATCACGGTGCTGTTGGACCGGCTGCGACCAGATTCCCGAGAGGCGTTTGACAGGGCGGACTTGACAGCATCCCGTGCGTTCTGTACCTCAGCGGCGTGGTTGACCAGATGTGAGCCGATGTTCGATGATGGCGACTGCGGGATGGGGTTCAGGAACATGGTATCGCCCATCGGCGTCTTTGCGCGCATCGGCCCAATCACCCGCGCTCCACCGCGCGCAACATTGACGACCATTGGCGCATTCGGGTCAGCCGACGACGGCGGCCGATGCCCAGTGGCTGTGCCTGGCCTGCCTCCTGGCTGCTGCTGCTGCGGTGGCGGCACCACCTGCAGTGCGCTGCTCGGACGGCTACCACTCAGCGGCGGCATCGGCTGCTGACCAGCCATCACCATCGCACCCGGCATGCCCATGCCCATGGTGCCAAAGCCGCCGCCAAACATGTTAGCCATGCCCATAGGAACCGGGTTCTGCTGCGCCATGTGGCCGGGCCAGAACCCCGTCACCGTGCTTGGCCGGCCCGACCGTGACGGCGCCCGCTGCTGCCCGTGCGGCGATTGCGGCGGTTGCTGCTCAGCCCGGCTGCCGGACCGGACGATGTTGGCCGGATCGCCGGCCATACCCTCGTAGTACGAGTTCATCCGCTGGCGGCCCATCGCGTCCTGCTGCTGGTGCGCATAGCTGACCTGGTGCGTGTAGTCGAGCTGGTGGTTGAGGAACTGCGCTGCTGAGGGAGGCCGCCGCATCTGTGCGCCCACGGGAGGCACCGGCTGCCCATTGCTATGCGACGGTGTGATGACCCGCGCTCCGCCGGGCAAGACGCGCGCCTGCGGCTGCATGCCGCTATCAGCGAACCCCGGGCCCTGCGCCCTACTGCTGGGACGCAGGATATTTGTTGCCTTGGCTCTACTGGGCGCTCTTTCCATTTCTTCAAGCAAAAAATAAAAGTAAAAGCGGGCTGGGGTCTAAATTTGAAAAGCTGGATTCGAGGAGTCCTATTACTGAAATGCGAACAAATGGAGCGAAAGAAGGCGAAAGACAGCTGAAACCAAGAAATCCGGCCGAGTCATCATCCCCCTAGGTTTGTTTACACCCCCTGGCGCTGACTGCTACTCCGACGATCAAGCAAAACTTTTTATTCTGAGCCACAAAGTGCTGGTCAAAATAGACGAGAATAGGCTCAGCGTCCGATATGGCCTCGGGGCTGGCTAGATATGCCGCGGCAGCAGCAGAAGATCAGAGAGCTCGGCCAGGTAGTACTCGACCTTTGACAGCGACGTCTGGCCGAAATCAGCAATCTCGACCAGGTGGTGCTTTCCGTCAAAGAAGTGCGAGTGCTTCAGGAACCAGTCCTGCAGGTCGCCGCGCTTCTTGTCCAGCAGCTTGGTAATGTACCGCTTCTCGGCATCGGTCCCCTGCTCATAGCCGTCCGTGGGCACAAACGTGACGTACTTTTCGACCACCTCTCTGGTGAACGTCACC
Source organism: Linderina pennispora (assembly GCF_002104995.1). NCBI lineage: Eukaryota > Fungi > Kickxellomycota > Kickxellomycetes > Kickxellales > Kickxellaceae > Linderina > Linderina pennispora. The sequence goes on from NW_024468262.1 coordinate 586,876, forward strand.
ATGTCCGGGTCCTTGGCAGTAAACACTCTTGGTCCTTCCTCGTCCAGCACCTTTTTGCGCTGGCGGTTCTGCATGTCGACAAAAGTGCGGAACTTGTCCTTGGTCTGGCCCCACATGTCGAATTTCTGCTGCTCCAGGCGCGCACAAAAGTCGCGCACGGTCTGCTCCTCGTCGGCCATCTCGCGCTCCATCCGTCGCAGCTCCTGGCCGTGCTTGTCACACATATGCTCCGCCCACTTGTCCTGCACGCGGCGGAGGGCTATTTTGCACATCACCTCACACATCACCGCCTGATATTCGACGTCACGGAATGCCGCACTGACATTGTCCACCGCTGCCCGGTCGTGCTGTACACCGATATCCCACTTTTCGATTTCGCTGCAGTTTAGCAGGGACTGCGGGAAGGCGCCTAGAAGGTCAGGGTGCTCGGTATACAGCGTCGAGAACCAGGCCAGAGCCAGGCTGACAAACTGCTCCTGGTCGAGGTCAAACTTTACATAGTTGGGCACCAGCAGCACCGGCCATGTATGGAACTGGGCGATCGCGCCCTGCCGTAACAGAAACACAACGATCTCCCGCAGCTCCGCCCGTCGCTCGTGCCGGATCTGGTCCCGCCCGCCGTCGTCCTTGGCCGAGCTGCTCGGCTTTGGCTTGTCATTCAAGCCCAGTGCGTCGAGCACATGGATTGCTGGACGTGGCAAGTGCAGCAGCGCCAGCAGCTTGGGCAGCGAGCACAGGTGGAAGCCTTGGCTGTTGAACTGGCTTATCAGTGCAGGCGTCAGCTGCTTGAGCGTCGGAGTGTACGTGTGGCCCAAATTGACCGGGCACACGACCCGTGCGACATTCCAATAGATCAGGTGAGCAACCAGCCGGCACAGCTGCGCAAACGAGCAGTCCTACCAGCGTGTGCAGCATTGCCAGCGTCTTATTCGGCGTTGCACGCTCAATAACCGCCACTAGCGTGGGCGACGCATCGGCAAACAAGAGCTGTCGGCGAAGGGTGTTGGTGTCGCCAAGCAGCAAAATTGCATGGTACGGCTTGATCCGTGGGTAGAGCCCGTGCTGGTGCTCGCGCAGCTCGCGTCCAGTGACAATGACATCAGCCTGTTCCACCGCCCCACGTGCCATGCCCTTGCCCTGGTGCGTGTGTGTCCACGGCTTCGCTGGCAAGCCATGCGCCATTGCACCGCTCGACTCGTAGTTGAATCCGATGTCGCCGCTCTGACTCGGCGCAAACAGTGCTGGCCCCCAGTACTCCTGCACTGGTGGGGCCACTGATTGGGATACCTGTCGCAATGCATCTAATCTCTGGCTTAGCTGCAGCTGGCTGGCAGCAGATATGTCGAGCGCGCTGCCTGGTGTGCTTTCTGACGGCGTGGCTGGCCGCGGTGTGGTAGCCAGGGACACAACATTGCTGCGATCAACAAGATTGTTGCTGTTGTGTCCAGTCTGGCCGTATCCCGAGTTGAAGAATGCTCGTGGCCGTGCTGTCGGCACTGGCCGGTTGAGTCCCGGTCCGCTGGGAATCTGCAGCGACACCATGATCCGCTTGTGAATGTGCAGGTTGACCAACTCGCTGTTGCGCAGGCCGTTGTACAGCTTGATCAGATCGCAGGCTAGCGAGGACCTTGCAACCAACTCCTGGATGTACCTGGCCGACGTGTACCTGTCCTTCAGGGCCATGTCATTGAGGCTGCGAATAACCCGCGACTCTGTCAGCACATAGTTTGCACCATTCTGCTCGATCTGCAGCGCCTTTGTGAGCCGCTTCAACACATGCCCATACAGCAGATTGGCCAGTGTCTCGACCCCAGGGGCCGTGTTGTCCAGCATGAACACGATATGGAACAGCGAGTCGTACCGCGGTTTGCGGTACCCGCGTCGCTTCCATTCTTTGCTGTCACGTACAGCCCACTCCCCTTCTGATATCGCGCTGTCTCCGGCCTCGCTCGGCTCCCGGTGCATCATCAGATTCAACAGCCCCAGATCCGCGAGCAGCTTTGTGCCATGATGTCGCGACGCCCGCCCCACCATCATATCGGACTTGACCTTCCACCCGTCAAAATCCGTCATCGATGCAAACCGTGACATCGAGTCGGCTTCGTCCTGCTCCGTGTCATAGTAATCAGGATCCTGTGCCCGCTCATTGGGGTCGTCGCGCAGAGGATGGCCCACAAACAGAACCTTGTCTATCGCCACCTGGAACCGCTGATCGCTCATCGACGGCTTGGGCGAGAACAGCTGTGCTAGGAACTTTGTCTCGAACCCGTGCATCGATTGCTCCATGCATGGTCTCCGATCGCCCTCGCTCCCAAGCTCGGCAGCCAGTGCCCCGCCGGTGAACTGCCGCACGCTACTGGCGCTTTCGCTCGTCCTTGCGTCCTTTGGTGCTGGCTTGGGCTGTGTCATTGCCGTAGCAATCGATGTATAGCTGTCGTTGCGTGACGCCATGCCGTCTTTTATCCGTCCGTCTGTGTGCGCTGTCTCGACTGCGCTCTTGTCGTGCGATTCACCAGCATCAATGCTGCCCTCCTTGCTGAGCCGGGTGCTACGCTTGCGTGCTTCAGCCGCTTCATTTTCGCTTAAAACTGACTTGGCGTACTCGTAGTCGAACTGTGTTAGCGGATAACGAAGAGGCAGGTGATCGCCCTTGGACGAATATGTGGCTAGAAACACCCCTAGGATCGCGTCTTCTGCCTTCATGTCTATGCAGCTGGCGAATATGTGAAGATAGTGGCAGGCGAAGGGTTGCAAAAAGTGTGCAAAGGTAGGAAGTGGGGGCGGCACGTCGTCAACCGCCTTTGGCTGATTCATCGCCAAATGGATGCGTGCGGATAGTATGGCATTCGGAGAGGAAGTAGATCAGTTGATTCCGATTTTTGGGCTCTGTCCCCTATGTCTCGCTATGACTTCAGCTAGCTGGATTTGGAATACGTGCACTTATATACATTGCATTCGCTTAAAACAATGTAAACATATCTTAGCAGCACCCGTCCTTGGTGTGTGACATTGGCACCACGCTAAACGGCGTTGACTCCTCGACTGGATTCTTGATCTGAGTGAACCCATCGATGATCGAGCCTTGGCCAATTTGGTGCTTCAGCCTACGCATCATCGCCCTATACCTGATCCCCTCGACACTGATCTGGCCCAGCGTTAGCCCAAGGCAGATAACGCAGAACATGGGGATATACACGTTCATGATCGCAATCATCAGCACGTAGCGGAACAGCGTCACCACAAAGTAGATGCATGCCCGCGGGAAGATGCGCCACGGCTGTCCAGGCTTGTCCTGGATGAGGTCAATGCTCAGCGAGAGCAGGCGCTCGGCAATTCCCAGCACAATGAGGAAGAAGTATGCCAGAGCAAAGCTTGCCATCTGTCTTGAGACTGTATGCCTTGAAAACCAAGTTCAGATAGATTGGGAACTGCTCATGATTGCTACTGCGGGCCATCAGCGCGTGGTGAGCATGCATGAACGCGTCAGCAAGAAGAGCAGTCATCGCAGTTCAGGATATTGTCAATGGAGAGCGGGTAAAAGTGAATGCAATGCAGAGAAGAGAAAGCGTGCGGTTTCCTCTGCTTCTGCAATGACTCTTTGAGATACCCTTGACATTGGAAAATGGTGGCTAGAGCCGAGACCACTTTTCATTCACCACATCTTCCCTCATGTTGGCCTCCCGCAATAACCGAACCTGGGCCGAGACCCAGTTAGCCTTGATCCACGCTGAGGGGTTTTTACCGTAGCTATCGAATGCCATCAGCAAGATGTATTTGCAGCAAGGACAGCAGCGGGAAGAAGCTGGGAGGCACTTGTGTTTGAGGAAAATTAAGGACGAGAGTGGTTTTTTTAAAAGAACCATGGTGTTTACAAGAGTTGCTGCTGCTACATGGTGCTTTTCATTCATGCCAGATAGCAGTGGATGGATATCATCAAGAGCCTGCTAGAAGTAGCACCTCCAATGGCCATAAAGAAAATGTACATGGCAATATTGGTCAATGCATGTCTCAAGGTCAGCGACAGCAGTGATATTCATGTATGCAATTCTAGCATTGCAGTGTGTAGCTTGAATGTCATTACAAGATGGACATGCCTTTGAATGCGGGTGGGCTGGCAGTAAAGGCGTAGCGCTGCAAAGGTGCTATCGCTTGCAGGCAAAATCGTGATGGGAAATATAATAGTGGAATTTGGAGAAACCCGCACTACAGAATTGCTACTAGCTCCTTCGCCTTACCATACCTGGCAGATCTGCCAGCTGCCTGCCAAGGCATGCATTTAGGAGGATGTGCGTCCAAATGAAGCAGGTCTGCTTGGAGCGGCCAGAATGCATATGACAATACTTCCGCCGGCCCAACCCGCCCATACATGTGCGGCAAACCTTGCTATGATGGTGCTGCGGTGGGGAAGAGTGGCGAACCCCTGTAAATTGATTGTTGACCTTTTTTGTTTCTTGCATGCCGGAATGTCTTGGGAACGTCCTTCGAACGATGCATGGAACAACCCTCCCGAACAGCCCCATTGGCCAGTGAAGTCCTCCAACGTGCTCCGGTCAGGCGGGATTGCCCACACACATTGCGCGAGGGGCGTATTCCAAAAATAGCAATTTTCCAAGCTGGTTCTACAGTGAGCAGCCCTTGCCCGGCACTTCAAAAACAACAGCCTATCCCCACGGGAGCTGAAAAAGTATTAAACGTCGCTGTTTTCTATCTCTCGTCCGCCCTCAACTTTTTTCTCTTTTTATACTTGCTCTAGTAAAATGTCTACTCCCCTCGTTGACGCGTTCACACAGGCTCACCACACACTCGTGGCCCGCAGCACCGACCATAAGCTGTTCCCAATCTACCTGAACCTGGTTTTCAAGGCATACAATCTCAAGACAGATGGAAACTTTGCTCTGGCATACTTTTTCCTCATTGTGCTGGGAATTGCCGAGCGCCTGCTCTCGCTGAGCATTGACCTCATCCAGGACAAGCCTGGACAGCCGTGGCGCATCTTCCCGCGGGCATGCATCTACTTTGTGGTGACGCTGTTCCGCTACGTGCTGATGATTGCGATCATGAACGTGTATATCCCCATGTTCTGCGTTATCTGCCTTGGACTGACGCTGGGCCAGATCAGTGTCGAGGGGATCAGGTACTGGATGATGATGCGCCAGGTCAAGCGCGCCAAGGCCCACCAGGCGCTGGACGGCTCGGCCGAGTCGTTCGGGATGCCGCCCAAGACATCGCACATCAGCGAGTCATGCTGCTAAACTCCTCCTCTGTCTCTATTTAATTGTAATTAGCAATCAAACCACTATCTTACTTTCTGCGGCTCTTGAATTCGATGAAGGCGCGCTTGTCCAACCGCTTGACCTTGCGGATGTCAGCGTCGCGCTTCTTCCAGGTGCTCTTGCGCAGCATAATCGGGCGGCTTCCGACGTACTTGCCGTTGAATTCGCGCCAGGCGGCCAAAAAGTCGTCGGGGCTGGCAAAGCTCAGGAAGCCGTAGCCCTTGCTCTTACCCGATTTCTTCTCGACCACCACCAGCGCCCTCTGCATGGTCGGGAACTTGCCAAATACCTGCTCGAGCATCTCGGTTGTGACGTCTGGGCCCAGGTTGCCGGCAAACAGGCGGTAGTCGTCCTCGGGCCACTCGGCCAATGTCTCGTCCTCCCAGACCTGGCCGCCGGCCATGCGGACCACTCGCCGCCGCTTGCTACGCGGCTTCTTGTCGTCAGTCTCATGATCCTTGGCTGGCTCGGCATTGTCTGCGGCTTGCTCCGAGTACGGGAGATACGTGCTCTGTGTGTAGTCGTAATAGTAGTATTGGCCGCTTACAGGTGTTGTAGAGCCATGTGTAGCCGCTCTCGTCTGTCACATACGTGTACTGCTCGCTGGCATCGCCGCCTTGCGCTGGTGGGAATGTGGATTCTGCTGGGGCTGGCTTGGCCTGCGGGTTCTGGCGATGTCGGAGTGCCGGGGATGCTGTCGCTGTTTGGTGGCCGACGCCGAGGGCTTGTTGAGCACTGGCTCAGCAGGACAGCGTGGCTGGTCTTGTGCTGCCCAGTGGCTTCCGAGCTCTGACACGGTTTCTGTTTGGTAACATGACTTTTAATAGAGAAAAGACTGAGGGCTGGCCAGGACTGATAGCGCACCATCACCATCTCGGGATATTAGAGCTATGCTGGATATGGGCATGTAATGGGAACACGCCATTACCCCAAACTCCTCCCTGACATGACATGCTGCTGCATGTGTATTTGAGGATGCTTGTATTAGAATTACAATCATTGTAGAAGGATGCAGTTTTTATGCAGGAGTGGGTGTGCCTGGGACAATAACAGACTCGCCCGACCCGACAATCAGCGCGACGCTCTCTGCCGGAATGCACGCCAGGCCCGGAAACGCCGGCGGCTGCACAACCGACGCTGCGCTGTCAGCCGAGAACATCGACAGCGCCGGCGAATGCACAGCACGATGGGCGCTGGCCGGCTCCGACAGAGTCGAGTCGGGAGACGCAGTGTTGAGATGACGGTACCGCCGCGACGTATGGAGCCAGGACGCTGCATTGCGTGCCGCCCGCGGGTTTGCCAGATAATCAATTGTGCGCATACCGAACCACCACAGGCGAATGTGGAAGCCCAGTAACAAAGCCAGGCCCAGCGCAGAGACCACGGCAATAATTATGTAAGCAGCCAGCAGTGTCAGACACAGAACAACGACAAACTGCGACGGGCTGCCGGAGCCGCCCAGCACTCGCCACAGCGTATCCTTGAACTCGGCTTGGCGGCCGACTGACACGCACACGACACGGATAGCACACGCCAGCAGCAGCATGATGTGCGCTAGGGCCAGGGCCTATGAACGAGAAGAATAAGCGGTAGTTGGTGTCGGCAATGCACGTGTTGAGCCAGCGACAGTGGTGGTCGTAGCCGCCGACGCACTTGTTGCAGCGCTTGCAGTGGCGAGTGCCTGGGTTCACCAGCACGCAGCACACCTGGCACACGCTGGTCACGGCGTCGACCACCGGCACACCGCGCTCAAACACATAGTTGGTGTTGCGACTGCCGTGCACTAGCCGCACCTCAGAGGCCTCGGTGCAACTCAGCGATGTCCACAGATCCAGCACAACCGTCGCAGCACTCAGCACTACTGCACCGGCCAGCACCACATACCATGGGCCCGCACGATCCGCCACCCGCAGATAGAGCAGGATCGCCGAGTAAAACCCGCCCAGCAGCACGCCAATCACCGCCCAGTGGATAAGGAACAGCAGGTCCCACGGCCGCTCAAACCCGTGGCGCCGCAACCACAGCACCGTTGCACCGTGGGGAACCGACTCCGACGCAGGCACGAGCTGGGCCGCCCGCGTCCCGCCACCGTCCAGGGAGCCGTCACCCGACGCGCCAATGAACGGCGGGTGTGAGCCTATCTGTACCAACGTGGCCGACTCGGACGCCGACAGCGCCATGGTCCGCACACTACACGGCTGCTTGGCAAAGCCGCTGTCGTACCCGCTGTGGTCGTCCGAGATGGTTTCGCACTGTGTGCTGGCGCGCTGGTGCTCGGCCTCGCTGCTGTCGTCGGATGCGGTGCTGGGCGCATAGTCGGAGCCGACTATGTCAAAGTCATGGATTGCCTGCGTCGACGCTGTGCGTTTGCGTGAGAATATCGGCACAAAGACGCTGTACGAGGGCTCCGGGTCCTCGTGGCTTATCCGCTCGCCGCTGGCCCACTCGTGCGAGCTGCGCGGGGACCCATCCGGGCTGGCGGTGGGTGTGGTTTCGTCGTGGTCTAGCGGCATTATCAGCGAGCACTACAGACCATGTCCTTGTATCATGCAAGCGCAAAGCTGGGAGATGGGTAGAGTACAGAAAAACTATAGCGAGAGTATCGAGAAAGGAAAGAGAAATTCATTTTTCAAAACCACCCGAACTATCAGGAACGCCCCCAAATTTCGGCGATCACGTTGTTGGGCTCTAGTCCAATGCCTTTCCAGTAAGCGTGAGGCTGGATCGAACTACAATAGTAGACGTCCTGCCTCAAGCCAGCTGCTGGCGGACCTCCTCGGCAAAGTCGGGCTTGTCGGCCTTCTCCACGCCCTCGCCGCGCTCGTACCGCACAAACGACAGAATCTCAACCGGCGCCCCGATCTCCTTTGAGATCTTGGCCAGCACCTCCTTGACCGAGCCGCCGCCAAACAAAAACTGCTGCTCCTCCAGCACTACTGCGTCCGGCGCCTCGGCCTGCTCACCAGCCTTCTGGTACTCCTCCATGGTGGTGAACCGCGGCCCATACCCAACCACCTGCTGCGCGAGCCGGCGCGTCAGCTGGCTCAGCGTGCTCCGGTGTGCGTCGCTCTTGATGCTGCTGGTCACAGCCACCAGCCCGCCGATCTTGCCCGCCGATCCACCGGCGCTGCCCTTGACGCTGCCATGCACATAGCCGCTCACCACAATGCTTTCAGCCGCCGACGGTGCGCCCACCACCGCTGCCCGCCGCAGCACGATGTTTTCGCCCAGCCGTCCGATCGTCTCGGTGATGGTGTCGCTCACGGTGCGGCCATCGAGCATTTTGGCGGCTAGGTCATGTGCCTCGATCCCTGCCAGCACCGCCCCCTCCGCCGACGTGCTGGCGAACCCCATGCCGGCCTGTGCAATCTCTGCCGCCAAGTCAACAAACGACGCATTGCGAGCCACAAAGTCTGTCTCGCACCCAAGCTCCACAATCGTCGCTGCGGTCAGCGACTCGTTCACAAACACCGACACCGCTCCCTCCGAGGCCACGCGATCCTTGACCTTGTCGGCCTTCTTGGCCCCCGCCTTGAGCGCGTCCTCCTCCAGCCACGCCAATGCCCGGGTGATGTCGTTGTCGCAGCTCAGCAGCGCCTCTTTGGCTTTGCTCATGGCCACCGGGTTCAGTGTGCGCAGCTTCTTCAGCGCCTTGATGTCCACCTTGGCTGTTGTGTATGCACGCGCGAGTGTCGCCGTGGGACGTAGCCGCGGGGCGATGATGCTGCGGCGTACGGAGAGGCTGATAAACGACATTCTTTTTCTTGCTGTGAACTGAAGCGTGGTGCAATTGCGAAATTCGGGCTTGTGTAAGAGACAAAAAAGGCGAGTCTGATCCAACCACAGCTCGCCTTGGTTCCTTATCAGCTCTTTCCAGTCTCGCTTCGAGCCGAGCCGGAATTCCTGTTGGGAGTCTGCTAACAGCCTGGCTGTGAACATCTCTGGTACCTAACCCGCACACGCCCTCCTTGCTGCTGCTCTTTAGTTCCCCTTGCTATTCTTTTTCCCCACTCCCTCTGCCAATGGTCAAGCAAATCGTCGTGCTAATTTCGGGCAGCGGCACCAACCTGCAGGCTCTCATCGATGCTGAGCAGCAGAGCCAGCTGGGCGGCCACATCTCCCTAGTCGTCAGCAACAAAAAGTCTGCCTACGGGCTCGAGCGCGCCGCCAAGGCCTCGATCCCGACCCACACGCGCACACTCAAATCGTACAAGGACCAGGGCAAGACGCGCGAGGACTTTGACCGTGAGCTGGCCGAGTACATTGCAGCCGAGTACTCCCCAGATCTGGTGGTGCTGGCCGGCTGGATGCACATTCTGTCGCCTGGCTTCATCGACAGGTTCCGCGGCAAGATCATCAACCTGCATCCGGCGCTGCCCGGCGAGCTCGAGGGCGCCCATGCGATTGACCGCGCATTTGACGAGTTCCAACAGGGGAAGCGCCAGCGCACCGGCGTCATGGTGCACTTTGTCATCCCCGAGGTTGACAAGGGCGAGCCGATCCTGACCCAGGAAGTACCGTGCGTTGATGGCGATTCGCTGGAGACCCTCGAGGACCGGATCCACGCTGTCGAGCACCAGCTCCTCCCCAAGGCCGTCAAACTGGTGCTGGACAAGGGCCTGGTGCCGCAGTAAGGGACTGCTTTACATTCTGGAGTGAAATAAACATTTATTTTCCCGTTTAGCTGTTACTCTGCGCCGGTATCTTGGAGCATTTCGCCCAGAGAGACACCAGCGTCCTCAAGTTGGATTCCACTGCCCTCCCACTGCTTCCCATCCGATGTCCGCGGAATAGCCCGTGGTGTGGCCGTCTCGTACGAGATATACCCTTCCTGGTGCCGGTGCGTGAACGTCTTGTGCGTGTTCGCCGCGTAGTCGTTCTGGATCAGGTCGTAGAAGTACTTGTAAAAGTACATCAGTGCGTCGTACTCGCCCTCGTACGCCTCTCCCTTGCTGTCGCGGTACAAAAAGTAAATCGCCTCGATCGTTGCCAGATAGCTCTCGTCATACTTTTGGAACCGCCAGAACCGCGTCTTGCGTGGCTTGATCGTGACCTTGGGGATCTTGTGCAACTTTGAGTCCTTGCGCACCATACCGCGCGCCTGCTGCCACGTACCGTCGATGACAATTGCATGGTCGTACGACGCCGGGTCTACCTCGCTAATGTCGGTCGCGTCGGGTCCCGGGAACAGCAGCACCGTGCGCTCCGTGTCAATCTCCGACAGGACGTCCTCCGAGTAAATCGTGACCTGCACGTCCTCAGGCGCAATCACCTTGGCGTGCAGTGCCGTGGACTTGCCGTCGTTTTCACCTGGGTGCTTGAGCACCGTCAGCTTGAACGGAAGCCGGATCTGCGGCACCTTGCCGGCAATGTCCGCCACGGGCTTGTAGCAGTAGTAGCAGAAGAACTTCATCCGCCGCCCGCACCCGTCGCACACCTGCCGGGCGCTGCACGAATCGAGCACCTGTGCTGGGTTTACTTTGAGCGAATTGATGTCGTAGGGCTTCGCCTCGGTCATTCTTCTATCGAGCTGGTTAGAGAGTGGTCCTGGAATGGGGCACAAGAGTGTCGATAAGATGTGAAAAAGAGTAGATGTGGTTACACCTCCGGATCATCTCCTGGCCTAAAATCCCGGTGGTACTATTTGGGATAGAATTCGCCAAATTATGGCCAGTGTGCACCATGGCAGCCAAGGAAAGGGATCCACCGGCTTGATACACCTCAGGACAGCTTGTAACATACCAGATATGAGCTGCCACTTGTCGCCGCCGTCGTCAGTAGCAATACAGCTTGCCTTGATTCAATCTGAGTATGCTTGATAGATTCTAAGCACTCAATTCGAGCATGAACAAATATATGCGCGAATATGCACATTGGTCACGGGGCTCTCTTGTCTTTGTCACGTAGACATTGACAACCCTTTCCACATCTGTATAAGGCCGACCTGCCGGGCAGAATCACTGTTATCGCCAGCCACCTGTTCCTCTCAGCCCCCACTTTTTTTTTTTCAAGCCTAGCATATTTCAAAAATGTCTTCGCCCGCCCAGTACCCGCCTGTTCTCATTCTCGAGAATATATTCAGCATGCTCCTGCACGATAACCCCGCTATCACGGAAAAACGAGACCCACTAAAAAGAAGATTGAGTAGCGATGAGCCTCCACCCCGCCCTGCTGCCGTTGCTCATGCCCTCTCCCTGACTGGTGTCTGCCAAGCGTGGCGAGACATCGCCTTGAATATACTGTTTGAGGACGCTTTCTTCGAGGACTCTCCCAAAACCAAAGTCGATGTTGGATACCCGCAGTGGATATGGCCATCCAAAGTACTGTCGTCCCTGGCTGCTGCCCTCCACCTTGGCATCGGAGCCAAGGTCCGGTCGATGAGCGTTGACGTTGACCTCCGCCGACTGGTAAATGGTGCATCTCTGAGGGAGTGGCCAAACAACCCTGTCTACGGCAAGGTATTCAACACAGTCATGACCCTCAACATCAACCTTGTTGCTGGCGTCGGTATCGACCACAACGCACTGAATAGCGACGACAGATCCGATCAGTTCTGCAGCATCATCTCCAATGTGTTCCCCAATGCCCGTGCCATCAGACTGCTGCTGGTGGACAGGCACTGGGACATCCTCTATGGCGAATTCATGGAAACCATGTACCTCAAACTCCTGGATGGCAAAGGCAGTGTGACTCTAGGGCCGAGGGACACCCTGTTCCGTGCCACCGACTTTGACTATATTATCCCTGAGATCGACACCCCGCTCACTAAGCTCACTATTCGTGACATCCGGTCATGCTCTGCGGCATGCGACCTTATCCGGAAGCACGCTAGTACACTGGAGGAACTAGATATCACATGCCTCTGCGAGAGGTACATGTTCTATATAGTGCAGGATATGGATGATGTTGATGTGATCTACCCACAGCTTCGCAAACTGTCAGTAAAAGATGGCAACGGCATAAACTCGCACATAGATAACACCATATGGACTGTAAACTGGTTCCCTGCGCTCGAAGACTTGTCATGCAGCACTGAATCCCCTGAAGTGCATACCATGGTCATCAAGCTCACCAGCACTACACTGAAGCGTGCAGTTCTCAAGATGTCATCGGCATGCTGCTATAGTCTCCTTTATGGAAACACATTCGATGACTGCCAGTATCCAGAAATGGAGTACTTTGACGCCACATACACCACAACCCAGGACTACTCTATGGAGACTATTGACGCATCTCTTCTCATGGGCAGCACAGCAACGGTGTTAAGGTCGGTGGGCGGCGACACTCTTGCCTACAACGAAGTCAAGGAGGATCTCGAAGCCACCAACCCCCTGCTCCAGGTATTTGAGACGTCAAGCATAGCCGCTACATTTGATGAGGCACTGGAGTTCGTCAAATCGAGACCGCACTTGCGCCAATTTGGCATAAACATCGTGTTCCCCGAGGAGCAATTGGATCAGTATCTCGAACATGCCCAGTGCTATGGGCGGTGCACTGTTGATTCAGAGAAGGAAACAGAGCACACCGAGGTGCTGCTTCCTGAGCTAAACGTTAGGTGCTTTATCGACAACCACATGGATATGATTTGTGCCCAGAACGATTATCTCGAGGAGATGTTCCGGAGGCACCATCCGGTTTCTGAGCGACTGATCGCATTTGAGGCAACCAGATACTGCATGTTTGCTGCTCGTGAGTCGTTGGTGGTTGCCAGTGTGGTCATTGTTCATCTGGCACTGCTGTTCCCGACCGTCAACCAGATCTACTGGGGAATGAAGGAATACAAACGCGTCATATACCGCAGTGACCTTCGGCAGCATGCATCGTTTAGAGCTATGGAAGAGCGTCTACTTGCTTTAGTATCTGGAGGCACCCTTGAATAATTTTTGTAATGTGCTCACATTCATTCTGTTAGAGGGTTGTGAACTTGTAGCCTATTGAGGAACGGGCTGAGACATCCAAAGATATATATTGGAAGAGTATGAAAGAACGTGGGAAAGCACTAAGGAGAAAAATAGTAGAAAGTGAAGGAGCTCTGCCCTGGACCAGATATATTGAATGCATGCAGTATGCTACATGAAAGAAGGAAGGAGGAGTTGTCAGGTGAGGGGGCGGGTGTCTGGCTGAGTATTGGCATTACTCGCCTAGAATAGTATGGATGGCATTGTGGCCTAGGGGCCTTGATCCATGGGCTCCTGAAATTCTGTGAATTTGGAACCACGCGCAGCAGGATTACCAGCACAAAATGGTTGCCAACCCAGTGGTCCTTGAGTTGACAATTGCTGGCTTGTATGATGACCTGCCCCGACTGGCTCACCTGAAATCATTCTAGACGTGATCTGACCCAGCTCCACATTGACTGTGGGTTCATTCTAAGCCATGTACTACAGGTAGCCAGAAATGCATTTTTCCCTAAACTCCACGCCAAGCCTGGACCTGAGGTGTCCACATCGAGTCGCTGGATTCTGCATCCTGCGCCGACGACCCAGGGTAGTTCCTCTGGTAGGTGGCAGTCTGGTCGCACAGCCCGTGCACGCATATGGATATGTGCCGTTAACATCTAACCTCGAAGATCATACGGTTTATTGACCCTACAAACCATTCAATGGCTCCATACTCTTCAAGAGATGGTTATTTATAAATCGATCACAACAGCGATAAACATGTAGTCGCGCAAATGTATCCATGTTCTTGTGGACATTGCCACTCAGCCAGCCCAGGTCACAACACCAGTTCATGCAACAGCCCAACCAAAATTTTATTGACAGCACACTGTCAGTTAAAAGTCGAACTTGGTGCGGAATGCATCCAGGTCCTGGCGGTCGCATGCTTCCGCCAGCTTGGGCTCGCCAAGCAAGTACATCGAGAGCTGCAGGGCATTCCAGATTGTCGCGCTCATACCGCTCTCAGGCCGGTAGCCAGTACCCGACAGATTAGCCTCGCGGCTCTTCTCGTCCAGAGTCTGCATCTCGCGCTGCTGCAGCGACAGTGCAGTCAGGCAGTTCTCGGCGGACTCGCGGTGCTGGCCCAGGTTTGACGACGCGAGTGCAATGTTGTACCGGGCGCGGATGAAGCTCGGGTGCAGCTCCAGAGCACGGAAGTACGCACCAGTCGCCTCCTTGTTATTGTTGGTGTGTGCCAGCGTCGCGCCCAGGCGGTTCCACAGCACATAGTCGTCGGGGCGCTTGGACAGCGCGGCCTTGAAGCAGTCGATGGCCTTGTCGTACTCAGTGGAGATGTTGAACAAAACTCCAAGTGCGACCTGGACATCGGGATCCCAGTCCTGGCCGGGTGTCATGCGCGCTGCCTGGATGTACAGATCCTGCACGTAGTCCTTGCGCGTATTGGCGCTGGTCATGTTCTCGGGTGCGGTCGCGGGAATCAGCGACTTGTAGCGGTCGTGGTGGGCAATCCACTCGTGCAGTTCGTCGTAGGCATCCATCTGGTATCCCTCGTTGGTGTACGACACAGCCAGTGCCAGGTGGGCGTCGAGTCCGTTGGGATCGAGCTGGATGGCTTTGCGCAGTGCCGCAATGGCAGACTCCTCGCGCTCATTTTCCTGCTGCTTCAAGCCGAGCTCCAGCCAGGCCTGTGCGTCCTGTGGGTTCTGCGTCACGCTCGTCTCGAGCGCCATGATGGTGTCAGCAAGGCTGGCGTCCTGCGGGTTCTGGCGAATGTGTTCCAGGGTATTCTGGAGCTCGGCTGGCGACATCTGCGAGTAATAGTTCTCGCGCTGAAAGTGGTAGATGTTAAGCGCGGGATCGGTTGCGCGGTACGCCGGCTCCATGGTGTTTAGCGACTCCCACTCCTTCTGCGTCTCGAGCCACTCCTTGTCCTGCTCGTTAAGCATCGGCTGAATGTTGTCCTTGAACTGCTCCAGCCAGTCCTTGTTAGCTTCGCCGTGGACAAACTCGTTGCTGGGCTGTTCCAGCTTGAAGTCCATATCCTGCGGGTGGCCGCTGACAGAGGTCTCGTTGAGCGGACCGTCGAGCGTCGACTCGAATTCCTCGGCCCAGTTGCGCTCCATTCCGCGCGCAAACTCTTCCGAGAAGATCTTACCGTCTTGCGGCGTCTGCTCCGATCCCTTGGTGGCCTCGCGGTTGACCAGTTCGTCGGCACGCTTCTCAAACTCCGTGGCCCACGTTGGGCCCTGCGCAGCCGTGGTCTCCGCCTGCTTGCCCTTTTCAGTCTGTACGACCTGGTCGCCGTTGATCGTGGCCTGTCCGTCGGCGAGTTGTTGCATGAGAGAGAGGAATTCGGAGTTTCTGAATTTAGGATTAGCTGTGTCACTCACTGAGTCCAGGATCTTTGCTGCCGTGCGCGCCAGCTCATCATCAGCCCTTTCCACAGGCTCGCTGGCCGCCTGCTTCTGTTCTGCGGTGACCTCGGTCTGCTGAGCAGTTCCACCTACCTGCTGCTGATGCTGCATGGGCATCATGTTGTGCATCATCATACCCGGCCCGGGCATCATCGAGTACATGCGGGCCTCGTTGAACGCCATGGCCATCGGATCATGCCGCACCACGGGCTCCTGCTGCACAGGAGCCGCAGCAGCCTGGGACGCCGCCGGCTGGTGGTGGAACTGCTCGGCCCAGCCTTGCTGGGCAGCCATCGGGCGCATCTGCATCGGTCCAGCGGGCACCATCGGCGCGGGGCCGGCCCTGGCAAAGGCGCGCTCGAAATCGGCGTTAGCAGGGCCCTGGTGCCGCTGGAAGTCCGCTGCCCAGTCGGCCGGTGCCGGCTGCTTGCCCTGCACCGTGTTGAGCTCGCGGTGCATCTCGGCAAAGTTGAAGGCGCCTGGGCCCTGTGTGCGGTTTTGCTGCATCATGAACTCGTTGGCCATCATGTTCGGCGACTGCACCGGCCCGTTATGCCGGAACGCCTGCCGGAACGCCTGCTTCGACGACGACGCTTGCGCCGGTCCAAACCGATCCTATCAGGCGATGTGTGGGAGGTGCGTGGTGGGTGTCAGCGCCTATCTCTCCTCCACGCTTGTATTTCTGGAGACTAGCAACTTACCTGCTCGAGCGAGTGGTCCTTGTTGAATTGCTTCATAAGCCCGTTCATGGAGTTGCCCGGCCCGCATTCGGCGCCGTTGCCAACCAAGTCTGAGAAGCCCGACATATTTGCTGAAACAGAGTGTGCGGCGTGTTTAATAGAATACAAAGGAAAGATGAAAAGAAAAGTATCTTATGCTCAAGCAGCGGTTGATAAGTGGAAAGCGAAGGAGAAGTGGCCACAAGCACCCACAGGCCAGCAGCCATGACCGGGCTTCCGTTGCAGCTCGAAGCGGCAAGCGGCGGCGGCAGCAGCGACAGGCGGCGGGTAGCCACGCGATAACACTCCGTGCGCGGAGGTATTCTGCCCGCAAGAATCTCAAACACTTGCATGTGATTTGCACACAGTCACTAAAAAAATGAGCGCTGCTCCTCTCGGACGCTCGAAAGCTCCACCGCTTTCCACACGGGCCCACACTGGCGCTTTAGACTTGGAAAATCGGCATTTATTTACAACTGGTTCTTTTACAAAACAGGGCCTATGGATCCTACTTGACGCAAATACGTACCTACGGAGAAGACAACCAAAAGCGGCAATTGTTTTCGTCAGTACAGAGTTCACTGCGTGTCGTCGACACAAGGTCAGACACAAGTGTGCTATTTCCCTCAGACGTAGAGTTGTATCATCAATGGCAGAGTGTCAGCCCTGCTATGAAAGCCATACATGTTAAAAACATTTGTGTCATCATCGGGATCTCGAGGCAGCGTGTGCCAGCCGACAGGAACATACCTTCCCCCACTAACCACGGCAATAGAGTAGGAAAAACATCGCGAAGCAGAGACAAAGAGGACGGCGGCTTCGTCGCACTGCGATAGCACCCTGAAATACGCCTGTTCACCAGCAAGCATGCAGAAATTTTTTCACTGGTGCGAGCCGAACCGGGCAGGGATCCGGTTCGGTGGCTAGAGCGACTTCAGCTTTTCGATTTCTGCCTATTTCCAAAGCCAAAGCTCAAGCTGGATTTTAGATGCGGAGCGATTGGCCTGGTGCTGATTTTACCACGATAAAGACATGGCAGAATGTGGTCGCTAGGAATCGCCACACTAGCCGTTTGATGCACGGGCTTGTACAAGGCTTCCCAGCCTGCCTCACAGGATAGGTGTGGTGATGGACAATGAGTGTTGCGCGACAACACGTGTATGAAACCAGCCAAACCCTGTCGACTTGGGCCATTTCCGTCAGTGCTGCAGCTACATCTGCTGCCAGCTTATTGCAAGCTGCCAACCCCAAGTTTTACTACGAAGCACCACGTCCCCAGGCCACCACATACACGGCTCTGCCAGGACACACGCTTGCTCATCTTCAAGTCGTGCACCGCCACGGCGACCGCGTCCCGCCTACTACTCACCAGCTAGTCCTGCCATGGATATCTGTGGGAAGTGCCCGGACCTGACGCGTCAACGCAACGTCCCCGGCGTACCTATCGGTCGCACTGAGATGGAAATCGACAGCACCTTGCCCTATGCCAACATATTCTGGTCCGGCAACTGCGAGTTGGGCCAGCTGACGGACCTCGGCAAGGAGAAAATGGTACGGCTGGGCAAGACATTGCGCTCGACCTACATCGACAAGCTCGGGTTCATGTCGCAAGGGTTGTGGGCCAACGATATCTACTTCCGCGCCGACTACATCTGATGCACACAGCAGAGCGGATGTAGCGTTCTGGTTGGGTTGAGCAACTGCCAGCCGCACCCAGACGTGGTCATGCATATGCGGCCTAAGTCAATGGAGACGCTGATCAGCACTGGAGAAAACTGCCCGGCATCCAGCGCTGCATTTGGCAAGGCATTCAGCACACCCGAGTATGCGAAATATAGCGCTCAAATCGCTGCGTTCACGAACCGCACTCTCAGTATCCTCCAACCCTCGTCAATCCCAACATGGCGTGCTGGTATGAATGTCAACGACTACCTGTGGCTATCCGTGTGCCATGGTAAACCGCTTCCTTGCTCGTCAGCAAACCCCTCGGACTGCCTGACTGCTGCTGATGCTGTGACCGCCTACGAGCACTCCAGCAAGCAGAACGAGATTATCCAGGCTACAGGCAATGTGGCGCGCCTGTTTGTTGGCCCATTCTTGGGTGAGATCCGTCGGCCTATTGCCAACGCTGTCAATGGCAACGCCAAAGCCAAGTTCGAGCTCCATTCGGCACACGATATCACCGTGTATTATCTCCTGAGCCTGCTGCAAAAGGAAGATATGTCAAGATGGTCCGTTTACGGTTCGAACCTGGTCTTTGAGGCATGGAAGAACAACAAAAACGGCAGCTATGTCGTGCGCTTGCTCTATAACGGTGAGGTCGTCACTGCGACCAAGGTCAGCGGCCTAGACTGGAATGCAGTGCCGCTCGACTCTTTCTTCAAGGTTGCAGATGCCAGCACCCCTGATATTGCCACTGAGTGTCATGTCTGACCCTTTTTTATTGTTATTGTTATTCCCTCTTTTGGACAAGAATATATTCGATACTTCTATATGTCTAGAACTGGCGCCAAAGCTTCTCGAACTCACGGCTGAAGGCGTCGGCAGTGCTCTTGTCGTTGGTGACAATGACAGACTCGTTGTTGCTGCGGCGGGCACCAACAGTCCAGTTGTACGACCCCATCCAGACAGCGCGTCGGTCAATAACGGCAAACTTTGAGTGCATGAACTTGTTCTCGTCGTTGTCGTGCTTGAACGGAATACCGTGGTCCTGCTGCATGCGAATAACATCGCTGCCCTTCGACTCGAGCTGGCCGTCATCGGTGATAATGCGCACCTCGACGCCGCGCTTCTTGGCGCGAATGATCGCGTTTGCCACATCATTGTCGGTGATATTGAACACACAGATATCCAAGGTGGACTTGGCCGAATCCAAAAAGTTCATCAGCTGCTCGAAGCTCTGCTCTGACGGGAAGAAGTACGACCGGATGTACGTGTCATCGCGCTTCTGGTTGTTCTGCCGGCCATGGTTGCTCTGCTGCATCTCCCATCCGTTCTGGTCCGACCCAACAGCTGCCGCATAAGAGCCTGGCTGCATCTGCGGCGGCTTGTAGCCGCCATTCTGGCGGTTGCCGCCAGACTGGCCATCGATACTCATGGCAAATAGCTGGCCTGCCCAGTCGGCTGTGGCGCGATCGGTGCCGCTGCTCGCGAGCCGGGTGGTCTGGTTCCTCACGACATTGGCAATATGCGAGAGGTTGGCACCGTTCTGCAGGTGGCGACGGAAGATCTCGGCGAACTCGTTTTGCTGCTGCATAACGCTGGGCGAACTCTCGAGACTGCGCTCAAGGAATGCCTCCAGCGGCATGTTTGCAGCCTCGTCAGCGCTCAGATAGGGTGCTTGGCGCGAGCCGGGGGCGTTGCTGCTACCACTGCCAAAGCACGCAGACAGGATATCGGCGAGACTCATTATTATTATTGTCAGTATAGAGGTGAAGAGAGGGGAAGGATGTATGTGTGAAGGCAAAGAGAAACAGGGACGGATTGTCTGTCCCTTGTGTGCAACTACCGCTTTGCAGTTCTTGTGGACCGGAGGTTCTAAAATTGGAAACCGGTCTCAACATAAAAACGAATGTACACCAGCCAATTGCATAGGAGAGCCGCTCACGTGCAGTTGATCACAATATTCCACGATTGGATTAGCAGTCCTTTTTTTGTTGAAACTTTTTCCCCGGTGCTTGTCGCCTAGCTGGGCATCAGCCAACAGAGTGCTCGTCGACCACCTTGGACACTCGCCTCATTCCGCCCACACACATTAACTATTATCTTATTGAAGACCATGGGAACCAACAAGTCCACCAAGCAGAAGCGGTTCGAGAAGTATGTCGAGAAGCAGGTGAAGAAGGAGCAGCGTGCGCAGCTGATCGAGAAGCTCAGCCAGTCGACATGGAAAAGCGATCTGATGAAGTCGTCAAAGAACCTGGGCCGCACCAAGGAGACCAAGCGCGAGAAACTGCAGCGTGCGGTGCTTGAGGAGAAGCTGGGCATGGCGCGTTCCGATCCCAGCGTGCGCTTGTACGTGTCAGAGCGCGATGCTGACGAGGTGCGCGAAATGGCAGATCAGATGGCGCCCCTGCCAACGCCCGATCTAACAGCATTGCCGACGCTTGGCGAGGTGAACCGGAGGAAAAAGAAGCGCAGGAATAAGAAGAATAAGAAGATCGCTGAGGCTGACAGCGACGCAGATTCAGACAACGACAAGGATGAACTGGAGAGCCGTCCTGCCAAGCGGCCACGCGAAGAGGACGTGGTTGAGAAGGCAGAGGGTGGGCTGATCGAGATGTCTAATGCCGAGGAGAAGCCCAAGGCCGAGGAGAAGCCGGTGGTGGCGGGAAGCGCACTGGCCAAGACAACCACTATTGTCAGACGCAAGCGGCAAAAGAAGGGCCGTCTTCTGAGCAAGCTGGGTCTGTCCAAGAAGGCCGAGGAGAGCAGCGAAGAAGAGGACAGCGAAAGCGATGCGGAGGAGGAGGAGGATTCGAATATGGTGGTCGGTGATAATGCAGACGCTGGTGATGAGTCCGACGAATTTGACAGCTCTGCGTCAGAGAGCGATTCAGATGAAGACCAAGCCGCCACCGACGCTCCTGCTGTTCGTGCAGAAGAACCTGCGGTAACGCCAGCTGAGCCCGAAAAAGAGAAGGAGTATTACACCGGCAGCATGCTGAAGCCCCTGCTCGTCAGTCGTGGCAAGCTTGCCAACGAAGCGTCAGAGAACACGGGCGCATTCTACGTCACGGTGGAGCGGCCGCAAGCGATCACAGAACAGCGCATGAAGCTGCCCGTGTACGCTGAAGAGCAGCAGATCATGGAGGCTATCACGGAGAACCCAGTCATCGTGCTTAGCGGAGAAACCGGTTCGGGAAAGACCACACAGGTGCCACAGTTTCTGTTTGAGGCCGGGTACGGCGACCCGAACTCGCAGAACCCAGGCATGATCGGATCACACAGCCGCGGCGGGTGGCGGCTGTCAGCATGGCGCACCGCGTTGCCGAAGAGCTGGGCAACTACGGCAGCACAGTGGCACACCAGGTGCGCTTCGATACCAATGTGTCTGACAAGACACGAGTCAAGTTCATGACCGAGGAGTGCTTCTGCGCGAGCTGGCCACCGATTTCCTGCTGACAAAGTACTCGGTGGCTGATTACTGACGAGGCCCACGAGCGGTCGCTCAACACAGACATCCTGCTGGGCGTGCTGTCGCGAGTCGTTCGCCTGCGGCAGAAGCTGGCCAGCGAGGATCCGAAGAAGCACCGGCCACTGAAGCTTGTCATCATGAGCGCCACGCTGCGCGTCGATGATTTCGTCAAGAACACACGGCTGTTCCCGACTCCACCGCCGGTCATCAATGTACAAGCCCGCCAGCACCAGTACGCATACACTTCAAACCGCCGCACGCCTCTGCCAGGCCAGCACGTCAACGAGGCAATCCGCAAGGTCGCCAAGATCCCACACCCGCCTGCCGGAGGGTGGTATTCTGATGTTCTTGGACTGGCCAAGCCGAGATCACATACGCCTGCAAGCAGCTGCGCGAGAAATTCCCAACTGCTGAGGAGCGCGCAGCGCGGGAGGAGCGGAAAATGCGCGAGCATGAGCAGATGATGAAGGCTAAGCATGGCAAAAAGCGCAAGCATGGCAAGCCGCATCACACCAAGAACGAGGACACGCGCTGGTGGCCAGCGGGCTCGAGGGCGATGTCGAGGATGAGGATGTTGACCTTGGAGAGGAGTTTGATTTCGCCACTGCGGATGGTGACTCAGGGACGACTTTGAGATTGACTCGGAGGAGGACTCGGAGGAGGAAGACGAGCTCATCATGGCGGTGAAGGCGAGGACGATGAGGGCCGCAGCTCTTGCTCAGTGAGAACCTGTTTCAATGCTGCTGCCAAGCCTAAGGCCGAGGGAGGGGACGAGCAGAACCATCCTGAGCCACTGTACGTCCTGCCGCTGTACTCGCTGCTGCCAGCCGACCAGCAGCTCAAGGTATTGCGCTCCCCCCGCTGGCAGTCGTCTGTGCGTGGTAGCGACCAATGTTGCCGAGACATCGATTACAATTCCGGGAATCCGGTACGTGGTTGATGCCGGACTGGCCAAGGAGAAGACGTACGATGCGCAGACACAGGTGCAGAATTTCGACGTGCGCTGGACGAGCCAGGCATCGGCAAACCAGCGCACAGGTCGTGCTGGCCGTACTGGGCCTGGCCACAGCTACCGCCTGTTCTCCAGCGCAGTGTTCAACGACCAGTTCCCCCGGTTCTCTGTACCCGAGATCATGCGGATGCCAATTGAGGGTGTCGTGCTGCAGATGAAGGCCATGAACCTGGACAACGTCGTCAACTTCCCGTTCCCGACGCCGCCTAACAAGTCTGCGCTGACCAAGGCCGAGCGTCTGCTCACATGGCTCGGTGCTCTCGACGCCAAGGGCCGGGTTACTGATCTCGGCCGGTTGATGTCGGTGTTCCCTGTCGCTCCACGGTTCGCCAAGATGCTGATCGTCGGCCAGCAGCACGAGTGCCTGCCCTATATCATTGCTATTGTCGCAGCCTTGTCTGTCGGAGACCCGTTCCTGAAGGAGTTCCATTTGGACGGATGAGCTCGACAGCGGTGAGGTTCCGGATGAGGACCAGGCAACTGCCGCAGAGAATCGTAACCTGACCAACGCAGAAGTTGCGGCCAAGGAGCACCGGCGACTCAAGCGCCGGCAGTACTGGCGCACGCAGTCGAAGCTGTCGGGCTCCGACCCCTCCAGCGATGTGCTCAAGTGGTTGACCGTGGTCGGTGCCTTTGAGTATGCTGGCGGCACCAAAGAAGTGTGTGAAGAGTACTACGTCCGGCAAAAGGCCATGATTGAAATCCGCAAGCTGCGCGCCCAGCTAACCAACCTGGTGCAGATGTACTGCCCAGGCGTCGACCTGGCCATGGATCCGCAGATGCCGCCCCGTCCAAGCTGCAGCAATCGGTGATCCGCCAAATCCTGCTGACCGGATTCATGGACCACATCGCCGTGCGCGGTGATATCGCCGGCTACCAGACCCTGACGAGGAGTCAAACAAGAAGAAGCGCGGCATGCATGCCGTTCCATATGTCACCATGTGGAGCGAGGAGCCCGTGTTTGTGCATCCCGAGAGTGTGGTGTACATGGCAGCGCGCAATGCCGGGTCCATGCCACAGCGATTGTGTTCTCTGAGCTGCAGCGCACTACGCGGCTGTGGGCCAAGATTGTCACAATTGTCAGCGCCAAGTGGCTGGCCACTATCGGCCAGCCGCTGTGCTCGTTCGGCAACCCGCTGCCGTACCCGCTGCCAAAGTACAACGACGCGCGCGACCACATGACGTGCTACGTCGAGCCGCGCTTCGGACCAAAGTCCTGGCTGCTGCCATGGTCAAGGTCGAGGAGAGCCGCCAAGGCACGCGCTGGAGCATCGATCGGGTTGTAGGATAGATTTTGTTGCAAGTATTTGATTAAATCACAGTCACGCATAAACCCCGCGAGAAGAAAAAACACGAAACCGACATTTGCTGCCGAGAAATTCAAACCAGGCTATTCTTCGTTCCTGCTTCGCGCCTATTTTGCTTTGATACTCATGACCGCTCCTACCGCAGCCGAATTGACAAAACAGTTCCAGGGCATCAGGCTTGACTCGGCTGCCCTGAGCGAAGCGCAGTCGATCTGCCAGACCTTCGGCCAGTCTGCAAGCGAGCTCTTCTTCCGGTGGCAGTCAGTCGTTCTCAACACGTATAACGGCGACACAAGCATCCAGCCCACACGCGAGCGCCTTCTAGAGCTACGGCACACAATGCAACGCGACCACGACCGCAGGGCTGCGACACAGCGGCACAGTGCTGCGGGCTCGCCGGCGACTCCCGGAACCGGATCTCGCGCAACAGAAACCGCACCGCACACTACGACATGAGCTCGGTTGGTGGACTCATGCAGGACATGGTCAATGGGAGCCAGCGCAGCGTGATGACAACACCCGCAAAGCACGAAGCGAGTGGGGCTTTTGAGGGGGAACGGGTCGACGGCAAAGCGCCCTGGCGTGTTTTCGCCCATGTCGCCGGGTATTGAAGCGTCGCCGATGGCTGCTCGGTTCCGCGACCGCACGAATGCTGGCGAGAGCGTTAATATAGTCAACCCTGAGCTGCCGGTGCTGAAGATGGAGGCGATTGCGAACAAGCAGTTGAACATTGGGGCTATCGAGCCAGATAGCGCCAAGACGACAGCAGATTTATGATAGCGATCTGGATGAAGGAGGCGAAGAAGAGGACCAGAAGCTGTCCAAAGCAGCGGATGCGGTACATGTTTGAGAAACCCGGGACGCGTTCTGACGTGCTTAACCGGCGCATCGAGCGCATGGCCAGTGCTGTCAAGAAAGACTACAAGATCGATGCCCTTGCAAACCCGACGTACGCGCATCAGGACCTGGTTACCTCTGTCGGTCGCATCGTTGGATTCAACCCTGATGACCCTGCTGCCAGTGCCACTTGGCCAACGATACGGTTTACCTGGAGACCTCCCGTCGACTCGGAAACGGCCGCCGGGTGCAGCTCGATGTTAGCTCAGCTGCGTCGTTCTCGCTGTTCCCTGGCCAGATAGTTGCTGCTGAGGGAAAGAACTTGATGGCTCGGCCTTTGCTGTGTCGCAGTTCCACCCTCTGCCGCTGCAATCGCATCTGAGTGTTGACAGGCGCGAACCAGTATTTCGCCCTTTACCGGCGATTGTCGCGTCAGGCCATTCACTCTGTCTGCAAACTTTGACTACGAGCCCTTAGCCAGTCCTGATTGACTGTATCGTGAAAGACCCGCCCAGCGCATGTCTTGCTTGGTCCCTTTGTCAGCGAAGCTCACCCGTTAATCAAGGGCGGTATGGTGGATATGCTCCCCGAGCAGATATTCGCGTCTCAAATTGTCCGCTGCTAAAGACACTGCGTGATGGCCTGCCCGCTGAAACCGCTGTGTTCTTGGCACCATCTCCCGACGAAATGTGCCACCCGTTTGCCTCGTATCCGCAGCCGCACTTAATCGCGACATGATGGCACGCCTCGGCGTCCCATCCGGCATCCCAGTTCCTCGACAACCCTGCGCAGCTCAACAATCAACGGTGTGTCCATCGCAGTGGCCAACACTGAGACCCCTAGCGTTCTTTAATTCGTCGGAAGTCTCACGCATGCCGATCTCATTTGAGCGCTTGCCGCGTATGGCGTGGCATATGGTGTCCCAGCGCCATTTCTTCCCGCTGACACCCGCGGCCAAAGAACTATGCCGGGATCTTGGCATCCCATGATTCAAGTTGCATATGCATGTGATGCCGGATATCTTCATCACGCCGTCCAAGCTGCGGCACTTTGCCCATCTCCACAAGAATGTTGTGCTGGTGAATCCTGGGTACTCGACGTTGGGGCAGGGCGGGGGCACATATGCCAAGATTATGTCCACGATAAGGCGGTAGCGGCGGCACATATGGCTCAGGCGGACAGCCTGATGGGAAACAATGCCGATGAGGTTTTCCCTGCACACTGCATCCGCGCTGAGATGTCCGCTTGTAGCCAGCATTCCCCCAAACATACTTTTGGAATTTTGAATAACAGAAAAGGTAAAGACATTGCGACACTGCCCCCTAATGCCATCTTGGCAGACCCAGCAGGATTGATTGGCGCGCTTGGTCCAGGTTGGGAGCACGGATCCATATCTGCTTACCTGAAAACGGCCAACAGTTGGGGAAACGCGGGCTGAACACTACAGCTGCGATGATGCTTGAACGGGCACACCGCCTGTATCCGGGCGATTGCCTGCGTCTGTGCATTCCCATGCCCAACATCCTTGGATGGGCGACGGGCAGTGCAATCAGGATGTCTAGAATAGTAGTTGCAAGCAATCTGCCCACTTCGTTTCTTTGCAAAAAGAGTGAATATGGCCGACGTATTGTGCATGATCGAGCAGTCTCTATTTTAGCAATAATACCCGCGATTTACATGTATGTGGCTTTTGGGGGAGAGGGCAAGATGTGTGCAAGGGAAACCCCGGTTACAGCCTTACACAAGAGGGGGCCAAGGTCGGGCGACCAGTCACGCACCCAATCGGCTCATGGCACTCCTTCTGAAGATAAGGGCATATACGACAACAATTGCAGCCAAGAAATGTCGCAACAGTTGAGCTGAACCTCACATTGGCTAAAAAGATACAGTGTCCTGCGTCAAACAATCTACGGCTGGGTGCCATCAATCT